>NW_024361607.1:0-706793 GCF_014805655.1 Passer montanus
CGCAGCGGGGCTCCCAGCGCCGCCATCGTCCCGCGGCCGCGCGCCGGCCAATCGAGCGCCGCCGCCGGGCCTCGCCCTCGCGCCCCGGCAGTGCGGGCGGTCGAGCGCCGAGTGAGCGATCGCCTCCCGCTACTCTCTGCCGCCCCCCCGCGCCATGGCGACCGGCGCTGGTCAGGTGCCGGGGCCGCAGCGCCGGCGCCGGGCCGTGCCCGCTCCACGCCTCGCGCTGGGCTCTACGCCTCGTAACCGGCCTGTGGTAACGCAGCGGGAGCACCGGGAGCCGTCCGAGAGGCGCATCGTACGGCGGGAAACCGGCTTGGGCCGCGGGCGCGTTCCCGGGAGCTCTGGGGTCTCCGGTTAAAAGGGCGCTACGGGTTCGGCGGGAGCCAGAAGGGGACGCCCAAGAAGAAGCCCAAGAGCCGCAGACCCGAGGCAGCCAGCGGGTCACGAGCGTCAGGAAAGCGGCACCGCTCCCATGCCAAAAAGAAAAACTACTCACCCCAGATGGGACTCGAACCCACAATCCCTGGCTTAGGAGGCCAATGCCTTATCCATTAGGCCACTGGGGCTGCCGCGGGAGTCTCCTGTCTGTGCCCTTACTTCTCTGCTGTCCCCGCCCACTTTCCTTTTATGGCGTACAATGCAGGCCGCTGATTGGACAGCGCCGCCCGGCGCGGCTGCGCGCGGCCCCTGGGAGCCGGGGCCTGTGTCCCTCAATGGCGGTGCGCGGCCGCTGCTCGGGAGAGCGCGGTGTTCCCACAGGGAAGCGCTCCCTTCCACACCGACCCTTTCCTGGTGTTTAAACGCCGGTCCCTGCACACTGTGTTACCCTTGCTCGGGTGGTTGCCCTGACCGCAGGAGCCCCCACCCCCAAACAGAAAAACCCGATAAAAAGTCCCAAGAGGGCCAACCCTTCATGCGAAACCTTTTCCCATTTTTGGGAGAAATTTCCCAATTTTTGTGAGAAATCACAGGCACGGGGCTAATATGTACATTCCTCTTTATTTAATACAGCACAGACACGTGACACATAGAAAAACAGAAAAGTACACTCATGAAAAAGCCTGCCGCAGTCAGGGACAGGGAACAGTTACGCCAAATTGAGTAAGGCTCCTACTGCAGAACAGGGGTCTGCCGGCAAGGGTGGATCCCAGAGCAAAGTCTGCTGCCAAGAAAAGCTTGTGCTCCTTTCAGGAAAGCAGAAAAGGGCAAGTCCCTTCCAGATCAGGTGAAGGCAGCGTTCCCCGCAGGGTTTGCAGGAGACGAACCCCGTGACTGTGTTTGGATCAGAGCACTGACAGAATGAAATGCTCTCCAGTTATTCGCACAGAGGGCCAATAGTCCTGACCTCTGAAAACATTGGACTGCTCAGGGATAGGAAACCTGAGTACCTGGAAGGAGTGAAAACGTCAAGTAGTCACACAGAGGAGAGTTAAAATTAGCCTCCCTGCCAGGGCTCTGCTAGCCACAACTGGGAATGTGCAGGGAACTAACCAGCTTCCCAACTAACAAAAGACTAACAGCCATTAAACTGACCAGAACAATATATGCATTGGAACTGACGCAGGCTTTTGAGGCAGCAGCTTCTTCCTTTTCCTGCTTCAGTTCAGGATGGAGATAAAGCAGGCACCAGTTCCTCTGGCAAAGAGCCTTACACACTTTTAAAAAATTAAAATACAAAAAAGGGAGACAGGTGTATTTACAAAATCCATGGCTGGTACAGTACATCATTTTTAAGACACACTAAATGCTACAATCTTTCAGGTCCTGAGATTATTACAAAAAAAACCAAACCCAAAACAAAAACAAACCCCAACAACTCAAAACTTGTGTTCAGGTCCAGTTTTATAAGGAGAGAGGAAAGAAATCACACATTTAAAACACAGTATCCCTTGAAGTTATTGGAACACACCTCCCTAAAAAATCCAAATGGAAGTGGTGCTTACCACCCAAATGTAGCTGCATTTGGTTGTTCAGGCTTGTTGTCACAAGAGGGGAGCATTTCACGGGGCAGTTTCCCTGGAGAGCTCATCAGGTAAGCACAGGGCTGATGGGATCCTCTCTCCATTGCTGAGCCCTATGATCCAGAGTGTTAAAAGGAGGAAGATGACCTTGTACAAATTCATGCTGGACTGAGGAAAGCATCACAGGAATCACCAACTCAAACAGGTTTGCCATCTCGTAGTAACTGTGCGCTCCTTTGTTTGAAGCCGAGGAATGCAAAGAATTCTAGCTGTGATTTAACACGCGTTAATAACAAAAAACAATTCCTCCAGCTTTTTGTTCTGAGCTCCCCAGTGAAAGGCAGCAAAATAGTTTCTCAGCCCTCCATTGTCTGGGGGATCACAGCAAGTCAGGTAGAATTAAACTGGCTATATCCAAACTTGCTAAAATATATCTGTATATATCAAAAGTTACATCAAACAAGGGATATGGAGGCCAAACTGCTGTTGAGGGGATGTTCCCCACTGCCATTAGCTGTGCAGGGCACTCTTCTTCACTGACCCCCTTTTAACAGGCAGGCCTAGAGGGACTTGTACCCTCACCTGGTTTTTTCCCCCAATGAAGTATTCTGAACATAGAGATTTTGTACCATCAGAAGTTATCATCACAGATGCCCTTTTATTATGAGCACCTGACCTTAAGCTAGAGAATGGCAACTTTTTAAGGATTACTCATTAAATGCTTCTAACTCTCAGTAAAAGACTACAAGAGACAAATCATGTTAACAAGGATACTAGTTCAACTGCTAAAATATAGCACTCCTCAGTAGACTTTTGGGGGGTAAAAAGTAGTAGTTAATTTTTTTTTTAACAGTAGTCCAAAAATAAAATTTCTCCATCTATTTCCAGTACAGATCTTGATAACTATGCAAGAACATGGTACTAATTGCTACATGATGGAATCACCGGCAATAAAACACATACTACAATTCTCACCTCTGAGCTAAATTGTTATTTGTAGTTACATACAACAAGACTAAAAGACCAGTGAGAAATACTTGGGGACTGGGATTTAGTTTTTATTTAGCTGGTAACTCCCCTTGTTTAGAAGCAACTTCATTTCAGTAAGAAATTAATTTAATTCACTTCTGATGCTGGAAAGAAACCTGGGATGTCTCATGAGTTTCTTCCCAAATCCAATCTGTACATTAAAAAACATTTCTGCAGCTTCCTAATCCAATTTTGAGAGCTGAATATTTTACAAAACTCTCAGACTAAAACCTGTCACAAGAAGTAATTTTAGCTTCTTCCCTCTCAAGCAACTTCATGACACTTGACACTACATGTTGCACCAGTGAAAGGGTTTCTTTTTTAAAATACAATTTTTTTTCACGTTAGCAAAAAGTTCTGCATTACAGACATTCAAAAATACTCCATTTTCTTTGGGTAAAATTTCAATATGTGTTAAGAGGGGTAGCTGGGGAAAGGAATGCATGTAACACAAACATGTAAATACTTATCTGCATAGTTGATATTAGTGACTACTAATCAAACTAAGGCCTTAGCTGGAAAAAGCTGAGAACACAAAAAAAGTTTCTTCCCCCACTCTGGTGAAATCTGCTAAGTCTCAATGAAGCTCTGTCCACCTCAGCAACTGTTCAGTTTGGCCTCTGATAGTGGCATCTTCTGACTGGTTTTGGTTGATTCTCTCCCACTCTTTTTCTCTTGGTACTAGACAAATGCAAATATAACTATTTATTGATAAAACACATCTCCACACATTGCTAGGAAGAAACAAAAAACCCTTTTAGTATTGTGCATGATAGGAACCAAATACAGTGTACGCTGCTTGGTTGGGATAACTTCACCATAAATAAAAACTTAGTAGCTAATGGTTATTGTTTAAGCAGGAGATGACAGCAGTGAAGAGACTGACACACACTTCTAGATACAAAATGTGGTGGTGGTTGGGGTAGAACTATAGCTGTCAAAAATGGCTACAAAAGACAAGCCTATATCCTTGACTACTGACAAGATCAGCAGTTTTACTTATGAGTGTGCAAAAACAGCTGCAGGGAATCTTTGTACTTCCCCAGTTTTGGGCCAGTTCCAGGCCATGTTGTTCTCTCAGCATAACTCACAGCAGCACCAGGGCTTTCTAGAGCCCCAAAAGGCTATTACAGCAGCAAGGGATCACTGCATCATAGAAAAAGGATGATGAAGCCTCACCAGAAGTTTCCACAAACAAAGCATTCCCCTACACAACAGTTCTTTTTCCAGTGGCCCAGTAAGCATACTTCTGGCTACTTATTTTGGCAGTAATTTCTTAAGCAGTAGACAGACAGAGATTTTTACAACAGCTGCATTTGTTAAAGACTGCAACAGTCAGCCATCATCACCAGCTGTATATTCCTCATCTCACAGATCAGCCCAGGATGAAGAGCATGTGTGTTCAAAAGGAACTGAACGTAACTGGTGAATGTGGTAAACTTCACTGAAGTAACTTCACTGATGCACCTAAGACAGATTAAGAAGCACCCTCAAGTACCACTGCAACTGGCTGAGCTACCAGCAATAGTCCTGTCTTTGACTGGCACCATCAGATTGGTAGGAGAAATCCACTTATGGCATAGTTTGCATAACAGGATAACTCAAACGTGAAGCCAAGCCAAGAACTGAGTTGGGCTATTCTCTGCCACAGGAACGTATTTGGTACTGTATTTTCTGTTTTCCACACTGCTTCTCCACCCATGAAGGGCTCATCATTCCATTCCAACTCTGTAAAATAAATGCTTCCATTTCATATTGCAACTCAAAATCAGATCTTCCCTAGGGGAAGCACATCACAGAACTAGAACAGTCTAGTGATGCATATGCATGTTACCTTAAGTTTAGCACTTGGTCCACAAGTGAAGTGCTAATTTCAGGTATTCATGTTTATAATAATCATAAGTTAGATAGATCCTCAGCACAAAGCTGTTAAAATCACTAGATCATCTATTGCAGATAGCTAGAAGGAAACAAGCACAGATACTATTATGAGGGTTTATCTGCAGCTAAGAACACATGAATTTACTGTTCATTATAGTAAGAGAAGAAACCACTAATGAAATCTCAACAAATTGAGACATACAACTTGAAAAGTATGTCATGACGAGTGACTCAGGCAGCATGTGAAGCATAGCTAGCTTTAAACTCAATTAGCAGCTGCACTCTTGCAGGTTTTACCGAATTCTGTCTTACATAGGCTGCATGGTGGAAAGTGACAACTTTGGTAAATATGAGAATCCTTGCAGTAACTGCCGATGTGACCAGCTGCACACAAGATTCTTGCAGTTAATCTCAATTCAAATATGTTGCAAGCTGCTATTTTAACTTTATTTACCCCCCCAGCTCCTTGGGGCTGTCAGCCACACATCTCTGCCTCAGACTCAGTGATTGTGTGAAGCAGCCCAGTCATTAATAAGGTTACCAAACAGGGCCCACAATGTTTTACTCATGACCTAATTAAGAAACAAATTCAAAACCTTTAGAGAAAAATGCAACAAGTTTCATTCCCATTAGCCACTTCCTTTCTCTCATGCACATTTACACACACTCATGCACACACTCTTTTATTGTACTGTCATCTTTGCACAAATGTTCCACCTTGAAGTAGCATTTAACAGAGCCAGGAGAATGGAGAAAGATGAACAGGTTTCAGGAATATTGCTTGTGTGTGTGTGTGTGCGTGTGTGCACGTGTGAGAGAGAATGCACAAGCACACAGAACCAATGCCACAGCACAGCAGCTATGAAGTTACACACATTACACACTTGGTTTTGTTTTTTTCTTTACAAAAGGGAAAGAAACCCCAGTTTAACAGCATAAAGCCATCTTGGCAAGCTTAAGATTTTCCTCCAAAATGCTTTCCAGCACTTCAGGATCGCTGAGAAAAGTTTAAAGAGGGTAGGGAAATAAAATAAAAAAAACCAAACCAAAACAAAAAAAGGCACTTAAACAAAGGACAAAGGCCTGAATCAAGTAAGTCATGAAGGGTAACAGCCATTTCACCAGAGCTTGGACCAGTCGAAGTCTACCAACATTTTAAAACTTTTCTATAAAATTAAAATTGCATAAAGTGTTAATGAATCAGTTGTTAGCCTAATGCTTTAACCTTCTGGTTCATTTCGTGAAAAAACAAAAACAAAACAACTAACAAGCCCAAACAAAAAAAAGTGTCCCTTTAATGATTTTCCCCCCAGTTCAGCAAAATATGAAAGTTAGGTGTGGGAGAAAGCCTTCCACAGTTTGGCTTGGCTGTAGGTTTTCCCTGCAATGCCATCTTCAAAAAAACAAAATCCAGAACAAAAGCAGAAGAGGGACCACTGTGCTTTCACCAATTCACTCAAAAACAAACAAAAAAATTGAAACAAAAAACCCATCAACCCAAACACCCGAACGCTTCTAATCCAACCGTGGGTAAAAACTAATCAAAAGAAAACAAAAAAACCCTGTAAACTAGATTAAAATCTGCTAATAAATACAGCCAAAAGTTCATTTTACGAATGTAGCAGCAAATGTGATAAAGTTAGTTGGAGTCCAAGGTGACTCCCAGAGGGTTACTGGTTCACACAACTGACGGCAGCTTGGGAGAGTTGCAGATTTCTCTGTTTTCATGTCCTCAAGGGTCTTGCACCAAGTGGAGAAGGAGTGTGGAGGAAGGGTCAGGTGATGGGACTGCAGGAAGGAACAGGCTTTTAAGCGCCTGTCCACCCCTAAATCCATGCATCAGACAACATTGACCAGATTCAAACACAAAGCAGAACCCAAGTAATTAAAAGTTTCTTCTGATTAGCAGAAAACAGATGTGAAACCCACAGCATCTGCACTTGTGACTCAGTTGATCAGTATTTAGACATGTTTCTCAAATCGACAGAGAAGGCTGGACAAAGTGACTTAGGCCATTTGTGTCTTGGAATGGGAGAACATTGCAGTAATAGTCCAAGGTATGAGGAAACTCTGCAGCCTGTTTTTCATCTAGCCTGCCTTCTTTCTTTGCGAGAGTCTCTTATGATTTCACATAGCTACCATGGTTTTTGGGACTTTGGATCATGTAGCAGGGAATATTACCCAGAGAGTTTCAACATTTAAAACCTATGTTTGAAGTTATTGCTTGCATTTGTTTGGGGCTTTCAGAGAGCTTGACACGTTAGCTCATATACAATCCCCAAACCAAGTTCAGCCCTGCTGCCTGAAAAGACAGCTCTACTTGGCTTTCTTATTGCTTGTGAATACTGAGGGTTTATTTAGTATGTACAACTACAGTTTATTTATTAACAAAGGCCCTTAAAAAGTAGTAAAAACCTGGGGGGAGGGAAAATGTCCTCAGAAGAGCTGCTGTGCAGAAAATAGTAAAACATGAACCTAATTTTGCATTCAAACGTTGCAATAATCTTTCCCATTCTGTCTATGCTACCTGCAAAGGTCTCTGGGAACCACCCTATTATTTCCTTTGATTTGGCCTTGCTAGGTTTAACCAAGGAGAATAGAAAACAGCAAGTAAAGGTCCCCATCCCCAATGCTGTTCATTCAAAAGATGCTCAGGAGCATAATGACTAACAGGAGTATAATGACTGAAAAGTGTTGCCTGCTGGGGGGGTTGTTTGAACTGATGTCACAAACAATGCATGGTCATCTTTATTTTCATCATCCTAGTATCTACTTGCACAATAAGTATTAGTTTACTCATCTCCCAAGACTGAGAAGCTCACTAGGACACAGAGGTAGGACTACTCCTACCCTCAAGATTTAGAGAGGATACTCTTCAACTGAAGATGAAGCAGACTTCCAGGAAGAAAGGAATGTTGAAAGGAAATTTGTGCCATAGTTATAAAGGGCTCCAAGTCTCCCAGTCTAAAATTTCAGTAAGTATGAAGACAAAAGATGACAATTTGAATGGGATGCCTTGATGAGGAAAACACAGAAGAGGTAGAACTCTCTTAGGACAGGGTCCTTTAAATATATTGCTGCCCAATGGCTCACTGCCACAACTCCCTTAGCTACATGCATTGGTGAAGTTGTCAGGTTTGACACAGTTCAGAGAATTAACATCCTGTCAGAACTGTTGGGCCTCAAAAAACACAGTTGGCTTCCTTCAACCCTTCCTGGAGAAAAGAAAAAAATACCAGATGAAGCTTGCACTCTAAGTAGTTCATGGTATTTTGACAGAATTTGTGCAGTATTAATGCCAGGGTCTACATAGCATTTGTGTTTCAACTCTAAACCTTGACAGAGATGCAAGCTTATCTGATCAACACACCACATACAAAACATTAGTGCCAGCTAAAAAGCATTTAATTGGCAGATGCTGTGGAGTGAAACTAATGAACTAATGCATCTTAATTCAATCTGTCTTTCACAGAAGTGTTGTGCAAAAACATTTATTGCTGAGCTCAACCCAACATTTTTATACTAAATACACAATATATATTATTTTAAATTTATGTATATATATTTATATAAAATTAAAATGAGCTCTAAATAGAAAAGAAATTGTTGTCTGATCTAAGAAAAATAAATCACATGTAAAAGAAACCTGCAAGCTCTAAGTAATCTAGCAAAATACACTGAAGAGTCATTATTCAGGGTTCAAAGTCTCTCTAAAGGTGGGAGAAAACCAGTAGTGTCTGGTTCAATCTCTGAGTCAAACTACCAGAAAAACTATCTACTAAGAATTTCAGCATCTCTAGTCAAAGGAATGTTTCAGGGTTGAAGGAGAAGGGCATCACACTGAGTTATTTGCTCCTTTTCCCTATGACTTATTTAAGTTTCTGCCATTTTCACCTTTTATCTGACAGCTCAAGGGATTCAACAACAAAGTTCTGTCCTAGTGTCGAAAGTGCAACACGTGCTGGATGCTTCCTAATCTTACCTGTGAACCGGCTGATGTATTGCTATTAAAGAAAAAAAAAAACAACAAACAAAACAACAAAGGCAGCTCTGCAGTCTTGTGCTACCACGTAAGAAAGAGTTCAGGTCAAACTTCCCAGGCCAGCAGGGGCTGGAAATGCTGGAGACAACCCATTCAGCCCCCAGAAGAGAAGGCACCTCTGGTCGCTTTTGAACGACTCCTCTTTGGCTAATGCCTGAAGCAGTATTAATCTGACTCTGGAATAGGTCACAATCAGCTTTCTTTAACTAGCAAATCAATATAATGCATGGCTTCTGGGAGGAGTTAGATAAAAGGTAAAGCCTGAGAATGAGAAAAGAACTGGTTGTGGTTCATGAAAGACATGAATAGAGTCTCTTTCCAGTAGCAAATAAGCACAAGGTAAAAGAAAGTTTAACAAATGAAAATACTGAAATATTAGTGTGACTGAAAAAAAGTGGGAAAGAAATGCTAGTCTGACCAATAAAATGTGGGTTTGTTTTCATGTAAATGAATTTCCATCCCCTTCCTCCCTTAAATAAGAACTTTTGTACTACAAAAAATAACCCTGAAAATAAATCAAACAGTCTGTGTCTCACATATTGATGTACCAGGAGATCTGTTTTTGAAGACAATTCTCTATTGAGACTGCATGCATCTGTAGGCTCCCTAAAGCCAAAGAGCCTTCTAAACCTGGATGAATGCCCATTATCAGAAACTGTTTTTGTCTAAAGGTTTAATTATAATGCAAAGTATCCCAGCACCATCTCTATTCTACATAACCTTTGGTCCACAACCACATAGTACACTCAGGACCTACACATAATCTTATACTGGGCACTAAGGAAGTGGATGATTCCACCTTATGCAATGAATGGAGAAACCTATTCTAGCACCTTTCACCACTTCCACTTTTCATTGGACTTCACCCAGAAACAAAATGTTGGTGCTGCTGTGGGTTTGACGATCAATTTCTTTTAAGAGCCAATCAGAGCAGACAAAAAAAAAGTTGTTTCTTTAGGCAATATCAAACTATGACCAGTCTGCATGACCAGGAGGACCAGTCCTCCTTTTCCTTCTCTCTTTGATCAAGTATTGTTTTATTTTTCTTCTTCCTCTCACCACAGTGCTTAGGATCAGAATATGTAAACATTGACAGAAACAGCAGCCCTGTGACAATAAGCACTTTCCCAACTGGGCAGATTCTGTCAGCCAACCAGAACTGCTTCAGCTCCCTTGCTTGTCCAGAAGTCACTGGTTTTTCCGCTGTAACTTAGTGTCCCCTTTACTTTGGCCTCCATCTGTAGATGAGAGACAGAAACAAAAAAGAAGAATAAAAGCATGAGTGAACTTTTGTTTTTGTAACTTACAGTAGTTACAGGAATTTGGCAGGTTCAGCTTTAGCATCACCAAAAAGTACATTGTCTTTACTGAGTGGAAGACTTTGCATCTTTTCTGTGGTACATTTATTAGAAATGGCCTTGTTGAAACCTGATATATCAAGCTTCATACCAAAACACTGCCCAATTTTTTGGTACTAAGAACTCTTAAATAAAGAATGAACAATGCCCACCAAACTGCTGCCACCCTTCCTATTCCCTCTCCTGCCCTCCAGAAAACACATACAGGTGACAAAGAAAGGTGTACACTCTCTAAACTGCACTTTCTAAAGCTTTCTGAAAATTTTCCTCCTCTAAGTGTTACAAACAGAAAAATGAAATGTTCTGCTTCAAGTTTCTCTTCTCAACTAAAGTATCTCCTATCAAGCATATAATTCCTAAGGAGAGCAGACATTCCATTAACAAACCATCCCACCATTCACATGTGAATATAGTCTTATAAGAAACATGAAAAAAGCTTTTAGCTGGAAGGTCAGTTTCTCCTTCAAAGGAGAAATCAAAATTTTTAGTGGAAAAAAAAACTTTATGCAGCCTATAAACAATCATGTTAGCGTCCATTAAGTACTATTCCTTTTTTCCCCACTCACTGAATTTGTACACTTCAGTTTCTAGAATTGTTGAAGTATTGGAATTTTTGAATTTTTTTTGTTCCCGACATTGAAGTAGGGGAAAAAAAATCATTCCAGTTCCAAAATACTGCTACTACAATAGAGTAAGTTCTGCCATCTGCTCCCAAAGTTTGTCCCTGTGTTGTGTCTTCTCTAAATTAAGTACTAGTGTATATTACATTTCACTCTAAGGCAGAAATACAACTTTTAAGTTAAAAATAAGTAATAAGAACTATATAATGTCTTTACCTGTGTAAGCTTGCTGCAAGTGAGCAGGCAGAGGTGAGTGAGACAGCGTTGCTGCATGCTGAGCACCTGGCTGTAAACCCTTCAGTAAGTCTGGGGGAAAAAAAGAGAGAACGAAGATAAAAAATAAATCTTGAGAAGAGAGGCAGTCTCTGTGAAATAAGTTTTTGTTTTTATTGTGTAGCTGTAGTAGCAGGCTTATCTCCACAACAAAGAATAAATACCTGATAGCATTCTGATGGCTGGAATAAGTCAACAAAGACAAACCTATTCAAATATAGTTAGTGAAAAGTCAGAGCAGGGACCGTGCCTTGCTACTGGGATGCAACTCTTCATATAATTTAGTTTGGCAGAAAGACCAACATTTTATAGGGCTTAAGAACACAAATAGCTTCTTTATAAGCAATCAGAAAAAGTAAATGCCATCTTGGTTGATAGTTCTTCATAAGAGAGCTGTTTGATATCTGAGATTGAGTTAAGGCTACTTTGAGGAATCACCATATTAAGTTTCTTATTTGAACTGTGACATTTGAATACTTTTAAACTATACTCCTTCTAAAAATAAGCTATTAGAAGTCAACCCAAAAAAAGTACATTCAAAACTAAACAAATACCATGAATATAACATTGAAGTTAAGCTTATCAAAGGTGATTTATAACACTTAGGTATTATGTAAAGAAAGTTTTTACCAGTGAAGGAATCCCATTTATTCTCCTGTAGGGATTTTCATGAACCAAATCCAAGTGTCTCAGGACTTTTTTGCTTCCCTACTCCATTTCCATTTTAAGGATGCATCTTTCCTTATAGCAGTGTCATAATTCCACTCACTCTGAGTTAGGCTGTGGTGGAAAGCCGCTGAGGTAGATCCCGAGGTGGTTGTCACTCCAGCTGTGTCCGTCCCAAAGCCAAGCAGCTCCAAGGGAAACTGGAAGGGCACAGTCACAGGAACAAGGCCACCCAGCATCCCAAAAGGAGTTAATGGTGCAGACGTCACGTTCTGACTGGTCACAGACAGGGGTGATGCCATGAGAGTCAGAGGTGAGGCATTAGCCAGTAACGATGCTCCTGCTGTTGACTATGCAAAAAAAAAAAAAAAAAAAGCAGTACTTCAAGATTTTTAAAGATCTGAATTGTATTCTTTAAGGGTATAAAAATCAACTATTCTCTGTTAAGTGTTGTTCTGTTGAGAAGTATATTACACTATTAATGAATATCCACTTATCCACACCCAGGAAGTCTTCCCAGTGTTCATCCGCTAAGCAAGCACAATTATATTGCACACTCAGAAATAAAAGTGTGGTTCATGTATCATGTTTTTCTCAGCCTTACAGGTAATTTCCTTGATCTCCTTTCGTATTATGCACTGGGTCTACAGTCACAATACAGTATCTTCTATTTGGTTATTAATATGAATTTATCCAAGATCTGAAGTTCTTATGAAGTACTGTGTTACACCTCTCCCCTTTCCAAATCTGGGTCTTAACAGAACATTATTTCTAAAGAGGTTGCAGAGAAACAATGAATTCTGAACATTAAGATTCATATGTAAGAATCCCCAAACTTAAGAAGTCAGGTTAGCAAAATGCATACATATATATCTATGTAAAGGTATGTATGCACATGTCAGGAAAAGGCAAAGGAAAATCTCTCCACTCTAAATGTCAAAAGGAAGTTAAATTCACTGCAGCTTTAAAATAAAAATGCAAGATTAGTCAGAACATTTTAGCTACAACAGCTCCCAAATCGCATTAATTCCTCTAATAGCAGATCAGCTCATTCTTGTTTAACAATCTTGCCTTCACTGCATATACAGTAATTTCATATGCTGATATTCAGTTCTCTAATTATCTACTACAAAACAGTTAGTATAGAAAGCACTTTGAATCAGACTCCAACTCAGATATTGTAGTTATTTGAATTAAAAATACTCAGACAGAATAGGATTTCAAATCTCTGCATTTTTACAAGTAAGCCTCTACTGAAACTAAAACTTAGAATCATTTTAATGAACACATGAGCTTAAAATGAAAACTACATTTCACCGAGTTCTCTAATAACAACTTACAGAAAAAGCAAAGTAATGAAATCTCCTAGCATGGAAAAATTTTTATTACCAGTTTTGGTCTTAAGATGTTCTGATGAAAGCAGCTAAAGAAAGGACAGTTTCTTCTTATGACAAAACAGTATTTTAAAACAGTGACCCTGTAAAGGGCATTTACCTACAGGTGATGTTCCTAGCAAGTGTTTATATTGGTCATCTTAAAGGTACCAACTTCTACAACATACTTTATCCCACAGGTAGAAAAAAAAAAGAATGAAAAGTGTCAACACACTATTATTCTCGTTTGCCTTTAAAATTACTAATTTCACAATAAGCTCATTTACAAAAATTTGACAACTGTTCATTGTCTGCGTAATCTAGTAAAGGGCAACAAAATAAAAGCAATACAGTAATGTTTTGCAACTGTGAATTTGTTGAAAAATGCCTCAAAACTCTTTAAAAGTGCTCTGCCAAGAACTTGCTTACTCACTCAAAAAGGAGAAGTACAGTGAAGAAAAGAACTACAGAGCACAGCCTAAAGGAACTGCAGTTCAGATGTTTCTATTTAACTCAAGTACAATAATTCTTAAAAGGGTTCATCCTGGTCATGTAGATCTGAGTCATTAAGATCCTTAGAAGTCTAAGCTAGAATCTGCTCAACAGTACTAATGGCAGGTAGAGCTTTTTAAGGAAACCACACATGTACTCTTTGGCTTTGTGTCCTTAAGATGTAACTTCTGTAAGGCTTCAGCAGGTATATTCTGGTACTTAATTGTGTCAGTCAGAAAGGAGGAAAAAATTGTGTCAGTGGAAAGAAGGGAAACATTTCTTGGAAGCTTCCTAGTTAAGTACACCTTCATTATCACATGAAATAATCTAGTTTCATCTTTAATGTAAGCAGACCAGAATATTATAATGAACAATGCAGGTACCATTCTCATCTTCTAATAGCATCTCAAATAGGAATTAAATCCCTAAGGCCTTAAAAGAAAGGAGATTCACTTTCAGGCTTATGTAAAGTTTTAAGAGGAGCAACTAAGTCCTTAGTACATTGTTCCTAAAAACTAGTCTAGAAATGATGTTGGTTTAGCAGTCAGCCATTACACCTTTATAGCTAAATAAAAACCTCTGATCACAAATCTCTTCCCCTTTAGTGTACTTGAACTGGGAGGTAATTTAATTCCAATCTTTCCTTGAATGTACTCCACTCACTAAGCTTCACAGTGCACAACAGCCTTATTCCATGGTTTATCTTCTTTGATCTCATACTGTTCTTCTGAACCATTTTTAGGTTATGAAAGCAATTTCTGAAGTGTCAAAAACCCACATGAAAGGTCCCAATAATTATTTTAGTGGTACCTTATGCCGCTCAGTGCCTTTAGCTGATTTACCCCTTTCTATATGCCAACACACCTTATTTTGTTGTATTACATTATGGACTCGTGTTACTTGATTGTTCACCACATAGCCCCACACTTCAGTGCTCTTCAGTAGGACTGTGGCAAAAATTCATTACTCGGGTGATCAGCATTTCTAACAAAAATATTGCTTGTCTTCAACTACAGGAGGGTTTACCAGAATTCACCTCATCATCCAGCACAACACTGCTTACTTCCCTTCTCAGTCATCATTAAGCACTACCACCCCATTTCACATTTGTTCTACATCACAGCCATTGCATCCACTGAATTCTGTTGATTGCACCAGGAAGAAACAACTCTCTTCCCAGTCCATTCATTGTAGCCCTTTTTGTCTCCTCCAGGCACCTTCAAGAGTCCTCAAACTGCACTGTACTTGGCTCAGCTCTTCTGCAGACCCTATGTGGTTCCTCAGTGGCCTGTACACAGCATACAAGCTGTGGATCTTTTTGCCACTCAAAGCACCCAGAATAAGTGAATGCTGTGTCAGAGCCTGCCAGACTTTTATTGCTAACTGTTTCAGTACAGTAGGATAAAAGACCACAGAAGTGTCATGTAAAAATCATCTTCCTCCTGTTATTCAACTGCATTAAGAAGAATTTGATGGTAAACGAAAAGGTTATAAAATATTGACAGAAGTAGAGTATACATAACTCCCATGCAAGAAAAATGTGCATTGTTCAGAATAATACTAAGTTTTTCATTTGCTGTACACCAAGAACATAATTCAAAGCAATACTACTTTTCTTAAGTATTGAGGACTTCAGCATAGAGAGCATTAGAGAGAGGAAAACATCAAATTATCTCAACAATTAAGCATTCCCAGTAAGAAGAACACAGCTTGGAAAAGCAGCTTGTCTTCTGGGTAAATAACAGGTTTATATGTTTTAGAACAACGGTATTTTCAAAAGATTTGTTTTGTTTGATTTGTCTTGTCTCTAGTGATAGTATAAGCTTTCAGTTTCTAGGGTATTTATATATTAATGGGGTGTCTCATTCAGTTTAACTAGGTCCTACAAAATAAAATACATAGTCACAAATATAAAAGAAAAGCACTTGCTAGTGTTAATTACAAGTCTTGAATTACACTCAACCACAGGCAACTGAACTCTAGTTTTGAGGTTAATCATGAAGCCTGACAACAAATGTATGAAGACACCTTTTACGTGACCAGCATCATCACAAATATGTAAATATTATATAAAACACAAATCAAATAATGCAAGTACATATCACATCCCCTGAAAATATGGTCACAAAGCTTACCTTTTCTAGTGCTGTTAAAGAAAAAAGTTAATTCTTTTCCACAGTATAGACCAACAAACAGTTTACAGTGAGGATTTGTTCCACCCTGATCCTTGCATTTCACATCAGCTGGAAACACATATTCTTTAGTATGAAATAGTTTCATCAGTATCGGCATTATGCTTAGAAAGGTAAAAAATTAAATTTATGACACTTACCAATCAAGACAAAATACACTAAGAATGTTCACAAAATAAATGTGATAAACATTCATGTAAGGCTCAAATGTAAACTCGTTTGATTCATACCTGCACGCTGGCTGCTACAACTGGAGACCCTGAGGCAGAAGATGGTCTGTGTGGAGTTGACAATTGTTTAGTAGCACCCTGTGTTCCACTTCCTGCTCCCCCAGACAGACTAGTCCTACTAGCTCCACTTGAGTTAAGGTTACTGCCTCTGCTGGCAGGTACATTCATTCCAACTCCACCCAGATTATTTTTACCAACAGTTCCAGAAGGAGAAGAGTTGGGCAATTTTGAAGAAGCCTGAGGGTTTTTTGCAGGCTGAAGGCCTGAGGTGCGATTAGAGGACAGCAAATTCACTGTGGGAGACTGCCTGCTGATATTTACACCACTGGTCTGTTTATGAAGGGGGTTGTTGCTGGAGTGACTACTCTGGGAAACTAGTGCACTTGAACTGGAAGAACTGGGTGTTGTTGCAGGCCTGGGGGATGAGGTGGACTTGGATGAAAATTTAGGTGATGCATTGGGCTTGGGTGTCACAGAGGGCTTAGATGAAGTGGGCTTGGGAGAGGCAGCAGGTTTGGGAGAGGCAGCCATGGAGAAGGGAGGCTTGAAACCCTGGGAAGAAACTTGTGACACCATAGCCTTGGCTAAATAGTTACTAGAGGTAGAGGTGCTGGATGCTGTCCGAGAAACCAGTGGGTGAGACACTTGAGAGCCACTTCCGGATGAGGGATTAGACAAAGGCAGGCGATACACTACAGACTTATCTTGAGCCTTGAGGACTGGTGATGAGCAAGAGAGTTTGGGATTACTACTCAATTTCACCACAGGATTGGTCTGTGATTTACTAATAGTTGCTTGTAAGGGAGATACGTATTTCTGTTGTACAGCTGAATGCTGGTGCACCTTTGTCACTTGTGATGCTGAGGAAGTACCACCTTGAGCCTCAGCAGATGATACCAAGATATCCTTGGTTCTTTGAGAGGAGGTGGAAATAGCTGCTTGAGTCTTAGAGGAAGAAACGTGAGTCTGAGAAGAGGAGGAAGCAGCTTGGATCTGACTTGACCTCTGTAGTCCTTGTTGAAGTAGTTTGGCTGGCAAAGGCTCTAAGGAAACCTTGGGATTTTGAATTGAAGATCCAGCAATAAGGCCTGAAGAGATACCAGTGTGAACTAAGTCCTGGGGTTTCTTTGGTACTGGCCCTGTGTGACCAGCAATGAGACTTGATGAATGGGATGTCTGAGCGGGCTCTACTTTCTTTGAAGTTGCCAGAGGCAACTTACTCATAATGCTTGCTAGTTTCTCTTCCCTCAGCCCCGGGCGAGGTCTGGATGTTGGTGTGTCTATGGTGGACCCAAGAGGTGATCCCTTGGCACCATTATTGATAACTGCCAGAGCATCAGAAACAGAGTCCAGTGAGGGTGGGTGGAAAGAGAGGTCTTCATCCAGTGAGTCATCCAAGCAGATGGTCTCTGGAGCTGCTGTGCAGCTAGAGCTGGCTGGGGCGCACACAGCTGCACTGGAACCCAGTACAGTAGCACAACTTGAATTGACTGAAGACATACAGGTTTTCTGTTCTTTTTTTGGACTGGAGTCCTGAAAATGAAGGGATAGGAAACATCAGGTTTAATAGTCTTTCTGAAACTGATTTAAGGTAATCTTTAGTGTAATACTTTTATTCAGTAAATTCAGACAAACCAAAGATCTACTACTGAAATTTTCATATTAATATGATACTTACAATATCTAGGTGCTGGAGCAACATGTGCTAATTCAATATTTGGATTTAAAAATCTAGCATTCTTACTCCACATAACTAAAAGCATCCCATACAGTGAAGAACAACCAGTGCTGTGAAGAATAGGAGAGCTAATCTGATCACTTAGTAAAACTGCTAATGAATTAAGACAACACCTGGTCATGTCAAATGAGGACCTCTATACTACGGTATCCTTCCAACCACACTGTTTTCCAGTGTTGCCAATTTTAACACAAACTGAAAACACACAAAACACACATTCAAAAATGTGAAGCATCACTGGAACTAGTACCTCTTCATAGTCAAAAAACTATACAGCTTAAAGTGGCAAAGCTATACAGAGGTATTTTGTACTACATTCTCTGAAGTAATGCACCACCAAGCCAATAAGCACTGCCTGACAAACCTTCTGCAAGAATTTTTCAGGATCAGAGGCAGAAACAGGTTGTATCAAATGGTCACACTGGACCATGAAGTGGGTATTCAGATATCTTAATAGGCTTTTACCTTTGCTTTGGGTTTAGGGGCCAGAATCACCTTCTTCTTTGCCCTAAAACAGAAGGGATAAATGTGCGTCAGAAGACCAAAAATGAAAGCATTTTCATTTTAAGTGTTATCCTGATTATACCCCAATAAACTAGAATGATGGCTACAGGAGTCCAGCTTTAATAATAAAACAACCTTGAAATGAAAAATGGTTTAAAATATAGGGGGAAAGAAAAACAGCACACTATCAACTAATTTTTCTGGTCATGTATCTCTGTGTAAATTAGTTGCAAAATCAATTGAATTGATGATATAATGTGACATATAGATTAGGGTATATCCAGAGAGCTGGTTTTATTTTTCTGATTTAGAGGAACTTCAAAATATCAATTAATTTCAGCCTCATAATATTATGAGTCTGCCTACTTATCAGAGCTTTCTCTATATGGAAGTCTTCTAGAATAGCAATATAATTTCACTTTTTACTTTGACATTTCTGTCCCTGAGGAGGATGCTTGTTTGTTGCTTATCAACTATTAAAACAGTTGTATCTAATTTGTTTGTTGAAAGAAGTAATTTAGCAAACTGTCAGATTTTCTTCTGCAACATACACAAACTGCAGTTACACAAGCAAGGACAGCATTAAGGATTATTAGTTATCAGCTTCAACTTAAGAGGTTCAGCATTTCACACTTGATTTCTTCAAGGGCAATCAATAGATTTATATCTTGTAGGCAATTTTTGATTCTTTCCTAAGCAACTAGAAATACACCTGGTTAAAATTCTTCAAGGGCAATCAATAGATTTACATGTAGGCAATTTTTGATTCTTTCCTAAGCAACTAGAAATACACCTGGTTAAAAAAAGACTTTACTGTAGGTGGACCATGACTCAGTTTTGCTGTTATGTAGAAAAATATCCTATGTTAATCATATTTATCACAGTAGCTGCAATTGGGGTGTTATTTAAAGTCATAAAAATTTATTTGAATTCTGATTGAACATGGACAGCTCCTGAGAGGCACACAGTGTTGTCTGAATATGAAGAAGATAAAATCCCACTAAGATACACAGACTTCTGTGATATGAGATATTTTATTATTTGAATTCTGACTGAACGTGGACAGCTCCTGAGAGGCACATAGTGTTGTCTGAATATGAAGATAAAATCCCACTAAGATACACAGACTTCTGTGATTAGAGATATTTTTGAGAAAAGAAAAAAGCAGGAAGTACTGCAGTCTGAGTTCAGTTTAATAGGCTGGATGTCAAAATTTAGGCAGTGTGTAATGCTTTGAGTAAAAGGTATTAATTCAAGAATTAATACCCCTGGAGTTATCTTGCTACTTCACAAGTGAGTTAAAATATAATGCCACAAGAACGTTACAGTTATATGCCTAAATTAAAGCATTAAAGAAGATTATAAGCATCACTGTAAGTATCTTCAAACAAATCCCAAAATACCTCCCTTTCCTTCCCTCTGTCTAAAACAGGTAGTAGGAAGATGAGAAAAGATGCTCTGCACAATCTAAAGATCTTGTAAAGCAAGTTGTCCTTATTATACTCACGGAGCAGAAGTGAGGTGATTGTGAACACTTCGGCTTTCCTTAAAAAGCATCCTAAAAGAGTGGTGAGAAAAGAAACATGAAATGATTCTACAGTGACAAACAGCATAGGAGCACCAAATATCCTTTGGTTTTCAGAACCAGCATTTGATTATCTGTCCCCAAGGGAGCTAATGATTACTTTGCAGTGCTTTCGTGGTATAGGTCTTGGCATCCATAAACAGAAGATCTAAAAAAATAATAATATGCGTTTATGCTCAAAATACCTCAGTAAACAGCCAAGCAAAAATCAACATAAGGGAATATTACTTCCTTCAACTGGACAGAAGAAATACACTTTGAATATTTTCTCCTCAAAGACTAATGAAATAGTTCCAACATAAAATAAAAGATGATTGTAAACTCTTAACACTACAGTCCAAAACACTGATCCATAGGCTTGGGTTTGTGGTTATTAATCTCTTGTGGGGTTTTTTTAAAGCACAGACTATAAAAGGCTGGACACAGTAGCCAAGCTTGTTTCTAGCTTTCTTCAGTACTTTTAGTACTGAATAAACTTTAGTAAAAGTTTTTGAAAGTTTAATAAAAGGAAAACTTGAGGCTCTTGTGTATCATTTCTCTGACTTCAGTTACACTAGACTTACACACACATATTACTACAGAGCCAAGGAATGGCAGGAGCCAGTATGAATAAAAGCATGGCAACTATTGAGATTTGTCAATGTTTTCAGCTCCTTAGTTGCCAAGTGGAAAGTAAAAATGATTGCTGACCTGTATCTATCCCACAGCTTACTATTCAGGTGCAGCTATGAACAGACAATGAAAACTTGGTCCCCTTCCTTGTTTCCACATAGGCAAACTAGGAGAGACAACATTTTCTTACTGCACTGCCATCACATTGACACTGCCCACATCATGAACAGCTGTCTAAACAAGAGCTTTTCACCACTGATAATACAACCTGCAGGGCTGCAATAATTACAAAAAAATCTGAATATCTAAAAATCTCACGTCATCTGGTAAGAAAACACCGATCCTCTCACTACACTTCAGTGCCTTACTTCTCAGATTCTATTTCCAGCTCCATTTTCACATTTTCTTCACCACAGTAACCTCCAAATCTGTATTGCATTGTTCCATCAGAGACTATTGAACACCTATGAAGAACACCATGGAGCAAAACCAACATTCCTCGTTACATGTTTAATGTGCCACCTCCCCACCTATACAGCTGCTTCAGAATATTTCCCTTCCCACCTCTTTCTTGGTGCTTTATCCATTCCTTAACCTTTTCAATTTGGAAATGAAATTCAAAATTAATCACAGGCTCCAGTAATTTGAAGCATCATCCTTCAAGGTTAAAGACAAAATTTTAAGTACTATAAAAGGACAGAAATCAGACATGGTACAAAGAAAGGACAGAGCAGTATATGACGTCCCTTCCACTCTTAACAATCCTTGGATTTTGTAATTTCCAGTTATGATCAATACCTTACCTCTTCCTTCCTTATAAAGCTATAAGAAACATTAAATACAGTTAACTTTGAAAGTGCAAGAAATTTTTCTTCTAAGCTGAACCCAAAGTTCTGGTACTGTAGACCTACTCTGATCAGTAAGAATTCCTTAAAAAATACATGGTCAGTAGACCAGCTTTAGCATTACATACTTAATTTCTTTTTTGAGTTTATACAGTTCCTTCTCAATTGAGGCCACATAAAAATGAAAAAATTAAGCCTTCAGCATAATCCCTAACATAACATCCCAACAAAATTATGCGCTGTATTAGGAATTACCACTGCCAGACTCCAGGAAATACTTTCTTTTCCTCTTTCCATGCAAACCTGTTTGCCTACAAATTATAATAAATCACTTCCTTAACAGAAAGCAGCAGTGCCACCAGCAGATACAGGACAGTTTGTAAATCGTTGTGGTACTAAAACCACCAGTTAGTAAATGAAGTCTTGCTGGTCAAGGAAGTTATGATCTGTCAGTTGTTGGGGTTTGTTTGGTTTGTTAGTGGTTTTGGTTTGTTTGGGAGGGCATTTTGGTTTTTTGTTTAGTTTTTGTCTTTTGTTGTTGAATTGTGTGGATAGTTTAAGAACTCATGGAAATTTTCAGCAGACTTATCCAATGGAAAGGAGAGAACTGTATGCCTTATGGTTTTCCAATTCAAAGTTTTAACATGCTTCACTTCTATGTATTCTTGAATTATCTCACACTATCTCTTGACTATTTCTCCACTATCATCAGTGACCTTTCTATCTTCCATTCTTAAACTAAACTGGAATTCTCTGTCTAATCTAATTCAAAAAAATCTTCTTAACAGGTAACATTTCACTCGTTAGCATACTTACACAAAAAACTAAATCACTGAACAAAAAAAAGTCAGCTCTATGCCAGGAAGTATAAAACTTCATTTGTTCCTTCTGTTACTATTTAACCAGCTATTTTTTCACCGACTGTTCTAAGATATCTCAGTACAGTTATTTTACAGCTTGATACAGATTTGACCAAACTAAAATCAAGGTACTCATGAACAAGTTGAGTAGTTGTATCATTTAGCTTTTACAATCAGGTTGAGGTTTGATGAAATTATCTTTTGCAATGGGTGCTACAGAAAAAAAGAACTCATGCCAAACCATACTTGCTCCTTTTTCACTCCCAACCATTAGAAATCTCTGCCAAACCTGTGTTTCAAAACAATTTATTATTGCTCCCATTTTATTTCTCCCTTGCTTTTGTGTAGTTGTTTCTTCTTATGTCTGTAAAAAGCAAGTACAGAAACTGGTGTATTTTTAACTGCTGTAAAACAGAGCATCCCAACTGCAAACAAGAAATGGAGAGCAAGAATCTTAAGGCTGTTGAGAACACTGCCATCGAAATTCTAGCCTATAATTTAAAGCCTGTGTGAGCAGTCCAATAATGCAGTGTTCCAACATACAAGCAAAATTGATTTCCAGATCATTATCACTTCCTGTATCACAAAGAACTTTCCAATCTGTTACCCTCCCACCCTTCTCCTCAAATGAAGCTTCATCCTGCATTAGAAGTGGTGGCAAATTCAGTCTCTAGGAGATGATAAAAGCAAATAGCTGTCCAAGCAAAACAGTGGGTTTTTCACTCTCAGGCTTACAAACAAGACAGAAAACTCATTTTAGAAAAATATTTGTTCTTCTAAACTATTCCGGCTTCACAAACATACTCGTAAGCTCCAACCAATATCAATAGTACATGGTTGAGTCAAATGTAATACAATAAATAGGAACTGAAGAAATCATTAACTTCAAAATGAGTACATACCTAAAGCAGTTATCTTACCTTGCCTGCATCCAGCCTTTAGGCCAAAGTGGTTTCACTTCTGTTTCCATAAAGGTTTTGAGGTAATCTTCAGCAGACTGACTTCTATTTGGCTCTAGCTCATAACATCCCAGCTTGATCTTGACAAGATTACACAACAGAGACCTGCAAAAAGAAACAAAAATATATTGAAAGACACAGTCCTTTCAAAAGCTCAGCAGAAAAAGGCTAAGAAATTGAGGCTGCTGTCTACTGATAGTTGTAGGAAGTGCTCAGTTCCAACTGTGTTTTTCTAAGTTTATACTGCACAAAGTATTGCTACTACAAGGTGGTATGCTCTACCACTGTCAGTTCTCCATTTCCAGACTCTATTGCTCTTATTTTCATCCTACTATCATTTTGTAATTTGTTTTACATTTTCTATGTGGTTTTCTCATAGTTGGAACATCTCCTCTCACTTTGCTCACAGTGACCACTGATTTGTCTGAAAGGAAATGAAATCCATTCTACACTGAGCACTTCAACAGAGGATTCTTTCTGACAGGGATTTTGTCTTTTGTTCTTAAAAATAGAGAAGTGCACACAGATAAGCAACATCATCCTTTCAGAGCCTCTTGAATGAAAAAAAGCAACAGATTTAAGTATCTCCTCCAGGTCAGTCCAAGCTGTACTGCTTGTATGTATTTCATGAAGCTTTCTTCCCTGTTGTCTTCACATACTTAAAAGACTCATTGAGAGAAGTCCACCAATCCCTTTTAGTAATATATACATGCATATATATACACACACTCACATTTGTACTAAAATTACCTTAGATCTCGCATGAGAAACTACTGATTTAGAAAGATGTGCTTGCTTAAAAGTCTAGATTATTTAAATAGTAGTCATCTCGGTTTTCAGAAAAATGTGTTCTAGGAAACCAAACTAGTATCTGATCACTTCAGATAAGAATCTGTGCTACTCTTGAGAGAAAAAGAATTTGTGTTCAGAGGGAACAGAAGAGGTTAAGATTAATGCATTATTCTAGTTGTTGGATTGGGAGGCTTGCCAAATCAATATCACCAATCTTGATGGCCTATCCTCCTGTGGCAGAAATCTCTAGTGCTCATTGTTGATTTGTAATGTGCTCCTAGAAAGGTAGGAAGCAGTTATAACATTGCTTACACACCTGTTCTTTGCCTAAAGAAGTCCTGGAGTCAGAAAATTCTCATGTATTTGGATAAAGCAGAAAAACAAGCAGTGAAACTTGAAAGGGTTGGACATAGGATGATTTTCCTTTTGAGTTTTGATTTTCCTTCCTAAAGAAGGTGGTGTTTCACCATTACAGAATTCCAGTTTGCCTATTTAACACCAACACTCTTCTAAACTTCTCCAAGATGTAATTCTGGGAAAATTATTTATTCAACAGTGTCATGTAATAACATCCCTCTTGGAGATCCCTTTATAAAGTCAGTCAAAATTCCTGGTCTTACCTCACTGTGTCATCCCAGTGAAACTTCTTTCTGGGTCCAACAACCCTCTTTCCAGGTTTCTCATCATCATCTTCCTCTGATCCATTTTTTTCTCGTTCATCTTCTGCTTGCAACCTACAGTTGGAACAATTAGTTTCTTTAGAACTATACTACACAGACTAAATATTTAAAGGAGTGTCATTCTTGGTGTTAGGGGGGAAAAAATAACCCACAGAGAACCTATTTTCAGATTTTTGCTACACCTCCTTGTAGGACAAACAGTTTAATCTCCCTCTCCCCACTGCTTTCTTGTTCTTAGAGAAATGAAAAGGACACACAGATGCTTTCACTGATGTCCCTATAAGCTTCAAGCAATATGTCTCTACTGGGAACTGGCAGGGTACTTATCAAACTATTAATACCTCTCCAAGTCTAAAATTATTTAACTATGATTGAAACAATTACCATGAACAAGGACAAAATATATCAATAACCTCAACACACCATCCTCCTCCATTAATCTACCATTTTAGGAATCAACCAGTAATCCTTCAGATTATTTTTTTCTATCAAGACCTACCTCACTCAGTTAATGGAATTTCTCTCTGATGTCAGACAATAACACCTACACAAAATTAAGTATATTGTACAATTAAAAAAAAGACACCCTTAAACTGAAGCTGAGTGATTTTCTGAGCTAAGGAAGTAAACAACATGGATACAAACTTCCAGCTGGGCTCTAAATAGTCTTGCACAGCCTCCAGAATAACCTACTTGGCATTCTTGGCTTGATTGCGAGCCTGACAGTCCTCTTGATACTTGCATAACTGTTCAGGCATGACATTACTGACAGCCAGCTTCAGCTTCTGCAATGGCTCTCTCAAGCGGTCATCCTGTCAAAAGAGGAGTACCAAAATAATCCTATTAGATGTAAAATAAAGAGCATTTCAGATAGTCTCATGAAAATTTCTGGATCATTCCCAAGGTAACATTCCCAGTACTATTTATGGACTGTGACAGACATTTCTACATGGCACTTGAATCCTGTCAGGTGCAACAGCATTATATAAATGCATGTATGTCTTGAGACCAGAAACAACAAAAGATAGTCACAAATAAATGTGTCATGAACATCCCAAAACATTATGACATGATCTCTTTAAATAATGCTTGTAAATTAAAATAGGGAAGGGAATAAAACTTAAGGGAGAAAAAGTGAAATAAACTGACCAATCAATATCTCAACATTTGCAAATAAGTAGCCTATTAATCAGGTCTCCAGAAGCTGTGGTATAAAAACATCCGCGGTAATGGAAAAAATACAAATTTGTATTATATTATCCAAGCAGTAGATTGTTATTACATGCACTATATGTACCTGAAAAGTAAGGACTATGTATTTAAAATTGTCTCCAAATATTAAGAATTTCCAGCATTAAGGTAATATACTACACTCTTTGCTACATGTTTTAAATTCACTTTCTGAAGTCACCTTGTGACTTTATTAATTTTAATTGCTTACTGAAAAGAACTAGAATATTCTTTTGTGTTTATCTGATTAGAAATACCATTTGAATCTGTTTGCCTTATTACCAAGCACCAAAATCTCTGCACTCATCTTCAGATCCTCTGCAAGATTTTGTCCTGCATTTTACCTAAAGAATCCAGTCAGGGTACTTCAGATCACAGATAACTTTTCTATTCAACAGGAAAACAATCTTCAAAAGAAAAGTAACTGAAAATGGCATACAAAGTATTTGTAAGACCTAGCCACAAAAGGAAATTTGAACAAATAATACAGGCTGGGTCATCTATTATCCACATAGCCTTCCTTTTTTCTTGACACAAAAGTGAAAACAAAAGTACGTATTTTTAGCCTATCATAACCATTATTACTGTGGCTTTCTAATTCTGCTGCTTTGATATGTACCCTATGACTACGGTAATACTTAGTGATGACAGCAGAAACACTCCTTAATAGCCTGTTTCCAGCTTTCAAGATGAAAGCAATTCATTCTCAACTAAAGACTCTGAAATACTTAAAAAATTTGTTCCTAACGAAGTGACAATATCACGTATATGGAAAGAAGCTTTTAAACTTATTTAGCAATTGATCCAAAACATTTTTCTTGATTCAAAGCTGCGTGGCTACTGCTCTGCTGCAGCCAGTCCTCCTTGCTGTCATATAACTGACTCCTGCTGGAGCTCCTGTCCCCATCATTACCTGGACATTGAGGTGTAACTTCTTCAGGCGCTTTATCAGCGTGTCCTTATTGCACGGCACGAAAGCCTCCAGGTGTGAGTACACTCCATTGCGGATGGCAGGATTCACCTCCTGCAACTGCAGCTCAATACTGACAAAGCAACAGGAGACACCCAGTCACACACACTCCAAGGTAAAGATGACATCTGAACAAAAACCTAAGGAAGCTTTGGAAGCACAGCATATTCTAGCTATGCATACTAAAAATAGCAGCTTGGGATATTTTCAGATAAGATTTTTTATAAAAAGGAAGAAGTCCTAATCAGTGGCAAAAAACCATTCATGTATGTAGTTGCCCAGAAATGTTGTACACATTCAAATTTAGTTTACACCCACCACTGTGAATCAAAATTGATACACTTTGTGACAGTATTCTAGAGATTACTTTTGTTTCATAGATTATGAACACAGAACTTTCTATATTAAACCCTTAATTGAAGATTACAGAGAAAAAAACTGGTGTTTGCCCTCAAGAAAGCTGAAGGGCCTTTGAGTAACAAAAGTGGGAGACAGGAGTAAATAAAGGCAATTTTGTTGAATTTTACACATGAAGTCAATGACCAGGGCACTACAAAACATTTTGCACTGGATAAAGACAGACAGGCATGACAGGAATTGTATGCATATGAGTCTCTTTAGCTAATAACTAGCATAGACTGATCTACCTTCATTGACTTTTAAGGGATTTGTTGGAACAACCTCAATAATACTTCCTCTTCTGTACTTTTCCTTGCACCCCCTTTCCAAAAAGGGAAGGTTCTACAGATAAGCACTTACTCCAGAAGAATATTATTCATGTCTTGTGTGAAAAACTTCTTCCTGCCTTCTTCATCAAACATCTTGGCAGCCTAAAAATACAAAAAAAAAGCATTCAAGTTCATAGAGTATTTTGAACCAACGATCTTTGTATCTTTACTTTCACAGCCACATCATGTTCTTATTTCCCAGAAAACATTACTCAGAAGAAAACAATGAAAACCAAGCTATTCTCAGCTGTTTAGCAAAAACTGAGGATTATTACTGTTATACTCAAATATACACACCTTGCTCTAGGGCAGACAATCATTCTGTTTAGGATCTGCCTGGATCACTGATGTTAACACATTCATCATGTGAATAACCATTAACAAAATTGTAGATGCTTTATCACCACCAACAACATTCTACTATCTCTGTTTTAAAAAGAGAAGCATTGTTTGACAGGGCAAGAAGGCAAGAGCATTAACTAACACACTTCTACTCCATGTTTTTCTACCTGTTATGTGCCTCATCCAGTTGCATCTTTCCAGCTTTCTCTCAAACCTTCACTGCAATTTCTACAACAGGATTATATATGCTAGAGGAATACCTCATCCCTCTTTTCTGCAGCTGTCCAGCATTCTTGCCATCTTTAGACTGTATCTTCAGTATTTTTGTTCTTTTTATCAGAAGTTTTTACTGATCACCCAGCAATTCCCATCAACAAACAGAATCCCTCTATCTTTGTTCTTATCACCTAGTTCCTTTTTCTCCCAAAAGGAATGACAGCTTATAGGACAAAGCAAATTCCCTGTACCATTTTACAAAAAACAGTAAGAACCTTTCTCTAGTGTACATCTGCTCTGCAGAAATTCAGAAGTCGAAAAAAAGTGCCCTTAAAAAAACCCACAGTGACTTGCAACAACAGAACTAAAAACTACAAATATGTCCAAGTGTTAACATGATTATTAAACTATTAAATACTTACTGTTCTTGCTCTTTTAACTGACCCATTTAAATTTGATAGAAGAGTGTTTTCTAAAAATTGTGAACTCTCCCTCTCTTCCTGTGTGAATTACACAGGAAAAGAGTGTGACACTCAAAGCTGTAAGGTAGCCCATTGTGTGAATGCTTTATCACTTCAGTCATGAACACTGATACTGGAGTTTAAGTTCCTGCAAGGACTGCATTCCACTCATTGCTTTCTACCATACATACAGCTGCTGAGGGGATGCTACTAGCTGTTTAAGAACACTGAAGCATTTGTCCTGCTAAAAAAATCAGAAAGGTTATAGATGCTTACAAAGTGATAGGGTACCAAAAAGATAAGTCAGCCTTACATCTAGTACCTTTATACCTAATGAACACAAGGATTAGAGTTATCATCTGATTTATATAAAGCAGAAGGAAAAACCTTTGGCATTTTAGTCCCAGAGAGACCTTGAAAGACAATTCTATTATGCTGGACAGCATTGCTGGCTTTTAAAGAGAGCAACACTGGCAGATTCAAAAACTTCATCACTATTACTAACTATGGTTGGGTTTTATTTCCAGAGTGATTATCTTGACAGTGACCTTCAAAATAGAAAAAAAACCCTTTTATTTACTTTCCTGCTTGTATACAATATTGCCTTCTGTGATGGTAGTACAGAAAAACCCACACGGGGAACTAGAACACATGAATCTGCCAAAGGAAGTCAGGAAGTTTTTATTGCCTTTAGTCAGTGGCTTTCTAATCTTATTTTTTTAATCTTGATATATTATACTCCATCCATGGAGCATAGGCTTCTTCCTACAGCTTATAAACTTTCCTTTGTGCTAAAGAGATCTAAAGCTGCCAGGGTCCAGTAAATATTTGAAAATACTATCACTTTTAGTGCTTTTTAGAAGATGTCTGATTGCAATTTACAGGAGGTATGGAAGTTGCAATCTTTAAGTCAACATACAGTCTAGTTGTTCCCCAAGTATAAACTTAAACTTCCTCTACTTAGCCAGGAAGCTTTCAGAAGACATTGTCAAAAATGGAAGAGTTCCAAGCTGGTCTAGAGGAAGGTGTCCCTGCCCACAGCAGGGAGACTGGAGTGGATGATCTCAAAGGGACTTCCAACCCAAACCATTTTATGATTCTGTGAGGAGTTACGTTTTCCAACAGCCACTGAATTAAAGATGCCTCCCAACTGGTTTGGGATTGTTATTCAGAGAAGTAACATAAATTAACCTGGGGTAAGTCACTAACACTTCTTGAATTTTGGCCTAATACATTTCTGCACTTTTGCTAGAAGCTTATTGTTGATTCATAGCAAAATTAACCTGCATATTGAAAGGCAGACAGAAGCTCCTTCACTTCAGTAAATATGAATTCCTTGGCTGTATTTAGCTCGGTATGTTTAAAAATAAATAAGAAAACTAGAAGACATTTCTATACAGGTAAGAGCAACGCAAGCTCTGCAATTGTTCAAATTATTTTCTTTTTGTTCAAAAAAGGAAGTAAGTTTTGAAAAAGCAGTTAACTATGAGTAAAGAAAAGCTGCACTTTATACTAAATAAGGAAAAGCTGCACTTTATTCTAAGTAAGGAAAAGCTTTAATATCATAATCTGAACAAGCAACAAATTTATTCTCAACTTTGGATAACATCCATAACTGAAACAAGGAGTATGTAATACCTTAATAGCTCTGATCCCTTTTAATAACTTACTGGAATATTCATAACTTGGTAATTTAACATCTTTCATCCCATATTTAAGAAGTTCAGAGTCCATTCTAACCTTCCAGAACAAAAACTTCAGTTTTGTGGTTGGTTGGTTTGCTTTTTGTAGTTGGGTGGTGGTTTCTGGTTTTGGTGGCTTTTTTTCACTTGGGTTTTATTTTTTGGTGGGTTTTTTTTGGTGGGTTGTTTTTTTTGTGGGGTTTGTTTTTTTTTTTTTTTTTTTTTGTTTTCTTTTTTAGCTCACAAGTTAAAGCCAAAAAACCTGGATCCAAAATACATGGATCTGTAAGCTGCAGTCACATTTCAGGTAAACTCCTACAAAGTAAGAAAACACCCATTCCATTTTATCAAATACTTCAAGTTAAAATAACACTGGTATTTCCATTATGGAGAAAAACCTATAAATAAATGAACATTACAAGTTATCGTACACAGACGATTTAGAAAACCCTGTTTCCAATATGAAACAAACACTGCTAAAACAATTGACCTTCATCATCTCTGCCCGTTTTCATCAGAGTATAAACACAGCCTTTAAGATTGCCATTAACATCAAGTCTTCATTTCTAAAGTTTCAGCCAGCAATTCAAGGATGACACTCAAGGTCCTAATTGTTCTTCCTTGTTCTCTCAGATTCTTGAATGCAATCCACTACCAGCGAGTTCATACTTACTGTTCGAAGGTCTCCAATGCGCTTTTCAAGTAGCATAGGCAGACCTTCTGGGAGGGCAGGCACCTGCTTGGGTGTCATGACCTGAGAGGTGTAGGTTGCCTGAGTGACATTTCCATTCTCTCCTGACAGCTCAGAGACCGGGCTGCCATCAGACGTGCCATCGAGCAACTTGTCAAAGTCAATGTCTCCCAGCATCTCCAGGGCACTTTCAGTTTCTTGCAGGAGCTCAGGTTCATTTGTGCTACCAAAAATGGAGAGGACAGGATCATTGATCCTAAGATTCAAGTCAGAGATATCATTTCCTGCACTGAGAGAGGAGGAAGGAATTTTACTAGGGGTAGAGGTTGCAACAGTCACTGGAGGTTTTGGACTAGGTTCCTTCTTCCTCATGGCTTCCTTCTCCTTTTGAAATTTACGGATCATGGCAGCCAGAGAGAGCGAGTCTTTATACAATTTCTTTTTCTTCTTCTCAGACTTGTGTGAATTTAAGGCCATAACTCTGTAGAGGAAAGAAATCTTTCATTAGTGTTGACTTTTGAGGCCTTAGTAACCTTTAACAACACAACTCAAAGTTTAGTACAATTAAAATTTATCAGGGGGAAGAAGTAAGTACTTCCTGCTTCCATCTTCAGACCATTTTATCAATTACCATAAACCTTAGGTGGCCATGTGATTACATGTTCTCCAACTGATTTGTTATGTTTTCTACACATTAAGGCAAAGGTTATTTCATTTTGACTTCTCAATTTCATTATGGAGAAGTTGGCACAAGTGTTACAACTCATAGCAGATTTACAATACTAAAGTACTTAAATTTGCCTCCCAAGACTGCTGAACAGTGGCAGGTTGCCTGTACAGCATATACATTAAATTCTTTTCATTGCTAAAAAAATTTTAAATGCAGGCTCAAAATCTATATTTTACTTACACTGAGAATATTCCACCAATTCATCACCTTGATGAAAAATGAGGTCAATAAATTTTCAGTATTTGATGTGAATATTCACAGTAAAACAGCCTCCATCCACTCAACAATAGTTTTCTAGCAGCCACCTAACCTAGTCCCATCACCTTAATCTTTCTATGCTAGCCTCAGAACTCAGGAAAGCACAAAGTCAGTAAGAACTACTGAGAAGAATAATTAAACTGTATTTACAGCTTTACAGATGAGAAACAGAGATAAGAAGAAAATTATTTTTCCTTTGAATATACAATTCCTAGTGCTAGCTCAGATGTTGGGTATGATGCTTTATGCTATTCATAATACTCAAAATTTATTTTCTGTGATTTGTCTTTCCTTATTATTCCTTGTGCAAAGTTTCAGAGGACAAAAATATAGTCCATAGGACTGAGTAATATAAAAACCCCACACAAATTCTGAGACAAAATATCTACAATATTAATTACAGTTTAAAAGTACAATATTCCAAAGAGCTGTAATGATCTTGCTGTGGCACACAGTCTTTAGAAGTCAAACCTCAAATGTAATTGAAGGGTTCTTATAAAGAAAAAAAAACCTACCCCAACTGCTTAGGAACTTTCATTTTCCGAGGCTTCTTCTCCTTTTCTGTCCCTTCATCTTTTCGCTTGCGTTTCTTCATTCCACGATCTTCACTTTCTTTCAACTTTGCTATCTAGAAAAGAGATCAAATGAACAACAATGATTCTTCCACCCTAAAGGACTTCTACAGCAAGAAACACTCAGGATTTTTTTACACTTTCCAATTCAGAGCCAGGAAACACACCCCAATGTGTGTAAAGGCAAATGGTACAATGGATTCCTAGCAGCAATTTCAGTTACTGGCAACTGTTAATCATGAATAATTTTTAAACAGTTATGAAATTTAGAGTTTTCAGTAAGAGAAATACTCTAAGGTAAATGCAGACTGCTGCCCAGCCAGTATGGCCAATGGCTACCTTGGAAGATGGAATTCCTGCACCTTCTTCTGCTACCAAAGCTCCATTGCTGACTGTGAAGCTGACCACTATGAAACATCTTTGCTGGTCAATACAACAAAGCTGATCCACCTGCCTCCCCTCCCTTACCCATCCTTAGATTATCTGAGGGTGCAGGGCAGGGAAACAGAAAGCCTTCAGACTGTGCAAGGATTAGGCAGCAACAGGCAAAATTCTGGTGTAGTTAACACCATTTTAGTCACAAATCAAAACCGTAGCATCATACAGGCTGCTAGAAAGAACATTACCTGCATACCAGTGACAGTCAGTATAAGAACCTTTAAATTAAGTGTTATATAGCAAAAAAGGAGACCAGGAAGCACTAAGTTGTCAGAAATAGCATGCAACTTGTAAATGTGATATTGCAATTATGTTTGCATTCACTGTAACTTGCAAAAGTTTATACAACAGCATGCTGTTTGGAAAGATTGTGTATATAATTTTAATATAGCCATTCTTATTAACTCAGTTTATTTTAACAGGTTATTTTGATTTAAAATATGGTTTGATGGTTAAATATGGTTAAATTAAGAACAATTTCATATCATGCAAACTTTGTGCAAATTTTGGTTTAAAATATGGTTTAATGGTTAAATTTGGTTTAAAATCCTCAATATTAGGAACAATTTCATATCATGCAAACTTTGTGCAAAATCATTAAGAACAGTATTGATGAATTTAAGGTCTCATCTTGTGTAATAAAATTCTTACAGAATTACAGAATCATCTGTCAGTTCAAGATGGGTGGACACAACTTGTCAGGTTGCCTAAACAGATGCTTAGTCTTACAAGACTGGACAGCCTGTGGACACTCTTAAGTTAGTTACTGAATGCTAATACAAGAGCCACAAAATGAGTACCATGCATCATTCTGCTTTTGGACTCTTCATCTGAGCCATTCCAAGTGTATGAAATATTTCAAATGTCCACCTAGCTTCTCTTTCTGTATTAAAGCCTTAATTAAAATCACTCACTTTAGGTGGCCTATGCTTTTTGTCTTCTGCAAAGTCTTCATCCTCTGATTCAGATGCCTGGCGAAACTGCAGTGTACCAGTGTTGATATAAAACCCTCCATATTTGGTTGTCAGGGATGCAGGAACCAATTCATCATACTGGGCAGGAAAAGGAAGATAAGTTTATCAGCATTTCTTAATAAACTAAACATGTATTTCATTCACTAGTCCCTATACATAAAAGTATATATACCAATTCACAGCACAGCTTGCTAGAATAGAAACAGGATAGAAATTCTATAGAAAATTAACTGGCTGAGGCAGCCAACATTATTATCACAGAGTATCCTTTCAACATGATCTTTTTTTAACAAAAAGGCAGCATTACAGCATTAAAACCACTGCTTTCTTAAGGCAACTCACCACAGTGCCTTGCTCAAAACCCTACTTCTTTTAAAAAGTTCTCTGAAATTTTCTTTTGTTAAAAATGCTATCCCAGACATAACAAACTTCACCATAGTATGTTACCTTATTGATTATTATTTGTTACCTTATTGATTATTATAGGTTACCTTAATTTTAGATGTTTAATACAACATTGTCTCTTAAATATCACAATGCCAGGACTTTTTTCATTTGAAGACAAACATTCTCACTTTGTTCAGACAATTTTAAAACCACAAAATGTTTCAAACTATCAACAGTTTATTTTGAAAAGTACTTAGTATTCATGGAGAAATTTCCAAGTTAGAATTATAAAGCTGAATCTCAAAAATACTAAAATCCAAAGACATAGAAAAAGTGGTCAATAATCAGTATAGTGGATGACAATATTAATTCTATTATTACATGCACCAACAACCTCCATGCCATGTAAAACATACTGAAGATAAAATGGTTTAAGAACTGAAAAGTTGAGGCTACCAAAGACTTTTAGACAGGAAGAAGAGTTATCCAGGAAGGTAAACCAATAAATGCGTACTTCAACAAGGAAGCTGGAAAAAGAGCCTGAACTGGAGTCCTACCCAGGGATTTAATCTGAATAAGTAGTTAGAAACTTCCCTGACTCATCACCTTTTATCTCCCTGGAACACAGAACTTAACAAGCAGTATAGAAAGACAAAATGAGAAAAGTGGTGACAGCATTTATAAAGTACCCTAAGATGATTTGAAAAGCTAGCACAAGAAAGTGAGAGAATCTATTAATGGAACAAAATGAAAGTGAAGTGACTTAATAGTGACTTGTCATTCATCTTAAAAGACCAGGAGGACCATGCAAAGAAAACTTGAGAGTGGAGGTTGTGTAGGAATTTCAGAGAAAACTCATGATTTTTCCACAGCTCTCAGAACCAACTTCATTAGGGGCAAGGAAAATAAAAGCAGAGGAAAGAAATTATCCACAGTGCTTAATAGACACAGCAGACATTTCCCATTTGAGCTGACAGGGTGTGAACTGAATTGGCAAGGGTGGGGAAAAAAAAAAGATCAAAACTGAAGAAGAATAGTTGCCAAGTTAGAAGGAAAAAGCAGACAGTGAAAGCTGGGACCATTATCATAGGAAGCAAAAGCCAACACAGTAAAGACTGAGATGCAGAGCAGTCAGGAAGGCCAGGGTAACACACAAGTAAGGATTAAAGACAGTCCACAAATGAGGAATCATGAATCACACCAAATTATCTGAACTATCCACACACTGTGTGGCACAGATCCACTGGAACAAGGCAACAAGAAAGGCAAAATTCATTTAATATACAGAGTGAATATATTCCATAACAGTCAACAGGCAAGTAAGATCAGCAAGAGGTGGATGTATAACTAAGCTGCTGACATTTCAACTGCTTCTGCTGAGGACTATGAATTTAGCCAGACCTTCAAAGGCCTTTCTGATATTCAGTTCCTCTTATCCCTTGAGTGAGACTACCTTTCTTTACCAAAATCTGTTTTTACCCTGAACCTACTGAACAAGTTATAACTTTTAACTCAGTGTTGTATTTTAGACATAGGGGCCTGCAGACCACAGTGTAGCTAGTGTAAACCCCCCTTTGAGCTAAACTTACTATTTCCTAGTGCCCTAAGTAAACAGAAAATGAGTATGTTTGTATAAGGTGTTAGTAACAGAGATTAGGTTTCATTTTGAAGTGCTTCCAGAACTCTCAGTTAAAGGGAACATGGCTCTTGCAAATTCCAAATCTTCTTATGAATTGTTTTCAAGACCTTTGCTTTAAACTAGTTTTTTCCGTGTATGAAATCACACAATTTATCTTATGAACAAAAATAAGTTTAAAGCCATTTACTGTGTTCTGCTCTTCCTTACACATTTCAAGGGTGAGAATCAAAAAATCTCAGACCTACAAAGAGACAGGACTTGACTGACTCCTGTGAACACAGGTTTGTCCTACAACCGATCATGGAATCATCCTGCAGGTAACAAAGTAAGACAGACTGCCTGACAATCTAAAAGCAGGTTCATATGTAAGTTATTTTAAACTATTGTCTTTGAGCTACATTACTATGCTTTTAATGCTATTAATCTAATTAAATGTTTTGGTATGAAAGATAATTTAGTTTTTTAAAAAATAAGTTAACTGGTTTCAACTTCATCAGTACACCAAAACCAGTGAATTTTTATGGATTACACCAGTTTAGCTCTGAAATCCAGATCCACAGCAGTATCTTATATTAATATTGTCTACTACTGAGTCCGGGTATTTTGACCATAATCCTCAGATATTCTGCTGTGATCCTTCTCCTCATTCATCTCCCTTCCAGACAACCTTCAAAAGTACAAATGTGAAAAAGTTTTTAAACACTTCTGTACCAAGTCTTGGAAATGAGATTTGGTGTAAACATGTCCAAATAGTTTATTTGTTGTGTATTATTTGTTGTGTAACAGATAATACTTAGCTAAAAGATAAGCAGGGATAATTTTTGTACCTTGCTTAGTTTACATTTGAGGTAGGTCTAACCAGCTTGGGGTGCAAGGAACTGTTTAGTTGATACTGATCATCAGTAGCCCAATGAACAAAGGCCAAGCTACTGAAATTATGTCAAATACATTTCCTTCAGTGAAATGGACTAAACATCTACACAGCTCACTACACACTTCAGATACTTCAAACATACAGAGTAGATTGATCTCTATGCTTCAAGATGCAAAAAACTGAAATGCACTCTTTGGCTTTGCCATCCTTTAAGGCTAAGTTTTCAAAAAACTACCTAACTATCTTTCCAAAAACTACAATATAATAGAACCTACAAGGAAATCTTGAACAAGGTTAAGGGGAAACAATGCATTGCTTTGCTAATCCAATGAGACAAGAAAAAGCAAGCACAAAGAGCTTTCCTGTTATAAAGGAGGTTTCTCTTTCAAAATGCACAGGTAAATTGGCAGGTTGGTTTGTTTTTCTTTTAACCCTGGGGAAAAGGACAGCTGGCAGAGCACAAAAGAAAAAAGCATAAGAGATTATAAAAGATATAATACCTGGCCCAGTGTAGTCTCATAAGAGTATCCTATTCTAGTAGTCAAGATACCATAATCAGCCTACCTGAGCACCTTGAGAGAAGTACCAATCTTCATCTATTCACCTGTTTTGTTCTCATCTCAACCAACACCTTTTACACCTTTCCATCAGCCACCAGAGCTATGCTATTAGCTTAAGTGACCTTCACTTCAGAGATTACATTCTTCTCACCTTGAAAACTTTTCAGCCAATGTTACAAAATGCATGACCAGTCATCTGACCACTTTTATCTGTACAACTCAATTCTTTCAGAACTTGAGCTCTGACCTGACCCACAATGAAAATCTAGTTCAGATTTAAATAATTATGTAATGTGTTACTTAATCTCTCCAGGTTTAATGTTATAGAACTACTAGAAGATTCTGCAGAAAAAAAAGTTATACTTTCCTTTTCCCCTCATTTAACACGAAGAGCAGATTTTCCATATATGACACTTAAGACAAATGCTTTTATCAAAGATCTGTTATTTTGGCATGTTATAAACCCCCCTCTGTATTTTATTAGTAATCATATTGTTTATGTAATTTTTGGGAAACACTTAGGTTCATTGTACTGCTTAAACAAATTCAGCTACTCGAAAGCATAGCTGATCCTAGGCCATGATCTACCCCTCTAGTAGCTCAGATTACTTTGAAAAGTGATTTTGTGCTCTTCAAAAAATTAAATCTAGCAAAATACAGGATATTGCTACAACCATTATTATTTCCTTCTCCTACAAATTTTAAGAGTGGTACTACACAGGCCACATACAAGTCTCAGGTGTTTTCAAGAACCTATGCAGGTGCTGAATTTTTAGTTTATTCTTCCTAAAGAAGGATATGCCTTTTTGCAGAAGGAGCACAAAACCATTACTATTGCTTTAACAAACATCAGACATGTTCTGCAAATTCAACTACCTTTGTACCTCTAGCCATTTTGGTTCTTGTACCAGCTCAGTTCTTGCATCTGTATCTATTGGTTTGATACTCCACTTTATACCTAGACGTATTTCGGGGTGAGGAGGATAAAAAGCAAAGAATCTACAAATGGAAGTTTGTCCTTGTACTCACTTGAATGCACAGGATATGTCAGGGGCCAGCCAGCAGGCGTCCCCTGAAGACGCGCGGGAAGCGTGCACGACGCGCTATTGAAGGTGACACCGTGCACTCGGCTAAGTGAGCACTATTCCCCAAACACACAACTTCCCAGCCTGGGCAAAGTGACAATGAGCAAGGAAGACAGTACTACTAAAAACACACCAATCCACAGCCAATGAAACACTTGGCAAATGAACCTCTTAAAAATAGAAGCTTTAATACATCCTCATGTATTCAGTGAGGATGACGTTTGCGGCTGTGGTCTACAGAGGCAACCTTTTCCAGATGAAAAATACCACAATGTTCAGCTTCTCTCAATACACCATGGAAGTATTTTTAATAATGGAACCTATTGAGTGTTTTTCTGTAAATGCCCCTAACATTTGCAGGTTGTTTTGTTAGGATTTTTTAAGAGACAGCAATCTTTTTAAAACAACAACACTCCTTTCCATAGTTAGCAAAAAACAAATTCCTTAGAGTAGGAAGAATGAGAGAACAGTACCAAGATGGCCTGAAACTACATCTGGCCCAGAACCTCACAAAAATGGTAAAAATTTCCATTAACACACTGAGCTGCCATTCCCTGAAGAGATAGTATTCTTGCTGGGAAAAAGTTGCTCAGATATTCAAGATAACCTTAACTGATAACCCAACAGCCTCAGGTTTTAGAAGCAAGCCAGGGTAGGAGAGAAGAGGATATTAAATCTATCATACCTTTTTAAGTTTGGAGAATACAACATGAGGACAAATTTATCCTGGAAATATGTGAAAACTGTGTTTCATGACACAGAATTTTTGCAGAGACCAAGTCTTTAAATTGGGGAAAGTATTCAAGGGAACCCAGATAGAAACAGAGCAATGCTTTTAACGGTGTGTCCAGAATTACTAAAACAAACAAATCTTTGAACGGTTTTCTTTAAAGATGATCTGAGCTCTTGAGGTAAGATGTAGCTAAAGAAAAAGTAAGATCTTCCTTTCAGCTGAAGTACCTGTTTTGAAGAAACCTTCCATGTATGAGAAACCATTGATATGCTGGTTTTCTCTAGTGACCACCACAGGACTTTTTACATCAGTGTTTAGAAGGCTACTATGGAACTATGAATATAACAGACTAGGTCAAATATTTACACAGGGGCCTGGGTATCTGAAGAACTGAACTGCCTGCTTCCCACTGCTCTTGGCATTCACATTTAGCTTCCATTCCTGCCAGTACAGCCATCTACTATCACTGCTTTAAAAGACACTGCTTATAGATTTGTAAGTCAACAGTTCTTTTTGTACATTCATCTACTTGAAATGGGGGAAGTCAGTTGGAATAGAAGTTGGTTTGGATAGCCAAGCCTTGTTACCTTCAAGTAAGAGAAAACAGCACACGTTTTCATTAATACAATCTATTACTTTAAATTCCCTCTTCTGTACTGCATAACAGAAAGCTCAGAAAGCACTGTGTTCCCTTGCAGTCTCTACCTATATAAAGCTAACATTGCAAGGAAACTATTCAACCAACCAAATAATCAGAGGTCATCACAAGAGCAAGTAATCAGCCTGATCTGGCTGGACATGCATGTGTGTGCAGGAAAAATAGAGTGGGTGAAAACTTCTACAGGAATTCCACTTCACAAAGAATGTAGTTCTGGGCAGCTTACACTACAGCAAAACCTATTTTCAACATCAAAGCAGTGGAAACACTGAGGAGGGGCAGCTTTCTTTGCAGGTTATGGACATTTTGTATAGGTCCATTAAGATAAGCAAAGATTAGGACTTGCCACCAGGCTAACCCCTGTAGAGAAGTTCGAAACAATAGTAAGCCAGTTGTGATTTTCTTTTTTTTTTTTTTACTAGAATTATCACAATCCACTGACTTGAAACAATAGTGAGCCAGTTGTGACTTTCTTTTTTTTTTCTACTGGAATTATCACAATCCACTGACTACAGTCAAAATTCTCAACTCAGGAATAGCTGCTCACACAGAGCTTGCCTGCAAATGCATTTACCTCAAAATCTGTTTTTAAAAGGAAACTATCTCTAAAGCTATGGAATAAATGTTTCAGTGCCAAAGAGCTCAGTATTTCTTTCACAACTGTGACAAGAAAAAGGACTAAAAATTCTGAGGAAGCTTTCAAATTTTTTTTCTGGGAGAGAGACAAGCTAATCCTGGAGCAATTAAAGAGGCACTCATATGCACTTTTCAAGTGTTTGTGCCCAGGATATTATAGCTTTTCATGTGTAAGAAAGTGTGTCTTCTATGAAGTAGTCCAGGGCCCGGCTCTAACACATCTCAGGGTACATGGCAATTTCACAGCTGGTCATACAGTAGATGAGCAAGCCAGACATGTAGATTTTCCTTCTGAACACTTCTCTTGTATCCAAGGCAGAACAATGGAATTAGAGATTTTGTTGAACTTCAACTCCTACATTACAGAACTCTTAAGCTCTGCAACAACATGGACTGCAGCTGGCCCACTGTATTTTTTTTCTCCTTTTCTATAAAAAAATGGGGATAAAAGCAAAACAAAGATGGTCTCTCACTAGTCTGTATTTATAACGCAGACACGAGGTGCAATGATTAGTTGAGGAGAGTAATTTTTAGAGAATAGACCATTTTTTCCCCAATAGCTTCCACGGCTAGCACATGATGCAACCATCTGGTCCTCCAACAACTGCCTTTTGTACATTTTGCAAGGACTCTGGCAAGAGACAGAAGTAAATGCTCCTGCAAATCTACCAGATCTGCTGCTGGTAGCACCACCAGTGCTGGAAAGAGTCACAGCATGCTAAGTAATAATACATCAGACTTGTACTTTGACAGAGATCTGTGCTATGAGTACTGCTAGTGTTCCAAATCTCCTATCAGATCTGTGATAGGTCACAGTGATTCCAGGAAAACCTAGCTACAACTTGGGTTGGGTACCATAAAATTTTAAAAACAAAGATGGTGAACTTAAGCAACAGTGAGAAACCAGATAAACCTATAGGCTCAAGTGGTTTCTCAGCAGAAATGAAGCACATCTGTTTCTATGAAGCTGGAGACCAGAATCTGACCTTTGGAAAAGACGTATGAAGGCTTAGATCCCAATATTGTTCCAGCAGCACAACCAGAAGTTGTGGGATAATCACAGAACAGTTTAATATTGGCAGGTTCAAGTTGCTAGATAATGAAAAATGACATACTATTCTAAGTTATAATAAGCACCTTACAGCAAGCTCTCTCTCCACACCACTTCAGACCTTCTTCAAAAACTACCAATGCACACAGATAAACTCAGCCTGCTATACACCATGGTTTACTACTCAACTCCTGCTGAAAAAGGTATCAGCTCCGCAGAGACTTGCTGTGCACCTCACACAGGTCATAGGATCACTCATTGGAACATCTATATGCTAGAAACTTCACAGCTCAGAGCTCTTTACAGTAAAGTTTTAGAATTGAAACGAAGGTTTGACATAATGTATGCTAAGCAATGCACTTACGTGCTTTGCTTACTCTTTTCTCGCAACTCTTTTCATAATCTTTCCTCTCCCACTCAGAGTTCTAGCCCACTCCTTCTCACAACAGATCACTGCTGTTTTGTCCAGTGTCACTCAGCACGGAGGAAACTGAAGGCTGGCAAGTGACAGCTCTTTTCAGTTTTTTTTTTACTTGACTAAACTGTACACATACTTCTTTCTGACATTTAATAAGGAAGAATTATAGGAGGTTTCTGAGCTTTTGGATAACCCACTTTTTTTCCAAGCTTTTTTCTCATTTTCATAATTTCATGTATCACCTCCAAAATGGCTTCAAATGCCCTCTTATAAACCTTCTGATATCCCTGATATTGCCTGCACTAAACTAATACCTTTTTCTTTTACCTTGAGATGTGTTTTCATTTGTAAAAAATATTCAGACAAAGTAAGCAGTAATATCCTGCTGTTTAACCTGTTCTGTCTCAAATTTTTCAGACATATTCAATGTTTAAAATAACCATCCTATTTTTACTGGTTTTCAAGAGGTGAATAGCTTCCTGATCTAAAGCAGGAAATCTAATGCCAGTAACCCACTAATCATCCAGAGAGCTAGTACAAGAAACTAAACAGAGCCAGTGTCATTTCAGTCAACAGTAAATAAAGCACACAAAAATATTTTAATTTCTAAAGCTGGAAAATTATTTGATCTAGGAATAGCTTTCTTAATTCTCTGGTGCATAATATCTTGAGTAAGACTACAAATACAGTAATTCATTGGTCTCCCAAAGTAGTATGCATTCCCTTTGTATTCACATCAGTTATAGACATGTACAGAGTATTTTCCCTTACCTTTGCTCTGTATTGAAAAGATAAAGCACTGCCTCATGATTCCTTGCTGCTGGGATGAAGCTCACTTACCGCTTCAGAATTATCAATGAAAGGGTCCGTCTCGTCGTAGCCGTAACCGATGTCGATCAGATCCTGCAGGCGATCCTTCCGGTGTTTGTGGGGCTTGCCACCCTGAAGACAAAGCAATGGTACATCACTTAGGAAACATGAATGCAACGTTCTAAAGCCTACAAAGCATAAGGCATTGGAGGAATAGTCATTCAAGGAATTAGCAGTTTTCCTTTCTTGAATGCTTCCTTGAAGATGGTCTAGATGACTAATGAAAACTTCCACACAGATGCATTCTGGCAAACGTGCCTCACCAGAATCATCCCTGAAAGGCAATCACTAGCTACCTTTTTCTGCAAGACCAAGATCTTCCTCACATTTCCTATTTAGAGATGTTTTCCTGTCCTATGTATACTGTATCTAGTGATTGGACTGCTAATGATAGAAGGGTTGGGATAATTTAGAAGTGTTAAGTTTTTCAGTATGTTACAGTGTCATTACAAGGGAAAATGATAGCCTAGAGTTCATTAAAGTGTTTCCTGGCACAAGATGGATTAATTCTCTATAGCACATAAGCTGAGTTTTAAAACACAAAATGTTACTTGAGTATTAAAACCAGAAGCTGCATCACAAACTACGGATGCATTCACTTATCTCCAGGAGATGGTAAAATTAATTTTAATCTGCAAGTATTCTTTTCATGTGGAAATTTCACTGTTAAGTCAAATAAAGACTCACAGCTAGCTGAAATATTCAGGAAATCTGAACTTCAAGGTTGCACAAAAATCTTAGGACATAAGGCCTAGTTTTCTAGTTCACATATATTCAAAATCAAAGTCAAAACCATCAACAAAAGCCTTAAAAGATAAAATTCTTAAAAAAGCACTGCCTTCATTAAAATGGTAACTTCTAAGAGTTCAAGACTTGCTCCTGAAACTTCTCTGCCTGCACCCTACAGCTCTGAGCATTCTTAGAGCAAGTCAGTCCTTCTAGCTGTGACATCCAAATACCACAGTCCACTAGCTACTATGAGAAGGCAGACACTGTCCAAAGGCAGTTTCACCCCTGCGCTTTTATGAGTGGTGTAAGCATCTCAACACCTCCATTTTAACAACATTTTGAGAACATGCAAGTTTGTGACAAAGTAAAGCATGTGCTCTTGCAAGCAAACAGTAATCTCTCACATATATTAAATAAACAAATGCAATAGTCCTAGGAGAAAAGCCTCAAAAATAAGTTCAGCTTTTAATTTACATTTCCAAGCTAAGTATTCCTATAATCTCCTACACTCATCTGGAAAAACATCTGAATGACTGCACATTTCCAAAAGATGCAGTACTTTATAAAAAAATAGAAAGTTTGCATGAGATGGATGAGAGAAGAAAAAATAAGTTAGAAAAAGGCAGCACTTAAGAATTCTGATTAAACTCCAGTGCAAAAGCTTATATAATTCATGATTCTGACTCAGGTGCCAGCAGGCTAAGAATGCTTCATAAACCATACCTCACCTGTACTGAACTCACTAATGTGTAATGCAATCCATCTCTGTACTACATATATCTTCCTAGTAACCATCAACATCCTTGTTTGCAAGTCTAAAATCTTTTTGCAGCAATGGTTATCCTGTGATTCTATGATTTCAGTATAATAAAGGAGCAATAAAATTTAAAATTTCTAATACATTCTGTCTGATAGTCAGAAAACCAGACATGGAACAAAAGTAGCGACCACAAAAATAAAGTCTTATAATAGCTGAATGAACAAAAGCAGCCTTAAAATAGTACCTGTATTCAGACACATGAAAATATCTGAACCACTGTGTGTGTAATTAAGAGATTTTCCTTCAGGCCTGGCTCTAACCAGATCTGTTTAAGGAGCTGTGTTGAGATTTCATTTGATCAAGATGTTAAGGACGCAAGAGTGCAGCCGAAGAATGAAGGGATTATCTGTGTCAGTGTCCACCATGCAGCACTTCAGGGAAGTTTTATGACTGCAGCTTTCCTCCAACCTTTTTGTCCCAGAACATCAGTAGTCACAATACTAGAGCAAATTAAGGTGCCTAGTTCCTGAAGCTGCAAATACTACTCATGCAAGTATTCAAAAAAGCCAAAGATGTCTTTAAGATATTAAATCTTACATTTAAACAACCTCTGCCCAACAGGATTAGAAGGTAGGTGGCAAATAAAATGCCAATACCTGAAGAATCTTGAAGAGAAGAATCTATAAACCAGTAAACCTGGTCTTTATGGTTGATAAGTTAATAAAAGCTATAAACAACAGAACCAGCAGGCACAAGAATACACAAAACAGGAAGGAAGTGTTTCAAATGCTTAAAAAATGTTCCAAACATCTTTGAAAACAAGAAACTGTCACAAGATAAAGAAGGTCCACCAAAACTGATGTCTGATCTACAGCTAGGAAAGAAAAGGTAAGAACAGGTATCTCATTTTGGCAAGGAGTGGTCAGCAAAATTGTTATGGAATATGCATTCTTTCACCTTTAGAAGCAACAGAGCAGGTAAAGAGTTGGGGTCTAAGATGATAATTTACTAAGGAAAGTAAAGGAAAAGGAAAACAACTGAAGAATCACTGAAGACCTTACAGTTGCTCTGAATTTAGTATGATAAACAGGCAGTTAAATTCAGCATCAATAGAGCAAGGTAATCCACATAAAGTAAGTATAACCTAAGCAAAAAAAAAAAAAAAGACAGCATGATGCAAATTTGTTATGCTGCTCAAGAATCACTGGAATTGTAAGGCATAGTTCAGACATTTGCTTAATCAAGAATAGTCAAAAAATTAGTTGGGACTTATTAAAAAAAAAAAGGAATAGAGAACCAAACCAGAAGTCACCAGTATAACACTGAAATATCAGGGCATCATACCACTAATATCCTTTCATTTTAAAAAAGCAATTAGAACAAAAAAGAGAACAGTAAGCCAAGGATGTTTAAAGATAAAAAATACCACTTCCATGCAATAAAAATGTTAAGACATTACAGCTGGAGAACTAAAGGGCTGCATTTAGATGATAACATCAAAATCACATGAAATGTGCAGAAGAACTGGAATTGTTTCTCTGTTTCTCACAATAGAGAAACTATGGAGCACTACAGGAACTCCTCAGGTTTAAACACAGTGTGTTTTTATATGACAGTCACCATGATACTCCAGTGCTGTGGAACACAGAAATATGGTAATGATCTGGTAGATTTCTGGCAGAAAGCTTTAAAAAGATTAAACATGTGACCTTTGGCATTGAGAGAAATTAAGCTACAACACAGACTGCCAGATAGGCACAGTGAAGTAATATCAATGAACACTTGCTCTATTATACTTTCAAGTATAAGATTCCACTAGTGTCAGTGACTATGCTACCATCCATTAGATGGATCTTTGTTTTGATCCAAGAAAAGCTCTTAGAGATGTACAATACTGTCCAGGGTTCAGTATCGTGTGCTCACAACAGTGTTTGATTCTATCTAGAAAGTAACAGCAATCAAAACAATGAAAATGGGAACCCTTCAGAGCAGATTTTTCATGCTGATGTTTAGTATGTGCAGCAATTACAGGAGAGTTCTGAATAATCAAGTAAACAAATGGTACATTATGCATTTTGCTTTACAAAAATACACTTTTTCATAGGCTTTTCTTAGTACCTGCAAAATATATCAAACCGTGTACTGACTGATCTGAAAAGAAGTAAAAAGTCTTCAAGGCAGACTGTTCTTCATGCATCAAATTTTCCAGAAGTACTGCCACATGTTATGATTAAAACCAATGTTTGACTCCATTTTAAACAGATATCTTAGATAAGTAATACCTAAATAAAGGAGGATATAGCACTTCTTGCAAACCTGAAAAAAACCCTTTATTTTTTTCTCATACAACTACTGATTACATTTACAATAAAGCACTGTTAAGGAGTGTTACAGCACAACTCCAGCTAAGAAGAGTATCCTGCAGCTGGTCATTACTTGAGGAGAATGAGTATCTGCCACATGGGATCCCTGCTCCAATTGAAGCTGTGCAGTGAATGTCTCACCACAAGAGGCAGAAGATGGCTGGATGCTGTCAGAACATGAGCAATTGCACCGGGTCAGCGTTCAGCAACGTGATTCCTCTGAGCACAGACAGCAAGTAGAGACTGATGGTTCTTACATTGGAAGAGAAAGGACAAGGAGTTGCTAACACAAGGAATCCTAATCCCTCATCACCCTTCATGCTTAGTGGTTCTAACCTAATAAGTGGTTCTTTATATAGAGGACATTTCCTTTTCATGGGGTTGGAATGGACAAAAGGCAAGTCAGAGAATGAAAGGGAAGGAATCAGAAATGCAAGCAGCAAGGAAGATGCAACTGCACCACAAATATAAACTGTTGAAAACTGTAAATTTTTATTACCTACTGCTTTTCCAATGGTTAAAGGCATCCCTTTCTGTGACCACTGAAGATTGGACTGTGGTTTTGTTAAGTCTAGTAACATGTTTTGTCCAAAAATGTACAAGTTCAGCATTGATGGATGCATAAACATATATGTAAAATTAGATTGCTTCCACTACCACTCCCTTCTACATCTATTGCTTTACATACTTCCACTGACTTTCATCAACTGTAGTTAAGCAACTTGTTTCAGACATTATAAAATCCTTAACACTTTCATAGCAGAAATTAGTTTTCTAAAAAAAGTGTAATTGAAACATTTTTCTCTCACATTCAAAAAATTATTTATAATTCAAATTAAAAGCAAACAGCATTTTGGAACAGCCTTCTCAATTCATATGGGATTCTCTCAATCTTTCCAAAAGATGAGAACGATTCTTTTCAGTTTAAAAGCTTATTTCCTTATGTATCACAGATAACATGCATTGAAATAATATATAGACTGAAAGAATATACAGACCGAGCACTTAGAAAAATCTGCCTTTGCCAGAAAAAAAAAATCCAAGTAAGCCAGACAAAAAAGATTTTAATATGTATATTAATAGCAAAAGATACAAATGACTGCTCTTGTTTCCCTTCTTTATTATTAAGGTGTTCTGTTCGTAATCCAGAATATCAACATGCCTCAGCATGATGATGAGCTCTGATTGCCAGCTCAGACTTAATCACCCAACCCTACCCATATGAATTCTTAAAGACCTGTTTGGGTGTGGTTTTTGTCAACATTTTCTGATTTCTACCTTCATTTACTAGTGAAAGGCTCTTTATGTTGCTAGCTAGTGTTGTTCAAGTCACACTACACTTTCAGGAACCAGTAGCGTATCTTTAGGCAGTTGGCAGCTACCAGACATTCATCGAGCAATGATTTACTATCTAACAAATAACTTCCTATGGAAACATTCCAAACTAGTCAGGACATCAAGATTCATCAGTATTTAGCCCAAAGAGAAGACCTGCTCAATTGTGCACAACAGCATTATATAAAAATTGTTTCCTCCAGCACAGTGTAGAGCATGAATATTGACCCGCATCTATTACCAAGATTACCAAGATTATTCTTTTCCAAGAATAGCTTCACAAGCTATAACATCTATAGACAAATCTATTTAGCAGACTTGTCTGATAAGCTTGTGGCAGCTTCAAGGTACTTAAATGAAATACAGTGAGACAGTCATCACTGACATGTACAGCAGTCATTTGACACTACATTAGCAACCTTATTCAGGAAAAAAACAGCAGCATTATCTGTTATCACTATTAAATATTTCTATTTTTTAACAAAGTGCAGTAACTCACGTATTTTGCCTCAAACTTCTTGGCAAGCATTTCTACTTCATGTCGCTCACGTTGTTCATCATTGTATGGATCCTCTAAATGCACCGATTTCTTCTGAAAAATGCAAAAGTTACACATTCATTCCATATGAAACACAGGGTACATCTCAAAAGCTATGAAATGTCAAAAAACAATACTCTGATGACTAAGTAGTCAGAACTTATTAAAATACTTAAAATTACTTTGGTAATTGAATAATCATCTAGCTACTTTTTTCTGATAACAACAGAACCAGAAGAATTAAGATAAATACTCAGATTTTTATTTTCCCAAGCATTCCACAACAACCTCAACTAAAAGTCTAAGCATAAGAGAGAATTATCGCCATTTGAGGTTAGAAAAAAACTCTCTAATCACAACTCTTTTTCACCTCTGCTTCCACTCACTGGCCTCTCTTAACAGCTGTTATGATTCTTCTAGATACAACAGACAGGATGCACATGGTGTGTTAACCAGGAAGGAAGCAGCCAGAAGACTAAAAAGTAAATTATATCCATAATTAATGTGAGCTAAGTCTTTTATCTAAAGAAAAAAAAATTACAGTGCAAGAGTTAATTTCAGTAATCATAACTATGTTAGCCACAAAAGAGGTTTAATATTCCAGCTATACATACAAGGAGGGAGTAGCTCCTTACTCTTTTGGTGTTTTTTAGAAAAAAGGTTTTCACTGAGACAAAGCCAATGAACAGGGTATACACAGTGCTTTTGTTTTGTTTAATAAGTGATGGCAGAAAAACAGGGCTGCCCTCCTTCAAACTGGAGTTCTCATAAATACAGTAACTGCCAGAAGGGGAAGGTACTAGGATCCTAAAACATGGTGGAATGGAATTCCATTTTGCAGAATTTTATGGATAACAACTAATTTTACTGCACATGGACTACTCACCAATAAATAAATGAATATTTATGAAGAATAAAAAAAAAACAAGTTCAGAAAAGCAAGATCTTTCCTCCATAGTTTAAGAAGCCAGAATATTGACTAAATGGTGACCAAACCAGCTCATTAGCATCAAGACTAATGTATGAGGAAGGTAAGCTAAGTAAAACTGCAAGCACCACATAATTACAATACATTTCCCAGACTGAGTATTTGGAGAAAAAATTAATAGAGGCTATAGTTACTCCTAAAACATAAATTAAAGCCACTTACTTATTTCCTGCAGGCATAATTAAATATAAAATACTGCTCAATTCACGAAACATCATTTTCTCTACTTTTAGCTGGGAAATGTATTCCTCATCTTCTGCTAGGCATATGTGGCCTTTTTCTAACTGTGAAAGGAGACAAAGTTGAGCCTAAAGATCAATAAAACTTAGTACTTAAGTGTTAACTTGCCTCTCTCAATCAAACACTCAAACCCATCAATTTGTTTAGTTAAGCAGTACTGAAAATTCAAATTCAAGCAAATTTTAGTTTTGGCTGTTTCTAAGGGATGAATGGCTCTCAAACTAAGACATTACTACTTCAGCACCTTTGGAGCCTGTTTGACGGAAGGCAACTTGAGCTTCTGGCTCATCCACCTTGACTTGGGTTTTATGCACCCCAAAAGAAATGGGAGCACATTTTCACTTCCACCAGCATTTAAGAGGCAAATAAACCCTTCAACCACACAAACTTATTACTCACATTCAAACTTTACATAATTCCTCCCCGAAGATAAACTCTACAAACATCCCTATCAAAGGATGTTCTCTTGATCAAGGCAAAAAAAGGACAAGGACAGCACAAATTTTTAAAATAAACATTTCCACTAGCTTCTGATTCCGCATAGGAACCTAAATTTGGAATTTAAAAAAGACAGAAGTTGCACTGCCAAATCAGTTTTGGGATTCTCTATCACTTCATCATTATATAACTACTATTATCATGGCCTATTAAAGCCATATTTGAAGTTATGCCTGTGCACCAGTGCTTGCCTTCCTTTGGACAGCTTTTCTTGGTTGCTACAGTTCCAAGAATACTACAAGATATAAAGACAAACTCCTGACTTTGTAATGTTAAATTTTAATGGCAAATGTTATAAAAAAGTTGGCAACTTCTTATAAAGGAGGAGTCAACAACAGCTTCCAGATCTTCACCCCTACAAAAAAATTACACAGTAAAAATAAAGTATCTGAACTGTTAATTTCAAATTGAAACATTACTAAAACAACAAAATTTGAAAGCTAAAACTCCACTTAAAACTACAAAATTAACTACCAATTAGTTACTACCTACTTTGAAAAAGCAAATCTCAAGATTTTAAATCTTCCCTAATATTAGAGTAGCTTTTCCAGGTTTACCATATAACAAGCAAGAAATTAAACTGACAGGCCGAATATACACCAGGTTTTAAACATGAGTGGAAGTCCAGAATCACTTTAAAAGGATCCTAATTTATGACACTGTTTTACATAGCAAATCAGCTGATTATTCCAGCCCAGAGACAGAACTGCCATTACGATCCATTCATTTTAATTTGGACTCTATGGAGCTGAAAAATATACAAAGTTTCTTATAAAGCATTACTATCACTGTCTCTACCGTAAATGCAGTTTCTGATCCCAGTTGTACCAAAATCTCTTAAATCAATGCTCTCCCATCCCCAGAAGACATGGAATTTGCATCAGAACTACATCAGAGTGAGCCTGTTTTCCCTGAGTATGTCGTTAAGATACTGGCAAACTTCAGAATAAAAGGCAGTTATGGAACTGGGAACTGCCAAAGGGAAAAGTCAGCCTTCAAGTACTGAACCACTTCTAAACACTAACACAATTTTCACCTTCACGGAACTGCTCAGAAAGACTGCACTTCAGAGAGCAGCATGATTATGCTACACTGATTCTGAGGAGTCATAACTGGCACTGTTTGCCCACAACAGCTGTGGACAGGATGAACAGAAGGAACCTTTTAACTTGCATGACAAGATCTGAGGGATTAAAATCAGTCACTGATTTTTCTGCCTTCCACATTTGAACACAATCCAGTGTGTATATCCCTCCTACAGCAGAAAAAGTGAGCAGCCCGCTAAGTATAGCTACAGCACCGTCATCTCCTAGAAACACTTTGGTTCAGAAGAAAAGTTTTAACCATATTCAAGTTGGTGCTGGATGTAAAAATCCCACGGCAGTAACAGTAGTGGTATTTGATACTTGCTTTTATCACCAGATCTACCACAACCTTCAAAGTAGTAGTTACTCACTTGCCCTCTGCCTTTTCCAGTAAGAGACAAGCTTTCTCTAAAACTGTGTGCTGGATTAAAGAGAAGCCACAACTATTTAAATCAAGTACAACTTCATTCAACTAAGAATGAGCAGCTCAAGTGTAACCAGCTTAAGGACCTACGCCTCTCCTTCCTACTTAGAAGGGGGCCCTGTTGATTGGCTAACGCTGCTTGCTTCCAAAAGTTGTCTGCAGGAGCTTCGTCCTTAAAAAACTAAAGCAGTTCAAGTATCAAACACTTTCTGCTTGGGAGGAACAAGCACAGGAAGAACACTGTTGTTTTTTTTTTCCTTGAATTAAGTTCTCAACACTTACAGGTGTGGTTACCGGTTCAACATTAACTCTCATTTATCCCCGACTCCTCCAAGACTACAAAAACTCTCCAAGTCTGCTAATGATCACTTCCCTGCTTCTGGAGACTTAGAGCAGAGCCGGACTTTCCTTATTTACCTGCACACAGCCTAGGGACAGCCAGGAATAGAGACCGGCGTGGTCACAGTTTCATCCAGCTGCCGGTAAAGAGCTCCCAGGAAGGGAGGAGGCAACAGCTCTCCGGGCAGGGAAGGGGAGCGGCCGGGAGGTGAGCCGGGGTAAGCGGGACACAAGACAGTGCAGCTCCTCCGCCTCAGCCCGCAGCAAAGGCCAGGAGCCTTCGGCCAGCTCAGGGACAAGTGGAAAGCCTCCCCTTCCCCCCACGGGCACAGGCACAGCCTCAGCACCAGGAGGAGCCCGCAGCGACGGCAAGGCAGCCGGACTTCCCTCCAGGACACCGCCCCTCCCGCCGTACCGGGACCACCCCCGAGCAGCAAGGGGTGACCGGTAACACTATCAGCAAGGCCGGGGCCGCCGGCAGCCGAGAGGAGGAGGAGGAGGAAGCGCGGCGGAGCCCGTGCCGGCGGGAAGGGAGGGAAGAAGGGGAAGGGGAGGTCCCGTACCCTCGAGTCCCCGCACAGCAGCAGCTCCGGGTAGCTGAACTCCACGCAGCCCTCCTCGGTGGGGTCCTTCAGCACCACCTCCAGGCGGACCGTCTGGCGGAGCGGGAGCGCCTCCCGCGGCGGCGGCGGCTCCTGCCGCCCGCTCTGGCGCGGCGGTGGCGGCAGCGGCGGTGGCTCGGGCCGTGGGGGCTCCCGCTGCGGCGGCTGCTCGGGCCGGCCGGGGTCGCGCCTCACACGTTCGGTGACACCGCTCTCCGCGCTCCCTCCCACCGGCCCCGGCTCCTCCCTCTCCCTCCTCCCCGCTCCGCCGCCCGGTCGGAGCTACCCCTACGTTCTCCTCGCCGCCCCCGCCATCTTGGCGCCCCCCCACATAAATAGAGCAGCCCCGCAGCCCGCGCAGGCGCAGCCGGGCCCGCGTCGCTGCTGTTATTGCTCAGCTTCCCCCGGACGTCAGCGCGGCCGCCGCCGCCCACACGCGGCGGGCGCCGGGCCCGCCCCCGGTTGCCGGGGCGATGCGCACGCCGGGCCCGCCGCCGGCAGCCGCGCGGGCTGCGCAGCGCTCGTCCTCCCGGGCAGCGCGGGCAGGCTGCGGGGGAGGTCCGCTGAGGTCCCTAGAAGTCGGCGGCTGCGGGTCAGTCACCAGAGAAAAGCCACCCGTGCGGGGAGAGCGGCCGTTCGCAGCCTGAGCGGCGCGGACCGTGCACCGTGTCTCGGTAGCATCAGCCGGCGCTGAGGGAACAGCAGAGGACATCGGGGTTTACAGAACCGTGCCGTATGGCGGGTTGATCGCAGCTTGCTCCTGCAGAAGAGCAGCCGCTGCCCGGGTGCCGGTCTGCCCTCGGCGGCACGGAGCTCGTTCAGCGGCCATGCCGGGTCTGGAGGGCTCTGGCTGCAGGGAGAGTTGAGGCTTGTTGGGAAAGAGCTGCTCCAGAGGGAGAGGGGACGGCGCGGGGCAGGCAGGGTTTGAGCAGCAGCGACACTTCCCTCATGAGCAGGAGCTGCCTGCAAAGACTGCAAGTGTTTCAGTCTGTCACCACCTACTTTGACAGACTGATGCCTGGTATTTCCAGATGGAGGTATGCCACCAAGGCAATGTGGAGTTTCAGGAAGCTTATGAACATCATGAATATTGTATCCTCTAGCTTCACTGGAGCAGAGAAAAAGACATTACCATTTTGGGGGCATTTTTTAGTCTCAGAAATACTGGGTAGGAGTGGGTCTATTCTCTTTTTTAAAAATGTACTCATGCAAAGCAAGCAATTTACATCTGTCTATTATTTTGCATAATGATAACAGACTATTCTGTGCATCATATTACTCCACTTTTCAAGCTACATCCATCACTGTGCTTGATGTTTTCCTGTCATTGCATAGGAAGCCTTTTGACTTGACTTTTTAATTTCATCTAGACTCCAGAGGAGATCCGTGACACTAAACAATGTTACTGAAAGTTATAACATCACTAACAGGGAATGAAGGCCAGTCCAGAATACTACTTGGGGCAGCAAGTCACTGGAATGACTGACCTGATCTGAGAAATGTAAACTTTCCTTTTGAGGCTTGAAACTTTGTTGAGCTTTATAGTCTAAGGGACTTGTTTTATCTTAAAGCCTTGCATGGTGTGGTGTGACTAGCAAGCATAGTAAAGGTGGATGTATTCCTCAAATATGTTTTGACTTTCAGCATCATAACAACATGATTTGGTAGTTGCACGCTTGCACTTGTTCTCTGTTCAGAATTTCATACAGCTGATGCACAAAATAGGAAATGTATTTCTGGATTCAAACTGAGTGAGCACCCCTAAGCTCCAGACCTCTGGACCCTGCCAGGAAGATTCTGATTCTCATCAAAATTTCTGTGTCATCTATGCCATTAAATCCTGTGATGGCAAAAAAGGGCCTTTCCTCAGAAAAAGAGCAGTTTATTGCATATCAAACAGAAATCTTATGTGGAAGTCACAGGCTCTTCTGCAGCTCTGCTGAACTTTGTTTTCAATTACCAAATGGGAGTCTAGACCTTGAAATAAGTACAAGAAGAATACAACAGGTAGTTTCTTGATAGATAATACTTGGATATATCCCTGGAAAGTGATAAACTATGTATTTTAAATATCTAATGTAAGACTCCATTCAGTCTTTCAGTCTCTTAACTAACATATAGCAGACTATATTCAGATGTAATCAGTGTAGGGCATGGCAGAATAAAAACAGTTTTACGAGTACCTGAATCCAGTGCTTCATATTGTCTTGTAGTGTAGATACACCTGGAACCACATCTTGGTCAGATTTTTAACATGCTTTTAAAGTAGGAAAAAAATAAGCTGGAAAGGAACAATCATCATTCAACCCATGGTAGGGTTACAGAGAAAACCAGAAGTAGTTCTTGGAAATAATTTCAGGTGGCCATTTGTTCTGAGATTGTAGCCCTTGATATTAGAAGCAGCCTTTCACATCTAAGGTTACCATGAAATAATAATTTGTATGCCCCCTTTTCATTTCTCCTAGGAATTCAATTAGACAAGTAAACCCTCGTATTTCTGTGTTATCTAACTTCTAAGCATCTTGGCGTGCACATATCATTTTTATAAGTCTTAGTATTTGTTTATGCAACTAGAGAAACAGTAGTTCTGGATCTTTGCATTTAAAGTGAAGTCACTAAAGACAGTTTGCTCTGAGTATCTGAACCAAATTAAAAAGAACCTTGGCAGGAGATCCAACCATAGTAGTTACTGGAATATGTTAATGTTACATTGGGTCTAAGATGCTAGAACCATTCGGAAAAGAAAACAACCAAATTCACTAGATCATAAGCTCTCAAGGAATTTGGTTTTGAATACACCAGAAGAGTTCCAGGCTTGTACCATTTCAAACACTTCAATAGGAGTTAGATTTGTAATTTATCCATACTTTTTATTCTGTTTTGCTACCCGTTTTCTTCTTTGTCATTAAGCTCAATCTCAGGTATTGTCTGTAGTGTATAGTACACTGTGCTGCCCTTGTCAGTACAACACAAAATTTAACAAGTATCATTTTTTTAAAAGTAATTAGAGATGTGCTGCCAGTTACTTTGCTTCCTCTCAGAATATGGCCATGCTAAAACAGTCCAACATTGAATACAGATTCTTTCCCTTTGTATGTTATCTGAAGGACACAGAGAGGCACATTAAGAGTTAAAAAAAATTTAACAACTACACAAAGAGTAATTTTGAGGTGATACTGAAACTGCTTTTTATTTCACTGTGAAAAGCAGTATGAGTAGATCAGACAAAGTGGATGCTTGGAACTACAGATGCTATAGCCACATCAGTGAGCAGCAGTTTGTTGACCTGACTTAGTTTCAGAAAACAGAAAACAACAGAGACAGACCAGCAAACTGCAGAGGCCTCTACTTTGGTGCAGGTGGAATACTGCTCTGCTTTGGACTGGCTTCTCTGTCTGTAGCACTCTCATGCTTTTGGGCTGTGTTGGTTGTGGTAGAGTCAGAGCTGTACCCTGTTTCATTACAGAGCAGTGGTCACTGCTGTCCTGGACCTCATGGAAGCCCATGTCTGACATCCTCTGGGCTGGACACCCCACAGCAGCAGGCCCAGGGTCCCAACAGAAAGCAGAGCTGTCCTTATCATCAGTTGTATGTCTCCATGGAGCTTGTTTTCTTTACTTCTTTTTTTTACTTCTTTTTTTTCTTTCTTTTACTTCTTTACTCCATGAGCTACGAGCCTCTTGCCCTTGGATGGGAATGCAGGAGAAAACGTTCTGCTTGTATAATAATATTACATAAAAAGCTTAGGTGGCACGGGATGGCAATTGTTCTCTCCTTTCCTTAAGGTGAGCACTGAGGTCTACATTAGAGGTAACAGCTGAAGTGGCAGCCAGCTCATAGGAGTGCCAGTCACATCTCCACTGCTCCAAAGCCTCCAAGACAGAGAGAGAATATCCTCATTTACCATCAGCTGCTTCCTCACTCTATCCTTGGTTTCTTATGGTCCAACCACACATCTTGTTGATCCTTGTGGTCCTTTCACTGGAACTGCTGCCACAGCAGCTGCAGCTTCCATTTGTGTGTCAGGAGATGATCCAGCTGCAGGTATGTTGGTGTTTATGTAGCTTTTACTAGAACTGCTGCTGCATCACAAGAATCCACTGCACCAACAATATGGCTAGCATTGCTGGTTTTCTGTTTAATGAGGATCTCTGAATTCGAGTGTGCCTTTTTTAAAAAAAAATTCTTTTTTCTCTTCCAGCTTTACTAAGTTGCTCTCTGCTAGACCCAGAATCAAGAAATAAACTACCTGTTTTCTTTCCAAAATGAAACACCAATGCCTATCATACCATTTAGAAAACTGATTTATCTGCAGGATCCTGCCCCCTCATATTTTTACTACTGTTGTTCTTTTAAGGAAAAATACTGTTTCCCGAAGAATTTGCCTCTAGCTTTCTTTCCTCAGGCACATGTATTTAGGAGCTGTTATCAGCAGCTCCGCCATAGCCTTGAGAAGTCTGAAGTACACTTTTCAGTGAAGTAGACTGTTTGGAAGGACTGTAGGCAGGTAGAGAAATGCCAAATTCACTCTAGGAAGGCTGTGTGCATTAGCTTCAGGTAATTAGAATCTCCTTTGATGGGGCAGTAAAATTCATTTGTCCCAATTTCAAGGCAGAGGAACTGTGATAATGAACTTCATCCACTATGTTTTTATTTGCTCCCTGTGAATTGCTCAAGCCTCACTTACTGGAGAATTTGAGCCCAAGAGACACTGAACTCCTCTCCAGAGCTTTAAAAAATGCTTTGAACAAAACTGACCAAAAGTGCAAGGTTTCAATGGCAGTAGGAAGTTTTAAAAACAGTAACAATTTTTATGCAAAAAGTAGGTACTGCTCCTGTAACTGGAAGTGCTTTTTACCCCTCTAAGTGGATTTAGGTGTATCTTGCTCATTTGCTGAGATGAGGAGTGGTCTTCCAACACTAGGTTTTGTGCCAGAACAACAAAAATGGCATGACTGTGTATCTCAGAGGTAGATGATGAAAACAAAATGTTGGCTTTTATCTCATGTAAGCTAGAAATCAGGGCAAGTCATCATGGGAAAGAAGTCAAGGGATTTACAGGAAGGGATGTGTCATGGTAGTGTGAGTTCCTGAACCAAAGGTGGGGATGTTATCATCCTTGCTGTTCAGAAGAATTTACTCAATGAGAAATTTAAAGCTGACACAAGTTCTGAATGACTGGTGATTTTTATAGCCTACTCTGCAGAACATTGTAACTTTCTTTAATACATAGGATAAGAATGTTGACTTAGAGGAACTTCAGAGAAAATTCAAAGCCTCAAGAGCTCCATTTATATGGAGTTGCAAGTTAGGAAGAAAAAGCAGAGAGAGAAAAAGGAAAGAAGAATTGCATCCTTGCCAAGGAAAGCAAGCTGCTTGGAGAAGTTGTTGTGGGAACATCTTTTGAGCCTGGAGAGAAGATGAAATATTAAGACATTAAACATTAGCTCTTAAGTAGGTGCATTTACCAAGCAGAATATGGGTCAGTTATTCCTTTGGGTAACAGTAGCAAAATCAATTGTAACTAACAAGAACACTTTTCTAGTTACATCTTATTTTTTACTTAATTGTTAATAATTGTTTCTGCTTCTTGTGTCAAGATTTCTTGCTGGAGCAAGCATGCAACTTTTTGTCCTAGTGTTAAGGGTGAACTCAGTAGAGTTTGACAAATAAGCTGTTGTAAACTTCTATAGTAATAATGATTCCAGGTGGTGTGTGGGCTCTGTCTTAAATAACATTAATTTGGGGATATCAGCCCTTGAGATGTTTTCTCTGCCAAGCAGCAAATCCCTAGGAAATTCCTCTTTGCAGGTTTACTCTTTACTTTTCTAAGAAGGAAGAAAAACACAGGAAAAAAATTAGTTACCTGCTAAGTGATGACAAGAAAATTAAAGCCACTGAATTACCAAAATAACAAGCAATAGGACAAGATAAAGTTGACCTCAAATTGCACCAAAAGGGGTTTCAATGGGATATTAGGAAAAATTTCTTCACCAAAAGGGTTGTCAAGCAATGGAACAGGCCACCCAGGGAAATGGTTGACTCACACTCCCTGGGGGTATTTAAGGGCTGTGTAGATGTGGCATTTAGGGACATGGCTTAGTGGTGGCTAGGGTACTGCTGAGTAAATGGTTTGATTCAATGAACTTAAAGTTGTATGGGGGTTTCAATTGGATATTAGGAAAAATTTCTACCAAAAGGGTTGTCAAGCAATGGAACAGGCCACCCAGGGAAGAGGTTGACTCACACTCCCTGGGGGTATTTAAGGGCTGTGTAGATGTGGCATTTAGGGACATGGCTTAGTGGTGGCTAGGGTACTGCTGAGTAAATGGTTTGATTCAATGAACTTAAAGTTGTATTTGTCAAACGATTCAACAGTCCTTTAAAATAACCTTTTAGTTAAAATCCTGGAATTTTTTTTTAATAGAAAGAATAGTAAGAAAACTAATCAGAAATAAACATAGAAGGGATTTTGTAGAGGAGTACCCAGTAATATGTGTGGCCACACACACACTTTTTTCCTTAAAAATACAAGTATATAGAAAGGCAGCAGACTTCAATGAACGGGCAAAGAAACTTAAACTGAGGAGCATCTGCCTATTACTTTTTGATTGTGATAATCACTTAAACCGTACCTAAGCAGAATTTAAAGCTGAAGTGGAGCTGTCTTTGAAAATAACAGACTTCCTTAATGGAAGTCTTCCTCTTTTATGATTCACACCTGCTCATTTGAAAGTGTAAAAACACCTAGATGTTTACAGAGATTGAGAGGGATTATGTGCTCTGGGGATTTGTCTCTCACTTTTTTCCTTATTTGCACCATTTCCTTAAAGATATTTGTGGCATGGGATGCTTATCTCCGATGAAAAGCCTGTTCCATCAGGCTAGCACCCCTGGAGGCAGCCGAAGATTACCAGGCTGTCTGAAACTTCGGAGTCAGGTTATTGTCTTATCTCTGCATTGCTCTCTGCCGCTTTTATTCTCCCAATAGCAATGAAAGCCACACAAGAATATGAGTCATGATTTCCTGTAGCTCTGCCACCCACCTGTAACACGAGTAAGAAGGACTAGCCAGGTAGGGAGTTCTCAGTTTGAATTGCAATTTCTACACTAAAAGCTGTAGTAATGCTGTTTAATGAGCTAAAAGGGTCTGGAAGTAATTCTCAGAAGTACAAAAGGTAATATGCCACAGATCTGCCCTCTCACGGTTTCCCTTGTGGGTGATGACTTAGGAGAAGACAAACACTCTCAGTGTCCTTGAGAATGGACTCAGGCAGCCTTGGTCACTTGCCACGGTGATATTTCCTAGTTTTTAGTGAAATATAAATATTGTGATAATTATAGGAAACCTATTTTTATTAAATACTGTAATATATTTAAAATTATTATAGCTACTGTTCAGGCAACACCTTTCATGCAATGATCATCCTCCAAAAAGGAGAATTTCATGTAATACATATATGTAGATGGTAAAGCAACCTTCTAAAAGTTATTATAACATAATAATAATTAATAAAGTAATATCTGCTGTGACCTTGAAGAAATATTTTTCTTTTTTGTTCCTCCTTTCACTTTCAGGCTGGTTTTACCAAAACTCCAATTTCCTAACCAAGTTTTTTAATGCCTCTCAGCACTTTGGGAACTGCTTTTACTGATGTAAGCTCCACACCTAGGTAAGTGCACGTTATCACAGACAGGTGAGAGTGATTGCATAAACAAACTACCAGATTTTTAACATTCATACAAGCTTATGATCAGAATAGGCAGAAGCATACTTTGCATGTGCAGCTCAGCATTTTCATACTTCCATGATTTTATTTCCAATCCAAACTGCCTTCAAAAAAGCAAAGCACATATTTATCATCGAGAATTAACTACACACCAAACTTGCAGATCCAACACAAAGCTGCTTTTGATTTGCCACAGCATTAAAAATAGCATCTGAAAAATTACATATGAAAACGATTTTTCATACATGAATAATTTAAATAGACAAATGAAATTCTTTAAAACTATTTTTTCCACCTCAAGTTGGATTTTCAGAAGACATGAAGTTTTTTGAGCATGTTAAAACAAGTGTAGAATATCAGCAATAGAAGTGACGATTTTAAGAATAGAGTGGACACTACATACCCAAAATGCTTGTGAAATCAAGCTACATTTTCTGTATAACAGTTCTATTTCAGATGTCATTTTTCTGACCTTAAAAGAATTACCCCTGACATTGGTAAGTAATAGTAGAGTCTACTCTTATCTGAACACTTCCTCACTGTTTTAAGAGACTGAGTTATTCTTAGTGTCATGTAGACTTTGAGTCTTCCACAGGACAGCATTTTACAAATCTGAAAATATCTTGCCTCGAATGCCTGTGAAGTGGAAGTGAAGCAAGTCATGCTCAGAGGTAGAGCAAGGTGAGGAAGTGAGAAGTGGAAAACAGCAGTATTTTAGCAGTAGTCTGTTAGTCCTGTAAGGCCCCATCACATTAATGGGGAGACGGGAAGGGAAAACTCTCAGGAGGGAATGAGAATATGCACAATGAAAAGTGGACACAGTGATAAAACCTGCTTGAGAACAACTGGCTAAACTGAGTCGGGAGTCTTGTAAAGCTTGCCTCAGAAATTACTTTGCTGTGACCAGAAAGTAGCTCTTTGACTTTAAATGGTGGGGGAAACCACCACAATTTTATATAAACAGCTTCTCAGTTTGTTCAGTAATGACTAAGTCCAGCACATGTGGCATCATGAATAAGTCAGACAAAAGTAAGACTGAACTGGCAGAATGAAAACATAAGGATAATCATCAGTATGGGAATATACCAAGCAGTTTAAGACTTGGTTTATCAGGTTTTGTAATTTAATTTTTGTAACATTTTCTTAGAGACAGCTTTCACACACGGATTCATGAGACACAATGACATCATGTGATCTGAGTTAATTCACCAGCTCTGCAAAATAAGATACGGAGTTTTGTCACATAATGGCTCACCATATAATGGCCTCACCCATTAATGTAAGGCAAGAAAGAGTACAAGTAGCTTTAGAAATGCATAATGATCCCATCATGGTTAAGAAGGAGAAAATCATCCAAGAAAATTGTAGCTGTTACAAGGAACAATGCAGCTGTTGGAATTGGAGCATGGTTCTTTACTACATGATGTAAACAATGTCAACATTATTATGTGTTCTTAAAATGTTACCTTTTATAATTCTGCACTGTTGTGTGTGGTTTTTTTTCACAGAACTAACCACATGGAAGTTGCTTACAGTGATCCAGTGGAGTCTAAGGCTCATTACTCATCTGCAATTAAGGACCGGCTTAAACTGTGGTTTAAGGACTGCAAAAAACTCAATACAATTCCTAGATTCATGGAACAGCGTACATAGTATCCCACCTTTTAGTTTGATTCAGCTGTATCTGAGAATCACTACAAACTATGAGACAGCATATTTCCTGTTATATATATATAAATAACTGGAGACCCATGGTCTTGAAGGTCTATCATAAAAACATATTAAAGACCACTATTTATTTTACTACATTATTTTAAATTCTTCTAAAGAATTACTAAGAATAATACAATGTGAAGCAACTAAGCACAATTCAAACATGTAAGCCTGAATTGAAACAGAAGCTCTCTTTTTATTTGAAGAATACACTGTGTCACTGTGTCTTCTCAAATGTCACAGCTCTTACTAAATATAGACATTACTTTTATTTTTAAATCTATAAATAGATGCTAGTGTAATTCATCAATTAAGCAAGACCTATAAGGAATTTAGGATTTTTCCCTTGCCCAGAGATGTGAAATGCCTGCTTTATTTGTTTCAAATGAAAGCTTAAACTCTGCAAAGTCAAAGGTAACCTTTTAGTGGCTAAATGTGATTGCAGGGCCAAAAAAAGAGTTGTTTCAAATTATGCAAAAGGACTTGAGTAACTGGATTCTATCAGTCTCTCTGGGATGTTGAAAGGCTCATTTAAGAAAGAATGAATGGAAGTATCTCCTATGACATGGATCTTTTACAAGTTTAGCTGAATATAACAGTGCTGCAGTTCCTGCAAGTGCAATGCATACATTTCTGATGCCATATAACTAGTTTTAAAGAATAGCATAACACCATATCTGAAAGGTACACGTTAAACAAGTTGAGAATGATAAATGATGAAAAGCAGCCATCAGTCATCAACAACGTCTAGGGGATCCTGGAAGTATGGAGGATCCAACATACCCCTTGATGACTCAGATATAGCTGTAAAACTGCTAATAAGTAGCTCCAGAGAAACAAACTAGTAATTAGCGTGGATAAATAGTCATGCAGAGTGATCTGCATAAGCTGGAAAGCAAAGCAAATTTGAACAAAATGTATTTTTGTAGAACAAAAGGTAGGCTGTCTCTTCCAAAGGATAGACTGTATTCTGGAAAATACCAGTTCTGGAAAAATCCTAGATACCATGTCCCAGCCAAGAACCAGTTTAGTGCGAGGCTCCCCCGTGATAAGGCAAAAAGGGTGAATGCAATCTTTGAGTATGGAGAAGTATATTCCAATGTTACATACAGAGATAAATTATGCCCAGTGCTAAGGAGCCATGTTTTCAAAAAAAAATCTGTTGGCAAACCAACTGCCAGTGTTCCAGCCAGCAAAACACCCTGACAGGGGAATCAGTCTCTCATACAAGCAAGAATTGACTTGCTGCACTTTAAAAGATGAAATAAAAACTCCAAAGAAAACCACAAAAACCCCAAACGAAACAAAAGAATGCCAGGCTTTAATGGTTAACAGCAATGATGAACATTGGAAGAACAGAATATTAGAAAACAAGGCTAAATAAGATGACTTTAGAATTAAGGTACACTTTCTAAAAAAGCAAATATGACTTAAGCATTTGAATAAATTTCAAAATAAAACTATGGATTTTTCATTATCTATCTTCAAATTAACACTCAAGTTTTTCTGGCAAATATTTTATGGTAAGTCAAGTTAGTTATTGGATTCAACACTGGTGAAATTTATCATCTTGCACTACATAGTGTCAGGCCAACTTATCTAGCAGATGATTAATGACTTGATTTTAATGTTACTGGTAACACTTTCATGCAATTGTCTACTTATTCAATCACCATGTCATAGACTGAAAGGGAGGAGGGAAATTTGGAAATGAAACTTCAAAAAGAGTGAGTGGAAGTAACTTCTGAAGATAGTACAGAGGGAAAAATGGTTGTTGGCAAAATCTAGATGTTTTCTTCAATGTATGTATAGCTCCCATATAGTGAAGCTATAGGTAGCAACAGCCATTTAAGTAATTGTTTACTTTGTGTATGACTGCCTACTAGCCAAGTTCCTCATTCACGCTCAGACAACATTCTTATGAAGATCAATGAGCCAGCTTGCAGCTGAGGGAACCACATCAGCCTAAATGGCTGCTACAGTCCAGAGCTGTAATGTGACATGACTTTTCTTTCACAGTGAACTTGTCGCCTCCAGTTTAATTCACTTAGGTGTTACTGTCATAGCTGTTGTTCAGGTATTAACAAGTTTAAATCAAGGTTGACTTTCTTATCCATCAGGAACGGGTCAGCACTCAACTAAAAGCAGTTACACACTGTTTGGGGTTTGGCTTTCTCTACTAGTCACTATTAATGCTATGATTGCTAGCAGAGCAGCTTCTGTGCATTCTCTGTAGCTTATTTTTTCCAAAATCAGATGCTTATTCAGAGTATAAGAAATAACTCTAATTTCCATATTCTTCCTTGAAATTATAATGATGCAGCAATTTCTGCTTTAGTGTTCTTTTCATTACATTATCTGAAATGCCACTGTTTCAATTTTATATTCACTTACTCCTGGCCCAATAAATTTACCCATTTCCCTGACTCTGCACATACATTCTTCACTGCCTGCTTGCTCAATAGGTCATCTGCCTTCAGTCCTAGCCATCCTATTTAGAGTACCTTGACTCCTTAAATTTCTAGAGTTTAGGGAAATATGGAAATGGACAGGGATAAAATTTTATCTATTCTTTACTACCTTTCATTTCTGTATCAGCCAAGGCAACTTCTAATATCTGTTCTTTGAATATGACCTCAGATTAAACAATGGAACACACATTCTAGATGTATTTCTAAGGTAAAATAAACACCAGTATTTCAGTACTTTTCTTGTTCTGTTTTAATAGTACCTACATATCTGTTCTATTACCAAGACCTAAATGTTAAGACATCACTGCTCAAGGCAAAGGCCTACAGTCCCTGTTTTATCTTAAATGATAAAAGCTTTATTGCCAGTCAATAAAATGCACTGTGCTAAACGCCATGTTATTTAGCATATCAAATATGACATTATGGCTACAGTAAATAAAGGTGAGTTTAAAAAAAACCAACTTCTTCCCTTCTGCATTAAAACTTCTTGTCACAGACAAGAGAAGTTAAAACTGGCCCCCAAACCTTTATGCTGCAAAACCATCACACTTATTTCAGAAGATTCAACCAACATGTAAAATGGTCTGTAATGGATTTGGATGCTCTTCAGCTCTCCTGCAGGTTAAGCTTCAATAAAGGGAGTAATTAGATGCATTTAACATCTGCTACAAAGCCACCAACATGATTTTTTGAAGCTTTGTACCAAGATTCATAATTATATTCCCAATCTGTTTCCAAGTTAATTAAACTGAGATGGAAAAGAAAAATGCAGTTCACAAGTGAAGTGTTTTGTAACTGCCTTCAGTGAAAATAGTGCTCCTTTCACACCTCTCTTGAAGGACTGTAACATTGCCCCTGCTGAAAGGCTTATTGTTGCTAGTGTGATGGATCAGTTTTTAGATTTAAGTGCAAGTAACCACAACTATCAATGCACTTCTAGACACCTGAACAATAATACCCACATTTTTTGCTTAAAGCAGTAAAACCAGACACATTATATGGCAGAAAGGTGTGCATGTTCCACATACATCCAGCTGCCTTAGTTTCAGCAAACTACCATAACATCAGGACCAAGGCCATTGGCTTGCCTTGACTGATTAATGAACATGTACTTAATAATGAGCCACAAACCTGCCCTCTTCCACAGCAAAATGAATACACTATTTCAACTTTTGCAATATGAACCAACACAGACCAATCAGACATTCAACTGTAGATTAAAATAAGAGCTTTAATCAATGCACAGTATTGCATCTACAGACAGTAGAGAAGATGGTATTCTGAATTCCCCTCAAAAGATAAAAAAATACTTCTTAAGTATTTTACAGATTTATAAAATGTAAAGTTTTCTATTACAAATAATATACAAATGTTTTTTACTATCAAATGTATTACACATTTTTATGTTACAACTGTTGCCTTCTCTTAGAATTATGTATTCCCTGAACCATTCACCTTAAAAAAATAGGAAAGTATAATAAATCCAAAAGTATAATGAATATATTGCTCATGATGGTGGTAAATGCTGAACAAAATAATTAAAAGATGTTTTTATCATCAGATTGCTAAAGTTCTCATGAACTACATTAACATGAATATATGTTCTGAGTGTTAAATTTCAAAGTGAGATTGAACAATACCATCAGTCAAATAAATCTCCATGCTCTGAAAAAGATGTTAAGAGAGAAAACAATCCTTACAGACAAAAAATTCCCAAATTAAGGTATTGGTAATTGAAATTCATGCAGAAAAGGATACTCCTCAGAATATGGTTTGTATTTTACCCCAGAGAGGTAATCTATAAAAGCCCTAAAGAAGAGAGATTTTTCACAAGGGCATGTAGTGACAGAGGGAATGGTTTCAAACTGAGATTATGTTTAGCTTAGATATCAGGAAGAAATTCTTTACTGTGAGGGTGGTGAGGCACTGGAGCAAGTTACCCAGAGCAGTTGTGGATGGCCCACCCCTTGAACTGTTCAAGGCCATATTGGATAAAGCCCTGAGGAACCTGAGCAGCTCTGAATGAAAGCTGTACCTGCCTATGGCAGGCTGCAACTAGGTGATCTTTAATGTCCCTTCCAACCCAAGCCATTTTATGATCATATGATTCTATGTATAAGCCTTTTGTATTATCTGATACCCTAGCAGTGCCTAGTGGTATCACTGTCACCATCTCTATTTGCCACATTCCATCACTTGCTGAAGTAGGTTTGTCTGAGTCCTGTAACAAATGGTTCTTCTCCAGAGGCCAAAAGTCTTGCTGGGGAAAAAAAACCCACCATGCAGTTCAGTAACTTTTGTGGAGGAATGTGGGGAACATTTGAGGAGCACCTTGATTTTGTAGACAATTGAAACTAAATTGAAAGTTGAAAAAAATCTTTGAGGAATAGAGTGGTGCAACAGAAAAAGTACCAAGAAAGTTTTAATTTAAAAAAGAAACAAAAACCCCCCCAAAAACCAATTTGCTGTATGTTTTGAATCTCACTGCAGGACACTCTTCCTCAGCCTGGTCAACTTGCTTGAATGCCTAAAGTCCCACAAGGAAGGTGATACCCAGAATGCACAGGAGAAACCAAGACCTTTGTCTTGCAGCCAGACATACAGTAGCAACTGACCTGGATCACTCTGTGACACTGACTCAAACAGGGACTCTGTTCTCCTTGGCCCACTTTTTCATGACACGAACAATGTACTCTACTTGAGAATTACCAGTGCTCTTCAGAAGGTGCAGAACTTCCCGCAGGGTCTCTCTACAAAGGTGAATAGCAAAGATTTAAGTGAGGGTTACACCTAACTGATACAATAAACTGCTCACATCAAACCGTTTCACGAAACATAGGTTCTCTGAGACAGAGAGGTCCATATATCTGCAGTGCTGGAATAGGTTAAAATGCACACCACATGCGATCCCAGGGACAAAAAAAGCCACCAACGAAAAAGTCTTGCATACAATTGTAAAGAAATGATAAGTAAAAAAATAAAATCACCAAAATGTAATTACTTTAGTGTGTGCATATGTGTGTATTTGTAACATACCCTCACTCTTGCAAAACTGTTCCCCAGAAAAAAAATCTTTAATGTTATTTGTTAGTCTTCAGTATGGCAACATCTAGCTTAATGCTGTCAAAGCACTTTACACATAACACAATACACATAAACACAAATAACATGGAAATCAACATTCCTAATGGAATAACCCTGCTATTATTAAACATATATAAATCCTGATGCAGTTTGTCAGTTAGTTTACAGTAAGAACTTAATTGCATATTTTGAAAAACAGGCAAGTTATGTGTATTTTACTGCATCTGCTGCAGTGATTGCTAAAAGGACATTTGAAAGGTATAGTAGTTAATGAGATTATTCCAGTAGAGAAGTGAAGAGAAGGGAGGTGTAGAAGCCAAGATACACACACCTACCAGTCATGTAGGAAACAGCAACTTTGGCCAGAAGACAATGGCCATCTGGCATCACAGCAGAATATTCACAAGGGAGCAGTTCTTAAATACAGCTTCACTGCTCTCTCTCATTCCCCCATCCAGTGAAATGGGCCGAAAACAAAATTATCAGTAACACAGATGATTTCCTTTAAGCTTTCATCAAGTAAGTATATTTGTGTGACACGGTCAGTGTCTTCAGAAGGCAAATTTTAATGAAAGCACAGTCTCATCTACTCTTTGTTTAGAGAAATCATGTCCTTCCTACAGTGTTGAGTAAATGTTTCCTTAGTTCTGTTCTGTTCATGCATTTTAAAATGTCACGTGATAGTCTTCCATTCTTACACCATCAGCATGAAATGATGTTACTTTCCCCCAGTCCATGAACATATTACTACATTTAGAACCTTGCTTTTCCTAGGGATGATGACTAAAGTATTTTGGTATTTTATAGTATAGTCCACAGCACTTGCTCCATTTAGAACCTGGCTTTTCCTAGTGATGATGACTAAAGTATTTTGGTATTTTATAGTCCACAGCACTTGCTCATAAATTATTCTCTATCATATATTCTATAACTGTTGGTGTGGAAGATAAAACTTCCAGCTGAAGACTGCATATGGAGCCTCTGGATGGAGTGTCTATTCTCTGAAAGGTCAATAAAAGATTGGAAGATGATATGTAGACCTAAAGCTGAGATTATGATTCTGGCTTACAGCTAGCTGAAAATAGGAAAAGAGCAAAATAAATTCAGATACAACACAGAATACTCACTTTGCTTCTCGGCCAGCTAAGATCATTTGAAATACACCCACACAAGCACCTCTCTTGCCTTCCCAGTATTCAGGATTATTGTCCAGTCTCTCCAGAACATCAAAGGCTTTGGCTGAATAGTAAAACTGACGCATCTGCACAGAAAGTGAAACATTATTCCTGACCACCTTTCAGAAGGGGATTAAAAACACTGAGCCCAGTTTTCTGATATCAGCAGTAAGCTGTAGAAGAAATGTGCATTTTCCTGTTTTTCTGCAGGCAGCAAGTGACACAGAACAGGGACACTACAGTTAGAGAAATGGGAAACAGGTGGTATTACAACATCTTTTTGTGAGGTGCCCTTATCTAGTGTCATACCAAAACCCTTGACAGAATCCTAACCTTCAACTAGTCCAGACATTTGAAAATGAAACCAAATTTCTTCATGTAGACATGGCCACATATTTGTTTATCTTCTGGGTTTAACTTAATCTTTTTTCTTCACTGTTACAATACAGTACAAAAGAAGATTCAGTGACTCTATAATCCAAAATTTTCCTTAGCACAGGAAAATCCAGTACCCTATCTTTTCTGCCTTAGGTTCTCTATTTGTAATTGGGAACCAGGAGGAAGTTGCTTGGCAACAGTCAATGCAAAAGGAGTGACCAGATTAACTGTGGCTTTTGAAGTCAGCACAGCACATCTCATGTGGGCTGTATGAGTGCTCTCCACTTGAGCAAGCCTGAAGGGCAATGCTGTTTGTGACTAGCATCTTTCCATGAGAGATCACAGAAGGCAGACTGAGCACAACCTCCTGTGCTTTGGTAGCTGGAAGCCTGCAGAGAAAAAAGTGCAGGCTGTGGGAGCTACATTTGGAAACCTTAGTCAGAGAAACACTGGTACTACAGGATGAGTAATAATTCTCTTCATATAAATGTTGATATTAACCACTGGTGACTGGCAAACACTTAAATGTATGGGAATAAAGATAATGAGTATGAACACTATCAGATGTGTCAACTAAAAAGAAAAATTAGAATACTGATTTATCCAAATTAGTATCTGATCCAGTTCCACTAAGCAGGTACAGGTTTAATGTTCTCCTTCTATCTGACATAAATCTTCACCCCAAGTCATGTGCTGTTCCCCATATGGACAAGATGGGATATTGCATAAAAAGCATCAAGAAATTAGCATGAAATCCTGCGTGCCAACTTCCTCGCTGAACAATTTCTATCAGCACAGCAATGAGGTATCCAGCTACACCACCTCTCAGGGCACTGCTGACCTTGTTCCATTCATGCTCATTTTGTTTTCCATTGAGCAAAGCCTAATGCAACTGCCTTCTTAACTTACATCTCTGGTAACTTAGATCGGCTGTCTGTGGATCTCCAGTATAATGTAATGTTTCAGAAGCAACTGAAAAATGCCACATAAAATCAAACAACACGGACCTTGCCATTTAGTTCAAGAGGAACAATGGCTGTTAGCATAGAAAGACAAGTTATATTACTAAGGTAACAATTTTGGAGCAGTCACTTATGGCCATATGTACACACATAATTAGGCTGAAAAAATTAATTCTATAAATGCAGCTTTTAAGAGCTCTAGATAAATCCAAAATATGGAGCTACTTCTCCTCTTCAGGACAAGAAGGTTTTGAAAAGAATTCAGGCAAAGCAATCAACTGATTTAAGTGAGACTTTAAATGATCTAAAGAGAGATTTTACATGAGGCCTGACTGTCAACCTGCTTTCACAAATTGCATCTATGGGAAGCACCAGAGGCATAGTCACTTGCTTGAGCAACTAGACTTTTGGGGTAAGATGGTAACTGAGTACTTGAAAGACACACAAGGGATAATACTTCGGTTTTAGAATACTGCTTTTGAGATCACAAGGAGTATCTCCCATTACAAACTTTATGGAAAATACTGTCCTGACCCAAAGGAAAAAAAAAAAGCAAGAAGGCAGCATGAGGCATATCACTGAATCTATGCTAGGTTTTTTTTCCTTTAAAGTTTTTTGTCCTTTCTACCCATAAAGAATCCCTAGTAGGAGAAGCAACTGTTATCATTATGGATAGCTCAAGCATGCAGTAATTTACCAATATTCTACCAATATTATCCATTCTATCAATGGGTTCTCTACCAAAAAGGTCTGTAGGTTAAAATACTGACTAATCCTTGCCGACTCATGCACATTATTAGACATCATGCTGTTATAACAGAAAATTCACTAGTGATGACAATGATAAAAACTGTCAAAAAATGACTGTTGCTACAATCACTGAATTAACATGTCATACACCAAGCTCTAAAGAGAAAACTCACTTTGTAACAATCATTTGCAATGAGCTGCAATAGGTTAAAGGAGTCCCCTGATGTTTCCATCTTCAGATAGAGCTTCCAGGCTAGCTGTGGTTTCTTATTCATAATATCTGCAATAACAAGAAAAAGCTGGATTTGTGAAAAGAATATGCTATGCACAATATTCAGTGGCAGGTGGAACAGATATTACTGTATATCTTTGTTTAATGTAAATGTCTCAGCCATGAGCATGAAGCTGGGAAGGGGTATTTGTCCTTATCTTCTGCCCTACTAGTGATAACAGCCAATTCAGCAGAGAATACCAGTGTCAAGAGGAATAATTATAGTGTTTATCTTAATTTATATTTCACAGATAAGTAATAAGAACAACTCTCATGATTTCAGATGTGATTAAGGAACAGAATGGAGAGCACCAGAGAAGTTTTTTATGCAAGACAATGAACTATAGCAATCCATTTATATGGTAAGATTTAGAATTGTTCTTACACATAAAAAAAAAAATTAATGGGCACCAAACTGAGGTATTTAATACTTGGTGCCCATGTCAATCTAAACATTCAATTTCCATGATTCATAACAAATCAAAAGGAGAGGGCAGAGGTTGAAGCCCTTCCAAGCAGAACAAAACTTGTCATTACTAGAAAAAATTGTTTCTAAATTCCTGAGATCCCCTGCTGGTTTTAAATTTGTGTATATGACTAGAATTTTTCATTGGTCTTTAAACATCACTGGTACACACAGTTAGAAATAAATGAATCTGAATCTTCTCTCTTGATGAGTAGACATCTACTAGGGTGTTTAAACACAAAGGTTCTATTTCTTGGTGATAAGAAGACATTCTCTTGAATCTATGGTTGGTATTCATAATTCTAGGTTCATTCAAACACTGGGAGAAAAGAAAATTAAAGTAAGTTTTCGTTTCTTTTTCAAGCCTTAACAGCTGCTCTGAGAGTACCTGGCTATTCACATAAGGATCACTCTTGTGCTTTTTCAAAAGAGGGACTGTTTAGCTTGTTATATCTGTGTCCACTGTGTCTATACTTATATTGCAGGTAGAATGGCTGGTAATCAACAACAAACATGTAACACAAAATCACAGAATGTATAGACTCTTCTCATTTAGGAGGCAGCCAGACATCAAATTGGATTTATCTCTCATCAGCTTCAAATACCATACACAGTGGTAAACAGGCAGTTCTCAATTTCCAGCACCAATCTGCCTAGAGCAATGCAGTTCCATGCTAATCCAATGTTTCTTTGACATTCTCTTCAAGAAGAATTTGGTATAAAAAGTACTATAATACTAAACAAATATTACATTTTGTCATGCAAAAGGATGCATCTCTGGTACTATCTGCCCCTTGGAAATATTTCAGCATTGAATTGTTTACTACTCAGTCCCTAGTTATGCTCTGACATTAATGTATTATAACATGATCTGTTAGTAATTTACATACTTGACACAATAAGATAACTATATTCATCATTCTCATAAAAAATTCAAACAAAACATTCATATATAAAGCACTCAAACACAATCTGGTACTGCAGCTTAATTAAAAAGGAAATAAACTGGCATATCCTAAAACAGAGTCATAGATAGGTATCCCTATGTGTGATGTGCCTGTCTGGAAAGATCATGTTAGGAGATGTTTATTACATTTGCAATATGGCATAACATCCCAAAACATACATATTTACATTCCAGGTATAACTGCTGAAAATGGTTTGATAAGAAAACATTTTTGTATTGAGTCACTGTAAGGAAAATGATTAGCCTAGGGAGTCTCAGACTTGAGTTCTCAGAAAAGCCCACTTCTATACTATTTTGTACATGTGGCACTGCAGCTGTCTCTTTACTGTGGTATACTCTGCAGTGTTTTAAAAACTGGTAAATAAAAGTAAATAAGATTTGCTATAGGATATTAAACACAGCAAAAGTTTCCTGGATTCAAGGAATTCAAGGAAAGAACTCTTCTAAGAGTTTTTGGAAGAAAAACACATGCTGGAGATTATAAGGATATCCCTCAGGCACAGGAGTTTGGACAACGTGGAGTAACATGGTAGGAAGAAAAATACCACGTATGCTTGCCTGACTCCTCTCTTCCCTAGACATATGACAGTGGCTAACCTTGAAGGCAGACAGACCCTTGAGCCTGACCCAGTATGAATGCTTCTATTTTGTGTTCCACTCTGAACATTTTAGAGTTGTAACTCAGTCTTTTAAGACAGAAAGTCTTCACTCAAGCAATTGAGTAGACAATTGAGAAGAAAAAGGGTCACTGGTCAGGACAAAGCTGCATTGACAGTACTATAACAGCACTGCACTGAAGCAGTAATTGCTTATAAAAGCCAGAGGTATGAAAGGTGCAATAACCACCCACACTATAACTAGTGCAATCAGCTTTTCACTTTCATAGTCCTGAATCCTCCTACAACATTAAATTAAATTAGGACAGTGAATTGCCAGGACTGACGCAATAGAGGAGGATCTGTATTCTGCAATGCTGAAAGTAAAGTGACTCACAGCAGCGAGCCAGCCAGCTAAGGTAAACAAAATCACTTTTTATCTTCTCACTCTGGATCAAAAGGAACACCTGCAGGAAGAAGGAAAATGAAAGATTATACATGCATGTACTTTTAAACAAACAGAAGGCAAACCTTCCTCATTTCAACACACAGATAAGGTTTAAGTCACACAAACAACTGCTCATGAGAAGGGTTTGGGTATAGAGTTTGGCAATTGCAGTGTAGGGGGCATCCCTCTGTGTGGAGTAGGTGGAGGATTCACACAGTGCCCTGTTTGTCAAGGGACTTGTGCAGCTTCAGAACACCAAGCTGTGCAGAGGGTGCGGCCAGCCCTGAACAAGCGCCAGTGGGCGGCCATGCAACACAAACAGCACAAAGGAACACTGGGCCTGTGGGAAAAGCTATTTGGAATGTGTTTGTTTAGAAAGCAATGCAAGCAATTGTACTAGCATCTTCTTGAAATACTACAAGTTTCACATACAGATGAGACTTTCCTTCCATACATGTCAGATCATGGTGTGCAATAAGCCATTTTGAACCATTTCGGTTTCAGTAAGATTCTCAGGCAAAGCATTCATCTTTTGTACCTTACTGAACAAATACAGGTTTGTTATATTCTGCATAAAAAGGGATGTGTGGGGGAAGTTATACATTTTAAAATGTACTCTGGCTTTGCTCAAAGAAAAATGAAAGCTATTTATGCCTCTCTCATGTATATTTGTAACTATACTGGATGCTACTGGCAAAAATCAAAATACCTTTACAGGAATAGATGCATGTACTTGTGCAACAGTGAGTTACACAAATTACTGACATTTGCATTCCTTAAAAATTACTGATCTCCTAATTTAGGGGGGAAGGAGAAGGAGTAATAGGGAAGAAATAAAAATAAAGCAGCATTATCACTGTAAGTAGCACTTTATCATATGTTTTATTTTATTATGTCCAGGGAGGTATGCTTTTAAATAACTTAGTAAGTACTATATGTAGATGTTTAACAAGTTTATGAGACACTGGGGAACGCTGAGCTTTATATGAAACTGTCATCACAACCTAAGATCAGACATGAGGCCAGATGAATCAATGTAATTATATAATCCTGGTATTTAAATGCATCACCTATATAACACAAGTTTCTATAGAACAGCTTCTAAAAAACATAAGAGGAAAAATGTAGATTAATAGGAGTTTAAACTTTGTGTTTCTTTACTGTCTACTTGCTGCTAAAACTTACTTATAGCACTATCATTTTTATGGAGTTTCAGGAATCAGCATAGCCTGCTAGCATAGTTTTGAAAGATTTTCATGAGGCTAAGTGAATTGAAAATTTGTTGAATTGAAATAGATATCCATCTTCCTTAAAGTCTTGGATATTTTTCTTAAAGAGAGATACAATTTTGGGTCACAGAAATGAAGGGGTGAGGGTGCTGGATGGGAAGGTAGGGATATGGGGAAGAGACAAGTTGTAAAGTCAGGGGGGCTCTATTATTGACAAATCTGGATAGTTAAAAAGTTAGAAAGACTGGAAAAACAGAACAAAACATAAACCCCAAATCAACCAAACCTATATGATTCACTTTAGACTATGTGGTGTGGGATTTTTTTTGTGGCTTGTCTTCTTTTCTGGTCTTGTGGAAAATGTTGCTTCCACCTTCATAATAGCTGTTTGCTTTTGCATATTTTAGTTGTAATTAAGTTTCTGCTGCACACAGACATAAAAAAGTACTGGGTGTAGAAGTTAATCTCTTCCAGCTGCATATGAATGCTGCTGAATAAGATAGTGAGCACTTCCTCTTTTCCTCCCACATATCCCAGAGGAAGATTTTTTTTTTAAAACACAAATTTCTAGGGACACCTAGAAGCTCTTAACTATTCAGTGTCTTTTACTTAGCATGCCCTACTCAGTCGGAACAAAAAGAGTGCCTAGGATCCCAGACAAAGCGTAGAAAATCTGATTAAGAGGCCATTCTTTGATCAATTAGAGGTAGCTGCAAGCACTCTTGTGATGCACCACAAGCAGCATGACTCCCTGTATACCTCACATTACCAGATTAGCAAGATAATCTTTTCTGAATAGTGCTCACTGAGAGTTTCAGTTCCCCTAAGAAGGGGAAGAAGATGTTCCACAGAACCCGCTTATTTTCAACCAACATGAAGATCTGGGTGAAGAAAAGGAAGGAAAGAGGGGAATATGGGGGAGATGTTTCCACTGATTTTTTCAAAGAAAATAAATACATACCTCTTCAGCTTCACTAAAATTGCCCATTGCAGCTTTGGCTTGGGCATAGTTGAAGTTAAAAGTGTCATTGTTGTAGAAGTAACTCTGAAAAATATGGACAAACCCCAAATAAATACAACAAAAAAAACCTCCTCCCATGATAAAACACCATCAGAAATACATCCCCCGCCTCAATCTGAGTCAGACCATATAAAGAAGGCAATGGGAAGGAAAAGAAAATCCCACATTAGGGACATACGGTATTTATAAACAGTGGGCTGAAAAATTATGGACTAGCTTTTCCATCCTACATTCATGACTACAAACACTGCTGAAACATTCCACAATATTAACTATGAGAGATCTGGAAAATGTTCCAAGCTTAAAATTGCAGTGGCAGCTTTTGTGGGTATAATTTTCACTTGGGGCATGTGAAGACATGCTGCGCTGCCATGGTCTCTTTCACTTCCCAAGCACTTATTTCACCACTAGGGTGGGTAAATAGGCAGTTGAATTCCTTGAGTCTTAAAGGCAGTTTAAGACAAACAAAACAGTTTGTTCTTCCAAGACTTGTCAAGGTTTATCAAGAAATCCTGTGCATCTGGTTATGTGATGGATGCTAATCTGACAAAAAGGATCTGATGATGGAGGTAAAGCCGCAGTACTGGGCTGTAGCAGGCAGCACATCAGGTAATGGCACTTCTTTAAGCAAGCCTTGCTTAAAGCTTTGTACCCTTCTCTCTAGTTGAAGTGTAACACTAAGTTTTCCCCTCCCATAACACTAGATATGAAACATCTGGTTTAGGACACATCAGATTCAACTAGCTGTATCTTCTCTGAAAAGCTACATGGGTCAAAGCAGGAAATGTAACTCAAGGTACAGGTTAGGCTGAAATTTGGGGTTGACCTGATCACAGTCAGACTGAAGTATAACTCAGAGGACCAAAAGTCAACTGTGTTCTACATTCAGCACCGTCCCACACTGCCAGACCAGTAGAGCTGGCAGAGGTATGACAGAAGACAATACCAGATGCAAACATGAATGGGACTGAGGATCCCTGCCCAGCAGCGGTGCAGTGCTTATGAGAGAGAGTGGAAAAATAGGTGGTTTATCCAATATAGTTACTGCAAGAAAGCATCTCTGTGTGCATAACAGCAAAGTGTAGGGAAGAGAAATGTTTTTCCTTATACAAAACTTATAAAGGAAATGGAACTTGTGTAGGAAGATCAAACTTTTGGGTTTTTTCCCTCTTTAGAGTGAGGAGGAAGTAAAAAGCATAGCTGGGACTGTACAAAAGGTAAACGAAGCAAGGCACAAATGCCTTTCTCAGTAGTATCTTCTTACATAGTGTAAGGACACTGAGGAACATCTTCCTTTCACTGTCAAAGGCAGTCTGCAAAGGGTACTGATTTAGTTTACCCACACACATCAAGCTAGTGCCTTGAAAGGAAAGGTGAGGGATTGCCACTATTTGCCAGATGTCCAGGTTTCATCCAAACAGTCTATGGTAGTGTGCACAAGCCAGCAAATACAGCAAGCTGTGTGATAGCATGAGCATGAACCAATTAGGTGAAACTTAAGCTCAGTTTGAGAAAATATTTCAGTGCCCTTGTGGTGAACTAACTATGGGTTTCACCATATGAGGATTACGACACTTTACTGCATTCTTTCTCAACAGTAGTTTCATGTGAATCAGCACAAGTCCCAGGTCAAGCGAAGCTGGTGAGCCAGATGCTAGTTTTATTGCATGAATGCTTTCTTCTGTTCAAGTAGACCCCGTTGTATTTTTTAATTAAAATGGAGAAGAGCCTTTGTCAACAACCAAACTCAAAAAATGTGTAATTCTGTCCTGGCCATATAAGTGTGAGAGACCAGACCTACTGCAAAACCAAAACCAGGAGAAATTAACAAGTGCTGTTGATAATACAACACATTCACAGCAGCTAATTTATTTTTTCCTTTTTTTTTTCTTTTTTTTTAAACTATATTGTATGTACTGGACTTTACACTTAGTGGTCTTTTTAGAGATCTTCAAAGTTTTCATAAAACCAACTGTCTTCTGAATGATGTCCATTTCAATGGCACACTCAGACACCCAGCTTAAAATTGAAGAATTCCCATTGTGGCCACAACTCAGCAGAGCCTGAATCAGGTTGTTTTTCACTCAGTTATTGCCTGACATTGTTATAATGTCACCCTCGGGGCAGCTGGCAATACATTTATGTCCTCTGAGGTTTTCTTACGCTTAAAGCAGTTTTAATTGAACATGGATGAAAGTGGTGTTTCTTGAGAGAATTCCAAACAAATAATCTTCACAGAGGACAGCTCTATTTTAAGAGCTGCAGAGATTCAACTGAAGTTTATCCCTCTGAATGACACACAAATCCATGTACACCTTGCCTATAAAATGGTACAGAAATAATAATTTTTGCATTCCTGTGATCTATAGGGAAGAGAAATTACTTTAAGTAAATCTGATCATGGCTAGTTCAGCTGCAAAATTTTGAGAATGATCAATTACTTCAAAAGGAACAAGAAAAAAAGTTGTAGTAGGCAGTAAGTTTTTGTCCCATGTACCTTAGAGGTGGCTTGTAATCACATTTAACTTTGACCTTTTCGGTTTAGAACTAGTTGTTTAAGAGCCTTTTCAAGGAAATGGAAAGAGCTGAACTTATCTGCGGAGTAGTTAATTGCATTATAAATGTAAGAAATACACAGAATTAATTATCTGGAAATTACCATCTATATCCCCTGGCAATAAACTGAGACCAGATGACCGGCTCTAACTAGAAATCTAACTTTTAGATGGCTCAAGTAAGGCAAAGCAATTCTTACTGTTAATTTCCTTTTCTTCAATTATACACATATTCCAGTTTGGAGTCATGGTGGTGTATCTCTTCATTCCACTCCACTGGAGCCATTCCAGTAGCCACTGGGATTTCTTCAGAAGTCTCCTTCCAGACAAAGTTTAAAAACACTACACCTTCACCATTTTTCACTCACCAGCTGCTTTTGGACATCATTACAACCACATGTTTTTCTTTAGATCTCATACTTCTTATAATATTGTAGTTACACTCATCTTGTGTATCTCCCAGTTATTTTAATAATTTCTTTTAAGACTCTCATTCCTCTTCCTACCCAACACAGAGTTGTTCCAATTCTAGTTTCAAACCACTGAAACAAGACTGCAATAATTTAATCCATAATCACACTCCAGCTTCCCTCTTTCCTCACATCTGACTTTAACTGTGTATCTTTAAGTTATACCCATTCTATTCACTGATCTGATAATGCTGCATGTTGACTTCAAGCTTCTATATTTTGAAAAATGCAACATTGCTTGCAGGGTACTCAGATAACTTCCACAAAAATAACATTCCTAACTTACTGCTTTGGTAATCCTGCCCTATTTTAGCCCTTCGGTGACTGCTTTCTCTGTAAAATGTAAATGTTATTCCTTTCAGAGTACTTCATGTCCTATCTTCCTTACACACTCTTGTTCACCAAAATGTTATCCCCAATTATTAACCAGTGACAATAATCTCCATCACTCCCGTGATAAGTCTTAAGAAAACATTTGGGGTTTTTTCCTCCATACTGCCCTTCCCATAAATATTCACCTTTTCTTTCATTGTCTTCCTTTAATTATATTTCTTACCTTCTGCCCCAGAAAGCCTGATAATGATTAGATTACAAGTGTGACGAGTCCATCACGCCCACCATTCTGCATGGTACTATTTTCTAAATTGCTTCTTTATATTTTAATCCATTTATTGTACTGAGCACTTATGTCCTGCTATCACTCCTGTGTTTTAATTTACTGATTTGTTTCTGTATCTTTTTATGTTTCCATTGTGTCTCACATAGTACAGTCTAAAAGTAGTGATTCCATACATTACAGTACTACCGATACTAAATAATAATACTAACCTTGATTGAGTTGAGGTAAATTAGGACATTAGGAAATTGTCTAAGAAGAAAGAAGCAGGAGGACATGCACTGTCTTCCTGGAATGGTATCTAAAATTCAAAAGAGAAATGCAGATTTGTAGAACTTAAAAACACATGGTAATGGAAATCGCTGCCATGATTGCTGGCACCTCTGAAAGCAGCCAGTTTCTAAAAATAGTGTAGCTTGCCTTTTCAGGCAAAGGACCATACTGGAGGTTAAGAAAAAACATTTGTTCATCTTGTCAACTCTCTCTACAGCATCCAATAACTTTTGCAAGACTTTGTTCAACAGCAAACTTTACAGAGACAGATAACAATTTTACCTAACAGGCCTTTTCCATGACACAATTTACATAATATAATTTTACTACGAATTATTCTTACTCTTAGGAAATGACAATTTATACAAAGCCTGAGTTTGCTATTCTTACACCATTAGCCTTCTTTCTTTAAAATTATGCTTTTCAGTTATCCCGGACAAAGAAACTCTACATATTTTAATTTTAGTTTGAGTTAGAGAGTAACTTGATATACTGAAACCATTGTCATAAAAAAGAATTAATACAAGAACAGGTAAAATATTCAGTGATGTCAGACAGCATGGAAACTAATGGCCATGCATTTGGATTACCACATTGCTCACAAGAGGTAAAGCCATAAATAAGTTCAACATCTCAGTCTGAATGACAGTCATTCAACTTTGCTGCTAGCTATGCCATCATGAACTCTGCTGCAACCATATTATGCTGTCACATAGTCTGATATTGCAAGCTGTGTCACTGAAAACTATCTCAAAGCTTTTGTAAAGATTTTGAAGTAAGCTTACTAGGAGTAATTTTTGTAAGACCCAGCTAGCAGACAAGGATGAGCCCAGGTAGCAACTGGGAAGGCCTAAATGGAAGTGATATCAAACATTACTATTCCACTACATCAAGTGATGGTTAGAGAGAATGCTGCTTTGTGCAGTTTGGAAAGGTGACAAGAGATCAAGATCCTCAGGGTATCCTGAGGTAATCTGCTCCCGACTGTTGGTTACCATCAATACATCTACATCAAAACATTAAAATAACTTCTCTGTATAAAGAAATTTCAGGTAAGAAAAGACCAATATTTTGACTCCATACCACCACACAATTTTGAGCATTCAACTGGAAAACTGTATATTCTCCTTTAAATATGGTAGGTAGTAATTATTCCTGGAAAGCACTTTATAAGATGTCAAAATACATTTCAAAGAAAGGTAAATATTCTCATTTTTTATCTTCTAGCGCTAGGATATACTGAGGTTGGATGTCCTGTCATTTCCATATAGAGACAATCAATCCTTATCTATGTCTGCACCATATCATTCAGTTCTCCAACCTCAGAAGATTATTTGGTTATTTATGAAGTGTTCACTTGGGAACAGAAACTGGCCTGTATATTTATCTGTCCTTTTTTACATGCAGGTATAGTTTTCATGAGAAATATATGCCTTTACTGGACAATAACAGAAACAGTTTTATTAAAAAGAGCCAAGAAACATTGATTAACGAGACTAGAGATAAGTAAAAAATTCCCCTTTTCTCTGAAATTTGATTTCGGAAGTTCATAAAATCACAATTTATTTTGAAGAAAATTTTAAAAATGCAAAACATGCAAAGAAGACTTAAAACTGAGGATGCATTTTTAGTAAATATCAATCACAGTAACAAAATATTAGAAACACAATATTCCTATAAATTATTTGAGTGTTTCTGAATTTTAGTATTTCTAAATTTAGTATTCTTATGTCCACATTTTGGCAGAAAATGTTATTATCCCAGCACACTATCCCCCATATATTTTACTGAAAGATTCCATTAAAAAAACCAAACAAGTCAAACATTCTTGTATCTCATAGAACTCAGCAATGAATACTACCTAGTGACAGAAAAACTAGAATTTTCTAATTCACCCCATGTGGCTCATGCAGAAAGAAGAAAAATTTGTCACTTGAAAAAATTACTTAAGAGTGACCTAAGAAAATCTTAAAGAAAAAACTGCATGAAGTTCAGAAGAAATGTCTCATTCCTCTCATCCAACATAAAATATGCCTGAGTTGGTCCTAAGAGAAGACCACTGAAAACAAATGGGGTACTCTTTTTCATTATACTTGCATTGCTTTGGGGTAGTTTGTAAGACTTATGCTAAGAACCAGAAACACGGCATTTATTGGGAATGTTAATTTGTTTGCACTGATGTTCCTCTTTCCCCATTTCCTCCTTAAAAGAAATCTGATCTGTTTAATTTCCCATCCAGTTGAGACCCTAGTAGAAGAGAATGAGAACTAGCTATAAAAATCTACGTATATCCTTTTTCATAATGTCATTTCACATCATTAGAATTAAGAATTTTTATCAAGCTTAAAAAAACCCCAAGCTGCTGTTCAGGTGTTATGTCTGCTGCTAGAGGATGAGTATTGACTCCTACACTCTAAGTACTGCTTGGATGCTTTTTAGTTTTTGTTTTGTCTGTCCCCTGTTAAAGTGCACAACATCCAACATGAGATAAAATATGTACATTTAATGGATATGACTTGCACATTAACTCAGTTTACTCCATGCTCCTTGAACCTCCAAGGCAGAGATCTAATTAAAAAAAGCAAAGGGCTTAATTGATGACTACAAATGACTTTACAAATAAATGACACTGCGCTCTTCCAAAACTCCTGTTGCTGCTTTTCTTAATGCAGTCAATGGGATTTCTACAGCTAAAAAAAAAACAAGTCAGAAAAAATATTCTGCATCTTCATTTTAATCTATTATTTTTGATAACCCACATTAAAAGAAGAAGCCTTGTAGACTGTTGTGATTTAACCCCAGCTAGCAACTAAGTACCACTCAGATGCTTGCTCACTCCACCCTCCTGCCCCCTAAAAAAAAGTAAAGCTTGTGGGTTGAGATAAGAATGTTTTGACAATTCAAATAAAATATTATTATTAATAACAATAGTAGTAATGAAAAGGGGACAGAGAGAGAGAGAGAAAAATAAACTCAGGAGAAACAAATGACCCAGAATATAATTGCTCACCACCAACCCAGCTCCTCCCCAGAGCACAGTAAGCCCCTCCCAGCCAACTCCCCCTGGTTCATGTGCTGGGCATGGTGTTGTATGGTATGAAATAACCCTTTGGCTCATTCAGATCAGATGTCCTCGCCATGCTCCCTCCCAGCTTCTCGGGCAGCTCCTCACTGGCAGAGCATGGGAAACTGGAAAGTCCTTGACTTTACAACAAGTAAAACATCATTGTGTCATTAACATTATTCTCATACTACATTCAAAATGAAGCACTGAACCATTCTCTAAAAAATTTAAGTCTATCCCAGGCTAAACTGGAACACAGGCCCAGTTGCAAGCAAAGACACAGCAAAGGATCTCCTCACTCTAGCAAAAAACAACCTGCTTTTGTATTATAAATCTGCAAAGCAGCTAAGCAACTTCATAACGACCTTAAAGGTCCTTGGAAGTACTAGCTGGATGGGAAGTGCTGAAGCATGATGTACACACTTAAACAGCATGGCTGGCTACTTAGGAAAAGTCCAAGTATAAAAACAGCAAGAATTCTGTTCTCTGTTCTAAATCCAGCTATTTGGCCACAAGTATTCAACATAATGGCTAATATGCTAAGTTACCTAACAACATAAAAACTGTTATATTGGATCCAAGGTTTGTCTAATTCAGAGTTTGCTAGGTAAGAATGTACAGCTATAGAAAGAAAATATTCTAATTTCACGTATAATACATCATGTGGTATGTAATAGCACTTCTGCTGAAGTTTATCCCAGCTTTCAACAATCTACACTGAAGACTTCTTAATCACCACTAAAAAATTTGTGTTAAACAGCCAATGGCCTTTTCATCTACAACTTTTTTAATACATTCTGGTTCTCACAAGTTTCTCTATGAAATAAGTTGTGTTATGTGAAAAAGTAGCTAATGCTGTTTATTTTGTCTTAAGTGATAATTTATGTCAATGCTCTTTGATTTTTGTATTGTACAATAAATAATTCTTCTCTAGCCCTCTTGTCGTTGTCATTTATGATGTACATAATCAAATTCAGTCATAATTTTTCAGCCCATGTATTCTGCATTACTTAATCTCTCCTTTTCTCCTACTTCAAGAATCCATCCCCTTTCTTTGATCATCCTTTCTGTATTTATTGTATCCTTTCTTGATCTACCATTTTTTTAAAGCAATGTAAGAACCAGAACTGTAGACAGTATTCAAGGAAAAGAATCACATCTGTATACAATGACAGCAATTATTTTTGTTTTCTCTTTCCTCATCAATTCTTAAGATCCTCTTCAACTTTTCTGATAATTTTGCTAAATTTAATTTGCATATTATTACCCAGTCTTATACAGTCTTTCATATCTTTCATCATTGTGGAAGCTTTTATTTGTACTACTATGGGTAATTTTGTACCATTGGCAAACCTAGTCATGCCATTATTTGTCTTCTATAGCTCATTAATTATGGATACAAGCCTTTTCTTTAGAGAAACAAAAGGTTCTTTCAAGTGTTCAAATCAGGTCCATTTTATCCTTTTCACTGCTACTTCCCTATAAATTTTCTAATTTTCTGCTAGAAATGAGAAAGGTTATTATGTAGCTTCTCTTCTTAGGATTAGTACTGTGGACATTTTTTGAGGTATTTGCTAACAAGCAGATTTTGAATTTGATTATACTCAGATGACTGTAGTACAATTGTAATTTCATAATAAAATTTAAACTCAGGTGCTATGTAATTCAATATTGGTCCAGAGTTACCTGTTCACTTGTGCTTTCTCTAAAAAAGATAGAAACAAAAAGTTCATGCTGTTTATTATGCCATGTAATTGCATTTATTAGGTCAATATGGGCAGAACAAAAGTCTCCAACTATTATTTATCTTTCTATATAAAATCTCTAATCTGTTTAATATGCCACTCACTGTTCTTATCCAGGGCGGCTGGTGAATAATTTGGCTTCAATATGGTGAGTTGCCTATCTAAACATATAACTGAAAACAATATTATTTTACTCACTGATAAAGAAAAGATATTTATTTTGAGAGAAGTCTTCTATATATTTAGAACCATTTTTCCACTGGCATAACCTATTTATCTATGTACGTTTATTTATTTATATGTATGTTTATTTAATTATGTGTATATTTATTTGTATATATGTATTTATTTATATGTATGTTTATTTATTTATATGTATGTTTATTTATGTACAACCCATGTTTATTTAATGTAGAATCCCTATTGCACATTAAATCCCATAGACATTAAATACATTAATATACTACATGTTACCTTCCTCCTATCACATAAAAAATTATTTTAGTTTTTAGCTTCCTCTTCGAAAATCAGGCATTCCACTTTAACGTCTTTAAAAACCTCTAATATTTGTATAAAAACACTTACATACTTGGACTTCATGTGCTTGTTTTTTTCCTCTTCTAAAATCAGGCATTCCACTTTACTCAACTTCTTTAAAAACATCTAATATTTGTATAAAAACACTTACATACTTGGACTTCATGTGCTTGTTTTTTTGTTATGTCCTACCTAAACAGAACTGTTTGCCTCTTCTATTTCTATGTACAGTTTGATGACCTCCATCTGTTATTCATTTGAGGATAAACAAAACCCCTCACACTATTTACCTATAAATGAATTTCCCTGAACTGTGTGCTTTTCTCTATAGCAGTTTCCTCCCACAAACTTTTAAGAAGATGATGAAACACTTCTTACATGGAAGTACCACGAGGGTAGGATGCTCACAGTACTGATGCTTCCTTTTGCTTCTGATTGGAACCAATCCTTCCTATTGGCTCATTTTTTTCAAGTAATTCACCTTCCTAAGTGTACTACTGCCATTCCCCATGCCATTGAAAGGTTGAAGTCTTAGCCTCTCTATCTTTATTTTGCATATGAGTTTTAAAGTATTTCACAGTAAAATTAAGACTTTTAGCTTCCTAAAAATTTCAATTTTGGGCTATATCATCACAAGAAATCCTTCCCTGACTATCTTTTCCCTGAACCTGCCTATTTTTCTCTCTTATTCAAGCAAGAAGTTAGTCTCAGAGCTTCCATTTATCCCTGTAGCCAAAGTCCTCTTTACATTTTTATGACCTGCATTTTCAGAGCACACTTCATGCTAGGACTCTATGTACTTGACAGGTTTTCATCAGTGGTCCTAGATTTGTACCTGTGTATCTCTGCCTCTGTGGTTTCAGCTGTTCACTTCATTGAATTAATTAGGCTGGTGTCTTCTGTTTCTCTAATGGGATTATTAGACAAAGGCAAGCTGCCACGGAGTTTCTCACAAGGACCTGCAGTTTGCAGTACAGCCTCTTCTCCAGGGGAAGTCATACATTAAGGTTTGGAATTAAGACTTCTAATTTAAACTTTCAAATTTGTTTTAAACCTTTTGAAACACATCCTGTAGAAGCAGCAGCCTAGCAATATTCCTGCTAACAGTCACCAGTTAGACACAGATATGATGGTATACACCTGGATATTTTAAGATGACTTACTTAATGGAACATTTCAAACATACCACATTCACTGGCTGATTCCCCCACCAACTGGAAGAACTGTTGAGCAATTTTCAGATGATCTCTCTGCTGGAAGAATAAAAATGAAATCCAAGATGAGTTACAGGGTTGATGCTACAATACACAGTGAAAATATGCTCTGAGGAACACTTAGGGAACACCTAACTAATAAACCAGGGCTGAAGCAAAACCAGAAAAGGCAAATGTGCCATTCTATGTGCCTAGATAAAGAAGAGCACCATACAAAGCAAATGGGGATTTTCTAAACAGGCTAGAGAAATCAAATTCATCTTGATTTACTATCAAGACCAGCAGCAGAAATATGCATTTCACTCATTCTGGAGTGATTATTATACAGGAGGTAAGAGACTCAGAAATCCTGCAATCTAAATAAGAAATGACTGCCTCCTTCACTCCATTCCAGTTTCTACAGATCTGTTTACATTGTGTTGTTGGAGAAGCTGGAGAACCCCATGGGCTTTACTCACCGAGCCCATTTCTTGTCCAAGTGCTGCATTTACCACCCCTTTGAGGATGTACTCCTGGGGGGAAAAAAAGTTAAAAGAGATGAGAGGAGACATGGTGAAGATTTCAGAAGACACATAAAAGGCTACATGTACAGTATTTTCTTCATTAATTCAACTCTATCACAAGTTTAGTAGGTAGCTGGTTAGTGTGGTAGTGCTTAAGCACTGTACTAATTTAGTCCCCCAAAACACATTCTACTTGCTGGGTAGTCCCTTCTACTAAATATGTTAGATACAAAGGGGTACTATGTTTTCTGGTAACTTATGGTCAAAGGAGGAACATGGTAACATTCTTTCATGCCCTCTTCACCATCATATCACCAAGCAGTGCATGATTGTTATACTAAAGCACAGATCCCCTTTCAAATATGCATATTGGTTAACCATAACCACTGACATCCTTGCTGCAAAATTCATAGTGTTTCTCATCAGAACAAATATGTCAAGAGGTTTGTGCTCTGTGGCCATGTTACTCCAGTGAAATTAGCAACAGAAGTTGAGTACCCTGTAACCTCTAGTAGAAGAAACAACTGTAGTTTAATTCTTCTCTGAACAATTTTTTCTCAGCATGTAACAGACTCTTCTGTCTTACCTAAATCTTATAATTAGGAGTTATATCTATACAACTGTTTTAGTAGGTACTCCTGATAAACCAGGACAGCCCTGTTACAGAGGTAAACATTGAACAAGAGAGACATCTTTCAAGAGACCAAGAGGCCAATGACAGAATGTAAAGAAATATTCTGAGACTACTAGCCAGGATAGTAAGTAATCATTTTAGCACACCAACTGTCTTACAGATGCCAAATTATTATCCTACAGGCATCAAAATAAAGAAGAAATTTGAGAAGTACTCAAGGAGGTTTTACAAGTAGTTTTGCAAGTATTAGCAGGGAGTTCTTTAAAAGTGTGAGTGAGCAATGGAAAAAAAAAAAGCACAAATATTCTCACTTCAAAATGTTACCAAGAATTATTAGCCAAGTATACTGGGACAATATTCCACAATAGGAACAACAGCTGCAGAAAACTGTTCAAGCAAGTTTTGCTATACTGAAAATGCAAGAAGTGTAAAGCAACATCAGAAAACACTCCTCACTCCTCAGCACAGAATCACCGGATCTGTGTTTTTGAGGTTTTCCTTCTCCCTCCTGCCCTCCCTCATTCCCTCCCTCTCTCCATCCAATTCCTTACATAGATGCATGAAAGGTCCCTTTTATGCCCAGCTATGTGACCTTTGGAAAATAAACTGCAAAGAGGAATAAATCAGAGACTAAAGATGCTGGAAGAGCCACAGAAGAAAATTACAGTAGTAGCCAAGGGACACTGTAGTTTTCACTCATGGCAGCCAAAGTGTGATGGGATTAGAAAATACCATTTATTAAAACTGTTTAATCTAATCTAGCTCATTTTAATTGAAATGGCTTCAGGACAAACTATATGAGCATCTGAGCTAGCAAATCTGAGGGATGAAAGCCACACCAGGCACACAACCAGCTATAGTTGTAAGGGGGCCTTTACCTATGCAGTAATGGTCCATTTCCCAAAATCAAGGCTGCACACAACAGAGCTGCATTCTTAGTTGAACCCAGGCGGCACAGTAATAAACAGGCTAAAGTACTCATATAGGCACACATATAATACTTTATGCATGCACATTAAATTTATTGTTGATGAAGGGTTGAAAACACAAAAGTTTTAAGAGTGGAAATGGGGCAAGCTGTCCTCAGGATACCAGTTTTGTATGTGGCAGATTTCTTATCAGTTTATAACCTCTGTCTTTATGTGTCATGACATCATTTTCCAATTACCTGTGGAGCTGTAGGTTCCAGGTCCTTAATCAGGTTATAAGCCTCCTGTACGTCATCTGAAATGCCAGACATTAGAATGCATGACAACCCAGTGCACACTGTATTAGAACAAGTCACTCATCCTCTACAACATTCCCCAACAGTCATAGACTAAGAAATAAACCATTTAGACAGGAGGAGAAAGGTACCTATAAATCATTGTGAATTTCTATCACAATGGTGATAGTTTTCTAGAACTCAAATAACAAACACAGAGTGAGTAATAACTTCTTTAATACTACAGTTTTCCTAGCAGAGATGTTTTGGCCCCTTTGTTCATAATCCAGTGTTTGCCTTCTCAACAGCACAAGGTCAAAATAATAAATCCATCATCTTCCTGTATTTTGTTTTCCCAAATTTATTTAGCCCTCAAAGAGAACAGGAAACATAATATTTTCCTTAGCAATATTTCAGCATTTGTCCAGCAGATCCTAATTAAAAAGGAAAAAGCACTACTATTTATTTAGCCCTCAAAGAGAACAGGGTAACATGATGCTGTAGAGAAACATAATCTTTTCCTTAGCAATATTTCAGCATTTGTCCAGCAGATCCTAATTAAAAAGGAAATAGCACTACTAGTATCGAAGTTTAAATGTGAAGTTTGAAATCTATAAATAACTTCATTTCCACACAAGAATTATATAAACTGAATAGATCCTAAACTTTCCCTGAATTAAAAAATATGTTGGCACTGTGTTTGGCTTTGTAAATCAACTTTGTGAAGACCCTCTGTTACTGGCAAAATTTTGTTAATACAGCATTACACCAACTGCCCAAATAAGCCTTATCAAACAAATTTTTTTTTCACTAGAACAGAAAATCCCTGCAGCCACTGAAGGCAATATGCACTGGAGCTGCCAGGCTCCCACTCATAACCTCTGCTTTCTTATCTACTCCCTTCACTCTCTTGAACAATCACATAGTAAGGCAGCATTACCTTTGCTTTTCTTTTTTCCCTTTTTTTAAAATATTTTTTGTTCGCTCAGACCACCACCACAAAAAAAAAAAAAAAGAAAAAACAGCAACCCTTATTTTTCCTTCAACAATCACATAGTAAGAAAGCATTACCTTTGCTTTTCTTTTTTCCCTTTTTTTAAAATATTTTTTGTTCGCTCAGACCACCACCACAAAAAAAAAAAAAAAGAAAAGACAGTAACCCTTATTTTTATTAAGCCAGTGTAGACCATCAACACAGAACTATGCTCTCCAGGCTCCAACAGAAGTGACTAGCAAATCTCATGGCAGCAGATTACAGCAGGATACCAGTTGACCTCAAACCCTGTTAGAAGTCACTATGCTGAAGAGTTGAAAAAACAGGATGCATGTTTGTGCTTCAGCCACTCCAGTTCAGAGCATATATCATCAGCACAACCCTACGTTTATCAGAGACCTTTTCAGTTTTGGAGACACAGCTGTAGTCACTAGAAGTAAGAATTTCTCACTTTCCTAACCAATGTTGCTACCTAGCAAGACTTAAAAAATGAAAACTTAGCCAAACCAAAAAAGAAGTTTTAGTCCAAATTCCCTTTGATCTTTGTCAGTACACAAGTAATTTGTATATCACAGTAAATTGAATCAAACAAATGTAAATAACTGCAAGGTTAACAGCATATGAGTAAACAAGACTGATTTTTAACTGATGCATGAGATGCACTTTGTTTCCATGCAAGTAGAACTTAATTTGACACATATGTAATTATCAACAATATTGTTGTGCAAGATAATTGGTAATAGTATTAATATTGCCTATAGTGACACTGGCAACAATACTGGACAGAAAGGTGGCTAGGGACAGCAGACATGGATTTACCAAAGTCAAAATGTACTCACTAATTCAAGGCATGACAGGTTGTGTGAACAAGGAGATAAAGGTTGTTGCTGTACACTTTGACTTTAGCAATGTATTTGAAATGGTCCCTCATACAAACTTGAAAGATAGGACTGGCTAAGTAAGACTATAAGGGGATAGAAAACTGGATGGACTACCTAAGGATAGTGACCAGTTGTACAAAATCCAGCTGGTGGTTCGTCGCTAATCAAATGCCCCAGGGACTGATACAGTTGAATAACTTATTTTTATTAATGATCCAGATGATAATATAGAGTACTCTGAGCAAGTCTGCAAATGATGAAAGATTGTGAAGAAAGCTCCCAGATATTGAGAAGCAGCTCAGCAGGCTGAAAAAATGGGCTGAAAGAAATCTGATGAAGTCTTGCACCTTACTTGGTTTGAAACATGCCTGAGCAAGTCAACTGGCTAAAAGGCAATCTGGCAGACAGCACGGCCTTGCAGCAAAGGAGGCACACTGGATCATATTAGCATGAATGGAGCCATCATGGCAAGAGAAGGAATTCTTTATTTGGCACTTGTAAGGCTGCCCAGGCTTGGGATCTGACGATCAAGACAAGACATTGAAACACTGGAGCGAGCCCACCTGAGGGCTCCCATGGCAGGAAGAGGGCTGAGGAGAAACTGAGAGAACTGAGTTTATTTAGCCTTCAGATAAGAAAGGATCTCAGGGGAGATCTTATCACTGTCAAAATTAACTGATAAGAGGATATAGAGTAGATGGAAACAGGTTCCACAGAGTGAGAGGAAGGCAATGGACTCAAGGTAGAACAGAGGAAGTTCTAACTGGATGCTTGTCTGGACAAGGCTTTATCTAATTGGACCTACCTTGAATCACACAGCCAGTCAACCCACTGTTGAATAAAGAACACAATGGGAGAACAGGAATAGATCTGAAAAACTCAGATATAATTCAAAGAAGCCGGAAAACACAGGAGAGATACAAGTAGAAAATCCTTACCAACTGATTCTGGCTACCTACCTGCATTCTTCAGGAATTATAAAGTAGATTTTCATGAAATATCTTGTTCACAGTCACTTTGGTTCATATTTTGTTTGTGCTGTATTTACAGAAATGGCTGTCCTTGCCTTAACAGGACATACGCTTACCATTTTCACATATTCAGGCAGAGGAGAGGTCCCCTCACTAGAAACAAAAAAACACTACCATCCCCAAAGCCATCTCCTGCAACCCAAAAACTCCAATACTCTGCTGAAGTAGGCTTTTTTTGAGTGCATGGTACTAAAACCCTTCTCTGCAAGCCATGGGAACTTTTACTTTGCTGTTTTACAGAGGAAGAGAAAGTGAAATAAATAACTTTTTACTGCAAAGAAAAAAAAAGCATTGAATAACTTGAGATGAGATGAATTAATGTCATCTCTGAAGCTATGAAAGAGCCACAGGAAGGTGTATTTACCTTGCTGGAGATAGTAAATCACAAGATTCAGTCTTGCCTCAGGAATAACATCAACCAGGGGAGGGAGGACTTGCAAAGCCCCTTCTCCTCCTCGGAAAACCACCTGCAGAGAAAAGCAGCATATGGATAATCATGTATCAGAATCTTTTCTATGATAAGTTAATTCAAGGAAATTAATCCTTAAATTCCTGCATAAACAGTATGAAAAGGTCAGTGGCTCTGGCATTAGTTTAATTCCTGCTTTAATATAGCTGTAGAATTATACAGTGTGACAATCTTTACTCTGAAGAATATAAGAATATAACTAAACATCCATACGTAAAGATTAACTTATTTCAGCTTTTAGCAGCTCAAAAGAGTGAAACATTATATATCAAAGATTTAAAAGAGTAACATAGTCTGAATGAAGGGAACACCTACAAAACTATAAACTGCTTATGATGTTTTCATATGAAAAAAAATTAGGCTAACAACTCCACATTTGTTTAGAATGACACAGGATCCCAAAATCATCAGGAGCAGTCAGTTATACTCCAGTTTCATATGACTGTTCCTCCAACAAGATCTAATGTACTTATTCAATAAAGCACTGGCAAAAATACCAACATACAAAATAAACAACACCAACTTACAAAAGTCCAGTTTGAAAGCAATTTTAACTCTTGGAGAAAGAAGTGTTAGCTTGCGATGACTGCTTGTGAAAAATGACAAGGCAAGTAACTGCCTGTCATTAAATATGAGCAATCTACAGTTACCAGTTGTTCAGCAAAATAATACCACTGAATGGAAAATTAACCATTAGTTACTCTTAGTGACTCTTTTACTGCAGAACACAAAAGTATTTTGGTTTTACAAGCATCTTTTTTCCTAGAACTCGCTGCTTAGTACTTTTGGGACAAAGGCCATTTTCAAGAGCTATCTTTATTCCAGTCAAATTGCTCTGGTACTAGAGTTCAGGGTCATCCTGACTTGTTTCTGTAGTGTCTTTATTGAGAGGGCTCCACAAAGTATTTTGCATAGGTACTCTTACACAACATACATTATTTTAATATGCTTTCAGAACTAAAAACAACAGTATTATTATTTTCTTGACACAGTCTCAAACTGTCAAGGAAAAATTCCAGGAAAAAAAGTAAATGCACTGGATAGCACATTCATTATACTGGTAGGATTCCTGGAATGGGACTTATATGGCAGCAGAGACTCAATTAAGTCTGCAATTTTTCAAAATATTCCATTTTATGAATCATCATGAATACATCTACAAATGAGCGCAGTTCATCTTAAATCCCAGAAACGCATTACTTACCAGATTGTGCTTAATGAGCTCCTTACCAAACTCAAAAGATGATGAGGCACTGTCTGTCAAGTTTTTGAGCTCTGCCTGGAATTACATACATTCCAAAATTTTAACATAATACCAAAAAAGCACAGAAGCCTAAGTGGAGCTTCAAATGAGCTTCAAAGCTGACACCAAAATATCTCCATTGGTGTTGGATGACTAGAAGATTTTGCCTTTCCACTCCTATCTAATTATTTTAGCAATTGGGTAATACATATAAACACAAGACCAAAAGGATACTGGGAAAATGGTAAAACCACTGTGCTCATATGTGGACAGATGGGTTAATGCCAGGGAAACTGAAATAGGTGACATTCCTGACACAGAACACAGAACAAAGGTGAAGGCCATTATCAACATTACTGATTAAGACAAAGGAAAAGAAACATGTATGGAATCTTAAACTAAAATAAAGGTGAGTGGAAGGACTGTCCAATAGATACCTCTGCAGCCTTTCCATTGTAAAGTCGGAAATGGTTACAAGCCTTAAGGTTAAGAGCAATGGTGCTGTCAGGAACTTGCTGAAGATAAACAGCTAGGACTTCCTGTGATACATCATAGTAATCCAGTTTGTAATAGCACAGGGCCACATATACATTCAGAGCCAGGTATTCCCTGCAGGAAAGAGGATTAAAGAGAACCTTTAAATCCCACTAGATAGTTTAACATTTCCCCACTACACCGCATTAAAATCAGTAAATAAAAAGAAAGCTCTCATATCTACACATATTTTACAAACACATCAAAACTGGGGCTTCTGAGAAATGCTTAGGGCTTCTCCAGTTTGTCAGCTAGGACACATTCACAGTATTTTTTTCCACAGCAGCTACAGCAGCTTTTAAAAATTACTAACAAAACTTTTGGTTTGCAAGTCAGGGAAATAGTGGCAACTTCACACCAAGGAAACGTGCAGAACATGAGCATTGTAATTAGCCTGGCAGAACATCATTTTCTAAGCAATACACCGAAAGACATTTAATGTGCACTTAAAAGTTTGTACTAAGTATAATTATTTTAAAAAATCGTTGTCATTACAAACAGTCAAGCCAGAAGAACTGGACAGAAAAAAGACAAGCATTTGTGAAAACTCTCAGTAAAAGGATAACTGTTATGAAGGTTACTCATTTAGCTTTGAGTGATTGTTTCTGCAGGACTTGGAGGTTAAAATCTCTTTCCCCAGCATTACATCATACATGCATTATGATGGATTTCTCTGAAACATTCAAGATGAGCTAGGTCAAAAGATAGCAGTATTCTGGGACAGCAGTTTCTATTTTATTAAAAATACTTCCAGCCACTTAAGAATTCAATTTGTTCCTTGTTAAATTCTGAACTAAGATTTTGCAGAACATGACAGAAAAACCCATCAACAAGTATCACAGAGGATAAACAGAGAAGGAAAGAATTTCAGACATAAAGGAATGCAAGGAACTCTACATAAAACCCAAGAACTGAACCCTTCTATGGAAGGCTAAGACATGAAGGATAAGTCAATAATTCAAGCAAAGTCCCTAGACTGGCCATCAGAGGGGAAAAAATAAAAAGACAAAGCAGGTACATAATCATACATCATTTCAGAAGAAATAAGTAACAAAAAAAATATATCAGAATATGAATTAACCAACAATTTCACAAAAAGAAAACAAGAGAGAGCAGACATTTTTAAATGTGGGGTTTTCAATAATACTTTGAATGAACAAAATTGAGGAGCTGCAACTGGTGCACATTCTGTGATGGGAAAGGGACATAGCAGTTGTGGAAAATGTCTGTTTACAGAAACCTAGCAACTATTTGGAACATGAATACCACCAGTAAGATAGATGCTCCAATAGGGTTTAGAGATGCGCACCGATTGTCCAGCAGAATGCGCTTGTAGATATCAATAGCTTCTTGGTAGTGGGACCGCATGTAGTGGATAGATGCCAGGCTAAGCTGATCTTCTGTAACATCTTGCAGGTTCTGGTGAGAGCTCATCAGTTTCTTTTCATCACTGAACTGAAAAAGAGTGAGACACATTCTCAGAAGAGTTCAACAAGAAAAGCTTTTTAACTAAACAGGTTAGTTTTGTCCTTGCTGGTAAACACCATTAAATATCTGGAAAACTGCCGTTACTTTAAAGTTAATTTGACCAGTGGAGAAAGACAAACTTAAAGAGGCAGATGAGTTCAAACTGGATAAATGTTAAGCTAAAACTAAGCACACATTTTCCTTTAAGGTGTGATTTAGATATAATTACATGTCATGTGCTTTGATGGATAAGAGGGAAAGAGCTGAATTAATTATTTCACAAAAAGAATTTTGCAACACAAAATTTCATTGTAATTATTCAAGCCAGCAAAACTTTTGCTGTTTGTAGATCCAAATCTAATGTCTCATGCATAGCAGAAAAACTCAAGACTTGCAAATACACAAGCCCTAATTTTTACAAGTCTTCTTTACAGCACTAGTAAGTTCACTTTCACCAGCCTCCTAATTCTAGTTTCTTTGAGTAAATGATCTGTTTTTAAAAGCATTGCTGAATAGCACACAAAACACACACACAGAAGGTTAAAAACAAGAAATTCTAGTTTCTTTGAGTAAATGATCTATTTTTAAAAGCATTGCTGAATACACAAAACACACACACAGAAGGTTAAAAACAAGGAACAGAGTTAAACATACCCATTATATTTGTATTACAATAGTGAAGTTGAGGCTATTTACCTAATTGGTCTGCTCAAATCACTTATTCCACTGCTTCCCTTTGCTGCTTTTGCTGATTCAACAGTAATTATGAATTTCTCTTAGACACAAAGTGTATTATATATTTCTTTTTCCACCTATCTGCTAGTTTTCTTCAAATCCTTCTCCCTCTTTGAGCCAATCACAAAGGCAAGATAAGTTGCTTAAAAGAACTAAAGGCAATGGGCTTCCTAGTTTTGGCAAAACCCTTTATTTCCAGCAACTAACTAGATAAAGAGAAGTTGCATAATTCCTAGTTCATCACAGACATCTGTAAGTGACAATGCCACTGTAAAAAGGCTTTAAGATTTCTCTCTTAATACTAACAGATATTTAAGTAAATAGAATCTGACATCAAAGCTAACATTCAGGATTTATACTTCCTTTTAAGTCAGTATCATTATCAGAAGAATGCTTCTCACGTATTCTGGTACAGGATGGTACAAAACTTAATTTAAGGGAAGACAGTTATGTATAGTAAGTGAAATAAGCACTTAATTGTTGTTGAAATTAAATTAAATTTCATGCTATTAACAATATGGTTTCCTGGATACTGAACTACTTAAGAGGATCAGCAACAGCATATACACCATTTTGGTCAAATTGCTACACATAAGAGAGCTGCAACTTGGTACATTTAGGGAAAAAAGTAAAATAGTGGCTTCTACATTGCTGATTCTATTATGGTTTCATGTTCCTCATGATCAAAAATACCATTACATTCCTATTGTACAACTTATGTGAAGTGTATGGATAATACTTTCCTTAGAAACATGCTGAGAGCATCTATTCTGAGATCATGTTTTCATACTTGCTTTCTCCTCCACATTTTAATACAGTAGGGTGGTTATGAAAAATGTTTGTTCTTCGTCACCACAGGCATTTTCATTACTCTGCCAGGTTTCCAGCATAAATTACACATTAGCAAATTGAAAAGAAAACAAACAAAGCAGGAGTGAAGGAAAGATCATACCTTATGTGCCAGGTGAAAGAGTAAACGGTTCTGGAGACCACTCTTGGGTGCTGAAAGGGAAATTCAGTATTATTGTAATGAACTACTCACAGGGTATCTCTTCATGTTTTTAACTTTCTTTCTCAATAGACATGAATGCATCCCTATTACTTCATTAACTAGCCCAAGTACAGTTCTTCACTGACAGCACTTGGCAGGTCATACCTTGCGGGAGGTTCTACCAACTTTAGAGTGGTTTAGAGGTCTTTCTCATTCCTATCTTCATTCCCTGACTATTTCTTTTTAAATCACTGTTGAAAATAATTTTTCATTGGCCTCTACCTTCAATAAGCCCTAAAATTTCTATGAATTGCATTATAATTTCCCTACAGCAATTTCTCAATAATACTCTGGGTTGGTTTTTTTTGTGTTACATAAGCACAGCACTTTTTCAAAATAAAAAGCAGCAACAGATAAACTCAAGGCTCCTTCTGTATGTGTCACACTTGAAGTAAGTTTTGATTTATAATTCCAGGAATCTCAACAACTTGTAGTGTGTTGAAAAACCCTGGTAGTGCTGCTACCATTTTGTCAGTCATGTACATTACATTATACCTCTAATATTTCTTCTGTCCTTAGGAATGAAAGGCACATAAAAGAATTCTACAGCCAGAGCAGATAAGATTCAAACTAAGATATGGCAAGAGGTTTAAGAGGGATATTTTCTCACTAGAGCCAGTAAAGTTACTGAAATTTCTTGCCCCAGCGGGATTAGGAATTCCATTGATTTCACTCCATATGACACAAATTGTAAACTGCAGAATTTTAAGTCACTAGAGCCTTTTGCTTCACCAAGAGCAACAAATGTCCTGGTCAAACAGAGCTATTCATTTCTTTTGCAAGCAGTCTTCCAAAAAGCCTTCCCTTGTTTCCTGTACTTTTCCTAGCCTAATGAGCACTCTCATTCTGCTCAGACCAACCAGCTGGCAAACCATGTTCCACAGAAGGGGTGTACACGGAATCTTTACAAAAAGCAGAATTACTTACTGTGTTTATAAGGCCACAGAAGTGCAGAGTTAGCACAGCAATAGCCTGTAACACAAGGCTGTAATTCTTCTGACATCCTGAACCATAAAAGAGGGCTCAAACCACCAATCCTCTTCCCCACCACCCCCTGAAGATAGAATTTATTTTTTTAAGCAATTTAGGGAGAGATTTCCAGGTTTCTTATTCTTTCTCCACATAGTAAATAAACTTTGTAACACAGTGGACAGTGCCAAAACCCAGGCCATTCTGATAAGATTGGCAGCACAAGGCTGCCCACTAACTTCTAGTAAGTATAGCAACTATTTCTTCCCTTATTTCCTTAGCAAGCTGTGTTATTTAACCATGGTCCCTAGAAAAATTAGGACAGTTAATTGTATCTTTAAAGAACTACTAGAATAGAAGTCCAAAATACAAAGGTGGTATGAAAGCACCCTCACAAGACCACAACACCTTGTAAGATACTTCTAACAGAGCATCAAGTTGTTAAGAAGCTAAATTGTCTTCAGTCTAGGATATATGTGGGAATTAGGCTTTTTGTTAAGTAACAGAAAGTTTCTGATCTCCAATAAATACTCCATAGGCAGCTGTAGTACTATAACTGACACGACAGTATGAATATTTCATCCACTGAATTAGAAAGTGAGAATACCTTAATTTAAATGCATGCTCCTCACCTGACATGTTCCCCAGCATTAATTGATAGGTTTTAGTATCAAAGTGTAGAAGGGTTGCACATGGACCCTCCATGTGCTTTTGTGAGAAGCTTCAACCACAACCATCCTTCACAATTCAAAACATTTGGTCATCAAAGACTCCAAAAATACAAGTAGGACAAATTTGTACTGAAAATAACATAGTGTATAATCACAGTACTATGGGTAAAGGCACCAATGTTCCTTTTTTGAGTAGGTTTTCCTTTTTTTTTCCCTTTTGAGTGTGTGTTTTAGCATTAATTTCACTGTGAAAATTGTGACTTGCAAGCAATACTGTCAAGAATCTAAACCAAGGAATTTTTGTTTCACTGGTCAACCAGTGAGTACAGGCTGCCCTTGCAAACCTGGCATCTGATCTGACATCGAAATTGTTATTTACTTCTTGGCAAAAGCTGGAGGGTTAGCCCACATTATTTAACACTTAAAAACAGACGAAAGATGAAATCTGAGTTTTTTTGGTGTGCATGGATATATGGAGGGTGGAAAAATGTCCTGGTTCATAAGATATCACGTGATACTGGCTATCTGATATTCTTTAAAATGAGTTGCTTAAAATCCCATGCAAATATCACCCTGTCAATATAGTAAGCAGAAATATGGAAACTTTTAATGTCAGCAGTTTATTTTCTCTTAGTGTCAAGTGCATTCTTTAAGGAAGACAAGGAAACATATGAACAAGGTCAGATCAGTTTTCAGAAAGAATGGGGTCATCAATATTGGATAAAGACATTGTCAATCACTGGAGCAGGAAGTGATACAAAACTACCTCATCAGAGACAATGATTTTTAAGGGACATTTAAGGGACACTAGTTTGGTTTTTTATTATTCTCTGCTGCTACCGAATTTCATTGTCACTGATCTATTAATACTACAAGGAAGCACAAGCTCCTTTTCCTGTTTTGCTTTTTCAAGACAATGACTCTACTCTTTTTTTTTTTCCTTTTTAAATCAGTACTAAGCAATCTTGGGATCATAACGTACATGATGACAATGCTGCATTACAACAAACTGGACCCTGCTTCAGGTCTAGTATTGGCCTTGTAATCAAGCACTGAAGTAGGTGGATGAGATTTATCTCTTTCCACCTAGGAAACGCATTGATATTATTTTGCCAGAATTTTTGGCATGATCAGTGCTGTTTTTCCAGGCACTTGCGTCATAGCTGTCATAGATCTTAAAAGTGTTCTGCATATTTTTATGTGCTGACACTGACACGCACCTACTGAAGTTATTGTTAAATATAATAAGCAACTACAGTAAGAATGAAGACATTGTTGAAGACATCTTCACTAGTTATTAAACAAAACGTCAAACTTACTAGGAATGGCAGCTCAGATCTTTGTGGGTTCCATATTGCTGTCTCAGGCAGTAAAAAGATGATGAAATAGTGTCACGGACAAGCTGGAATTTGTGCCCTCTCATAAGAGTGCAAGGCACTGCTGGTCATGCATCCAGCATAAACAAATCCCATCTAGCACCTAATGCATGTTCTATAGCAGCCCTTCACACATCAATAGGCACAGAACACATGGTAAAGACACCTAGCAGGAGCTGGCAGGAATGGAGCAGGGCTTAGAAGGCTCCATCCTGACAGTAGAAAATACAACGAGAGGAAACCTTATTTTCCCTGTCCCTGAGAAACAACACTCTGTTCGTCTGAATACAGTAACTGAATGAAGCCCTCTGCGTCTCAAAACCAAAGTTTCACTGGTGGAGTAGAAAATGAAAGGGAATGGGAAAAATGTTCAAGAAAACCCATGGGCCAGCAGTGAGGTTTACACTTACACTCATTTGAACAGCTCAACTGTTCAGAATTTTCTTGAATGAAATTTACAGAAGATATTCACTGAAATGTTCCCATTCTTACAAAACTTAAATGGCAGTTCAGCTATGCTCAGTTACTTGCAATACACACACATTTAATTTCAGTCATACGAAGCACAAAGTAAATTAAAGATCATAAAATTAATTACTCCTGAGCTGTAGCTTCCACTATACTTAAAAAAACCCCAAGAAAATAAGGTTAGTAGCTTTCAGAGTTTAAACATGTGGTATTGTCTTGTGATATATGACTTGTGCATTTTTAAAGTTCCATGTATGAAATGGCTGGTTCAAAACCTCAGCTAAAATGCACCAAAAATAACTACTGTTCTCAAGACAGGGAGTACAAGCAACAAAGCAGGTAAAATCATGTAGGTGAACATACAATCATAAGAAAAGGAAAACTCGGTAATTGTTCTGTGCCTGCTTGTAACTGAACATTTTCACTGGTGACAACTATTTCACACCTGAAAAATATTATTTCACAAGTAAGCAAAACTGGTTTGAAAAAGGTCATTGTTCTTACTAACCCATCTCTATTCTGCTTTTGTACAATATTGCTCATTTCAATATAGGCTGTAAAATGAGTTCTCTATTCACTTAAACCACATTCAGATCTGACACATGCAGAGATGTGAAGAAGCAATTACATAGCTCTTCCCATCAAAAATTGGAAGGGATGAAAAAAAACCACCCAACTTTAATGAATTCTTCAGCAATACAACCCTGTCTGTGCATGAATCTTAAATTTAACTCTAAGATTCCATTTATTCTAAAAAAACTGTTTTTCATAACAGACTTAACTGTAGCCCCACTTATGTGCACATTTTGTGGTTTAAAAGAACAATTTAAGTTCTTATGCTTTAGTTCTTAGTTTCTTTCTTAGTGCAAGCCAACAGGTTCTGAAAGCACTATGCTGGCTTCTAAACACTTGGATCAGTTGTCAGAATCACAGTCCAAGTGTGCCAGGCTGAGTTTCTGTTACTGGGCCTTTGCACAGCAAAGAACTGTGAATACAACACAAGAGTATTCGTTTTTATAATTTTAAAAAAATGTTGTTATTGTTATATACTTAATCAAGATCAATAGTTTAAGCCTCATTTTCTCAAGACAAGATTGGCTACTCATAGCACAGAAAACACATGTTCAGCCAATGCATGAGAACACAGATGCAAAAGGAGTCAGCAAAGCATCACCTGACAGCTTCACTATGTATGACTACAAAACAACAGTAGCTGACTTGGAAGTAACTCTACCTTCACCTCAGAACCAGGAACATTAGTAACTGCAAGGTGAGAGCACAACAGGGAAAAAGGAGAAGCCAGAAATACTTAAAAGGATTTTGGAAGAAAGCCTAGAGGAGGTAAAATACAATTGTAATGAAAAACGTTCAAGGAGGGATTTTTCTTTATTGCCTTTTTGTTGTACTTCTTAGGTTATATTTGCAGTAATTCTTTTTTATATGACTTTTGATATTCAGTCTTATGCTTTCCTGAGAGGATCATAGAATGGCTTAGATAGGAAGAGACCTTAAAGATATCTAATTCCAACCCCCCTGCCGTAGCCATGAACAGCTTCCACTTGACCAGGTTGCTCAAGGCCCTGTTCAGCATGGTTTTGAACATTTCCAGGGATAGAACTTCTCTGGGCAACCCCTCACCACCTTCACTGTAAAGAATTTCTTCCTTGTATCTAATCTAAACCTACTCTCTTTCATTCATTCCATAAAAGCCATTCATCCTTGTCATATCACTACATGCTTGTGTTAATGGTCCTTGTTCAGCTCTCTTTTAAGTCCTGTCTTAGTACTGGAAAGCCTCAATGAGGTCTCCCTGAACCCTTTTGTTCTCTAAACTGAAAAATCCAGTTCTCTTTGTCTTTCCTTGTAGGAAAGGTGCTCCATCCCTCTCATCATTTTGGTGGCCTCCTCTGGACTTGCTCCAGCAGGTCCATGTGCTTCTTATGCTGGGGACCCCAGAGCTGGATGCAGCACTGCAGGTGGGGTCTCACCAGAGCAGAGCAAAGGGGCAGAATCGCCTCCTTCCTCCTGCTGTCCACGCTCCTGTGGATGCAGCCCAGGATACAACTGGCTTTCTGTGCTGTGCCATTGCTGGGTCATGTCCAGCCTCTCATCCACCTGCACTCCCAAGTCCTTGGCAGGGCTGACCTTGATCCCTTCATCCCCCAGCTGCTGTTGATACTGGGGGTTGCCCCAGTCCAGGTGCAGCACCTTGCACTCAGTCACGCTGAATTTCTTGAGGTTCTCACAGATCGACCTCTCAAGCCTCTCTAGGTCCCTATGGTGGCATCCCATCCTTCAGGTGAGTGAAGAGCACCAATCAGCTTGGTGTTACCTGCAAACCAGCTGAAGGTGCACTTCATTCCTTCATCTGTGTCATCAATGAAGACATTAAATAACTCTGGTCCCCATACAGACCCACTGGGGGTTGCCCCAGTCCAGATGCAGCACCGTGCACTCAGTCACGCTGAACTTCTTGAGGTTCTCACAGATTGACCTCTCAAGCATCTCTAGGTTCTCACAGATTGACCTCTCAAGCCTCTCTAGGTCCCTATGGTGGCATCCCATCCTTCAGGTGAGTGAAGAGCACCAATCAGCTTGGTGTTACCTGCAAACCAGCTGAAGGTGCACTTCATTCCTTCATCTGTGTCATCAGTGAAAACATTAAATAACTCTGGTCCCAATACAGACCCCTGAGGGACACCACTGGTCACTGATGCCCACTGGGACTCTGAGCTGTTGATCACTACCCTCTGGATCTGACTGTCTGACCAAGAAGAATGTTGTGAAGAACCGTGTCAAAAGCTTTACAGAAATCCAGATAAATTACATCAATAGCCCTTCCTTTGCCCACTGATGGAGTCACTCCATCATAGAAAGTCACTATGTTGGTCAGGCAGAACTTGCCCTTGGTGAAGCCATGCTAGCAGTACTTAATGACCTCCCCATCCCTTGTATTCCATGAAGTTTGAATTAAACAACAACAAGCTAAGAGACCAATTCACGTCTATTATAAAATAAAGATAAAACCTTGCTCCACAAGAGACTGTGGACTATGTATCTGTATGAATACATTAATTACGTCATGGCTTTTAATGATAGTTTCCTAAATTTTAAGTATTCTGCAATTTTTTCCTCATTAATGGAATGATGGTTAACAACAATTTCCTTAAGCAACAACAACAGCATATGGCAAGAAAGAACTTGATTTCAAGATGTTTACATGATTGTGTGGAAAACCTATTCCAGAAAGTTAGCTGATATTTACACTCCCTTTCACACAGAGACTCTGTCACTGTAGAAATTTAGAACTATAGCTGAAACTAAATTAGTTCTCCTTTATTTGTTTTAGCAGTATGCTACTTTCAGGGGTTTAGCATAACTGCAGCAATAAACAGCATGCACTATACAAGAATTCAGGCAAAATAATCCCAAAATAGCAATGGTAAAGAGCCTAATATTAACACTACCTATCGTTTTTCCAGTGGTATTCAAGGCACTATTGGATAAATGGTGTTCTTCTAAAGACTTTTCAAAGGAAGTCTTTATTTTTCTTCAAGGTCTTTGCAAAACCATGGAAGAGAGCACAAGATATGGCCTCAGCTGTCAACACTATATTACAAACAGCCACCACTAATCAATCCTAAATTGTTAAAAAAAAACCTAAAAGAGGATCTGACTTAAGTAAAAATAAAAAGGTTTAAATTCAATATAAGAAAGACGATTACGTCATGGCTTTTAATGATAGCTTCCTAAATTTTAAGCATCCTGCAATTTTTTCCTCACTAATGGAATGATGGTTAACAACAATTTCCTTAAGCAACAACAACAGCATATGGCAAGAAAGAACTTGATTTCAAGATGTTTACATGATTGTGTGGAAAACCTATTCCAGAAAGTTAGCTGATATTTACACTCCCTTTCACACAGAGACTCTGTCACTGTAGAAATTTAGAACTATAGCTGAAACTAAATTAGTTCTCCTTTATTTGTTTTAGCAGTATGCTACTTTCAGGGGTTTAGCATAACTGCAGCAATAAACAGCATGCACTATACAAGAATTCAGGCAAAATAATCCCAAAATAGCAATGGTAAAGAGCCTAATATTAACACTACCTATCGTTTTTCCAGTGGTATTCAAGGCACTATTGGATAAATGGTGTTCTTCTAAAGACTTTTCAAAGGAAGTCTTTATTTTTCTTCAAGGTCTTTGCAAAACCATGGAAGAGAGCACAAGATATGGCCTCAGCTGTCAACACTATATTGCAAACAGCCACCACTAATCAATCCTAAATTGTTAAAAAAAAACCTAAAAGAGGATCTGACTTAAGTAAAAATAAAAAGGTTTAAATTCAATATAAGAAAGACTGAAAGTGGAATATACCACACTTGCAAGCTTTCAGTGGAAAAAAGACAAGCATTACAAATCCTCAGCTGTGACTGCTTCCTCACCAAGCTTAAGTAGCCAGAAATCACCAGGATTACAGTACTCACAATAAAGGTTGAGCACCTCATTATAAGAACTGGCATGCTGTCCTTCTTAAACAATTATGTAAAATCAAGAACTGATCAGGAACTGAACTAATGTAACCACTCCATTATTTTCTGTTCCTCCCTCAGCTACACTCTCTCCTGCTCTTGCTTTCTTAATATTCCCACCCTTGCCTCCAGCACCAAAGTACCACTAACTGCACCCCTTGCTCTGCCACTCACCATACTATTATTAACTAATCTGAAGGGGCATGACAAACACTTAACCTTCCCTCCCCTCCAGCTCACACTTAATAAATGTTCATGCTAGATGTGTGTATGTCATCTCTAGAATGGATTACTGTAACTCACAAGATGGGAAGCTGATGACAACGGCTCCAACTGGTACAGGATACTTGCTTCCTCCATGCTTTAGGTCACAGTGACACCTCAAAGCTCTATTGCCCATTTACTTTCAGATTCACTTCAAGTTCTAGGTTGCAATCGCCAAAGCTCATATTTGTGGTACATTAAAGATTAAATTATTTGTGAATATAAGAAATTTACATACCTCTTGAACAAGACAAATCACAAAGCTCTGCATGAGATTTTTTTACAATTGAAAATAAAAAAACCCATTTCTAGATTCAAGCTCAGTATGATCTTTCTGAGAATTTTAAAGGGATATGAGAACCTAATTATTTTTTAAAAATGCTACAAAGCTGTCCTTTTGGAAGGCACTCTTTCACTGCAGAAGAAAGTACGCTATTATTTTCTTCTTATGCTATTTTGCAGCCCAAGACAAGAAGACTAATGAAAGGAGAAAACCCATCCTTCAAGAACAGTTTTGTCCTAAGAAGGCAAGAGTCAGAAGCTCAGTGGGATATCACTACTATTAATTCCACTTAAAAAGCACTGAGATACTATGGTTATAGAAAACAATATCAATCACTAAGATACATAAAAAGTGATGGGCAACACAGTTAAACGACACAAACATTTTTAGGCAGTAAAAATTGCCCTGGAATCTAATTTTCATTCCTCGTCTTTAAATGATCCCATGCATGTTCAGATTTAAGTAGAAATGTAATAATGTGACTATTGAACTCCATGCCTTGAAGAATCAGATACCTAACATCAGACTTATAAGGCAACAAGACCACCTACTAAGTCACTCAAACTACATAAACAGAGCTCTTGTCTTCATCAGGGAGATTGCTTCGTTCTCTCAGATGCTTATTTTTTCATAATTTCACTGGCTTAATTTGCTTCATCTGCACTGGCTCAGGGACACAGAATCAGTCAAAAGAAAAGTAACCTTTTGTTGCTGGTTGGCATATGCTGGGTTTTGCATTTAGAAATTAATAAGAGAAATTATTTTCCAGATGCTTTTAGTTCCAGCTGCTCCACATGCCCAAGGTATTTTTAGGAAGCAAACTGCATCATAATTCTCCCGTTAAATGCAAGTTAAAATTAACTAACCCCCAAACAAAACCCCAAACCCAAAAACCTTTGCTCTAAAGTATCCTTTATTGCATACTTTGTCTAGAAATTACTTTAAGTGTTCCAATCAATAAGCAGTCTTTTCCAACAGAGCCCTACAGCTCACCTTTCAAAGCTGCTTGCTCTGCTTGCGTGTACATCCCCAGAAAGAAGTAGGTACAGGCAAGGTTCACCCACACATCTGGATTGCAAGTTGCTTGCTTGGTTAGAGCCTCATATTCCTGTAACAGAAGAGAGGGTTGATTTTTAAAAAATGCATAATAACACATACTTGTATTAAATATAATTCTTTCTTCCACAGTTTTACAAGGTATCATTAAATTACTGAGATCAAACAATTTATTCTGAAGTTCACCGCAGTCTTTACAACAAAACTGTTATCTTAAGCTGTGTCCCTACTTTTTTGTTTACAACAATATAACAGACCATAGGGACAAGCAGTGCCATAAATCATCACATATAAGCAAGATTTCTGTCAATATTGAAGTCACAGAGAAATAAAACATATTTATATTGTAAATATATTATAATAAAATATTATTTACAAATATAAGCCCCAATATATGCAAGCTATAAAAGCATCAATATAACCAACTTCTGTTGCTTTCCTAAGTTCTCCTCCAGTCAAAGCCTGGGAGCCATAATCTCCCAGATTTTGGGAAATCAGGGGAATTTCTTTGTGAATACTTAATGGAGCAAGTGTTAAATCTGTTTTTGTAAATCTGTAGGTAGTGTCTTAATGTATAATAAACCTGTGGAAGTGTGTGTTAAGTCTGAGGTTATGCAATATAATAACATAAAGTACAGGAAGAATTTTTCTTTGTACTACTAATAACTAAAATAAGTATTTTAAAATTGTGCTTAATTTTATCACATCCTTTTTATAGTTCCTATTTTTGTGTATGTTTTATAATTACATATTAGTACAGTGATACATGTATATAATTTATAAATGTATGGATGTGTGTATATACACTGGGGGTGTGTGCTCAAAAATCTTTTCTTAATAGGGGTACAGCAAAATTGTTTGGAGACCACTGCATTAAAATGCAAGCCTATAAATTGGTATTGGGCAAATTCAAGATCTCCTTATAGATGCAGATTAGTAATTTGTAGTAAATATTAATAACCTGGTCCTAACTTTACTATTTCCCATTTTAAGATTTACAGCCAACAGCTACAGAAAGGCTCTAGATAACATATTGTGATATTTCTTACACATACACATTGATTACATATCCTTTAATTCTGCCACACAAACTGCTTCATTATTTGTTATTTGTGAAACAGCAAAAACTTAACAGATCAATCTTTCAATCTACTTCTTAAAAAAAACAAACCAACTTTGCAGCCACTAAACAATTATATTCCTGAAGATAAGCATGTTTTCTCAGAGTAAGAACAGGTACTAAAAACAGAGGCATGGAGATCTCTAAATGCCATTTTTTTCCTGTGTCACGGTTCTGACAGATTCCTAGGAAGGACCATCCCAGTGGAAGTGCCTGCTGTTGGTGCTCCTGCTCTTTATCCAGACATGGAGGCAGGAAGCATAAGGTAAAGCAGGCAGGGTCATGCAAGGTTCTCACCAGACCCGCTGTAGGAATGCCATCCATGTACTTCAGATCACTGCAAGTTGTTCATCCCTCCCAGCAAAACAACCTCTTGACTCTGTGCTTGCTCCCCAAACATGAATTGAAGTCCCCTCTACCTAGGGGGAGTTTAGTAAACCGAGCCTCTGTGGGTGGGAGACTTCTTACCTCTGGGGAGAAGGGCAGATAGATATATAGATATACATATATAGAATGAGATAAAATAAGCCATGCCCAAAGGACAGCAAATCCCAGGAACACAAACATGCTGACAACAATAAAGTTTACAGTAAGCATAAAGAATTGGTTTTTTTTGTTGCCAAATAAAAGTAAACTGCACTCTCAAACAGAGAAGGTACTCATAAGGAGCACTTTAAAAACCAGCTCAGTCTTGGTAGTATTTCAGGGATTGCAAGCATAAAGAATTCGTTTTTTTGTTGCCACATAAAAGTAAACTGCACTCTCAGAGAAGGTACCATAAGGAGCACTTTAAAAACCAGCTCAGTCTTGGTAGTATTTCAGGGACTAGCCATCCAACAATATTTACAATAAGTAAATATAAATATCATAAATATCATAATAATAATGATTAACATTAAAAAAAATAAAACATTTCCATAGAGGCCAACCTTTCCTACTGAGGCCAGTTTAATGTTGACGTAGGCCTGTCATGGAGCCCTGAGATATAGGCCACTGCTGTTTATTGGGACCATCTGGAATCTTTCAAAATTCATTCAGATTAAATGCACCCAAAGGTCTCTCTTGACTAGAGCTTCAGGCAGATTAATTCGAAAAGACAAAGTGCATAAACACAAGTCATGTTCTGGCCTGGCCATTCAAAATAAGCAATATATAAAGAGTGTTCTAGCAGTAACAATGTGAATCTATGGAAACATTAAATAAAAATTAGGACTATTAGTGCTCCTTATCCTGTAGTTCTGGGCCATGTGTCTGGACTATGTGCTGCTGCCCCTTTCCTCACTGAAAGCCATTCAACATCAATCTCTCAAAGACAACTTTCCCCTCTCCTTTCTAAATAAACCAACAAACCCAAACAAACTAAATACTGTCAAACCCGTCCTAAGAATAAACCCGTGGCATGCTTTTGCCATCCAGCAGCATTAACAACTCCTTGCTAGTTTACTGTCCTCCTCCTCATGCCTCCATCACTAGACACATGCAGTTTTCCTCACAAACAGGTTGCCAGGTTGATTGTCTACAACTATGGACGTGTACTGACCATGTGAAGGGCCAGCTCAATGCTCTTATTACATGTCTGGATTCTCCAAGCCCATAAACACAGATGCTGAAGAGACAATAAACAAGCCAACATATATGGCTGTTCCACATGTGCTCAAATGAGATACTTATTGTAACCTGGCTACAGTCGTCATGGAGAGGCCTAGAGAACTCCCAGAGCTAAAAAATCCACTTTTTACTTTCTATCTTCAGCTGTCAGGAACTGGAGTGTACCTGTATTCTCACACTTCTCACAGAATTATTCAAGCATGACCAGATAGTGCCCATGGATGAACAATTACCCTAGTACAGCCCTGGTCCTTCCATGATTTATGATTTGACTAAAATTATCCTGAGCCAAGCTGGCAGGAGGTCCTGATCAGTGAAGTGGTGGAATTGCTCCTAATTCTCTGCAGGGAGGGAGGTGGCAGACTGGAGAGACTGTTGCTGGCTGGTTGTAGGATTTTGACAGAAACAATGCATTGAAGGCTCTGGCCCAGGGATCACTCTTTGCTCTCATGTGTGCAATTGATGAGCCAAAATGGCATTACCAAGTCCAGCAGCTGCACCTCTTCATGCCTAGAAGCAGAGGTTACAGACTGCAAGTGTGAAACTTGTTCTTGAATCCAACCAAGAAGTGCACCTGCCCATGCCAATTTGTCTTGTAAATTTTAAAAATATATGTATAGCTATAGATGTAGATATATATATTAAAAAATACAATAAACCTTCACTTTCTTAAGACCCCAGCTGATTCAATTTATAAGACCAGGTAGCTCAGAAACATAATAACTGGCCTGATGCTCTAGTTCTGGTACTTGGGTGACACTGGGAAATTCTTCAGAAGATTTAAGATTAGAGCCATGAACAAGTGGCAGTTACTGCAGAAAGACAGATGGTTTTTTTCCCATTATGGACACTAGATGTGGAAGATTCCAGAAAACTACAGAGATGTCACCATATACTAGGGAACCTCTGGTTGCCATATGATGCCAGGAAGACAAGAGCTACTCAGTAAAAATAAGTTTGTCCAAGAAGGAAGCTAGTCAGGCCCCCAGGAAGAACTGCACCATGACTGCTGAAAGAGTCAAGCCCATTGCTGTACCATTTGTAAACTGGGCTACAGCAGTAGGGATGATCCCACCAGACCAGTGGCAGTGGCATAACCTTTGAGAAAGGCATCTGCTGTCAAGAAGGGGAAAGTATGACCTCAGTGAGACTGAGGTTAGTGCTCTACCTAGAGGACACCTGACTGTTGTTGATGTGCCTGTGATAAGAGAATGTGAATTCTCTCATGTGAATGAGACAGAGATTTTCTTGTCAATCTCTCTGAAGATATTTCTGGAGCTGGAGTAGGTATCTGTGTTTTTCATTTCTTCCCTGTTTCTCCTGGTGATGCATGATGGCCACCTCACCACAATTCCCAAGAAAGTTGCTATGCAACCAACAGGCCTGGCTCACTATGAAACATGAATGAGACAGAATATCTCTCTGAAGATATTTCTGGAGCTGGAATAGATATCTGTGTTTTTCATTTCTTTCCTGTTTCTCCTGGTGGTGCATGATAGCCACCTCACCACAATTCCCAAGCTTCTCCAAAAGCTGCTATGCAACCAACAGGCCTGGCTCACTATGAAAGTATCATCATCAATGAAAGCAGGGAACTGTGATTTCTGAAGACCCTCATCATGTACATGTGAACTGTTAATACAGTGACACAGACTATATGTTGTCACTTGCAGCAACACATAGCAGTGTGAATCACTTGCATTATGTGCAATGTCATTCTGGATAATTCAGCAGAATCTTTGACCCATAGTATTTTATTTACAGTGCTTTTAGCACTCCCCAAAGAGTCCTCCAAGATCTCAAGGGTATAATCAAGGAATTTGTCCTTGAGAGTACAGCAACAACACCTCTGTAACACAGCAGATGAGATAACAGCACTTTACACTTCAGCATGGAATTTGATAACTGAAAGGCAGTTCAGCCTCCATGGTGGAAGGAGACCTACAGCTTAGAAATTAAAACTAGAGTGTTCTGTCCCCAAAGAAACTAGGCTGAGATGCACAGACTCATTTCCCACGTGTCACCACAAAATTACAAAGCTATCAGGATTTATCATTGTGCAAAAACCCAGTATTAAATCCGGGAAGACAAGCCCTGTGATCTCTCACTTAAAACATACACAATCAATCAAACTACAAATCGCTCATACAAACCTTTTATTGTCCCTTCTTGGGCAGATAACCAGGAAAAAGTAGGCAATGCTGCAGTGTTTAAAAGCCTGAATCAAGAGCATCACCTAGTGGTGAATCAAACACCATACGCAAAAACTAATTAGAAAAATTAAAAAAAAAGTCGCCTTTCTGTTGAAGGAAACATGTAAAATCTGCTCTGGCTATAAAAGCATCTACTGGGTGTTTCAAAAAGCAAAATTTATTTCAAACTTATTTTCAAATTATTTCTTATTCCAAAGAAATTGCATGTTATTTTTCATTTGTATATGAACATTTTTCTTTTTTTAAATGTTCACGTCCTATTAACACTTAATACCTAGATGTAAATTAACTACAGCAACCGATTGTTGTATTCATAATGTCTAAATTCCACAAGTCTGAACATGAATATTATATTACTGTGATGTCCTGTACTACTTCTATACTGTGTTTACCATCCATTTGATTCACTGAGCATTTCTAGTATCTCCAACAGATGTTTTTCTCTTCAATTTTTTCAAGGGCAGAGTACCTTGTGCCTTTCTTACTTAGAAGCTTTAGAGTTTTCACCTCATGTATGCATCTCGTGCATGTGACCATTTATTTATCTAAGAGAGAAAATATCATTATTGTTCTATAATCTATTTTCTTTTTATTATCTTTTGTTAATACTTTAAATTAACATCTGTTTCTAGTACTGATTCTGGGGAAAGCAAGTTCAAAGGCTGCAAAACCAGCTATATTTCAGTTACACTTCACAGTGAAGGGACGCAACAGAACTGTAAGAGGCAAACATTAAAATGTACATACTTGAACAATTAACATATATATTTTAGTCACCTAAAGCTTCTAGAAAAAAAGACCACCTCATTTAATTGAATTACCTAATATGAGAAAATGCAAAAAAGACCAATAAAATACATTAAATAGTCAGGGGCATCAACCTCTAAAGAAAGAATTTTTTCATACCTATCACAGATAAGCTACACAATGAAGACAGAAATAATATTAAACCTGAAAAATGAAACTGTGGAAACCTAGCTGCCAAAAGAGAATGATGGATTTGGGACATGAACAATGACATTCAACAGAACAAATTAAGCTACTGAGCCTAGTATGAAATGTCAGTACATAACATTTAACAAGTTCTATTTTCATAGGCAAAATACCATTTTCCCCCAATCCAAACTGCTTCCCACAGCATCTGCCTTATTACTGGACATTTGTACCTTAACTGGCTAGCAGGGCTGTTCCCTATTACAGACCATCTTCCTCCTGTTGTCATTGCTTTATCACAACATCCCAATTTCCAGCCTCGGGAAGCAGGATTTCCCCACCTTACCTCCAGAGCTCTCTTGTAGTCACCCAAATGAAACGCACAGTATCCGATCCAAAGGTTGCCATCCTCCTCCTCCTCACCCACGTGCTGTTTAAACTTTGCAGAGAATAAAGAATGTAAGAATTTTGTCAGCTGCCACAGTTTCTAAAGCCCCACAGATAACCAAAGCAATACTAGGCTATCACACGTCGCAGATTATTTGATAGCTGTGGACGCTGCTGGGGTGGAGCTGCTTTCACATTTCGAAGAGCAGCAGCAGGCAGCCCTCACGGGCCAAACAGGGAGAACAGATGCTGCTGCAGGGCCCCAAGGGGACGAGAGGGTCACAAGGCAGGGGAAGGGGTGCTCTCGCCCCGCAGCCCTGAGGGCACAGGGCTGGCAGCGACGACACCGCTCTCCCGAGGGGAGCCCGTCACCTCCAGCAAGGCGATCGCGCCGGTGAAGTCCCTCTGCGCCAGGAGTTCTTCCAACTGCGGCACCTCCTTCCCTTTCTTCCTCCGCCTGTCTCCGGGCGGCGGGGTACCCCCCACGGCCGGCTTGGCCCGCGAGAGCATCTGGGCAGAGAGCAACGAGGAGCCGGCTCAGAGCGGGCCCTCCCTCGCCGGTGCCTCCCCTGCTGCCCCTCACCGTGCTGAGCTCCCTCACCGCCCCTTACCATCCCTCACCGCCCCGCCGCCCCTCACCATCCTGCGGCCCCACCGCCCCTGACCATGATGAGCTCCCTCACCGCCCCTTACCATCTTTGACCGCCCCGCCGCCCCTCACCATCCTGCCACCCCTCACCATCCTGCCATCCCTGACCGCCCCGCCGCCCCTCACCATCCTGCCATCCCTCACCGCCCCTCACCATCCTGCGATCCCTCACCGCCCCTCACCACCCTGCCACCCCTGACCGCCCCGCCGCCCCTCACCATCCTGCGGCCGGGCCCGCGCTCCGCGTTGCGCCGGCGGCGCCGTTGCCGGGGTAACGGCGGGACGGCGGAAGGCCTCGGCGAAAGGGCGCCGGCTGACGACCGGCGCCGTCCCCAGGGTTCCGCCTCCGCTGCGGCGGCCGCCTCAGTCAGAGCCGCGATGGTGCCTCCCCCACAGCCCGTGGCTCTTCCTCTCCTCGCCTTTGCTCCACGGCCTGAACATCCGGGTCCCGCACTCGGGTCGCAACAGCGCCACGGATTTGTCACAGAGTGTCTGGAAAGGCGGGTGGAAAAGGAGCCGGGGTGCTGTTGACAGCGGTGGAAGTTGAGGCAGCGTGTGGCCAGGTGGCCAAGGAGGCCGATGGCACCGTGCCGGAGAAAATGCGGCCAGCCCCTGTACGGTCTCACCTCGAACCCTGTGTTATGAGCCTCTCACGACAAGAACGACATGGAGGGGCTGGAGCTTGTCCAAAGGAGGGCAGCAAAGCTGCTGAGGGGTCTGGAGCACAAGTCTGATTGTCCCAAAATAGGTTTTCTTTTCATCCAGTGTTCAAGAGGCCAATTCGCACACAGAGTCAAGGTCTTCGATGTATTTCCAGTTCTGCACAGGAAGGGATGCTGGGTGGCAAACGCACAAAGACAGCATGACAACTGAAAACTTTTCATTGTTGATACATTTTAGCAAGCAAAGGCATTAAGCTCCACTGTCTACAAGTTACATAGTTCCCTTAATGTGAAAAATGTGTATTTTATGATTGCAAAAAACAAGTGATGGCATTTTTCACACTTAATAATCAGTATTCTATCTTCTGTTGATTAATGATTCTCTCTCTTTTCATGCTGATTAGTCCACATACTCAATCTTTTGGTCAGTGGTCACAATTTAGCCACTGCCAATTACCTTTTACCCACCTGGGGCTAATTCAGCACAGCTGCCGAGTTGTCTTTATTAGTTTCTTCTTGCCTTAGGGGTTCTGCCTTGTGGCCTGTAAGTTCTGCATTCCTTGTGTCCACTGTCAGTGGTACATCCTTATTCCCAAGCTTTGTCAACCTCCATGTAGATCTGAGATCATTGAAACATGTCAAGCCCTAAACCTTAACAAGGCACTTCTACCAACAACTAATTTGTCTTTCTAACACCTGGACATCCCTTAGAGCTTGCTTGTTAGCTGCTCCCTGTTTCACAGATTCAATCTCTTTTTGATTAGTCTTGGAAGTATTCAAAGATAAACATCAAAGAACATATTTTCTTAGGATTAATAACATAATGATGAGTGGCTGAAGGAGCTGGAGTTGTTTAGCCTGGAGAAAAGGAAGCTGAGGTGAGATCTTATTGCTTTCTACAGTTACCTGAAAAGGGGTTTTAGCAAGGTGAGGGTTCGTCTCTTCTCCCAGGTGACAAGTGGAAACAGCCTCAAGTTATGTTGTTGGAGGTTTAGATTGGGCATTATGAGAAAATGCTTCACTGAAAGGATGGTGAGGTATTTTAACAGAAGAAGTGGTGGAATTGCCACAGCATAGTGTTCAAAAGACAAGTAGATGTGGCTATTCTTCACTGAAGGGATGGTGAGGTATTGTAACAGAAGTGGTGGAATTGCCACAGCATAGTGTTCAAAAGACAAGTAGATGTGGCACTTAGGGACATGGGAAACTGACAGACCTGCAGTGTTAGGTTGATGCCTGGGCTCAATGACCATAGAGATCTTTTCCAATGTTCTATGATTAGAAATGTCAGTGCAGAGGACTAACACATTACACTACTGCTGACAACTTAACTAACTTAAAAATGCATATTCATGGACAGGACTAATGAAGTATCTGTATCTCTACCTTTATTAGGAAAAAAACCCCAGCTTTCTTTTTGGGCATTAATAAATATATCCCATCAAATTCAAATAGCCTGTAAAGAACTGTGTGCTGCTTCTTCAGAGCATGGGTTCCATATTCACTGTGTCCCAGTCACTTCAAGATGACTTGACCTAGGAATGATACACTCAGCTTGGAGCTCTGAGAGATTGCTCTGCAACCAGAAACCACTGGAGCACAACAGCACCATGAAAGTGTCCCTTGTTGATGAATGTGCTTTCACACCACAGGCCACAAAGAAGGAAGGAAGATAATCCACTCTCCCACAAAGGATTTCTCTGCAAGAAATTAATTTTTAATTACTTAGTCAAAGTGATAAAGAATGTGTGCTTAGTGATTTAGTCTGCTTTTATAGCTCTTCTCTATTATGTAACGTATTATTTCTATCAGGAGAAAATTAATTTCCATAAATAATTCTGAAATTATTTGCCCTTTCAGAGATTTGATTTCATGTGGTCAAGCAGAGAGTACAATTAGGGAAGATTCTTTTTTTTTTTTTTAAGAAAAATTAATGGAAAATTTAATTTGACTACGTTGCTTGCTTTCTTCTGTTTTTTTACAGAGATTCTTTCAGAAGACCCCATTGTTCTAAGGATCAACATAAATACAGCTAAAATATTGACTCGAAAGCAAGCTCTCAGCTGCTCCACTGGTTTCTCCCATTTCCAAGTGGCTCCTGAATTTGTATGTGGTGAATCCAAAGCTGGGGAATGAACAAGAGCTAACAGATGCACAGTGCCAGTGGGTTAGCTGTGGGCACAAGAATGACAGTGTCAACTGTGATAAAAAGTGATAGCAGCATCAAATTGACCAAAATATTTTTAGCATGTCTGGTGTAGAAATTTTTATTAAGATGCAGTACAAAGTAGGTGAAGATGTTATAATTTTTCCTCATATGAAACACTAAGGTGACAATTCATAAATTAAAGACAAGTCAAGAAGTTTTTCTACTCTAGAACAATACTGGAGAATTGCTGCAGCTCTTACCTCCACTATTCTTTTAGCCAGTGCCATTATCCTGGTCTGTGAGCTGTAAAATTATTAATGTTCATGTTTATTTCCACACAGAATTGCTGGGAGAATGGGAATTTACTTACACTAATGGCAGCAGAAAGGAAGTCATGCACCTATGACTAAACACCAAGATAATCATCAAAGGATGCAATAAGTGTTTAAATAAAAAATCAGAGAGTGGAAAGTGAGGTCTAAGAAAGGGAGAGGAAGGAGGGGAAGGAAATTTAAAAAAAAAGGAAAGAAAGCAAAAGCAAGAAGGGGAAAAAAACTCATAGTAATATAAACTAAAGCAAGAGGTTAGGACATGACCTTTGCACCAGCAGCAATCATGTGCTTCAGTGTCCACAATATCTGGGTAAGATCATGTTCTCTCAGTAATGATGCTTCACCATGTTCTGCTTCTTGTATCTTTGAAAATGCACCTGACAACATCTGACATCTCAAGATTAATGATGCACAAAAGTGAGAGCAATTACATGCTCCCCTGCTACAGCTACAAAGGCAATCCCTCGAGATAAGAAAATGGGAAATGATCCCTTTAAAAGCAAGGAACTTGAACAATACTTGCTTCTTTATTTTTTTATGGTGTCAGCAACTTCTGAGTCTTAATCTACCCAGGATAGACCACCCATGATGAGAGAAACTGAAACACATAAGCTGATGGATCATATGCACCTTTAATGCTTTTGTTCAGTCTCTATTAGCCAGCTCAGGAAGGCAAACAACAGCCATGTCAGTTAAAGACCTCCAAATGGTGACATGAAAAATCATCATTTTTATCTTTATTGGGAAAGGGTAAACTTTAGTTTTCACTCATGTTTATGTCTGTGATTTTTATGGGTCTGTGGGAAATGCACCTTCAGAATTTTTCTGGTATTTCCAGCATGTACCTGTCATCAAGATTCAGTCAAGTTAATAAAAAAGCTGTTCTTGTATTTGATGTTAGCATTGCATTTAGGTAAGTTTTTAGAAGTTTACGTGTGTAGAACTGAAGGAGGGGAGGCAAGACAATCCACTGTTCCAGCGTGAGTCAGGGATGGAACTAAAAATGGAATGCATGGTTAGCTGTGTCTGCACAAGCTTCTCCAAGCCAGAAAGCCACATCACTGCAGATGCTATGTCCCAAAGAATGCAGTTGTTCTGGCTCAGGACATGTGCTGATATATTTGCAGTGTTTCACTGCCATCTGGATTTATAGGATCAAGTGTGCACTAGCTTGAATATCTCATAACTCCAGCCCAGCACATAGTATAAACATGTGTAATGTTTAATAGAAAGAGGTTAACTAAACTGAAGTATATGTCCAGGACATAAATTATTACACATTCAAACTATTTACCTTTGTAAAGATAAACAGAGCAGATGTTTGCCCATTAAGGATAGCTTACATTTGTCTCGTGACAGAAGTGTATCCTGCTGAGTGTATAAAAGAGGCAAACTAGTATGCTGAAAAGGTGAATGTGTCCTGTCACTCTGAAAACAATGCCCTTTAGAGCAAGAAAAGAGCAGTTAAGAGGAAAGACTTCCTACTATTTATTTTTGTAGCATACAAGTCAGGTGGATAAATAATATTCGCATCAAACTGTATATGTGTTGGGAAAGAGTTAACAGGAAGAAGACTTTCTTAATTGAGCTAGATGTTTATGACACATCACATATTTAGCTTCATCTTCTGGTAGTGGCAACATAATAGATCAATAGGAAGATGGGGCCACCACCCATGCTGTTGGTAATATGATGCAATTCCACTTTTCTTATCCTTGTCTGTAGTGTTCCTCTTACTGGATTGGTAACTTCTGATGAGAACAGTCAGTGCTTTGCAGTGTAATTTCATTCTAATCTGTGTCAGTAACTAAATTATGGCAGGAACCTGAACTCTTAATAACCCATGGGAATGGCTATATTATCATGCTGTACTATCAGGATTGTGCATCACATGACCCACATGTTTTTATGTTGGTTTACAGGCCTGGTGCTTATCAGTTGCTGGTTCCAAAGGATAGTGTTTGCAAAATCCTTCTTTATGTTCTTTTGTAGTAAATTAGAAAGAAAAAAAGATCAGTTCTGAAAAGTCAATATAGCTGCTATGCAGCTTCTATACATGTATACTATATCTAGGTATACAGCTGCTATATATGTATACTATATAGCTAAATTCATAACAATTTACATTATTGTCCTCTATGTCTAGATAGTAGAAATATTATAAAAATAATTTAAAATATGGGAAAACATTATTTCATATCCCTGGTCTCCTCTCTAATATTGAAAGTTAAAGAAGACATCTTAATATTCTCCAGTTGACACCAGTAAGTTACTGACATTAAATAAACACAGATGTTACAGTGCTGTATTCTTTTTTCTTTTCTGTTTGTAACCATACTTGTGATTCCAACTTCTAATAAAACTGAGAAAAGGGAAACAGAAACATTTCTATTTTATTTTTCTTCAGTTTGATTTTTGAAATCTTTTTAAAGACAGGGTAGAAGCTGTTAAAGTCCCAGACAATCAATATAATTTGAAATCAGACTTACTAATAGTGGGTAGAAGTTGAAAACAACATTGATGTTTTTCAGCATTTATCCTGTTGGCTAAATATGATCAAGTATATACAACATAAAATGTTGTATTATTAAAAAATCTATATTTTATGCAAACAATATTGGCAGCCTTGCTTATTCAAAAACATAGACATGATAGATTTCATGCCACTGAAATCAAGGAAATTTGTTTTCAGAGTTAGTGAGAATTAAGAACATGAGTACATGTATTATTTTTATTTATAATGTTTTCAATTTTTTTTGTCTCTCCCTTTTTCATATTTCTCAGTTATGAAATGCTGGAGATTTGCAGCATGTCTTTTATTTTAATGGAACCTCATATTCTCATGTACTGTCAAACTTCCTGGCTCTGGAGAAAATAAAAAATAATGTGCAACTGTGAAAAATGTAAGCTGATCTCAACAATTGTCATTAAATGACATTAAGAAATAATTGTAGCAAATATTCAGGGAAAAATTCCATTTTAAAGGACACTGTCAAAATATGTTATTCTGCAAAATAAGACGATTGTGTCACAGTGCATGCTTCTTTACAAACTAGTGGCTTGAAAAAATGCTACCTTGGTTGTCTTTGGTACCAAAGAAATTGAAGACAAGCAGACAATATGTTTGTGTTATTTTTAGACTTATTAGGACTCTTGTTACTAAGTGCCACAAGTAGCAGTTTGACTGACTGCAGGTACTCAGTAACTTCACATAAGTCTTTGGCTCTTCTGAGATTTCTAGATTTTTCATTCCATGTATTTTCTTTATTTTATCCTCTATGAGTGGTCAAGTGGAAGTAATGATTTGTAACTAAGTAAAAAATAAATTAGACTGCATGCCAGAGTAAGATCCTAAAAATGAATGTGGTAAAGGTGTTGGAGATAGACAATGCATCATTTAGTTACGATACATTATGAGCTGATAGGCAGAGGGACTCTGTGGTGCCCAGGCTGGCCTATCATTCCCATTTTGAGGACTTCCAGACTCTGCACAAACATAGAGAAGCCACTGAAATGAGGAAAACCCTGTGACATGCAGCATTAAAAAAGGAGTGGAAAATGTTCTATAGACCATAGTCTTTCATAGGCTGAGAGAGGAACAAGTCCTTGGAATTTTTTGCTCTTCTTTTTCTCTGACTGTCCTTGAATTTTCCAGAAGACAGAGAGAACATCTCAAAAAAGTTTTAGATCAGGAAGTCAGTGCTGATTATCATTTGCAAATACACCCTATAATGTCTAGTTGTTGATTATTCAGTAAATCCTAGGGCAGAAGAAATACAGTGCTTTAAAGTGCTGTAGAACTAGGCACTGAAAGTCACTTTTCACTAAACAAATGATACAGTTCTCTGGTGAGTTAATTTGAGGTGGTATTTCTAATCTAACACTGACTATAAGATTACCTAAAGAGAACTATTAGGCTGTTTTGTAGCTATACAATATATACAAAAGTAATGTTGGTGAGGAACTGAATTTTTTTCTTCAGACAAATATACAGGCCCTGCCTATCTGAATCTGGATCATCCCTGTGCTGCTGAAGCCAAAATAAGTGATAAACTACAGTGATTCAAGGGGAGACCTCCACGAGCTGTTAATCACGCTAGGATTACAAAGATGAGGGTCTCAAGCTGGTGTTCACCAAAGAACTGACTTCTTGGATAGACACTTGCACATAGTGAAGATATGTAACACTGAGGATCTATTTTACCTTTCTGCCAAAATTATAGCAGTAGCTGATGCCTAGAAGCAACAGCTAAAAAGAATTGCACTGGGGATGTCAGATGCTGGTTTTTAGCACCTTATTCCTTAGACAGTGATTAAATCTCAGAACTTTTAACGGAGAATAAACAGTTCTAAAAGATGTGCTTTAAAAATGTTTTGTGGATTGTCAGGAGAGGTTACCTTAGGCAGGATATTGCTGGTGTTTGAATTTCTTGCTCTGTTTCTCCACCCATGAGAGACACTCTTTCAGAGGAAGGCAGAGTTATTTGCATTTGCTTTCAGGATGTTCCCATTACCTGTAGTTGTGTTGTAAGCCAGTATTTCTAGTTAAAGCTGCAGTCACCTACAGGAGTCAAAAAGCTTTCTTTTTGCCTCCAACACATTATTTGTCTTCTCAGTTTCTGAACTGTATCTTTCTCTGACTAATCTTAGAAGTGTGAGAGCTGGCTCATGGTTGGAGAAAAGTTACTGAGGTAGTGGAGAGAGTGCTCTAGAGAGATATGGAAGGTTTCTTTGAGTAGCTGTCTGATTTGTATCACTGTTAACCTCTTGGGTTTATAAACTGCTAGATTGGACCTTATGAAGGAATTAGATGAATTTGGCTTGTTGGGAACTTAACTGTTCTGCAGCCAGGACACTATGAATGGACTGGCATTTGTATCTCATCTCTTCTATTCCTCAGGGCTCATAATGCCTTAAGCAGAGGCAGCAACAAGGACGAACTTACAGAAGCTTTTTTTTTCCTTGTGGCAAGCCTATCAAATCTTATGCTTTACACATCTGACTCATTTATTTACTTTTTCTTCTCTCCACCCTCATGAACATCTATAGTATCAGTAACTGTCATATTTACAGTGCAATGACACAGCTTTTCTTTGTCTCTCTTATGCCGTGAGGCAGATGTTACTGATCAGTCTGCCAGGCAACTGTGTTTGATGTCCAAAGCCCTAAGGTACAAGGGAAAGTGTGGTGTTTGGCAGGTTTTATGGACAGCTTGTTTCATCCTAGCTGCTGCCTCCTGCCACACGCCCTGCTGCTCCACATCACCAGATTCTTCTGTCATGGGAATTCATTGAGAGACTACACACACACCAGGCAATTAAAAAGTTGATAAGTCAACAATTAATTTGTGTCATATTCTGGCTGGGGCTGTGGCATTGTGATGGTGTAGGACAAGGGAGAGAGTAAAAAGATATCCTGTGATAAGGCTATTGTTGATTTTATTTTTGTTTTTAAAGGACAGTTTCAACCTGCTAAGAAAACCAAATAAATAGCTACAAAGCCAGGGAGACTTCAGTGCCATTACATGCTCCCTGTGTGACCAGCTGTGTAAAATACTCAGTTCTAGTTGCATTATTCATGCTGACTGTTTCTCCTAGATAGGCTAAGAAGAGTATAAAAATGCAAATCCTGCTCTGCTGAAGTTAATGATAAATCTCTTATTGACTTATATGGGATAAGTTTCAAGGACATTGGAAATACCTATAAAATGAGCCAGTGATGAGCAGATGATCTCCACATGAAAAGCTGTGTTCTATTCTCAATCTGTGGCTCCAGCCAGCCATACTAGTCCACATGTTTACATGACAGACTGTTAATTCAGAATCACTGTATTATTAATTACAAATGCTACATTAAATATGCAGAGATGCTTATTAACTACTTTTAAATGCTGGATCACACTCTTCTCTGGGTATTAGAAAGATTCAAGCAATAGTAATTTGGTATTAAAATAGAATCACATAAAATTACACATGGAATCACATATCTGAGGTGTATTCAATACCTTCTAAATATAGGCTTCGAAAGAAGCCATGAAATTGCAGTCTCGTTTTATACCCCAAGCCCTGTTTCTTACATTGTTTCTGATTATTTTCATTATTTGTCTTAAAATTATTTCAGGAAGGTAATAAAGGTTAACTGATTTATTATCTGACAGCCTCAGTGTAGGTTTCAGTAGAAAAACAGAACCTGTTGTATGCGTGCATAAACACCCCATATTCAACAAAAGCACACTCTATACTTTATTTAAATTTGTTTCCTTTGTGCCTAGAATGCCTAGAGTTTTCCATAAGGCTTGTTGGTTGGTGGGGTTTATTTGTTTGTTTGTTGTTTGTTGTTGTTTTGTGGGTTTTTTTTAGTGATGCCATTTAAAATTTAGCTTTGGTCCTGCAGGTCTGAGAGACCTTCAGCTTTGCTAATCCTTACCTGGTGCAAGAGGTTCATGACATAAAGTGTGATTCTCTAGGACCCCCATTTGAGGAGGTGGGAAAGGCTGATGAGAGCAGACGTGTCTGGGGCAGACCTGGGGCACTTTGGTGCACTGTGCTGGGTGAGAATGAGTGGACAATCCTTGTACTGAGTCTGTAAGAAGAGAGAAAGGTCTGAAGGACTGCAAGTGGGACATTTTTCCAACACAAAAAGTACTTCACTGTTACAAGCTAAAGGAATGAAATTGGTAATTTATCTCAGAAGAAAATACACCCTCTATTTATGAGCTCCATCAGCAAAGATGGTGTGACAATGCAAACATGAAGTAACCATCTGTTTTCTTCTAGGCTTTAACAGACATATTTTATTTCCATTTTGAAGAGTTGTCTTTATGGTTCATTTGTCCCCTCCTCTTCCTTCTCTCAGCTTATGCATGTGATGAAGAGTTAGTGCACTTATCATGCAAGGTTTCTGGTAATGTTTCAGTTTATAGCCTCAGCCTTTCCATGAGCAAACATTGTCAGCAACCTTTAGCCTCTCTCTTTTCCTGAGTTTTGCTGCTGCTAGTTTTTCACCTTGAAGTGCAACCTAGTACACTGGAGGGACGGGCAGAGGTGAAGGCAGAGAAGGGGATAGGGAAGTGCAGGAGAGAAGGATCTCACAGCCTGTCTTTGAATCTACAGAGTGGAAATCTCTTTCTTTTTTTCTTTCTATCCAGGAACAAAATCCATGTAGAGTATCTGAAAGAGAGTTAGAAGACAAAAAGAAGTGGGAGAGCACACACAATGGGTCTAAACTGAGCAATGATGAAGGAACTGGTATTGGTATTGGCCATTTGGCCTTTGTTTTCCTCACTGCAGCTGCTGAAGAAAGAAGTTTCAAATTGGTGTAGCAACAACAGTTATGTGATCAATGTGATGCTCATGAATTACTCGGATTTCCCATTAAGTACTGATAGTTTGCAGTTTGCTGTGAATCGAGCCATGGAAAGGGTACAAGAGGAATTCCAGATGACAGGTAAGCCAATGGGTATTGGTTATCCCTCTCTTCCTGTGATTTCTTGTCACACTTTGTGTCGGAGTTTTATGCTCATCTGACCTTTAGCAAAGTGCTTCTCAGAGAGACTCCTTGCTTGCCTATCTTATGTAGCTCTTACGGAAATAATGACCTCTCTTTGTATAAATAGAAGTGCTCTACAAATGGGCAGAATCATATATATTTTCATGGTGTTTTGGCAGACTCTGCCTGCATGCTTCTCTGGAGATGTTCATCTGGGTTTGGTAATATGGAAATTATTGAACTGGATCAGACAAGACCAGTGATCCATCTTGTGCAGTAATTGGGTTGCCCTTGCTTCCTCTCCTGACTGGATTAGCCTCTACTTTCTGAAAACAATTTTTCTCTTGACTCTATCTGTTGATCACATCACGATCTGAAGTGTGAAGAATCTGCAGTCCATATTTTCCTTCATTTAGAGTCATATTGCTTTTATTTATTTTGATATCTTATCTCTCCTTTCAACATCACCAATCTACTGTCACTCTCTAGAATATCACGGGAAAAAGAGATTCCAAGGAAATAATAAAAGAAATACTAACACTCAACAGAAGTCAGCAGTCCACCTTGCAGTGGTCTTCACAGTCATGTCCATAGTAGTGCGGGTTGGTTGTGGGCAGACTTTGCAGAAGCAGGGAGACCTCAGAGTATAAGGCTGCTCAGACCTGGCTCAGGAGAGGGAGAAGAGTGTATTAGTGGTTACCTGCAATTCATGATGCTGTTTGCTTTTACATTTGTGCTACAGGAGAAAATGTTACAGTGAATGCCACCTTCCACCCCTTTAATTCATCATTCTATGTCTCACAAGCCTGCCGCACCAGCACCTGTGAAGGTGTGGAGCTCATCAAAACCATTTATGTGAGTAGCAGATTTCTTTCCTTCTGCCTGGGTATGTGTTTGTGTCTCTGTCTTACCTTCTTAATCTTTGATCCTGCTATTCAGTTCCAAAGAAATTTGACAGGAAAGTGAGGTTTCTAAAGAGAAAATGTTCCTGTATGTTTTGTGAAAAGAAGTAGGCAAATACTGGAGAGAGATTCTGTGAATGCTTCCCAGAGACTGCCTTCAGCTTTTGGCTCCTTTTCCTATGCTTAAGTTATGTCCTTTTTATATCTGCACAACTCTTTGTGTGGTCAGACAGCCAAAGCAATTCATTAAAAACACTGCAAATAACAATTAACTAAAAAACCAAACCACCAACTCAAACACTCAAAACAGCCCAAGGAGAGCAAAAAGGTCAGTTTCCAACTGGATCACATCCTGATCTGGTTCGCCGTCAGTTTCCACAATGCACCAAAGAGAGAGCTGTGGTGAGGATGGGGGTGTGGGCAGAGAACTCATTAGGCTGGCACTGTTACCAATGAAATGGTTATGGAACTATGCCCAAAGGGCAAAGATGAAGTGCTTGCTTCTCACTAGAAATCACAGAAGTCACGTGAGATAAACTTCTAATATGAAGAAAAGCTTCAGTTAAAAAGTGGTGCATTACAAGAAGCTGAGTTTTTGAAGATTTTCATACCTCTGAGTGAAACTTGGTTAATCCAATAAGAATTTTCAAGTCTACTAATCTATGACCATTCTCTAGTCTTTGCTAAGAAGGTGTCCCTCATGACTCACAAAGATACAGGTCAGGCCTCATTTGATGGTCATGGAGGGTTTTTTTTAAAATACTAGTTTCATATGCACTTATTTAATAATTTTTCTGATACACAGGACCTTGTGATACCAACCACCCTGTCTTCAGCAAATGCATTTGAAATTGGGTATAATTTCAAATGTGCAACTATAATAATATTTTAATCCTTACTTGCTGTCTGTGTCTTAAAAAATGTCATACTCTATATTTTTTTGGCTTTCTGTGATTTTTTTCCTCCTCCCCTTTATGTTTCTTTTAAACTTTCTGTAGCTCCTCTCTTCTCTTGCTTTTGTTAGGTAAATTCTCTGACTCCTCATATACTACAATTTTCTTCATTCTCCCATCCTCCTCTCTCTGTCAGTCCTCTGCTTTATCCCAAATGACCCTTTTTCATTCCTTGCAGGATTCTAGCCAACTTGGCTGTGCTGTCATAGGACCTGCTTGCACTTATGCCACCTTCCAAATGGTCTCGTAAGTACCAATTGATTCTTCTCCCTTATATTGTGATGTTAAAGATCTCAGCTGCCGAACAAAGTTGTTTTGTGAGCAACAAACCTGCAGAGACATTGGTGTTTAGAGTGTATCAGACACCTTGAGGTCTACTGTCAAGGCAGTAAGACTTTTATGCATAGCCACCCTCTTTGGTAGGTGGAAAAAAATCCCCTTCCAAAGCCCATGGATAAAATCCCAACTTTACTAGGGAAACTGCTAATTCCTGACAGTAAGTTGAATGATTGATTGAGGATCAGCTGGAGAGCAGCCCTGCAGAAAGGGATCTGGGGGTGCTGCTTGGCACCGCCAGAGTCAGCAGTGTGCCCAGGCAGCACCGAGGGCAAACCCTACCCTGGGGTGCATCAGACACAGCATCACCAGTGGTCAGGAGAGATGATTATCCAGCTGTACTCAGCAGTGGTGTGGCCTCACCTTGAGGACTGTGTGTAGTTCTGGGCCCCACAATTTCATAAAGATGTGAAGGTCTTTGAATGCTTACAAAACTGGTGAAAGGGCTGGAAGGCATGTCCTGTGAGGAGCTGAGGGCACTGGGTTTGGAGAAAACGAGGCTGAGGGGAGACCTTGTTGCTTTCTACAGCTTCCTGAGAAGGGCAAGTGTAGAGGGAGGTGCTGATCTCTTTTTCCTAGGATTCAGCAGCAGGACAAGTGGGAATGATTCAAAACTGTGTGTGTAGGTTGGACATTAGGAAGCATGTTTTTAGCTGGAGCATGGCTGAACACTGGAACAGGCTTCCTAGAAAGATGGGTCATACCTTAAGCTTGTTATGTTTAAAAGTCATTTGGACAATGCAGTTAGTAAGTGCTCTAGTGGAAGGTGTCCCTGTCCATGGCAGGATGTTTGGAACAAGATGATCTTTAAGGATTCTTCCAACCCAAACCATTCTATGTTTCTATGAATAACATGGTGTAGCTTTTGGTCAGTCCTGAAATAATCAAGACGGTATGATTTTTGTAGGTCCCTTTTAACTGAAATAATCTATTCTAAGTCTGTCAGAAAAAAAGGCAGTTTAATTAATGAAATACTCTCTCTGTCATAATTTATTACATCATCTATGTCTGTTTCTACTGTTTCCATTGCAATAAGTAAAAACCCTGTAATTAGGTAAGGGAACTTTACCTGGAAAATTAAATTTTGTCACAGTAATGCCAACAACTCTTACTGCCATGGTTTTTGCAGGTAACATTCCCTGATATAACAAAATAGCATACAAGAACAAAAATACTTTGAGTTCAGTCTGATAACATCGCAGCATCCAGGAATATACTTTTGTCCATAAAAGCTTACTGTCTCTGTGTATAAAATGATCTTTGTTTTACAAATTCCTTGTCAGCAGAGGGTTGCCTTAATTTTTTCTCCCTGACTACTGCTGTTGCACAGCTCCTAAAATACACCTTTGTGAAACAAAAAGATTTTTTCTTTGAATTGTAGAAGTAAATCTTTTTTGATGGCAAAAAGCTGTCACCCTGCAGCACTGTCCCAATAGCGAGATTAAATCCATCCCGTGGTAATGGCAGCCAGGTGGCAGAAGCCTGTCTTGAGCCACTGGACTCCTGTCACAACCCTTGGTGTGAAATGGTGTGTGGTACCCAAAAGGGCAGGGGTAACTGGGGACAGTGTGAGAAGATGCCTAGAGCAGTTAAACTGGGCTTTTTGGTACCAATATTGACTTGAAATCTGCTTGTGTACTTCAGTAACCTTCTGGTTTGGGTTCAGATTGTGTTAAACTAACTCAGGGCACAAGAGGAGAGGGAGTTGAGGATGGAAATCGGTAGCTGCCTTGGTGCAACAGCAATCTGTTCAGACTTGTCCTCTTATCTCTTCCTTCAGACTTGAAACAATACTGAGCCTGCCTCTGATCTCTGTAGGGAGTTTTGGACTGTCCTGTGACTACAAAGAAAACCTAACCCGCCTTCTGACCCCAGCCAGGAAACTGAACCAATTCTTCTTTCATTTTTGGAGACATTCTAAGTTGCCATTCAAAACCACAACCTGGGAATCTGTCTACATTTACAAGAGAGCTGATACCCCAGAGGCATGCTTCTGGTAAGACCTGGATCCACCTCTGACCCAGCTGTTGAAAAATGCTGTCTCTACCCTCAGACATGGTTTCTGCAAAGTGTTCTCTCAGAACTACACTTTGGGAGGTGCCTTACTCCTACCAAGGAACGAGAGAAGGAAAAGATGAATTGTAGCTTTTAGCTGTAGCACTTTACCTGAATGTTACTCTCAGTCTATTTTAAATATTTGCAAATCTTTGCTTTTCCTTTGGACAACATAGCCCACATGTTGTCTGTGATGGAAATACTTGTTTACAGCCTCCTTAATACAGTGTGACACGAGAGGCTCCTCCACAGGCTCCCCATAGATGCCTTTTTAGGTCAGTGGTCTTACTAAGCTGTTAAAATTTTTCTCCACATTAATGGTTTCAGTCAGTAGGCGCTATTTACAAAACTGAAACTTTACATTTCTTCAAGCACAATTACCCCGGTGATTGCAGAGTTTAAGCCATATTCTCACCAGTTTGGAGCAAAGGAGACAGCTTTCATTTTGTGATCTGAAACATCAGGCTGTGCTTGGTTCTCAGAAATGCTGGGTTTTCTCCTTGCCTGAAAACAAAGGCTGCTTTTAGACAAACAGAGTCTTTAATATACCAGTATTTAGAATTACTTTTCTATTTTTGAGTCTTATTTAACTTTCAGCTCATGTGACTGTGTCTATGCTGCTTTGGTTTTTTTTTTTTTTCAATTTTGGGATATAAAAAGCTGATTAATTAAAAAAAAAAATCTCATTTCTCCTACTGATTTTATAAATGTAGCTGAGTGGTAGCAAAAAGGTCATGGAAATAACTATTATATGTATTTCTAAATCATAACCTGAGAGACTTGCAGAATTCTAAGCAAAATTTATGACTGTGTGTGCTTCAGATTGATAGAAGCATATACTTATGGAATATTTTGGATACAGAATTAAAAGAAGTTTATTTCTGAATTAGGAGACCTGAAACCTTATCTCCATTTAATTCTTCTGTAGGTATTGATGGACTTCTATTTTTTTTCTTAGTATAGATAGCAACTTGATCACATGATGTAATTGCTATGATTACCTCTCTTTGATGCTTTGAAATATCAGTGCACTTCGTTCACCTCTTACTACAGTTCATACTCCTCCACATTTGCAGCTGTAATTGCCAATGCACTACACACACTTTAGCTAAATCCCTTTAATTCTGCAGGTTTCATACCTTTCAGTGAAATAGTTGCATGGGAGTTATTTCTGACCTTTCCAAGCATTTCTTATTTTACTTTTTTTAATGCTTCTGATCAGGACCTTCTTTATGACTTCAGAATTGTTCAAGTCCCTTTATTGCTGAATTAACAACAAAAAAATTAATTTTGTATCTCTGCCCACTTTTCATCCTAATTTAGTTGTAACCATGCATCTCATCCTGCCTTAATAGAAACTGTCAACTTGAAGGTTTTTGAAGTCTAATTTAAAAGATCCATTTTCTCTAAAGCACAAGTATTACTGCATGAGCTAATTGTTTTTTCCCATATACATATAAAAATAAATGAATACCCACAGTGATACAAAATCGGGTTATGTTTCAACTATGCATATGGTTCTGTAAATTAGCAGTTAATGTTTCTGTTCCCGAAGAAAGAAAAAGAAAAAAAGGAAGCAAAAGGTATTTAGTAGCTCATAGGACTGAGATCTCAGTGCTGGTAGATCAAAGGTTATGTAGTTTGGAAATAAAGAAAGTTCTTTTGGTTTCCCTTCTGCATTAACTTTATTTCAGATAGCATATCTCTTCCCAGAAATAGCATATTGAAGCAAGAGTAAAATTCGGGAGTTGACTGTTTTTCCTTAATCTTTTAGCAAACTTTACTTGCTTGCTTTTTTTGCTGAGCTCATTTTTCCCTTCAAGTTTTAAGTGGCTCTGTATAGCTTTTTGTTGCTGCTTTTCTTCCTTTACTTCTCTCACAGTCAGGGTACTTGTGTGGTTTTTATCTCAGTTCTTTCTGTAATTCCTGTTTAGTCCTTTGGACCTTCAAATGTGCCTTTTTACATTACCACTGATGTCTTAAATTGCAGAGTGTCCTGGCTCTGCCTCCCGGTTAGTCTCACTTCCTGCAGTTTCCTCATATCCCTGATTTTGTTTTTTTAATTGTTAATGTCTTATTAGATTATTGCATTTTCCAAATTCACCCTTTCTATAACCCTGCTCAAATACCTCTGGTTGACTTTCCAAGCATTTCTGCATTTTGCATGCCATGTATTGATTCTTTCACTTTTATTGCTGCAGAAAAGGTTTCATATCAGCTTATAAACACCTGTGTGCTCTGAACAGCCTATCTTGCACTATGGTTGATTTAGGAAAATATGAGGACTTAGCAATTTCCTGACAATATCTTTGCTCCATTGTGCCAGGTACATGAATGCTTTAGATGCTGGAATCACAGAGTTCTCTGAAAAACTCAAGTTCAAGGATATTTTGAGAACTCCGGAGCTGCTTAGAAAAACTGTGAAAAATCCAAACCGGAAGAGCAATGGTAAGGAGGGGTTGTGGCTGCACTGTTCCTGCAAGTAAGTTGCTTTTCCAAGGAACTCAAACCCACCCCTTAGTTAGGTTATAGAGAAAGCCTTTCACCAGAAATGGGGCAAACAAAGATATACCATTCTACATGGATGTAAAGATAAAATGGCACAAAGTTCCTAGATTCCTCTCTTCATCCTCATAAAATATGGGGGAATATCCTGATTCCAGAGAGCTTTTGGGGCAAATTTTCCTATCTAAGCACAAACTCTTTCTTGTGAGAGATTCAGAAATCCAGGGATCACAATTTCTCTAAGAAGGGCTTTAAATGCTACATGAATATAGATACTGCAAGCTCTCTATCATTCATTCATGTGTTTGCAGCCCTGGTACATTTATGGACCTCATTTTGACTTCAAGGGGCACTTCAGGAAATGATTCATCTAAACTAGAAATATGAATGAATAAATACATCATCTTCTCCTAAGACTAAGCACCTGGCATCAGCAGGCCAAGGGAGTGTGAGAGTAAGCAAGCTAATGGAATCATTACTTGAAGGCCATTTAACCTAGAAATGTTCATATTGAGTAGCTGTTATGGCACCACAACTCCTAATGCTTATTTGAGTGAGATAATGGTAGTGCTCTGGTGCAATCAGAGAGAAAATGGTGCAGGTGTTGAAGCACCTTTTACCACTTCCCCTCAGTTATCCTGGTTTTACTGCAGAGAGGCTGGGGCTCTGTGCTTGACCCCAGTACAGCGCAAATAATGTGCCTTAGCCCAGAGTTGCTCTACTGCCTGCTACTCAAACATGGAGGAGCAGGCAAACATCCTCTTCTTGTCTGTAAATCTCACCAATCTGTCTCCATTTTTGCCCGTTCTGTAGTGATCATAATGTGTGGCTCTCCAGAGGATGTCAGCTCAGACTTAGGGACGGAGAAGGTGGATAATGACATCGTTATCATCCTGATAGATCTCTTCAAGTAAAGTATCACCTTTGCTTTTCTTCTTTTCTCTGCAATTTGCTGATGGATATAGGTCATGGAAATATTCTGAGTGGAACTGTTTTGTTGAAGAAATGCTCTTTCACAAAATGTTTTCTATTGCTATCTTTCCTCATGTCTTCCATTTATATAATGTGTGTAGTGTTTAATTCATGGCACATCCTCTACAAAATCCCTTTTGGTTAATATAATATTTTTCTAAGGCAGCGACAGAGCAGGTAGGTTTAATGTCTTCCTGTGGGCTCCTCAGTGCAGGAAACCATGAAAGAAGCACAGAGTCCAAAGTCAGAATAGCCATGAGATATGGTCCATTTGAGATATGGTACATTTTTCATACACTCTGCCCAATCAGACAATTATGTAAATAGGATTTACGGTATATTTTTCTAGACTCCATTTATTCAATTTTAAAATTATTTATGTGATATAACTGTTCTCCCAGTTTACAACTCTTGCACTTCATAACCATCTCTTCAACATCTTTATAACCACAGAAAGATAACTTCTCAGAGAAGTTTCTTAGCACGCAACCTAGGTTTTCTGTTGTTAAATTTTCTCTTAACATTGCTAATTACAAAACTCTTTATAGAAGACGTCTGACATAAATTGGCTTTACCAATGGTATCCTCAAAAGCCTTGGCTGTATGCGAGGACTGAGAGCTGATCTCTGGCCCTAAACCTAAGTGACACAGCAGAGATTACATCGGTACAACTAAGTGTAGATACCTAAACCAGGTGTTTTTTGGGTACTGTCCCAGTTGCCCTAGCAAGTCACAGTCTGGGAGAAAGTTAATTGCCTGGGACAGTGCTGGATGGATGGATGGATGGATGGATGGATGGATGGATGATTGCAAGGTAAATGTGTGTGCCCATGCCTTCATGTTACTTCACTGTTGATGTAGCCAAAAGATTCCATGAATTTCTAGGGCCAGTGGGACTTCCCAGCTGTTATGTCTAAAGCTGACCATAACAGGTCTGTTCTGAGAAGCTCTGGGTTAATGATTTCAGAGATTTAACCAAAACTGGATCCTGTTTATGTTTTAACAGGATCTTCTCTATACTGTTCACTTTCAGGTTCACCATATCTATTTTTGAGAAGTGTCTCTAAGAGCTTTCAGCATTCCACAATTTTATCCAGGCACTAAGAATCCCCATTTGCTTTTCCTGAGGCAAACACACAAATGCACAATGAGAACAGTGTATGTGAGTGCTTTAACGCTGGTGTTGTAGGTATAATTGTTGCATTACAATAGGTGAGGCTATTAGGGGATTCTTTGCTGTGATATGCATCCTTCTGATATATCCAGCTGCCTTCCTTAAACTTTCTACAGACCCCTTATTTTTCTGAGTATCTCAAATCACATTATTCTTCTTAAAAAAACCCCAAAATACAGACAGATGTATTAGATGAAAACTCAAGCTGTAGGAGGGAGAATAGGCAAAGTCCCATGCTTCTCCAGGAGTGAAGTGCCTCTGAAAAAGCGATAGTTTAAATTTTCTTCAGCTCTGAGCTGTCTGGCAAGCAGGACACAAACACAGTCTTTAAGCCTCCCTCAAGAGAGGTGGGATGCTGGAGGATTATCCAGTCTGGTGGAGTTTAATGACGTTTCCTTTTCAACTGGCTAGTTCAGTCCAAGCCTGGATGAAAAACATTTTTAAATTCTTTAGGGTGAAAAGTGCATTTTGAAAGTCAGAAGGTTCAGGGAAAGGCAGGTTCAGGGCTCTGGTGTAAGAATCCAATCAGATGGCCATGGTCTCCAAAAAGTCTTAATACAGTACAGACTGTACTGCGTAGTTGGTACTGACTGACAATATAAATAGATGATCAACCATGAATAATGAGAGAAGGCTCACACAATTATTTTCTTTCTATCAATCTAGCCATAGCAATGACAGATGCTGCCAGTTGACACTAATATCTATTCCTAAATTCTTCTTTAATACGTGAATCTGGTCGTGGTCAGTCTGTGAAGCACTTCCAGATGGCCTGTCAGGGTGATGAAACCAAAGATACCTGAAAGCTACAACATCTGCTTGTTTTAGCAGAGTTTTCAAGTTGACACAGTTTCCTCTGGTTTTCCTATCTCACTGAATTAAACAAATGAATCAATAATCTGCTCTCTGCACCTCTGATTGTTTCATTCCCTCCTGTTAAATGCTTTTAGCACAACTCCTGCTGTGCTCAGCTCTAGCAGGAAATATCAAAATTACTGGAACAAGCAAAAAGAGTGCAGAAGAGCTCAGAAACAGGCACAGTAACATGAAGAAACTATGATGGCAGTCTTGTGGATTCCAAAGAGAAACTGAGTTTTAGTAAATATAAACTCCACTTGAAAAAAAAAAAAAGTGGAAATAAACAGGATAGAAGACAACCAGTTACAATAATAACCGTAGTTCACAACAACCTTTGAGTGTCAGATTGGCAGATCTCCTTGATGTTACCTTTTAATACATTTAGGCACAAAAGCTAGCATCAGGCAATGAATGAGTTGTGTGCATGATGAAATTTTATTTTTAGAACTACTGTTTTAACCTGTTAAATAACAGTGCTGTTGGGAACAGGTGACTGATTGTCATGGATACAACACTGACCCTGTTGTTCAGTGTTCGTGAGGTTCTTGTGCTTTGCTTGGCAGTAACATGTACTTCAAGAAGAACATCTCAGCTGATTACATGCACAATGTACTTGTCCTGACTCTGCCACCAGCTAATTACAGCTACAATACTGTAATTAGAGACTACGTAGAGATGGAGGACGACATCCTGGTAAGAACGCTATTTTATATCTGATTATTGCATTTGGTTTGTTCCTGTTCGTGTATGAGGAAATGAAAACTAAATATGCAGCTGTAATCATCCCCTGTCATGCTTCTAAGCTGATATTTCTTTGTATTATTGCAGGATGGTATTTTGTCCTGATGTACTGATATCAAAATACAGTATCATAAGGCAAATCTTCAGGATGCCATATTCCTGCTTTGTGAAGTTCAACTCAAACTTTTAATTTGTTCTGCAAGTGTCATATTCACAGGGCATGAGGGAGACTTATAGGCACATGCTTTTTCCACTCCACATCTGAGTGACTGACACTCTTACATGTAGCTGCAAGGCATCACTCAAGAAACATCTATACGTGTAATTGAGATGTGAGCATGGAAAGTTCAGAACTAATAATTGTTGACTAATTTATCTGCACAGATATGTCTAAGAGATGTCAACCATTGCAGTTTCTTTCCAGTGGTTTTCCAGATATGCTTTTTTTTTTTCCATAGGAAATAAGGTGGGGTTTTTTTTAATTTCCAGAAAAACAGAACCTATGAAAATCCTGTATTTGTTTAGTGAAACTGATACTCCTGCCATCTCTAACCAGGTTCTTCATGTAGAGTTTCTCCATCCCAGGATTTGTGACTTTGAGCTCCAGCTCTCCAGCAGACAGCCTGAAGCTTCTGGCTGGATTTACAGGGCTTCTAGATCCCCCAGCCTGGGCTCAATGCTTTTTGGGTGCCAGCTCTATGGCAGGCTGCTGGAAATTCTAGCACAGCTCCTTGCTCCTTTCTGTGGCCACTGGGAAGCCCTGACTTTCTGGTACCACACTGATTTATCTGCACAGAAACTCTAATCCAAAGCCAGGGTCTTCGGGACACACTTAGTAAAGCAGAACTGCCAAGAACCTACAGTGTAGGATTTCTTGAATCCTTTGCACCAGGATAAGCATGCCAGACCTTTACATTGGCCTCTTTTAAGTTTTCAGACCCTTCCTGTCTTCATACATCAAAAATATATTTTGTTTGCTTTTCTTTTTTGAAATAAGAGCATTCATGTGACATCTGCCATCTATTCACTGCAGCAGATTGTGGTGTTCTGTGCTGGACTTTCTGCCACATAGAGCCAATCAAAGTTATTATAGCTTTATGGCCGAAACATGAACTCTCAAACAGTCACTTTTTTTTTTTTTTTTTTTTTTTTTTTTTTTTTTTCTAGATGGAAGATTACTTTCTTGCTGGCTATTATAATGCAGTGCTGCTGTTTGGACATAGTGTCAAGAAATTTGTCGTCTCACAGACCCCAATGTCACCTTTCAATTTAATCCATGAATTCCGAAATACCACTTTTGAAGGTAAAAAAGTGCCGTCCTTTGCAAGGTTCAATAAATTGATGAGGGGAAAATAATTTCATTTTAAACTCTCTTAGGACAAGTCACTTCTACACTAAACAAGTCCAAGCCTTTCAATGAGTTTTATTCCCAGACTTTTTTCTTTTTATATAATTTTTACAAGGATGTTTTTTTCAGTATGTGATGTTCAAAATGACTCTGAAGTAACTTGGCTGAGCTTTAATGAAGCTTTCAACCTTTTCCAGTTTACCATGTAAGCCATGGGTCCCTGCAGTGTGGGTGTAGGCCAGCCGACAGTGGGCTGGCTCCTCTTAGTCAACCTTCTTGTTCCTCTCACAGGTTGTCTAGCACTGGTGGGCTTTTGTTTTGTAGGCCATGGGGTTAAAATCACAGAATTCAATCATTAGGAAAAGAAAGAGGCAAAACTTACGCAAAGAGGTGAAAACATTATCTCTCTGGGAGTATAGTCCCAGTTGTTGTTTCATATCAGAGATCTGTACCAAAATGACAACTGAAAAGTTTTGTGTATATGCCCTACCTACATTCAGCAAATATGTGTGTAGAAGTTTCTCAGATTTTCCTAAGATAGGAAAGGTTGCAGGCTTATCTTTGCTGCAATCCTGGTATCTAATACCTAGCAAAATATAGTTTACTAATTCCTCCTGGAGACAACATCCCTTTCTGAGTGTCAGTGGACTCATCTCTTCTGTTTAAGTTTGAAAGGTAAGTTGCACAAACGTTTTTACTCATCCAAAATAGAGCACTGTAATGCTCATCATAATTTGTAGGTATAGTTAAAAAGAAAATTCTTAAAGTGATAGGTGTTGAATCACCTTCATTCTTGTGATGGAGTCTAGTACAGTAGGGATTTCATACAATAATTGTATTGATATTAAGGAGGTGGACCATGAAAAAGTTAGCATCAGGTTTTGAGGTGAAAAGGGAGAAGGTAATTACTGAACTAAAATAATGCTTATACTGAACTTAGGAAAAATAAAACAAGTCATCATCAACAGCAGCAAAAGGAAAATCTGAAGCTGATCAAAAGATCCTAGGGGAAAATTAAGGCGAAACTTTCAGGATTGGTGGATATTGGCTAAGCTTCTGCTTATGTTGAGACAACTGACTTCATGGAAGGAAAGTCAAGCTAAGTGAGGGATTTGGGAAGTTTCACCTTAAAATCTTTGTCATGTCCTACACAGGCAATTTCTCAATGTGCACATTTGCTGATGTACAGAGAGAGAAGGCTAAAGGCAAAAAGAATGTGATTAAAACATTATTGTTAGAGCTTTCAAAAGAATAAAGGGAATGAAAGTATCCTTGTATTTTCTTTACTGCTGATAGAATCAAACTGCTAGTGGAAACAGACTATTTTGCTTCTCACTCCCAAAATGGTCTCTTCACGGGAGGTGACTCTGACATTCTTGGTATGCTGAAGAAATCTGACAAATATATTTTCTTGTAGCTAGAGGGAGACTTTCCTCTTCCATGCTGTCAGTTCAACATTTTTAATTGGCTTTTGTAGAGGAAGTGTAGTGTGGTATTAAAAGAAAAGCACCACACTGAGCTGTTATGTATATAGTACATACATGAAGAAGAGAAGTATCCTAAGTATCAGAAATCCTTTCATTTATCCCATCATTCCTGCCCTATGTTTCTGTTTCTGAAAATGCAAACCCTCTAACTAATTCCTTGTGTCTGCAGGTGTAGTGGGTCCTGTGACTCTAGATGAATTTGGAGACATTGATACCAATCTGACCGTGCTGTACACATCACAGACTGCAAATTATGTACGTATGTGCAGGGTGCAACTGTTCAACCTTATAGATGAAAGGAGAAACAGAATGCCCTGTACTATTGCATAAGAATGATGAAAATAACTGCAGCAGGAGTGGTGGAGTGCCAAGGCATTCTGTGTGTGCCAGAAGGGGGTCATGTGAGGTGTGTTAGAGACTGAGAGGATTGATGTAATCTGGTGATTCAGTCAGTGAAGTGCAGCTGGTATTTTGTGGGATTGATAAATTTATTTTCAGAGAGAGGGGAGGAATGAAAAAGAATATGGCAGCCAAACATATGGCTACACTGAGAAATGCACCACTGTAGCAGGAAAATTAATTTGAGTTTGGGCAATACATTTATTAAGGGTAGTGTGGAGCAAGGGGCAAAAGAGGAAGAGCACAGCTGCTGACTGCATTTCTTCCCTCCTCCCATCCGTAGTTCAAACCTCTCCTGTATTTCAACACTCAAAGCAATGACACATACAAGGCGACTAACAGTCCGGATTTTATTTGGAAGAACCACAAGCTGCCCAGTGATACTCCAGGCACTGGTGAGACACCCATTAAACCTACCAACTACCTCTTTGAAAACAAGTCACACAGTCCTGAGATCCATCTGCTGTGTGATCCAGCATGCTACCTTCACACTGCCCCCAGCCAGTGATGCTAGGAGCTGGGTGCAGAACAGCATCTTTCCTTCTGCCTCATCCCCTCCATGTTCTCTGTCTCAAGTCCAGTTCAAAACCTTTTCTGTTCTGGTGCTGATACTAACTGTCTTGAAAACTCAATACTGTATCAGTGATTATGGGGAATACCATGGGGTATTTCAGAAGAAGTCACCCACAAATGAATAATCTTCGCTAGAATATGGTAGTGGTGTGAACTGCTAGAAAGACTGCTCAGGAAAGGCAGCAGAATTAAGGTTATTATTAAGAATGAAGCAAATGAATAATCTTCACTAGAATATGGTAGTGGTGTGAACTATCAGGAAAGGCAGCAGAATTAAGGTTATTATTAAGAATGAAGGTTATGATGAGTTATCTGATTCTGCATTTCTATATCTGATGGAGCATGGTGGCTTCTGCTTGCTCCTTTATCCTTGTTGTAGGGAACTGGGAAGAGGACACAGCACTGTGCAGATTCAGGGGGCTCTGAGAAGAGCTGACTCTTTGAAGAAAGACCGTGGGAAACTAGGTTATGGCTCTATTTACACCCAAACTTTAAATCTAAAATCTCAGAAATCACCACCTTCTTTCCTTTTGAGTTTTTGGTGACTCCTGGTTAGAAGGGATGAAGTCCCTTGTTATTCAGCATAGCAGAGTACAGCCTTGGCAGTCTGATCAGACTGAGATTGTTTCCCCCTTTAAGGCTGCTGCTACATGGTGATTGGCAATGGAGAGGCACATGCTTCAGGGTATGATGTGCAGAATAAAAATTATTACAGTGGCAGTAATTGCAAGGGTTAGTGCACAGTGGGTTAGTGTTCACCTGAGTCATTCCATCAGTGGGTATCCAGAGATGCTGCTGTTAAAAGTCTCTGCTAAAGTTGTCCTATTAATTTGCTGTATTGCTTGCCTCCATTAGGGAATAGGCAAAGAATAACTGGAGAGATAAACAACGTCTGCTAACTAAGAGTCCATTCACAGTAAGGTGGTAAAATTTAAACATTTTTATTCCTTAGTAAACTAAATCAGATGCCCTCAAATTAGGCTTTATCCCTCATAAGAGAGGCAGGAATAGTGTTTTTTGTTGGTTTAACATGGGAGTTACCAGGAGGAGGGAGGCAGCAGCTTTGATAAGACTCAAGTTAGTTCTGGGAAGAGCAGAGGGATTGCAGTGGAGCTTTCATTTTTCATCTCTGGTCAAATCTCTGGTCTCCCTTGGTATGACCATGAGTGCTGTCTGTGCAGAGACAGCAGCACTGCACACATTAGCCACAAGTCTCCCTGTACCAGCTCCATGAGCTTTGTACTTTCTTGCTCCTGTCTTCTTTATGTTGCTCCAGTCCCATTCTCATCCATCCCTTGGGCCCCATAACATGCTGTATTGTCAGTGGATCTGAAATATCCTTCAAATATTCCCTTCAGTGTGTTCTTGTTTGAAGCTGCTGCACAAGGGGGAAAGAGAATTGCAGAAAGCCATTATCTACAAATGTCAGTAGCTTAACTGAAGCCTGACACTGTGGCCAAGCGTCTACAAATGTCAGTAGCTTAACATCTAGTGCTTAACTGAAGCCTGACACTGTGGCCAAGCCATACTAAACTAAAGTGAAACTGCTACCCAAAGGCACTTGATTATTTTGCTTTCACATTAAAAAAAAAAAACAAAAAACTTTCCTTCATTGTGTTTTCACATTAAAAAAAAAAAATAAACTTTCCTTCATTGTGATTCTAAATAAATACCCCCCCCCAAAAAAGGAGAATGGTCAAAGTTTAAGTGATCACTGTGTCTTGCTAAAGCCAGTCAAAACTCTCCATCCTGGAATATCCTTTTTCCTCCAGGTAGGTGAACAGCACAGACAATCAGGGAGCCCTGCTTCTTCCGAAGCCGTAACTGAGAACAGCTGACCCAGTTCTGCTGCCTACCTTCCTCCTAGTTTTCCGTGAAAAAACCGGGGGCTCATCCATATTTCCCCCTTATTCAGAAAGTTTTAACCCTCATTCTAAAAGTGGATAAGATCATTCTTCAATAGACAAGCGTTTCTGGTTCCAGAGGATCAGTTAGTTTCCCTCTGCCTGTTCTTAAACTAAAAGCCAGAAGGTGGCAGCAGAACTTCAGGAAAGGGAAATTATGGTCCCACAGCACTTCCATGGAAAACTGTAATCTGTTTATTGAAGCTGCATGCCACAATTCACAAACCTGAAGCTTCAGACAATTTTCATGCAAAACGTCTTTGCCCATTCTCACTTATCTCTCATTCTATAGTGGTGACTTAACTTGTGGAGGAGAACAGTCGTACTGATGGTTTTCATCAGAGAGCATCAGACTAATACTAAATTACCCTGAGGCCCTTAGACATACTGAAAGAGGCCCTGATGAACACACTGAAAGAAGGCAGGGAGATGTGATACCCAGAATAAGAAAAATCAAAGCAGAAATCTGGCTCCAAAATCCGGAGGAGTTCATAAACTGAATCCTATGCCAGATGCAGGCACAAAAATTGTTATGTTGAAAATCCCTCCTCAATTGCTGCTGGGTTCTGAAGGCAGCTAGTATGTGTAAATTTGGGTTTTATTTATTTACTAATTTTGAACATTTTTTCTGTGTGCCTTCTTTTCTGTTTCTGGGCACAGACAGAAGTATATTAGCCTCAGTAAGGCTGAATAATTCAGCTCTTTTACTGTCCTTAATATCAACATGGCAATCTGCAAAACTGGATTCTCCTCTGCCTTTTTTGCCTGAGATACTTACTCAGTAAAGGAGGTTCACTCTAGACATGCGACCACCAGCTGAAGCTCTGTGATAATGGCCTGTTATTCTTCAAAGGAAGTTGGTGGCTGACAACTTTCCTTCCCAGTATCCCTGAGCTCCAAAAACAGACATGAAAGAAACTTCAGTTTGCCTTTCCACCGTAAGATAATCAATATTAAAACTTTAGTCAATTCCCAACCTTGTTCTTCCTGTCTGCCTGTTCAGGATTAGAACCTGGTGTGCTTTTGGGCCTAAGTCTTCAGAACATGAACAACATGATTTTCAAAATGTTTGGCTCCTGGCAGCTTCCAAGGACACTTTACTGTCTTTGTGCTGCCACCAGATTAATTTCCCTCCGTAGCATATTAATTTCCTTCTGAAGAGTACAGTCCACACAGTAGCACCATTGCCTGGGTATCCCCACAGATTGCCCATGCCTCTGGTGGAGATGTAAGACTGCACTGCTCTGGGTCATGCTTCATCCCACATTGAAAGAGGCAAGTGTCATCCTAAGGCAGCGCTGGACTTTACCAAAACCTCTCAATTTGGGTGTGACTAAAAAGTATCCTTGGTCAGATATGATGATTTGCACGTGTGAGGGTAATTTCTTAAATATAATATTGTTTTTCAGCATCTTCATGAAGTTATTTATCTTTCATTTTTTTCTTTTCTGCAGGCCCACACATCTTGACTATTGCTGTCTTTACACTCACGGGAATTGTGATTCTAGTTCTGATCATCTCTTTGCTGATTCTAAGGTACCAACCCCTTTGGCTTTCTGTTTCTTTGTCCTTGAACAGTTTTCCCACTAGGACAATGCCTTTGATCTCTCCTTGAAGAGCCATTCATTAGCTTACCTTACAGACCTGTGTGGTTGTCCCTAGTGTGAGCTCTGGTATATGCCAAGTAGTGTTTGTATGCATGGTGTTGTTATGACAGGTTAATAATCAAGGGAGGAGATCCAGCAAGGCTCAGTGTTCTTGCATCTGCTAAAAAGCTCTGATTCCTATACATACACAGAAATATAAGCCTCACACCAGTCTTCAGAATTTTTCCACTTTACTACCCATCTTTGGCTTTCTTGGGATACTCTTATATTTCTTTAAGGTATTGGTGACATAAAAGTTCAATCTAGAAGATGGTATTTCTCTTGAGACACTGTAGGAGTCAAAACACCATGAGGTTTTTATGTTTTCATTGCATGGATCCATTTCTTCAACTCAGTCCAACACTCTGCATAATTTTTTTTCTAACTGCTTGGAATTTCATGCAGTGTTTCAAGTGCAGCTTTGTCATTATGGAAAAAGCAGTAATAGAAATCATTGATGCTTCCTTTTGATAGAAGAAATCTCACCACAGTTCCAGTTCCAAAGTATAGGATTTTCTTTAATCTTTAAAAAATTATTTTACCTCTGCCTCCATTTTCAATCTATATCTTTGTTATATATCAGAGAACTTCAGGAAAAGCAAGAAAATCAGATCTTAAGAAAAAATTATTAGAAACAGATGCTATTCAGGCTCTCTTATTTTGAGTAAACTAATCTGTCTTGCTAACTAAAACAAGGGAGAAATCAAAGATAAAGATACACAACTCTTACACATCCAATTGAACTCAAGATATATAGGAGCTAATCATTGTCACATCTAAGCACTAACTTATAAACAGACGGTAAATTTTGCAGTGCCTATGAAAATTAATAAAAAAGTATGAACTTGTAAAATATTCTATAGTTCAGATGCATAAAATCTAAAAATTCTGTTTAGATTATTAGATTATTATAGTACGAACTTGTAAAATATTCTATACTTCATATTTGCAGATGCATAAAATCTAAAAATTCTGTTTAGATTATTAGATTATTATTGTATACATATCATTGTGATATTCCCAAGCATCAAATACAAGAGATTTCTGAGATTTTTTTATAATAAAATGTGCACTCTTAGTCTCAAAATAATAGCAAACTTCTCAAATATAATTGCTAACTAAAGATTGTCCCCCAACAAGCAAAAAAGAAAAATTCCTACGAAAGTCAACAAAATGCCTAATTATTTGTTCTTTATTTCCTATGTTTCTTAGATACTTGAACTATTCCTCAGCTACCTGTGAAGTTCTGACTGCAAAGTAAAAAGTCCAAGTCCTGAAAAACATGTAACTAAATATTAGACCTAGTAGATTTTAATTCAGTTTGATATGTTCTTAATCACCAGCTGATGCCAGTTTGAACTGTAGTGCATCCTAATGACACGCAGACACACCCTACAAGGTAGAACAGAGAAAAACAGTTCTTACTGCAATTGTTGGTCTTCATTTTCTGAAGCAAATATATGCTAAAAAATGTAGTGAACAAGGGAATATTTGTATTATTAGTCAGCAGGATGGGTTCTGCCATTTGGAGCATTTGCCAGCAGTTATCAATGTGTTAGGGTTCTGAAACTCTCCAGTCAATCCTGTGGAGTTTTTTAGTAGAGGAGGGACTTACACAAGTAAGGAGATAATTTGATGAGCACTAGCTCTCTTGTACCTTTTCTTTAAGACAGGGCTTGCTCTGAATTTTTGCAGGGGAAACAGCAGTTTCTTTCTCCCATTTCCAAGGACTCTTCCCTCATTTTTACAAAATGTGCAGACTACAAGAGACACCCACAAAAAGGCACCTCATCACTCAGCACCTCCTCTCCTGGCATTGTATTCACAGCAGTTCTTACTATCCTCTGATGTGGATGGCAGGACTTCCTTTGGCTTGAATTCGTTTGTGGGACCTATCTTGCAAGTGCATTTAATAACATGGAGGAGAAAACTATATAAAATCCAGATGGTCCTTTATGCTTTAAATTCTTCTGACCACCCCCAAGACTCTGGCAATTGCCTAGCAGTTGTTCTGCTAAATCTGTTCTGTTCTGCTACAGAATGAATGAGCATTTAGGCTTTCCCAAAGCTAAGAGAATTAAAGAGTTTCCTCAAACTGGAAACTGGATGAGAGCCACAGGGCTTCTACTCAAGTCTCATCAACCTGTCACACCATCCTTGTGTCATCCTGACACTGAATGCTTCCCTGTCCTAATCTCCTGTTGTGGGTTTCGGTTCACTGGGAGGATATCCCAAAGGACTTCTCTTGTTCTTCAGGAAGTACAGGAGAGATAATGAGCGCCGCTGGAAGAAATGGTCCCATATACCACCTGAGGAAATCTTGCCTCTAGAGACCAGTGAGACAAGTTATGTTAGTTTGAAGGTAAGAGAAGCGCAGTGTCCAAAGCTGAATCTTGGATTCTGTCTTCTAAAGGCAATCAATGCTGGGGCTTTGACATGTTCTGACTACAGCACCCTATGGCTCTGGTAGGACTAGGACCTGTTAACTTTTCTTTTTTTTTTTTTTTTTTAACCCACACTTGCTGTATTGAACAGTGTTCTAAGCTGGATTTGGGATTCTGTCTCCTAAAGGCAATCAATGCTGGGGCTTTGACATGTTCTGACTACAGCACCCTATGGCATTGGTAGGACTAGGACCTGTTAACCTTTTTTTTTTTTTTTTTAACCCACACTTGCTGTATTGAAGAAATAGAGATTATTCCCCATCTATTGCTCCCTAATAGAATACACCTGTTTCCATCAGCAGACCTCATTTTATAATGGGGGAATGGGCTGGATATTAACTTGGAGTCTCTGCTACAAATGATTTCCCAGTGCATTGTTATGCCTCTGTAATGCCAAAGAGCATGAAAACAGCAGGTGGAGGGCCTGGGAGTGGCACGGATGTCCCACAATTTCTGAGGCACGTAGTGACCCTCCCTAGAGAGAGAGTCTTATGCTTCTGTGTACGGCACACACAGACATTACTAATCCCTCTGGACCTGTCAAGTGAGGAGTAGGTGATAATTGCAAGTTAATTATTCTTCTTTGTTCTCAGATTGATGAAGATAAGAGACGTGACACCACCCAGAGACTTCGTCAGGGCAAGTATGACAAGAAGGTAACCTGACTGCAGTGTCCATGCTCCCTTTCTCACCTTTGAGAGGACACTTTTTTGGGTGGAGGTCATTCCACCTCCCCTGACCTTGCAGAATGGTTAGTTCTTATGGAAGGACTAAGCCGTTTGTTTCCTGTCAGCTGCTATGTATTTTGTTTACTGACAGAAGGCTAAATATTAGACTTCATTAACCCCTAGCCCAGGAGTACAGAAGCATAAACACAGGGACCAGAAAGCTGATACATTTTGGTACTGAAGAGGTGAATAGGTTAATGGAGGACACACCATTTACATAGCAATTCTTATGCATTCAGTAGAGCTATCTGCCTGATTGAGGTATATTCTTGTTGAGTTAAAATCTGCACAACTGATAGATCTCAGTCCTCTGAAGAAAATATAGCTCCAGTACCTATTAGCTGATTAACTGAAACTCCAACAGTGAAGCCGTAGGCAGGTGTTTCTGAAGCATTTCTTTGTATGGACATTTCTTGGAAAAGAAAGATGAATTGCTGTTGTACTAAACCTATGATTTTTTCCCCCACTGGTATTTTTCCTTCAGGTGGTTATCTTAAAGGATCTCAAAAATAGTGATGGTAATTTCTCAGAGAAGCAGAAAATAGAACTGAACAAGGTAACTGTTGCACATAGGAACTGGACACAGCAGGGTGGGATGGAGTCTATGAGTGAAGTCATTGCTTTCCACTGTCAACTCCAACAGCCATATGCTTGTGCATGTTTGTGAGGTGGACAGGTAATGAGTTCCTCAAAGGATATTGCTTGATGAACTTTATCTTTGTTATGTGATCTCATCACCACTTCAGAGTCTGAATTGTGTGCCAGTCAAGCTTAGGATGAATGAAGTAATTAATGTGCTGTCATGAATTAAACACTTAACCAATTTTTATAGCTGATGCTAAAAGGCACTGCACTCTTTTGGCTCATATCATACTAATTCATCAGTAGTGGAATGTTGTAGTTAAATCTTATTATTGAATGCCAAATGCAGCTCTTTAAATATAAGTTACTCTCTGCTGACTTCTGCATACAGACTCTTTCAACATGGGAGATTAATTTGGCTGCAGTGCTGCATCTTTTTTTGAATGGTTTTCCTATTACACAACATGACTATATTGTGAATTCAATAAACTCTAAAAATACCTCAAAGTAAACTACAGTTGTCTATTTAAATGGTCAAACTCCATAATACCATGCAGCATCATTAAATTTTTATTACTTGCTCATTTACTGAATGATTCACATCATTCTGTCACTCATAATGGCTATTCTGGTCAGCTGGGAGGTTTGATAGAGAGGAAATAATAGATATTACAGTGGGCTCTGAATTAACTTGCAGTATCCCACATCAGCCACTCTTATCTCCCTAATCCAGAAAATTCTGGAATGACAAATGTCTTCAAGTACTTCACTCAGTGCCTTAGTACACTCTGGTTTAAGGGAAACTCATACATCCTATCAGGGCCTGAGATAAAAGGCCGTGTCACACAAATATCCATGTCCTATGTTTCTGTACTAAAATTGATTGCTTTTAAAAACAGATTAAATGTCTCTGCTCCAGCTCCTACAGATTGATTATTACAACCTGACCAAGTTCTATGGCACTGTGAAGATAGACACCATGATCTTTGGGGTGATTGAATACTGCGAAAGAGGTTCTCTGCGGGTAAAGAATTTTAAGGGTCTCCTTCTACTCCCAAATTATCAAATTTCAAAGTAAGAAAAGAAGTCCCCATCTCTGTGTCTTTGACCCTCATGCAGCAGCCATGGTCTGAGCAAGAGGTGGCAGGTTTCTGATTCTAAGTTTCCTCTTTCTTGCTTGGCCCTCTCCATCCCTCCCCAGGTTCTGCTGTGTACTTTGATGGTTCTCAGCAGCAAGAGGACGAGGTGAGGGGAAGCCAAGGAAAAGTACAGGCCCAGGCCAAAGTAACAGCCAGTATTTGTATTGTGTCCCCTATTGGAAGCATATAGGATATAGCTTGTTCTTCGTTTTCCAATCTGTAGCTGTTATCTCTGCTGATGTGCTTGTGTACCACAGAGTGTGCAAGGACAGAAAAAAGAATATATTCCATATTAGTAAGGGAGAAAAATGGCAAGTTCTGCATTATAAGGGAAAAACAACCCTTAATTTTTGTTTATAAAAATAAAGGGTAAATTTATGCTGGCAAAAGTATGAAAAGACTTATGGTTTATTACTACCAATATTATTTCAGTAATAATACTATTACCAATACACTACTACTACTAATATATATATATATATATACCAATATATATTACCAGTATTATGATCATGAACTGAGAATCATCAGCTCTTCTGAGGGTATATATTGTCTCTGCTTCTGTGATCATACAAAGACTGTCATCTTTAGCAGTGGTCTCTGGAAAAAAAAACACAGCAAAGCAGCAAAATAATTGTTCTCTAAGTTATTTTCTGGTAAACTGGCATACTCATGGAAATTTACCTTTATCAATGGATGTAATCATGGCTGAAAGAACTGTAAGTGACTGGCAGGCAAAGATGAAGCAACAATTTACTTTGAACTTGTAAGGCTTGGAGTAAATTGCTAGGAAAATGGACAAAACATAGAAAATCCTCTCCCTTCCTCTTGCACAACTTGATCATTTGTTTCTCAGCTATTTTGTGTTATTAAAAACTTGTTTTGAAAACCAAATTCACAACCTATTTTTAATTGCACAAACCTTTCTCTTCTGTAGTCCCCACTTTTCTAGCCCTGTGTAAACTTAATATATATTAATATTCCCTATTTTTTGAGTCAACTTCTGTTCTAATGCATGTACTCTCTAAAAACAAAGTTGCTGGTTGAAAAGATGCAGTTTGTATACCCATATCTCATCTTCTGCTTTTTCCCTGAAAAACTTCTCTTCTTTTGACAGGATGTTTTAAATGACAAAATATCCTACCCTGATGGCACGTTCATGGACTGGGAATTTAAAATCTCCGTCATGTATGATATTGCCAAGGTAAGTGGACTGCTGACAGTGCAATGTCAATCAGCCTGTCCTGTCTTGCAGAACTGATCCTCTGAGGAGCATATCTTTCAAGGTCTTCTTCTTTCCTAGAGCTGTATGTCCTTCCAGTCTGGTCTCCTCTGGGGACAGGTATCCGAGGCAGGAGAAGCCAGTGGCTTTCAGACTGAAGGAGGAAATAGGGGCAGAACTGGCTTGGGTCTATTTATAAATAAACAAATGAAGTATACCCCAAAGAAATGTGGCCCAGAGATCAGAGGGTTACAATCTGCTGACCAGTGGCTCTAATAAGTAGGGCTTATGCAGTCACAAGCTCTGCGAAACACACTGCTTTGTGGCCTCAGGTAAAGCATACAGAGCAAAACTCAATTTTTTCAAATCATAGAATTATTCTAATACATATCCAGAGATGGCATCAACTTTTTCTAAACAAACTGTTTATGTACCATCCTGATTTTCTCACTAGAGTGAGACACACTAGTTTCCAACTACAGCTATCCATTTCAAGCAGTTTGAGAGGGAAAAAAATTAATTATGTACAGAAACCAAGGCTGGTTTTCAGTAGCTTTCAACAGATCTTTGTTTTTTGGGTCCTTGTGGTAGGAAAAATCAATATGCACAGTAATGGAAATTCTGTTCTACATTAGGGATTTGTAACTGTTTAGCTAGTATGTAAGGACCCTTTGTAATTCACTGGTGTAATATTCATTATACCTCTACAGATAATGTAGAGGATCCCCTTTGTCTTTTTGCTAGTGCCTAGCTGCTCTTCTCTTCCTACTGCTGGTTTGCAATTGGACAGTCCTCCTGTTTCCCTACATGCACCAGTTCAGATTTGGTCTCCACAATGAATGACTCCATGTGTCTGTTCTAAAGAGATATTGAAAATCTTGTGCTTTATTAAAGCCCTCTTAATCCAAATTGTCACAGTTTGTTGGCCTCGTTAATGACTTTCAAGTTCAGTTGTTGCTCGGTTAAAGTTTCATTTTAAATAGCAATAGAGGAGTTTCCCTTCCTCCTCAAAACCCAGGGTATTTTTTAACCCTTTGCACCTTCAGATCACCATCAGATGTTTCCTTAGAAAATAATGATTAGTACTGTCTCTGTTTATCAGGAAAGAGAAATAACAGTCCCTCTGAAGGGAGTGACCAAATGCCCAATGTCTGCATTTGTACTGAGTCTGCACAGCCAGTCATTTGTTGCACCATTGGTAAAGGGGACATGGCACCTGAGGATGGATTGGCACATAGCATCTGCTATGTGGAATGGCTCCTGAGCATTATTAGCTGTGTTAGTAGAGATGGTTCACAAACTCTTAATGAAAGCTTGTATGTACCTAGGAATATCAGGAAAATTACTGTTTGGATAATCTGCCAACCTCTCTTATTCCTTGACTTGATACTATGGTGAAGCTTCTGGGACCTACACATTTCCATGAAATTCCAGTATTGCTTTTTCCAAACCATATCTTCTAAACCTCCAAGCACCCTGTCTATATTTACTTGAATGGCTTCTCTTTCTAAAGAAGTAATTTCATGGCCTCTCAGCTCCAGTTCCTCTCATCTCAGTATGTATCCTTTTCAAGTCCAGCTGCAGCTCTCCAGGCTATTAAAATACTTTTGACCTGGTGTAGCAGTTTCTTGCCTTCCTTTTGAGATGCTTCTCCCTCTCCACACCACCACTTTCATACACTCTGCTTTTACTATGGCTCAAACAGTCCTTGCACTAAGCTTGCACGAGAAGCTGCTGCGTCTCTTTCTGAACAAAGGTTGGGTCTCCTGTATTCCCTGGAGCAAACAGCCAAGTGATGACTATTCTTGGAGCAGTCTCTAATTCAATAGAGAAGGTGGGGTGGCCAACGAGGAAGCCCTAAATCTACTCTGTTTACTTTCCCCCGCCATCTTTTCTTTCATTTTTGCTGTCGTAGCTGCCTCTTGGATTGATGGGACCACCTTGTAACTACATGGATTTGGCCATGTGATGGAAGCCCTAAATCTACTCTGTTTACTTCCCCCCCCATCTTTTCTTTCATTTTTGCTATCGTAGCTGCCTCTTGGATTGATGGGACCACCTTGTAACTACATGGATTTGGCCATGTGACCAAAGAGCTCTGATGAAAGGTCTGCTGAGAGGGAATTGCAGTAATCAAGCCTTGTAGTTATTAGTGCATACACTGTCGTTGCAATACTATTTATTAAATAAGTGGCTGCTGCAGGATATTATGCAAGAGGTTGTAATATTCTTGCATTGTGCCAGGAAAAGGTTTGTCAGTCAGAACTAAAGCTTCAGAGCTCCAGAGCAAAGATTACAAGAATGCTCAAATATTTGGAACTATTGTACTGAAAGTCATTATGAATTTTGAAAATCACATTGTGTGTTTTTAATAGGTTCTGTGTTTTCAGGTAGGTGCATAGGATAGTGAGGAGGAAAGAGGAAAATTTTATCAGGTACATTTACAAGATCTTTCCCTGCAGAAGTGGTTAACAAGAAAGCCTTGGGGGAAGGAAATCTAAATTACCTTTGCCTGTCATTTGATGCTGATACTAATTGGGAATTCTGCAGCAGCAATGAGAATATTTTGTGGCTAATGAAAGTAGGAGCTGGAGGAAGGCGTTGCTGGAGGAAATAGGGCCTAAAGCAGGCAAAACATCCTGGGTAGTATCATCAAGGCTGCATGCTAAAAGCTGCTTAATCAAGAAATGTGTTCCTTGGATATAGTGTGCACACATTCTCTGTAAATTTGGCATGGTTTAGATAGGTCCAGGATAACCAGTCCAACAACATTCTCCAGAGATTGCATCTTTTGCAGGCTGCTTGTGTCTCAGACATGCATCTGTTCTGCCCAAAACTCAGCTCATATCTCAGTGATCTCTTATAGCATTTGCTGATCCATTCCAAATTACGAGTAACCCAGTATTTGAAAAGAAAACCCAGCATGTCGTACAGTGTATCATGACCACATGAGCTGTGTAACACTGATGAGATTCTACCTACCACTTATGGAAAAGGATGAGCTATACATGTAGGAGCCTAAGTGGAAATCGTTCAGAGAAGAAACTGAACAGATATTACATGCCTGTTCTAGCTTCCACAGGATAGAGATTGCACTTCATATACTGAGCACGAAGAAAAGAGGACTATAGGAAGAAGAACAACCACCAGTAGGTTATAAGTAGGTGTGAGTTTAAGTAGTTCAGAAGAGTGAGATGAAACAGAATAAATAATAGCAAGAGGGTACAAATTAGCATACCTACTCCCTTCTTCAGTTGACACCCACTTAAAAATGTTCTTTTCCTGCTGTGCCTCAGTGCTAGCCCCTTCTCATGTATTGCACCGTATTTGAGTGTCTTAGACTGGATCAGATAATTTCAGAGGCAATGAGTAAAAGGGGCAAGCTACACACCTCTGCATGCCTTTGTGTGTTGTGAGTCAGGAGTCTGAATCTCAGGAGATAAAGATGAAACTGCATTGGCCTGACCTCATGCTCACTTCAAGTTTAGCACATCGACAGCTGGTATGTATTGTCTTGTACACAGAAAATCATAAACAGTCAGGTCAGCAGAGACCTTTATGTCTGTCTAGTCTGATCCTCTGTCTGATCTAAGCCCTAGTGCATCATCTGACACTCTCTGCATTGACTGCTCTGGAGCCCTCTGCTTTGCAGTTAGAGGATCTGCTGCAATGTTTCAAAAAACATTTCTGTTGTATGGTGATCTTCAAAGACAATATAGACATAAGGAGCAATTCCTCTCACACTTCTTGTGTCTGTTGGATGAACATATAGTTGGAAGCACTTTTTGTGTGACATTCCAATAAATCTATATTAAATTTACTAAAAAACATCTATTGCACATGAAATTAAAACTTTTGTGGGAGGAAATTAATTTCCTTAATTACTTGTGTTCTAATATTGACAAAACCAAGATGCTATGTCAGATTGTTGTTAACTAAGCGTAAGACTGGCCTGCCATGACATGACCCACTTCCTCATTTCTTAATATTGACTGTTCCTAGGACCTTAGAAAGTCTCCTTTGTAAAATAATAATATGAAAGTGAATTGTGATTCCATTGCAGATGAAGTCCATCTAATTACTTGCACAGATATTTTGCTACTATTCACATTCTTGTTGAGTCTGGTAACATCCGAGTCTCTCACATGTAGTTGTGCTTTCTTTATCTTATTCTCAACCACAGGGGATGTCTTACCTGCATTCAAGCAAAACTGAAGTCCATGGTCGACTCAAATCCACAAACTGTGTAGTAGACAATCGCATGGTTGTGAAGATCACTGATTTTGGCTGCAATTTAATTCTGCCTCCAAGGAAAGGTAAAAAAAATGCCCAACTGGACTCTCCTTCACGGTTTCCAACCCAGTGGAATTGTCTTATCTTCACAGACCAGTAGGGTCCAATTACCAGTAGAAAACAATGCAACTTTGATTCATATTACAGCAGCCATTACATCCTTTTAACTTAAATAGCACAATGGAAGAATTACTAGCAGGCAGTGTGAGAACAAAGGAAAGACAAATATTCAGCTTTTAGTTTAGAAAACAGAGATTTCATCTGTGATTGAGATGTAAGAAACATTTTCAGTATCCAATTCCTTGAAGCAATCAGCTCTTTTCAGCAGTAGCACTGAAACTATTTGAAGAAAAAAGAGTTAATTTACCATAAATCTTGTAATTGACTAGATACATGTGTTACCACAGTGCTCTGTGATATCATTTAAACAGTAACAGACATGACTCTGATAATCCTGAAAAAATCTGTATTGATATGCAATGATAACTCTGTTTCTTATTCCTTAGTTAGGTATCTTGTAATATATGCTCAAATTAAAATAATATTAATAGCTTTTCTCTACATTTCCTATTCATCTCACATTCATAGAATATTTCTGTAAAATAGAACACTGCTTTCTACTCATCTTTTCCTTCTTACTTGATCTGGAGTGAAAAGATGAGCCCTTCTGAAATTATGTCATATGAATCTGTAGAGCAGAGCTTGGGGTATAATAAGCACAGCACTGTGCTGTAACTGCAGCATATGACCTGAAAAGAAACTGGTTGCAACTGGTTTGGAGAAAATTTTTACATTAAGACACAAACATACTCAAGAGTAGCAATAAGAACATAAAAAAGGACTAAGAAAAGTTCACTGAACATAAATGTTCTATTAATTCTTCATTTTAAAATTTAAAAAGATGATGATGATGATTATGATGATGATGATGATGATGATGATGATGATGACGATGATGATTATTACTACTACTACTACTACTACATTGTCATGTGTTTATCTTCTTTTATTGCTTGTAAGCAGACTCAAAATTTCTGGCTACTCAGTCTATGTCCTTGATGAAAACTCAGGGTTTCATAAGAGATCCACAGGTTCATTGTGGCTGGATATTACAGCCTAATACCAAAATACTGTCTTCAGGGTCACTGTGTTCAGGTCTCTGTTGTGGTATGTCACCAGCATGTCACAGCTGTTGTACCACGGCAGCATTTTGGTTTTGAGGTACAACAGTGCTCATTGCACTAGAAAGACAGATTAATAATTTCTGTAGAAGGCAAGTAGTTACAAGCACGTAATATTACGTCAGACTCAAAAGCACTCGAAAATTATTTCAATAGCTTCATGATATCAAGGTCATTGGGAAATATTGCAGTCTTCTTATCAGACACTGTGTATAAAAACTCCTTGCATCTCCTAGCTCGATAATTTATGGCTCAGGGTTTTTTTATTATAGCACTGGCACTCCTTGGTCTTATCCAGATACATAGGCTGTTTCTAAGAAGCCTTTGAAATGTAGCTAAGAAAAGCAAGTTCATTGCCAATAAACAACTTTTCTGAAGGTGTAAGAGTCTGCATCTACAGTGGAAAGTAGCAGGGTCAGCAAATCCCAGATAATTGAAAACTATGTCAGAGGTTTATCTAACCTGTATTGATGTCAGCTTCTCAAGAAAAATGCTAAAGTAGGAAGTACACAATACCAGTGGGCTCAGGACTGGATATGAAAAGAGTAAAAGGAAATATCATTATAGCCAGTGGATGGTCTGAGAAGGATCACCCTTTTTTTGCAATTGCTTTTTTCCTTTCCCCTTTACATCATCCCACATTGCCATCTGTATCTTCAGACCTGTGGACAGCTCCTGAGCATCTCCGGCATGCTGATGTATCTCAGAAGGGTGATGTATACAGCTATGGGATCATTGCCCAGGAAATCATCCTGCGCAGAGAGACCTTCTACACCAGACACTGCTGGGACAACAGAGGTAATTCCACAGATTTCTCCTCTATTGCAGCCTTCTGGGATGGTTGTAGCTCTAACTGGCCTATTCTCCATGTTTTGTGAAAGGCACTGTCTCTGATAACTGCTTGAACAGCTGCTCCTTTCTCTGTGGTGAATGAAGAGCCTGTTTGAAGGATCTCACTGTGGTGACGAGTGTCCCTACTTCTTCTGTAAAAAAAGTTTGCATTGAGATTTCTTGTCCTTTCTCTTCCCTTCTCACCTGGAGCATTACAGAAGTTGACATTATACAATGCTGTCCAGACTTACTGTAACATTTAAAGGTCTCAAAGATTTTTCCATTTTGACTTGTAAACAACATGTAATATGCCATTTATTTTAGGCAGCATAAATCAGCATTGTCAACACAGAAAAACAAAAACTCAGCTGTATGACACAAGAACAGTTGGCATTTAAAAACTGGCAATTCAGACTTCATTCAAGCTGGTTATAATTAACTTTAGCAATTTAACTTCTGTCAGAAAAATCATCTCCTCCTGTAGTGCATCTATTAAACCCTGTATTGTGCATTTTGTGGCATTGTTTTTGAGTAGCTGTTGTGGTTTTAAGCCCAGCTGGGAATTAAGCACCATGCAGCCACTTGCTCAACCCCCCCTCCTTCTCTATCGTCCTTCCCCCTGATGGAATGAGGGGGAGAATCAAAGTAAAACTTATAGGTTGAGATGAGAACAGTTACATAATTGAAAATAAAGTAAAATACAATATTAATGATAAATTATAGTACTAATGGTAATAAAAAGGGAAAAATAAGTAATGAAAATGAAATTGCTCAGTACCTGCTGACTGATACCAGACTCCCCTTCCTGAACACAGATAATCCTCCCTTCCAGGTAACTTCCCCCAGTTTATATGCCAGGCATGATGTTCTTTGGTGTGGAATATCCCTTTGGTTAGTCTGGGTCACCTGTCCCAGCTATGCTGTCTCCTAGTTTCTTTAGTGTACCCCCTCACTGGCAGGGGACCTGAAACAAGTTTAAATAACAAGTCCATGATTTAGGATAAATACAGCTTAGCAAAATACCAAGACATCAGTGTTTATGACTTATTCTTATTTATTACCATTCTTATTCCAAAATCAAAACACAACATGCTAACAGTTTCTGAGAAGAAATTAACTAGCCTAGCTAAAACCGGGACAATATCCATCACTATCCAGCCCAGTCAGTCCCAATTCCCAGAATCTAAGCATTATTATATACTAAAACTGACAGAGAAACATGTGTGGGTTTGGGATTTTCCTGGTGACTAACAACAGTTACTAACAACAGATTTGGACATAGCCTTTACCTCTGAGTCATTCTGTTGGATCCGCCTCACATTTGTTAAAACATCTACAGCAGCAGCAGGACAACCTAATAGCCCTTTTACTGAGCCACATTTGAGAATAATTTCTGGGGCATGTTCATCATCCTACATTATCACAAATCTGTGTTCATATTTGGGGAAACACAGTTTTTGACATCACCAACTCTATAATATAAATGTAGATCTAATGGAGATTACAAATGGCTGTTCTTAAACTAAAATCTTCAGGATTCCATGCTTAATAAAAGGTAGAGAAAATAAAGCCTTTCTATTCCTATTTATTGGGAAGAGGCAGGCACAATCCTTATGAATGCAAGAATTTTACAAATATTGCCAACATGGAGAAAGTGCAATGCCCTACCTTGCTCATTTTGACTTGTACAGCAAATCCATAGCAAACTACATCCTTTAATGGCTTGTTGAGCATTTGCAGTCTTTCTGTGTTGTGTTAATGCTATTGTTAGCCTCAGAAGAAGTGTTTCTTTGCTTTTCTGAGATGTGGTGGCATCCTCACTGCTCTGTCTTTGACCCTGGCTGTCATAGCCAGAACCTGGTTCCTTTTTTTATCTCTGACCTGTATCTTAACACTGTATTCTGTCTTTTTGGAAAGACTGTCCCTTTCAAACAGCAAGAGGGCAATCCATGGAATTGAAAGATTTTGTAGCACCTAAGATAGGTACCTAACAGCACCTAAGTGATGTTGCTGGAGGTGGTTACATATTAGCATGTGAGGTAAGACAACAATAAATTTATTAGGCATGAAATCTGTTTCCTAAGTGTGGGTACACTGTAACTTAAAAAATAATCTGCTTTGTAAATTTCAGATTAAAACTTACATTTTCCATTCACCAAGGAGATTGTTTTCTCCACAAAACCGTTTTTCCATAAAAGCATTATTAGATGTCTATTGCTGGTCTAATGGCTTCTTTTATGCAAGTTGAGTAAAATGTTTTCATCAGTTCATCAAATTTCACGTAACAGAAAGGAATTAGTTTTATTACATATTGCTGAAGTGGCTCCTCATTTAAATGCCTGATTCATTCATGAGGCAAGATGACCAAGACAGTGAACCACACTTATTCAAACACTTCTGCATTTTGCTTGTGGCATCATCTAAATTTGGAAGACAGTAGCTTAAACTTGGGGTGACCATTAATTTACAAATGTCCAAGATAAAAAGAGGGGGGGAAAGTACCAAATTAGAGTCAGTGGTAGTGGACAAAGAAATGTCCCTGTTGTATGTTAGATTCATTTGGCTTTTAAGTCACGAGTGAAACTCTTTCAATGGCTTGGCTATCAGAAGTTAGTCTCTGCAAATTAGAAGACATGATATTAATATTTCAGGATAACTGATATAACTGCTTCTCCAGGCTTAAATGACAGCAGCAGAGACTGTGTTCAGATTTTAAAATACTTATTTAAAAAGACCCATACCTGAGCTCTATCCACCAACTTAGAAAAATGAAACTCTACTTTCAGTTACTCCGTGAGCCAATTTTCTCAACATGAAAATATGTATCAATTAACTTAATGTACAATAATATTACTGCTAATGAGAGAGAAGAAGTCCCATGACAGGTATACAGAACTGGATTTCTAATGTGTAGAAGTAAGTAGGTCATAGTCCTCTTCACTGACATCTCTGCAATAAGCTGTTCCCCATCTGGTTACTCCACTCTCCTGCAGAAACACCTCATTCACTACTCAAGACTGTGAAATCTTGCCACATACCAGTGCTCAATTCAAGCTGCCTTCTTGTTCCACTACTTTCTGTCACTGACTAATTGCAGTATTGCTAATAGGTGCTGTTACTTCCTCTCTCCGGTGTGCGTCCAGGCATGGAAATACAGCACATTCCTCCTGCATACATGAGCCCTACACAGACTTTCTTGTCTCTTAGCCCACAGAAGACTTCTCAGCAGTTTCTCCACTCTATAGCATTTGGGAGATTCAAGTTTCCTGCTCCTTCTCAAGTCTGTAATTTCTGTACCAGCAAGCTGGAAGCTGTTGTATCATTTTGGGGTGATCATGCACATTGGCATGTTTAGGCATCTGTAGCTGCCCTAGACCAGTGCAATTATAAATCTTCCTCATGTTATTATATGCTTTCTTCAGTAAAATTGTATCCTAAATATAATCAGAAATTTTTAATATAAATAATCTGTTCTGATTCACAAATCCTTTCAATTTTCCTTTACTCCAGAGGTAAAAAATTACTTATCTTTTTTAAACACCTCCCTTCCCCTGGAATTCTTGAAGTCTGCAGGAGAAAGACAAAGGAAGATGTTTTTGCTTTAGCACTCTCTTACTGTGCTTAAATTGAGTTGTGCAAATGCAGCCTGATTTTGATGTGTTCAGAGTCCAAATAACTTTCATAGAATGGGTTTAATGACTAGGAGTACAAATGAGTTAACAAATGCAATGCTTTTAACCCATTTATATTAATAGCTTAGTTTTAAGGAAGTTCAGCATCTGCAGGATGATTTGAACTGCTCTAATGAGCGGTGTATGTCTCCACACTTTTGATCAAGTTGCAATGGGCTTTTCACATTGTTTTTTACTATAATTATACCTCATGCTGAAAGGCACACTATTAATGCCCAACATTCATTTGGGAAGATGCCATAACTGTGTTTACTGTGACCAGTAAATACTCATGTATATTTCTATTTGTTTTGCTTTAAGGGACCTTCAAGCCAACCTATTTTGGTCTTGTGCCTTATATTTAGAAAAGCTCCAAAGTTGAAATTCACATCAAAATGAGGGAACTGGTCAAGACTTCTGTTTGTACAGTATCTTGTAACAACACAGACTGCTATAGACAATAAATGTCCTTCTTATGCTTTTTTTGTTTAAAACTTTGATCTTTTTTGTGTACTAGAGAAACTTTACAGAGTGGAGAATGGCAAAGGAGTAAAGCCTTTCCGACCAGACCTGACCTTGGAAACAGTGGGAGAAAGACAGGTGGAAGTAAGCTAATAATTAATAAAGCTATTTTCTAGGTGAAGAGTGGAAGTCCTGGCCAAACGAAAGCCTATGATCATGGAAAGGTGAAAGCTATGCATTTTATGCCAAATGCTCTAACTTGTGGGAACAAATTGCATTCTATAGTTGTTAGTAGCAATGTGAAATATGAGTAATGGAAATTATTTCACTTATGGTGCCACTCTTCTGACCTATTTTAGGTATCCTTGAGATGGGATGAATTACACCTCAAGTATACCTCTCTTCACTGGTATAGGCCCTATGGCTTCTTGTGTGGGTGAAAATGTCTGTATTGTAGATATTCACATATTCAGCAATCAGCCTCATTCTTTTTGGCTGAATCACCAGCTTCAGAAAAAATCTCAGACATGGGATATTGGAAGTATAATTACCACAGCATTTACCACCATGTCAGTAACTGTGTCTGACACCAGTCTGCAAGACTGGATCCATTTACTTGCCTTTGTATATTGCAAATTCACGTTAAGATCATGTCACTAGTCATCACAGAGTTGAGATGCCTGCAATGAGTGTTCTAACCATAGGTTCAAGACAGTTAGTCACACAATTTAATATGTTGCTAGTCAAGAGTAACCAGAAATTCCCTGATGAACTAGTGCTGTTTAGCACACTTCTCTGTCTATATCCATTACTTAGGTAGATTTTTTTCTTAAATTTTGTTTGAAGGTATATACATTAGTGAAGAGCTGCTGGGAGGAAGATCCAGAGAAAAGGCCTGACTTTAAGAAAATTGAGAGTACTCTAGCTAAAATATTCAGGTGAGTAGCGGGAGCTTTTTGTAAGATGCTCCATACTCCTCCTCTATTAGAAAGCTCTTATTTTTAAGTGTGTAAATTGATATGATTATGATTCAGTCAGTGGAAAACCTTAGTGTCTTCACTTAGGTCCTCTTTTATTCTTTGGCAGAAAAGTAGGTGAGCATGTGCATTTGTTGTGTATACATACACCTGTGTAAAATTTCCTAGCTGAGTGAAGGTGAGGTGATCACCATACTTCATATTGGTACATTATGAAAGTAGCAAGCTGGATAATTAGGGTTTTTTACCAATCAAGTAATTCCCTCCCTGTCTCTAGTCAAAAGCTGGATAGTGACTCATGTCATTTAAGTTTCGGTAAATGAATGCACATAGATGTTTGAATGATGATTTGAAAGTTTGGATGGTCCCAAATTAAGCTGACTAGAAATGCTGAGTTGTAACTCACAAGTATTAATTACAGGGCTTTGGTGGTACAAAGTTGTGGGAAAATAATAAGGGTCATAGCTGGATAAACCCTGTGGGGTTACACAGGTCTTTCACCTGGACAATGCTGCATTGTTCCTGCAGAATTCGGTCTGAATTAATTATTCCAATGGCCAAAACGTGAGGATTTAATAACTTCTCCTGGGACATTGCTCCCCAGTTTTTAAGGCTCTCCTAATCAACAAACCCCAACAGCACCATTTTACATTCTACATGGGCAGGACAGCAGTATTATGCATAACAATGTGTCAGCTGAATAATCTTTCTGCAGCTGAATATGAAGGCCTCCTGGTTCAGCTCCTAAACCTCCATCCTACAAAAGCAAAGAGGCTGCCTCTTGCTGCATGCAGTATGGGTGGGTCTAAAATGATGAATTCCTGATACAAAATTTGTTAAAAGTAGGAGTGATTTTGAAGTCCTGTTGGATACAATCCTAATCTGACTCTTCCAGTCAGCCTGGTCCCAATTTCTTTCAGACTGCTTTGGTGCGTGCAGGCTGCCCAGACAAACAGAGGTTTGAGTAGCTCATGTTACCACACTCCTGCTTCCAGGAGTTAGTAGGCTTGAGTCTTCAGGATTTTGTGAGTAAAATTAGCCCTGGGGCTGTTCATTGTTCCACTGTATTCTTCGGTCTTCTAAACAGACAGCCCCAAATTGTCTTAATTCTTCTGCTGAAGTCCCCGTCTAAACATAATGTGCAATTTTCTGCCTACTATTTTTAGCTTCCTCTCAGAATCTGATCTTCTCAGCTTTTTTATAAATGAATGTTCCTGGGTTACCTAAGGTAATCCAGAATAGACAATATTAGCAAGGTTAGGTGATTGACGGGTGCTTTAAGAATTACCAGCTCCAGCTGAAAAGTGTGGATTACAGACTTTCAATTCATCTACATAAAGCCTCCAAGCAAGCAAAAGAATGATGCACTTCAGGCACTTTGCATTCTAACTACAGGGAAGTCAAACACTGGAGAAGTTTTCTGCTGCTGCTTTTTTGCCTCCTTTTAGCTGCTCTCAACAATGTCCATCTATCAGAGACTCCTGTGTAATTCTGTTATTTGCAGTAATTTCCATGGCCAGACCAATGAGAGCTACATGGATACCCTGATCCGGCGTCTACAGCTGTACTCCCGGAACCTGGAACACCTGGTGGAGGAAAGGACAGAGCTGTACAAAGCAGAGAGAGACAGAGCAGACAGGCTTAATTTCATGTTACTTCCAAGGTAACTGGCCAGGAGGATTTTTGCTGGCATTTTATTTACACACACACACGATTATTGCAGAGTAGGGGATAGGATTAATGTTTATGTTCTATTTTCTTCCCATCTAATCTATTGCTGTGAGAAAGAAGAAGCAGCTGTCCCTGAGCTTTTCATACTGTAGTAGAGTTTCATGCCAAGATGATATTGGGACCCATTATCTTGCTCAACATTACTTCATGCACAGGATCCCCCTTTCCAGCACAAGCCTCTCTTTCACTGCCTTCCAGGGAACACAGATCTACAGTGATCTCACATCACAGAGCTCTGCTCTGCTCAGGCACCTTGCTGGTTAGGAGTGTCTTCAGCTGAAGAGCAGGAGTGGAGTCCAACTTCAGGCTGGGGTTTAGCAAAGCAAGAGAGGGCCATACTGAGTTAGATGGATTCTTCAGAGTATGCTATAGGATAAGTATTATTGACATTCTAATATTGGTAATATCAGTAATTTTGGTATTGCACACATTTGGAATAGTAAAACTATGCAAGGGTATTTCAGTAGTCAGGTTATTGATTTTATGACTCATTGTAAAAAATAAAAATTGTGTTGAATACAGTTTTGGGGGGAATCGGGAATGATCTGGCTGTGTAGACAGTGGTGCAACAAGGAATTCATGTCTGCTTCCACACTTTGTTGTTCCTACCACTCTGTAACCATTTCATTGTAGATGGAACACAGCATTGTGCAAAACCTATAATTTTCTGGGTCTCTTTCAGTTCTTCTCTTCTAGATTCACCACTAGGAACACATATTTCCCTGGATTTAGAATTGCAAGAAAAACAAATTCCCTCTTGAATAGACATTGAGTATTATGGTATAGAATTTTTCTTCCATAAATTACCAGACTAAGATACCTCATCTGAAATCAGGATGAGTTGATGTAATTATTATCATGAAATTGCTTCTGTGCTGGGAAAACTGAAAAATATGTCTGTTCTTATTGTATGAGTAGAATGTAGGTCTACATATCAGGAAGTTCAGAATTTCAGTTTTAAATTTGACTCAATATCCCTGTTTCTGATCTTAACAAAGAGACTCAGTTGCCTGTGTCTCAGTTTCCTCATGGCTATTCACACATAGATTGAATTTTGGAAGTCTGTAGTGCATGAATTACCATTAGCAAGTGTTTTGAGATCCCTGGCTGAAAGGCACTGTGGACATCTAAAATGTGATTACAATGGCAGTTTTCAGCAAACTTTTTAATGTTTCCTACACAGAAATCCTACTGTGAATGGATTGCATGAAAAAAAGACCTTTAATAGTAAACCCTAGTCATATGTATTCCTGCCTTCTCTATTTCCACAGGCCAGTAGTAAAGTCTTTGAAGGAGACTGGCCTGGTAGAGCCAGAGCTGTTTGAAGAAGTCACTATCTACTTCAGTGACATTGTTGGCTTCACCACGCTCTGCAAATACAGCACCCCTATGGAGGTGGTAGATATGCTCAACGATATCTACAAGAACTTTGACCACATTCTTGACCATCATGATGTTTACAAGGTGATTAGTTCTGTACTTGTGCTCATTTACAACCAGTGGACACACAAATCAAACTGCATGATGTGGTGGATTTGGGAATCTGCCTTCTAAGCAAAGCAAAAGAGAGAAAAACAGGTAATATTTAAATGATTACTTCATTTAAATATGCTTTCACTGTGCCTGCTTATATCAAATTTCCTACAGTAGGTGGTCAGACATTCATTAATTGGAATGCTGGGTATAGTTATAAACACTCATATACCCAAATTATGTCAGCTACCTTAAACTAAAAAAATCCTGTTCTCAGGGGAAGACATGTTTAGTCATGAACAAGAGGATCTGATAAAATCTTTCTGCTTTTAACTAAAGATGTACTTTTCTATGTCTGGAAATAGTGAGTTCTGATTTTATTTCCACAGGTGGAGACCATTGGTGATGCTTACATGGTGGTGAGTGGTTTACCGAAGAGGAATGGCAACCGGCATGCAGTGGACATCTCCATGATGGCTCTGGACATCCTCAGCTTCATGGGATCTTTTGAACTGAGACATCTGCCAGGGCTGCCTGTTTGGATTCGCATTGGAATTCACTCTGGTACACAGTAATGCTAGATCAACAGTGACAATGTTGTTGCCTGGTTTTGCACTAAATTAACACCTATACAAGATGTGGTAATACACCATACACAATTGCCATCCTCATGAAGAATCAAGTGGAAAAAAATGTTCACAGAGGAAGAGTAACAGAAGTAAATAAGTCACTGTTTTGCCCCTGCTGCAGTGAAATAGCCCATACCCATTAATTGACAGTCTAAGACAGTAGCTAGCACGATCAACAGCCACTGTTCCGGTGTAATTAAACCAATTGTATCAAATAAGCCTTCACATCTTATTTCTCTCTGACTGAAGTGGAGATCAGTCATGGCCAGCTATGCTTATCTAGGCAAAAAATGCAAGCCTGTATTTTGTGCTTTTAGAGGCAAATTTTTTTTGAGTCTGTGTGGGACTTAATGTTTTAATTTATCTATAAAAATACTTTTTGTCAAAGGGGAACTCCAGCGCAACAACTTTGCGAAATTCCTCAACCACTTCAACACCAACTGCCAGGGGAGGAACACAGAGAAAGTGACTGAGGCACTGGGAAGCCTCTTGAAGCACTACTATTCACCCCTGCCTAATGAAGTTTATTCTTTTTTTCTCTTGCTTCCAAACGTGACAGTTAATAAATGTACTTCTTTTTTTCTGCACAGAAATTCTGCTTAAATACAATTAACACTGTGCAGCTGTGACATTTTTATTATATTATTGGATTATGCAAGAATAACAGAGCTAGGCTTGGTTTGTAGTGGGAGACCACAAGATATTGTTGGAAATGAGGTAGAAAGTGTTACCATTGGTGAGGAATGCAGAGTTCCCCCAGGCACTGCACTGCTTTGCAGCAATGAGATACTTGCCAAATAAATCAAGTCTCTTGATTCACTCTTTTTACCTCTCTGCATCCCATTTCCAGGTCCATGTGCAGCTGGTGTGGTTGGAATAAAAATGCCTCGTTACTGTTTGTTTGGAGATACAGTAAACACAGCTTCGCGGATGGAATCCACAGGCTTGCGTAAGGATTTAATTTTAGCTGTCAGTGTAACAGGACCAAAGGCTATTGGTTAATTTGTGACTGAAGTGTCTGTTTTCAGCTGAGGACAATATATTATCAGCTTGAAGAAGTTTTAAAGATAAAGAAGCCATATTTGTTTTGATTGCCAATTATTTAATTGTCCAAAGTGACAGTGGGCACTTCACTGGGCAATGAAGAGTTGTTCCCTGTTCATGCTTCAGTGCTGGTAACAGGTGGTTTGTAGGCTGGCTCACTGCCTGAGCTCCTCTGGAAAATATGATACTTATGTGTCTGGAATTTAATTTTACTCTATGATTTTAGTTTGACCTAGAATTGTATTACTGCTTTGTTGTGTAAATATATTGAATTTGTATTTTAAGTTGAAGCAATTATGTCATCAACTTCACCATTAGGGAACTGTGGTAAGAGCCAGTTTTTCCTCCTTCTGCCTGGTATCTTCACATGAGGATTCTCTATATAGGTCACTCACAATTACTCTTTTTCCTTTTGACATCTAACTATTACAGATACCATTGTTACCTGTATTTCAGATCAAGGGCTATACCAGCTATTCTTGCCTGGATATGCTCTGTAGTGCAGCCAGAGTTTTCACACAGCAGTGTAATTGCTTCTCATTTAATTTGGCTCTCAGAATTTATGATGATAACAATTGAAGGAGCTTCTGTTATAGCACCAGTCTTCACATATGCTTAATGTGAGATGTTTCCAGGCTGAGCTTTCATTGTCTCTATTTTTTTTAGCTTTAAGGATTCATGTAAGTGGTTCCACAATTAACATCCTGAAAAGAACAGACTGCCAATTCCAGTATGAAGAGAGAGGAGAAACATACTTGAAGGTAATCTTTACCATGTACAACCACGAACACAGAGAAAAGGAATAGTAATAAGCATTGTATAGCTGAGAATAGCCAAGAACTTAACAGCTGGGGAACAAGGATTACTGATCAAAATTGGTATCACAGTCTCTAGTGGTTAAAGACACTTCTATAAAGACAATGCAGGCAATGAAGAGCTCCCTAACTCATACATTAAAGCAACATAAAGATGTGGAGAATAAATGAAACATACCATGTGGAACAGAAGATTGTAGAGTGAAGTCATCTGCTAAAAGAGAAGCTGAATCTAGTGTTAATTTGTTAATGCTCCAATATCTACCAATCCATTTATTTCAATCTATTCTACTTGTCTGTCCTTGGGAGCTGATGGCAGGCACCACAGCTCACCTCTCCCACAACTTGTGTCTCAGGTCATGGAACAAGGAACTGAGAGTGCAGCTGCATCTGCCCCATCCTTCTTCTTCTCACATCTAATTTGTAATCCTTTGCTGTCAGCATCAGTTACTGAAAATAAGCAAAGGAAATATGGCAATGTGCAAGAGAGTATTATTTAAGTAAATTAACTACAGGAAATTGCACTCTAATCCCAACATTGTGCTTTCTCTTCTTTAGGGCAGAGGAACAGAAATTACCTACTGGTTGACGGGTACTGAGGACAAGAAATACAATCTCCCAACACCTCCTTCTGTGTAAGATGGTCTTTTTATGTGCAAAGGAAGGAGAAATTCCCATTCTTTGCACTTTAGCCCTTATTGTTCCTCCTTGGTACTTGTGGATTTTTTATACCATTCAATTTGCCTTCAGTTGTTAGAGGCTTGATAGTGAATATGCATATAAACATGTAAATATTCATTACATGAGACTGTGTGTGCTGAAGGTTGTCTATATAAATGTTTATCAGGTTCTTTGCCTTGGAAACTTGGAACTTACAGGACAAGTTGCTGATGTGATAAAAGCAAGAGATGGACAGGAAAATAAAAAAAAAACATTAATATTCCCACAAGTTTAGTCCAAGTGGCACCTGTGTGTCATACTACAAGAAGAGGATAACCACAACTGAGTGTGCAGCTCTGTTGTGCCTGTGAACTCTTGGGGAAGAATTTGTAAGAGGAATGAAAGTGACAGGATTTCAAGCACTATTCTGCTACAAGAGGTGGACCAAGTTACTGTAGTACTGCACAGGAATAAAGCCTTTAAAAATTAAACAAGAGCTTACTTTCTAACATTTAGAGAAGTTATCAGTAAAAAAAAAGAAAAAGAGGTTGATGTTCTGGAACTAAGCCATCATTTTTTATTAGAATTGAATAAAATACAGCAATGGTGGAAGCGATGTTTTTGAGCAACTATGCAAAATTGAAGTCAGGATAACTTGTTGCATTTTTTAGTGTATATTTTGCATATGAGTACCTCTTTATTTCCTGCAAACTCACTAAATGTGGAAGTTCCTCACTTTTTGCTTCAAACACCTGTGTACAATCTCTCTTCACTAAGTGGGAATTTGTTGCCATCTGCTTTGAAATGACAATGTTTCATTACAAATTGAAGCAATGATATTGCTAATTGGGGTTTGCCAGGTACATGGGGATCCCTTGTCCTGGCACACATAAGTAAATGTTACAGCTTGCTTCTACTGTAAGTTTTGAGTCTTACAGTGTGATCTTTGCACAAATAAAATTCTCTGTCCATTTATTCCCTAAAAGAGGAGATTAAGTGGAATATGAGGGTTTTCTCAGGGCATTTGCAAACCAGAAATAATGAAATTTTTAATCTGCTACAGAATCTCATGAGCTTTGTTATTTTTTTAAATGGAAAGTACAAATGTTTGGGCTGAGCAGGAAATACTGTCTTGGCTACCTCATGATAGATCTCTTCTGTAAACTCAGAACTCTGTTTTTAAAATTAATATGATCTGTTGAAACTACCAGAATTATTGAATTGTCAGTCTTCTGGAATTCAACAATTGAAAGTACCTCTTGAGCTGGATAACAGTGATGCTTTTGTTTTCACTTCCTCGTACATGATTGCCCCTTAAAAATTGTAATATATGGGATACTCCAGCAAAAGCCAAAAACACTGAAGAAGTTTCTGAAACAATGGCAGCTCTATTACTGAAGGCCACCTGAAGTTGAATAGTTAAAGTCCTGGTGCCATAAAGTACTGATATTGAGAGCTGGTGTCATAAAGGAATGATATTGAGAGTTGCAAACTGTTTTGATTAGGATTGACTCTTTGTCTTCCTTTTCGTGCAAGTGATCATGGCTTTTTATGGTCAATAATGACACAGCTACAGACCTACTATCTGGAAAACTCACATGAAAATCCTTCTTCTGTTCCTAAGTTCAGAACCAGAATTTGGTCCTGGCCCCACTTTTTATCAGTAGTGTGTGAATGTCATTAAGATAAATATGGGAATAGAAATGTTTAAAAATCTCTGGGGACCTGAGGATCACCAAAAACATGTGAATCACTGAATTTTTTTCCCCATCCTGTTGATTTTAGGGAGAATCAGCAGCGGTTACACGATGACTTAGCAGAGATGATAACCAACAGTCTTCAGAAAAGGGAAAATGAAGGATCCAAGGCACAGGAGCTTTCGCGGGTAGGTAGCCACCGATCTGGTACCCTGGAATACCTGCAACTGGTCAGCACGGAGAATTTTACCACATATGTTTAAAACTGGATGTCTAGTATGACTCAAAAAGCTGCAGCAACTCTCTGGACAACTTCATGTGGAGGCTGGAGGCTTGTAGACACAATTGGAGGAAAAAGAAAACACATTTTCAAGCATCCTTTTCACCATCCAACCTGCTATCAGTAAATCAAACCTCTCTTCCCTGTAACATTGAAATTGTTGGATGACTTTGTTAGGACACATGCAGCATGATTTGAGATAAATGAAAATGTTTGCACTTGAGTCTGGAAAATAGTGAGGGTTTTTGCTTTAGTTAGTTTTTTTTTTGCCTTTTTTTTTTTTAACTGTGATAGCCTGTTCAATAATCCACTTCTGAAAATATTCACAGCAAAAGCTTAATTTGCCATGATCTTTAGATGTTGTATTTAATTTGTAATTTTATTTGAAGAAAGATTTGGTGTAATATATTTGAAAATATAATTAAATATATCATATGTAAAACCTGGATGTTATTTTTTTCTTCTGCTGTTTTCCTCTGTGTTTCACATGTTTTCTTGAATCAAGCTGACTTTGTTCAAGAGATGACACTTAATGTCATTTACATTGGGAGATTATTCCAGAAGTATGGTTTGTAAAGTTTAGCTGAATCTCCCGGGCCTGAAAAATGAAACTCATTCATGCAAAACAAGACATTTTCATATCTTTTCACCACTTCTGCTTCTGCCCCCAAACCAGAAGTGAAACAGAAATTAAGGAAATAAAATTATCTGGATTTTTTAACCTCAGACCTTTTCAATTCAACTTTTGGATGCAGTTTTACAGTCAAGCAGGTTTTACTCAGATGACTCATTCTTCAACTGACACCATGGCACTAGAATTAATATACAGCTTTAAAAAGCAACAAAAGCACAGGGGTCACATGTAAAAGAAAATCAGCATTCACATGAAGAAATAACATCTAGTCAGTGAAGAACATCTGCTTTTGCAAGGGCCTTTTGTGCATTGTTGGCTTTCAAAGCAGAACTACTTCCACCATTGTCAAACACTGGTCAGTATTCAAACAATAAAGCTGCTGCAAAATCATTATTTTATAGTTTTGAACAGCATTTTTGCTCAACTAAACAACATAAAAATAATTAAAAGATAGCAATCCAGTTGCCTCTGTTTTTCTCTTTAAGAGAAGCTGGCTTTGTAAGAACACACACACATTAAAAGAACAATGTAGATGTAAATAGATCTGAAGTGCAAAGATTACTGGAAAAATTCAATGAGGTTCTGTAGGGCTTATACTCTTATCTAACAAATGTATATTCCTACACTCAGGAACATGATACAAATAGCAGAAAGTGTGTACCCAACAGCCACAGCTTTCACATGGTATATAACTGATCTGAAACTCAAACTGGCATTAATATCATACCATCCTCTGTCTGTGTCCTAGTGGAAGCATTCATTGGGGTGAGAACAGGAAAAAAACCCAAAAAACCCAAAAAACAAACCCTGATGTGCTAAAACTGGTATGTATTAAAAAGAGTATGATGAAATAAAAATATAAAGTCTGCTATTTCCTACCTCATGGTGCCAATCCACAAGCTTTGTCTTTATGTCTGTGTTCTTGGGTGTGACCGCTGCTCTACTGGGCACTGCTGGGCTATTCTGGTTGCTGTGGCTGAAACACTCAGCAAGTGGAGCTGTGATGTAGTGACAAGTGCTGGACTGGTCAAGCCTGAAGATGACCACTATGATTACCCCAAGCAGAGCTGTTCTGATCTTTGAAGTGATACAAGTGACCTAACTCCTCTTTTTAGGGGTTCCTTGACACCACTGAGATACAAATTATTTTAGAGCACATGTCTGCTGACATTGATTTGAGAAAATTACTTTAAACAGTGCTTAGTTTTCAGCAGCTCTTCTCTTTCCAGAGTTCTTCGGACAATAAATTTGGTATCATTTTGTGAAGAGAAATAGTTACCTTAGCAATGAGTTGATGGACTAATCTTCTGGTAAATTTCTTTTTCACATGGTTCTGTCCCTGCACGTATCTGTTACCTACACACCACAATAAAATCAACGCTGGCTACTCTTTTAAAAAATCCTGGTTTCTGGTTTGAATGCCTGTTTTTTCCTTCTCTCTAAGTGAAAAGCAGACCAGAACAAAGCGGTGATAGGTATGGAAGGATCCCTGCAGCCTGGTGACACAGTGCTCTTGCCCAGGGCTTGGGGCCAAGGCTTGCTACTTGGCCTGAGCTGGTTGGCATGTGATCTTGTTATGTGAGGCTATTACAGGCACCGGTATCAAATTCAAACTGTCTTAAACAATTACTGAAACACAACGTCCAAATAATGGCCATTTTCAGATAATGGCAGAATATCCAACACTGGGTGAGACCAAAATGCAGTGCCTCAAAATCGTCTGAATCACGGGTGCAAAGGAAAACTCCAAGGAAAGTTGTCTCGATCTGTAAACCCTAGGAAAAGTTCTGTCCCTCATTTCTTCTGCTGGGACACACACAGCAGTTACTGTTCTAACAGGGCTGAAAGCTGCCCTTCGCTGTCGTTTCTCACACTGTGACGAAAAACGCATATTTTGACACCGCATCGCCCAACTCCTCTTGTGTCTTTTCGCAGGCCGCTCTTGGCAAACTTTCGCCCCTCCAAGGTTAACCACCGTCGGGAAGTCCAGGGGCGCCACAGGCTCCTGCCTAGGGACCCTGCGAGGCCGGACCTCGGCCAGGAGCGATTCCCACACCTCAGCCGGCCTTGGGGTCTCCAAACCCTTATCGGGGCAGGAAAGATGCCGCCGCTCCCGGGGCACATCCCGGCGGCCGGCGCGGGGAACAACCGTCCCCGGCACGGCCACCTCCAGCACGGGGCGCCGCGGCCGGGGCGGGCGCCGGAGGAGGCGGGGGCAGCGGCGAGACCTGCCCCGAGCGAGGGAACTTCTTAAAGTCCCGCCGCCTCCCGGCGCTCGGAGGAGTCGCGGGGGAGCGGCGGCATGGCCCGGGCGGGCGGCGGCGTGTGCCGCTGCTGCTGCTGGGCGCTCGTCCTCCTGTGGGCGGCGGCGGGCGGCCGCGCAGGTGAGGCGAGCGGGGGCGCGGGGGCGGCCGGCCAGAGCCCCCTCGCCGTGGTGGGGGGACGGCAGGAGTCACAGGGGCTGCCCCGCCAGTGTCGCCAGGCGGTCGGGAGGGGTAGCCCGGCCCGGGCTCGGCTGCGGCGGAGGCTGCGGCTCTCCCGGGGTACCGATGGGCTCCGCCTGTGGCAGCTGCGCCTCCGCCCCGTGCTGCCTGGGACGTGGGTGCGAGGCCGCCGCGCTCCCCACGGCGGGACCCCGCAGGCCGGGCTGGCTCCGGCCCCCTCAGGGCTGCTCCGCCAGCGCCTCGTGCCCGGCGGCCGGGCTGCCTCGTGGGTGTTCGGTGCCGGCGCTTTCTAAACATCCTCCCCGTTCCCAGAAGGGGCGCGGGGAATCAAACTGAGGATCCAACAGGTGGGAAATTGCCATGCGCTCCCAGTCGAGCTGGTTTTCGGTGCCGTATGCAGGCACGGGAATCGTTCAGGGTGAAGACATCGTTGTGGAGCTGTGGCCTACAGCGTGCTGCAATTTGTGACTAACAGAGTTTAGTGCTGCCTTGTGGGGTGTAGGTCACGGTCTGCGCTTCAGAGCTCATTTGGAACCCCAGAATGGTGTGAGTTGGAAGGGACCTCAAGGATCATCTTGTTCCAACCGCGCTGCCTTGGGCAGGGACATAGTATCTCGGTCTTGTGCTGCTTTCAATAAATTCTGAAGGTTTTAAGGGCTGGATTTGGTGCTTATCTTCCAGGAATTTCCCAGTGAATGCATTAAGTGCCACAAACCAAGGAGAAAATCACGTAACAGTTGTTCCAATGTGTGCAAAATATTATAAGCATATCATTTTGTGGGCAGTCCTATCTCATCTTGCAGACATACTTTCAAAACTTTACCTGGATCAGCAAAAACTTCAGTTAGGAGGTTGGAATGAAGGGTCAGCTGTAAATTGTCTAGAGGAAATGGAAGCAAGTTTAGGGTACGAAGTAGTTTCACCTAATGCCCAACTGATTTCTAACATAACTGGTAGAAAACTACAAAGGAGCAAATAGAAATGCCTTTAGGCAATTTAATGGAGTAAATGGCTTTCAACATTGTGAATTGTCTAGATTCTGTTGTTTGGGTTTTTTAAAATTGGTTCATTTTTCTTTAGCACTTTGAATGCCTTGAAGATTATTCATCATACACTTTGGAAAATGTTTCTGGAGAATGTTCTTTAGTATGACTTAAATTGAGGTGCTCTGAGATTAGTGAAGCCACTTGTTTGTTTCCTCTGGGTGACCTGTACTAGGTACCTGTAACTGTTTTGGCAAATTTGCTTCATTTGCTAAGTTTTACTAGTAAGTATCCTTGTGACCGTGAAAACCATGCAAGACTGAAACTCTTAATTGATAGGTCACATTTGAATATTGCTTTTCACTGATGTAAGCTCAAATCAGGGCATTAGGCTTCAAATGACAGGCCTGTTGGAAGCAAACTGAAAAATTACTTAGACCTGAAATGCTTGAGGAAATAGGATGAATTAAGGCCAGTAGAATAGAAAACACAAATAGCTTATATTCAAGCAGATCAAGAAAGCATTTACTCCTTTATTTGACAATTACTGAGCTTTGTGTTAATTTCATGTGTGGTTTAAGCTAATCTCTAAAGAAGCCCTGAAATACTTTTGTTTTGTAATAGATTCCAATCATAACCGTATATTGAAATCTCCCTTGTTCTTTAGAGTTATACAGCCTTTTAAAAATCGTTAAAAGGATGCTTCTCAAAAAAATAAACACATGGCTAGGCAGGATCAGAGGAAGTCACAAAGATGGTCAGAGGGAAGGAGCACCTCTCCTGCAAAGGCAGACTGAGGGAACTGGGATTGTTCAGCCTGGAGAGTCCCACTGCAGCCTTCCAGTACCTGGAGGGGAATTGTAAAAAGGAGGAAGATGGACTTTTCATATGAGCAGGCAGTGACAGAACAAGTGGTAGTGGTTTTAGACTGAATGAGGGCAGACTGAGGTTAGGTACAGGAAGACATTCTTTACTGTGAGGGTGGCGAGGCACTGGCACAGGTTGCCCAGGTGAGTTCTGGATGTCCCATCCTGGAAATGTTCAAGGGCGAGTTGGATGGGGCCCTGAGCAACCTGGACTAGTGAGAGGTGACTAGGCCTGTGGCAGGGAGGTTGGAACTAGATGATTTTTAAGTTCACTTCCGAACCTTAACACTCTATGATTCTATAAAAATTTTAATGAAAAAATAGGTCAAGCTCTTTCAAATTAAAACATTGAACAGAAACACCATTATTATGGTTGACCTGAGATTTTTAAATGCTATACTGTGATAATATAATCTTTACTACTGAACATTAGTTGTAGGGGAGGGTATACTGAAATCAAACATGCAATTTTGTTCTGGATTTTTTTTGTATTTTGAAGTGATGCAAAACTAGTTTTCAGTGAAACAGGAGAGTGATATCTTCCCTGTTTAGTGGAAAGTTTATAGGCAGAATCTGTGAAGAACACCTCTACAAAAAAATAGCTTCACATTAGGAAAGCCACAGATAAAAATTAGTAATTAAATTAGTAATTAAGGAAACTAGTAGTTTTCATATTAGTAGGAGATGCTCACAATTGTTAATTTGGCTTGTTATGTATGAACTAACCTGTGTTCCATTGCTTGTGAGTTGGCTTGCTTGGCAGACTAAGGAAAAATATAAATATTATTTCTCACCCCCAGACTTTAATTCTTTAATCTGCAAGGAAAAGAGCTCTACTCATTTCTCTAATAATAAAGTCCAGCAACCTAACTTGATATAGGTATGTTTTAAAAACAGCTTATAGCTGGGAAAGCCTAAAGAAAAGCAGCTGTTGCATATTGTCAAATAAATCTTATTGGTGTTCTTAATGCATGCCAGGTGTTATTTTTTGGCTCTAATTTATTCAATAAATATTAGTAATAGTGTGCTTGTTAGATTGTCTTGGGCCATCTCCATACTGCTTTTCTTTAATTTTTCATTTTCTCTGTCAATTCTGTTCTTTTCTTGCAAATTGCTGCTATTCCTTCATGTCTTCTTCACCATCTGCTTTCCTTGTGTTTCATCTCATGTCAGTCCTCTATCTTAAATTGCTTGTTTCCTATTCTAATGCACATGTATGCATTTCTACTTTTCTGCTGCCACCAAGTAAAAGACAATGTACAGTTTTAACATAACTTTCAAAATGCCTGTATTGAGCCCAAAAGGCAGAGAACAGATTTGGTGTTTTGGCTTAAAACCCAAAGGGACCGCTACCACCTCTATGTTTCTGGCTGAATATCCTTTCCCCATTATTTAGGGAATAATTTTGGCTGAAAGCAGATATTTCTCACTGGCTGTAGAAATTCCAGCACTCTCCCAGCTATAGCCCCTGTTTCTGGATCGATATTTGGCAGAATGGTTGATGTATCTTTAAAAGCAGGCAGCTTGAAGGAGGGTTCCTCTCAGTCCCAGAAAGGAGAAGAAACTCTTTTTTCCAGGTTTGTTCTATCATTGCACTTCTGCCCGTCTCTCTCCCACCCCACTGGTGGTTGTGTTGAAACTCTGCATTGCTGATGCTGTGCTGTGCTCCTGGCTGGCTCGTGGAGGGGAAGGGTGATTCCACTGGCCCACCCTATCCCCCAGGATTTTTATTTAATTGCAGTAGACAGTGTGTGCTTTGGTCTGTTATTGAGGTTATTCTAAGCAACACTGCTGTGGAATAGTTACAGATTATCACAGTCTGATTCATAGGAGTTCTAGTAAGCTGAACACTTGGAGGTCCTAACTTTGATGATGAAAGGATGATTTGTAGGTTCCTAGAGACATTACAATTGCTTTATATGCAAAAATTGATCAATATGAATGCTGGGATAAGAGGTGCTAGGGCCCCTGCCTCACCCTCCAAAAATAAATGTAAAAATGGCAATAATATTCAATATTACTCAAACGTTTTTTCCAGAAATCAGAATGTTTGAAAGTGTGCACATGCTTCTTGTATAGCTATATTCCGCATTATAGTTCTGAATGGTTTTCTTGGTAAAGGCAGTCCTGCTTGTTTAGATAAATACAGAAAAAAAAATTGTAAAGGTTAGGTGGTACTAAATGCTTTGACTACATTGTAGTGTAGTTTTTACAGTGTAGCTTGTAGTCTTAAGTCCAACTGCAAGGTGAAATGAGATGATGAGTCAATGGGAAATAGTGGTGGGAAATGGTGGTTTCCAGCATTGTTGTTAAACTATAACAGCTACCTTGATGCTATTCCTTGAAAGGCCTCTCAAGGTTTGTAGCAAATTATCCTGTAATTTGATGTTTCCCCTTCCCTCCCATCCTCTTTGAGTCCTGGTTTTCTTCAGATTAAATTTGTCATGCAGGGAGGCTGGGGCAGGGCAAACTCCAGGAGTAATTCAAAAGTTTTTTCGGTCTTTTGAAAATAGTTCTGCACGTTCATGCTCTGGCAGAACATCAAAGGAGCCCAGTCTGCTGTGTAAGAGTACCTGTGTCAGATGGTCTGTCTGGCTTTGGCATCAGCTTTCTTCTCCAAAGAACAGCAGCAGCACTTTTGCTTCAGGCAGACATAGTTTCTCTATAGGTGTAATAGGTATTCTGACATACCTATTTAGTTTGCAGGCACTAATAGCAGTACCCAGCTGCCCTGATTCCTGTTGAATTCCAGCCACCTCTCCACAGCCTCCTGAAGAGATAGAAAGATGGCAAGGGTTTGCCTTACTTTGTTCTTTCTCTTTTTATCCGTTCCTCAACATCTTTGTTGACTGTGCAAGTAGTCTCTCCTCTGCCCTGCAATGGGCTTCTTGGCTGGAACCAGCCCTCCCATTTACTGCTCTGACTCCTTGCATCACCCCCTCACAGACTTCCTTTTCCCTGACTTTTTTGGTGTGTAAGCTTTAGCTTTGTAAGGTGGTCTTTGGCTTTCATCAGTGATGACCCTTATCAGCCTGCTCTTCTGTTCACAGATTTTTCAGTCTGAGTGATTCCTGTGTTTACTTTTAATCTAAAGTAGAAATTATTGCTTCTATTACTAGAAGATAGTCTTCTGCTGTCTCCTAAACTAAGCTCATGGTTGCTTGAAGAGTTACTGAAAGTCTGTCTTGTCTGTCCTTTAAATAGCCTCACTACCTAGCAGATGAAAAACATGTTTTTAAACACTGTGTTCCAAGACCCTGAAATTACTTCATTTCTGAATAGACTCATGTAACAATTTCTTTTCATAGAATGTGGAAAAAGCCAAGTCCTTTCACTACTAAAATTCTGGTTCTGCCAATGCATTTTCTGTTCCCATGAGAAGTGTCCCTAGTATGTCATGGAGACTGACCTAGTGCACAGTGCTACCAGCCTTGCTGGAGGCTGGTAACAAGTGGTCTGTGCCAGGGCTGATACTGGTCAGCATCTTCCTTGCTAATCTCCATGATGGGGCAGTGTTCCCTCAGCAAGTGTGCTGATGATATGCCAGAGGGCTGTGCAGTCATTCAGAAGGGCTGTTTATGAATTTATCCCTTAAAACTTTTCAAATTTTCTGGGACCTCTGATGTATGATTTTTTTAAACTCTTCTCACAGTGATGTAGTAGTGGTTTGATCAGTCATGCATAGAGAGCTGATGTAATCACAGCCCATCTTAGAATTCAGTTAGAATTGTATGGCATGGGACTTTTTTGATTTTGTTATTGTTTGTTTGGTGGTTTGGTTTTGGTTTTTTTTTCCAGAAAGCAGTTTACCTTGCTCTTTGTTCTTCAGCTTTGCAGGATTAAAACACAGCTAATCAAGAATCTATTTCTTAAAACAGCAGTCCAAATGGAACTCTGAGAGGTCTATTGCCCTTCCTTCCTGTTTGTATCATGCTTGGGATCAGTTCTATTTCAGATGCATGGTAGACACTGTGTATCTTGTAAAGGACTTCATACCTACTTTTGTCTTTGTCTTTGTTTGTGATCCACTGAGTCCTAGTGCTTCTGTTATGCCATCTCAGGGATTGGTTCCCCAGATGGTCTGTGTAGAAAGCTTTTGCAAGTTTTTGAATGTTTAGGTGGAAAATTAAGTCAACAGTAGTTTAATAATCCTTTGCAGTTGCTAAGGCATGCTGTCTTCTAAAGTTGCTTTCAATAAGATTTGTATAGACTGTCTTCTGAGCCAGGTAAGGAAATACTTCTCATATGTCTACATTCTGCTGTGCTGGAGCTGTACACTGAAAGAGTTGTAGAAAACTTCCAGAAGAATAACATGAGAATGTTTAGCTGTGAGCTTTTGTAAAGTTAGTCCTCATGCCCTTTTTCAGTACATTAACATTAGTGTTGATCTCTGTAGTAGAACTAAGCCTGATGGAAAGCTATAAAATTAACTTTTTAAAATTGCCAAAACACTGTCTTGACATTTCAGTATTGCATAGGAAACACCTACTTATGTTTGTTACCCTTATCTCCTTTCTTCTCCACCGCAGAACTCCGCTATGCAACTGTGTACTGGAATAGAGCAGAAAAAATACTTCAGGTCAAGAATATGCTGGACAGGAGTGGAGATGCTTATGGCTTCTACAACAACAGTCTACAGACAACAGGCTGGGGAGTCCTGGAGATCAGAGCAGGCTATGGCTCTCAGACCTTAAGCAATGAAGATATTATGTATGTTGCTGGCTTCTTGGAAGGCTATCTCACAGCTCCGTAAGTACTTCAGGAAGCAACTCAATTCATGGCACTTCCAGTGGATTTCTGTACTTGTGAGGTTTTTTGTTTGCTTTCATTGTCCTAAATTCCTTTCCATTTGAACTAATGATACATTTTGCATCTGTGTGCTGTTCTTTTAATTAGTAGCAGGTACAAAGTGTAGCTTCTTCATTATGGGATCAGTATGTGCCCTCCCCTTCTCATCCTGCAGGATCTCCCAACACCTTGGTGGGATAGATTGGTACTGTATCTGTATTACTGCTTAAGTAATGTAATCACAAAATAATGTAAGTGTAACAAAGTGCATAAGGAGTAGCAAAAAGTGTGGTTATTTCCCTAGCTTGTAGTTTGGTGGCTGATCAGGCAGTTGAGAGCAGCTCAGGCAGGGAGAAATGTTGCTAGCAAGGTCTGCAGGGCTTCCTTAAGGATGTTTTTCAGCAAATATTGTCAAGAAACTGCTAGAGAGCAGATACTAAAACTTCACAGTGTGGGGAGTTGTCTTGACCAACTTAAAAAAAAATTAAAAAATGCACTATAGACCTGAAGGCAGACTGGGGTATGTCTAGAAGGGTTAGTGTTGTCCCGGAAGCCCTGAGGGACTGAGCCTTTCCCACAGTGCACATCTATGAAAAGTGAGAGAATTCTGTACTTGTTACAAATCCAGTGCAGGGTTTTTTTCCTAAAGTAAAACAAACAGAAAAATCCATAACCCCAAAAAATAGCCAAGCAAAAAAATTAACCAGACTTTGTTCTTTCCTTGGCTAAGCTGGAAGACATGATGACACTATGAAATACTTACTGATAGCAGGTGGTGGTGCTGGGTTGGACTTCATGATTTTAAAGGTTTTTTCCAATCTTCTAAGAGATTCCATGATTCTCTATAGCTGGTGATGCAGCTAAGAACATGATATGTGGCTTGTTGAACAAGCTCCATCTTTTGCTCTATCAACACAGTCATAGGAAAAGAAAAATTCCAAGTTTCTGATGCTGGGAGAAGTTTGTGATGGCTGCTGTGACCTGACGTTTTGGGTTCACCAGCTTTGCTTTCAGTGGACTGAAATAAATACCCATAGGCTGTGTTGCACAGGCCAGCAAGGGAAGGTTGTCTGCTGAACATTTGTCAGATATGGCTGCTGGACAAGATTATATTAATTTAATTACTGATATATTTTAAGATCAGTTAATATTTATGGGTAGTTCTCTGAGCATATGATAATGTGACTCTCTAGTAGGTTTTGCTGGTGAGGCACCAAGGTCTCTGGAAGTGTATAAAAGAAATTCAATAAAGTAATATTTGTCAATAACAAAACACTTCTGAGAGAGTGGAGGAGTCCTAAAGTTCATAGTACACAACCTGTACTCCAGACAGGAAAGGAAATTAAGTTTATGAGGGATCTGTTGTTGGATTATTTGGCATGGGAGGTTATTGCCTTGCACTATTCAGTCAGTTTAGGTAAATTATCCCTGAATCTGGGGAATGCTAGCATTGCATTTAGAATATTGTTAAAATTGGGTATTGTTCAGCAGGTTTTTTTCTAAGGCTTTGCCTTTGTGTGTTAATCAATAGGTGATTAAGCTTAAGTTTTGTCTTAATGCAGGTAGCACAGTCCATGCTAAGCTCAATTAGATGGCAAGTAGTGCTGTGGTAGGAACAACTCACACCCTTTCCTCTTCTGCCTCCACAGTAGATTTATGTGTCTTCCTGGGTTTGAAACAAACTTAAGTATGTGTCTGTTCCTTTTAATGTGGTTTGAATGTGAAAGAGTGTCTGCAGGGATTTATCTGCTGTCTTATTCTAGGCTAACCTTTAGAGGAAGGATGTTTTCTCCCCTTTTTTTTTGTTCCCCATGTGTGTTAAGTGAAGATTCACAGAAGTGAAGTTATCCAAGTTATTCTGCTCAAGGCTTTTGCCTTGTGCAGGTCATGTGCTTACTGAGGTTGGTTCCTAGCCCTGGCTGCTGTTACTCTAGGGCTAACAGCTCCAGCACTGAGTGGCCCTTTGTGAAGAAGTGGATATACCAGAACTAGTAATGAACAGAATTGAAGCTGAGGGTTTGTATTAATGTGGAAAAGTATGGCTTGAGACTTAGGCTTTTAAGCAAAATGGGGAATTCAGCTGTTTGAAAGGAGATTAAGTGCAAGAGTGGGTTAAGATGCAAAACCAGAAGTAGCCAAAGCCTGTCTTTTCTGAGGAGACTTCTTAAGAAAATCCACCAATAAATCCCCTGGCAAGTGCAAAACCTGAAAATACTTGCTGTCAATGAGTATCAGATATTACACATACTGTCTGAGTTTAATTTTTTTGGCTCTTTCTTTGCCCCACTGTCCGTCTGTAACTGAAGTGCAAGTGTATTTCTCACTGAGAGTTACAAACAATTTTTTCTGTCAGTTTGTGTAAAGTTATTTTGGATAAAGAAGGCTTCTCCAGAAGCTAATAACTTTTGAAAATGTTTCAGGTAAGGAACTGAGATGAAATAGTGACATACTCTCTTGACTCTTGATAAGACAGAGAACCTACTACTTCAGGTTTTAGCTGCATGACCTTAGTGGGTTTTTATTTGCCAAACTGCAGCTAATGAACCCTTTTATAGACTGTGTTTGCAATTTCCTAAATTGCAGGAGAAGTGAGAACTCCCTAAGTCTGCAGATGTTGCAATTGCACTCAGAACTCCATTTCTCCTTCATCTTGCCTAGAAATTTAGAGAATCCTAATTAACATGCAGGCAGATGTTTTATCTGTGGGACAGTTAAACAAGTCTTCTGGAGTAAAACTGGGAAACAGCCTTTCTCAATCAGTAACTCTATTCCCATCAGACTGCCTGGCCCATTTAGCCTGTTTTAGGGAAACTGTAGCACCATCACAATGTTCCTTAGGGAAGGTGTTTCTAAACACTCTCTTTTGCACATGTTGGTGTCCACAGCTCCAGCTTCCCTTTGAAGCTCTTGGTAAGAGCAAGGGGGAGACTGTAGGTATGTGTTTAGCTTTGAGGAAGGCTTTATTTGCATTGTCAGCCACTTAGCTGCTGGAGTGGAGACCCTTACGTGACTTATCAGAACAGACACCTCAGGTGGTTCAGACACAGCCTTCCAATGTGAAAACGTTGGGTGTGCTTGGTAATTGAAGAGCTTTTTAGTACATGGCTACCTGAACAACTCCATGGTCTCCAGCTGTCCTGCATCCATATGTGGCAAAGACTCCATGAAGCAGACCCAGCGTGGGTCTTTGTAGAAATTCTAGAAGTCCTACTAGGAAGAGCTCTGATGTGATGCATTGATAGGATGGAAATGTTGGTTCCTGAACCCATGTTGAAGTACAGTTTCCTGCAGAAGCTGTTGGATGAGCAGGAGGTCCAGCTTGGCTTGCAATTTGGAGACCTTCAGGAATTCTCAGCTAGCTGAGATCTCACATTATTCTTAGGGCATGAAGAAGAGTTTCCAGACACAGCTAGGCCCTTTAACATGTAATCAAAAGAGTGACAAAGTATCTCTCTTAAAAGTATATGCCTTGCCTATAGTAGGAACCTAAGCAGTCTGTAAAATTATGAGATTTTAAAAAAAATCAAAATATGAAACATGCTAGAACTGTTTTATCTTGGATTACTGGGGCATAATTAATTTCAGCTCTAACTATATAGGTCAGTGGTAGAAAAAGCAATGGTCAGACCAGTTTTCCAGTGATGACAGAAATGTGACTCTTCTCTGGAGCATACTTCATCTTTCTAATGTTGACACCTGATTCAGAGTATGAGAGTATCCATATGTTTTTAAAATGCCTAGTTAGACACTGGATAAATTGAATTCTAGTGTCTGTAGTGTCTGGGGATCCAAGCACTTGTTTGTATCCCAAATCTCTCACCTTTCTGCAAAGTCCAGTCATATCATCTAGCCAAGGTACTTGCTCTGGCTTTCTTAGAAATTTCTTAGAATTCTGAATTCCCTTTCCCCATTTCTAACAGAGAAGTGTTAATGAGGCCTGACTTTACTTAGTGGCAGAACACATCTAAATCTGTGACATTATTTTAAATCAGTTCCAGCTGGGACATGCCAGGTGCCTAAAAACAGTATTTAAATTTGAAGCAACATTAATTTTACTCTTTCCTCATATAGCCTCAGCTGACTGGAGTCCTGTCATCTTCCTTGCTAATTTAAAGAAGGAGGACTCTTCTTTTCTGGTTTTAGGCTTGGAATTCTTGTCCCAGATTTGAAATTGCCTTGTGTTTGGCCTTAGGTGTAGTTGCAAAGCCTTACTGTAGTGATCTAGTTTAATTCAGAGACTAATGCACTTACAAAACACACAAGCCATGCACGTAGAAGCTTTGTTAAAGAAAAAAAAAGCAAAAACAACTGAAGAGAGCAACTAGGGGAAAAAAATCTTGATAACCATGATAATTGAAAAAAAAAAAAAGTTCCAAGAATTGTCTGTCCTCTGTCAGCAAATAGGAGTGAAAACCATTAAAGAAGGTGTTTTCAGTCACAATTCTAGCTTAACTCAGTCTCTACATCAGTCATGACAGCCTAAAGATACTACTGCTGTGAAATCTGCCTTGTGTTGCATAACCTCTGAGTGCAAAACAGAGAGTAGATCTGATGGCTGAGTCGGAAGCCTGATCGTTTGTCCTGGCTTAGGCAGTGGTTAGGCCAGTATCCTAGCTGGATTTTATCTTCCTCATCTGGCTCTAATCCCTAAATGAGCATCTGCCAGATGGACCAACTTGTGCTATTTGCTCCTCTTTAGTGACATGAGACTCTGATTTCTAGTATAGAGTATGTTATGCTCTAGTTCCCTTCCTAAAATTACTTGGGTTTTTTATGTGCCAACTTCTCTGTGAATATGCAGGGGTGGAGATATTGCTCTGTTTCTCCAATTTTCTTGCAGTCTTCTGGAAGTAGGTTATGATATTTTATGTAGTCTTGATTTACATGGGAGACAGAAAACTCTAGAACTAAAATTGTTGCTGGAGCTGCAGTTTTGTGAAAAATGTAATGGTGCAAAGCTGTTGAATGCTCCCCTTTTGTCCCAGCATCTCCCGTCCACAACCTAATTCAAACTACAAATAAAAACAAATCACATTTTTGCTAGATTACTGTTTTGCCTGAATGTGTGAGACAACTGGATTTGATTGTCAGAATGGAACCAGAGCTGAGATAAGGCAGAGCAGGATCATGCTATCAAGTTCATGCAATTGTCTGGGAATGGGGCAAGGGACAGAAAGAGGGGAGAAGGTCAGTAGATGATTCTCTAGTCATCAACAAACTGTTCTATCATCTCTATCTGTATTTTTTAATTATGTCCTGAGGGAAACTGGGAAGAGCTCCTGTCTGCATCCCTCCCAGAGAAAGCTGCTCTCATAAGTTTAATTACAGGAATTTTGCTGGCATGTGCTTTCCTTGAGGCTGGTATCTGTTTCTCAGTGCTGTTTTCTTTCTCTCAGCACTTGGTAGGAGATAAATGTACTGATGACGGATGTAATTCTATCTCTATCAATTCCAGACCTCAGTGAAATAATTCTCTGCTGATGTCCCCCTTTTTTTCTTTAATTTAATCAGTGACTGAAAAAAAATGTTGGTTAAGTTTGACTCACATTAAGAAAAATGTTGAAGTTTTACTTTGGCTTGAATCAGACAATTACATTTCAGCTGAAAAGGAAGGGTGACTTTAATTCTGGTCTCCTGAGCATTTTTTTTAACAGTTGATTTAATCTTGAAGTACTTCACTTCAAGAAAAAAGCCCTAACCAACAAGCAACAAAGCCCTTTCAACTTTTGTTTTTAATATTTAATGTGTATAAAACAGCTAACTGAATTCAACAACAGAAAAAACCACAAGAATTTTGGTCTCCATGAAGCTGAATCTATTTAGGGCTGCCATGAGTGGGAGTTTCTGTGGTAACTTGTAGGATTGTCTTAGACACACTTAAAAATGGAGATATTAACTTAAACAGAAAGGAACATGGTTACTGGCAAGTAAAACCTGCTAGATATCATGGTGAAATTCTCTCTCTGAAGAGTGAAATGAACTGAATCAGCCAATTACATTACCTTTGCTTCTGTGGTTCTTTTGATTCCAAATAGCATAGGTCTCCAGAAAACTATTTCTGTTGTGCTTAAATTAATGTGATAATGCTTTCAAGATGCTTCTGGCCTACAAACATTCCCTAAATGTGCAGTTTTGTTATGACGTAGTTCAATCTCATTCTTGCTCATCTTTCCATTGTACAGCAGCTTGAGCAGGCATTGGCAAAGTAATTTATTGTAAGTCACATTTTAACAATCCTTTTGTGTTACTTTTGCTCTTTGTCATGCACTGGAGTGTTTTCTGTGAGTAGGAAAACCTTACTTTGTTGTCCGTGTTGCTTGTCTGTCAAGGCATGTTAATTAACTAGTTGGTAAACAGAAGATGCAAAGGAATAACTCCTGTTACTCTTGTTCTTTCAGGCAAATGTATGACCATGCTGCAAATATGTATCCACAGCTAATTAAGACTCCCACCATTCGAAGAGGAGTTCAGAATTTTATGGCGTATGTATTTATTTGCTAAAAATAAATCAACTTGGAGTTGGAGGATGACAGAATTTTCACCTTTTTTTATTCTCTTACTTATGGGCTGAGGGAAACATATGCTTCCTTTCCCTCTGATTGAATGCCATTATTATTAAAAGAAATTCTAAATATACATGAAGAAGTGCATATGCCCTTCCTTAATTCTGATTCTTTCAAATAAATGTTTGAGACCATTGCTGCCAAAGGATGGGGAAAATGTCAATGAATTCTCAAGATCATTCTAGTAAAATTCCATTTTTGAAAAGTTGATATTTTCAATATTGCCCTGAACAGTGGTCTCCTGACACCTTAATCTTTTTGCATTGTGTATCCTTTTCTTCTTCTGTTAGGTTAGTATTTTATTCTACTACCAATGTAAATTCTATTCTAATCACAAAAGTTGTGATTCACTTTTCATTTTAGCTGTAAAATCAAAAGTTAAAAAAAGTGTAGCTGCTCAACTAATGCAGTTATACTAGTGGGGAAACGACAATAGGAGAAGAACCAAGCCAAGTACTGGGAAGTTATTTTAATATCCTTAGACTTGTGTTTTTATTCCATTACAAATATTTGTTTGAAATGGTCACTTTTGGGAACTATTTTTTTCCGTCTCTGCCTTTTCCATAAGGGGTTGAATATCTGCCTTTTCCTCTTGCCCTTTCCATTAGGGGTTGAATATGTGACTGTTATTGGTGTGCGTATATAAAGTTAGTTTGTTTTAGCTTATCCAAAGCATAGAACAAATAATCTTAGTGCTCCCTTGCTATCATTTTTCAGCATTGCTGTGCTCCTCCTTATGAGAAAAATGGGATAGCTACCATATCAATGTGTATGTTTTTTCCTAGAATGACACAGCATAGCAGCTGTATTCCCCAAGATGCATTGCTGGATGAAAGGGGCAATACTAGGTGGCCTTGTGTTGCTTTTCTATTGTCTCTATCCTCAACTCCTGCATCACTGCTTTACTTCATAGCAGTTTTGCAATATGGATTGCTGTGTTGTCCTGGAAGTCCTTAGCCCTAAATGCTCTGATCATATCCCTATTTCCTTGGACATACTTCTTGCATCATGTTGTTTCTAGAAAGCTAACTCTGGTTGGTTTTCTCACCCATATGCTGCTGGAAGAGTTTGCTTCCTTTACAGGTTTGTCCTCTCTATTTTGTTACTTTACGTAGTGCTGGATGGATAGATACAGGAGGATGGAAGAGGCCAGCATCTGATTCTCATTTCCTGTGGTTCTTTTGTGGCCCTTTGTGCACAGCAAAAGAGAGAATTCTGAGAGATCCTTACCATGTTGGTGGCTCTTGCCCTAGGGTCTGTTCAGATTGTGTTGCCTCATACTCTAAACCTGGGCAATTTGGCTCCTGACTGGATGTGGCAGGGTACAGTTGTTTGGCCCCACACCTGCTGCTCAGAGGAGCATAGACATGGTTTTCAGGCAATGTTTGAGCACCACCAGCAGAAAGCCTTCATTGCACTTGAACCTGGGGAGAGAAGGGGGCTCTTCAAATGTCAGTCTATTTTTATTCTTAAATAGACATTTAAAAGAGAATGTTTCATCCAACTTGTGAAACACTTGACTCAGAGGAGCATAGACCTGGTTCTCAGGCAATGTTTGAGCACCACTAGCAGAAAGCCTTCATTGCACTTGAACCTGTGGAGAGAAGGAGGCTCTTCAAATGTCAGTCTATTTTTATTCTTAAATAGACATTTAAAAGAGAATGTTTCATCCAACTTGTGAAACACTTGTTTCCCTTTACTGACTAAATTTGCTATAGCAAAATCCTCCACAAACATGAAGTCCAATTCCTTCTTTGACACTAAAATCTGGTAGAGGCACATGATTGTAAGGTATTTTGCTTAAGTCTGAACATTTACACTTGGAGGATATAATGCTTATATATGCAAGATTTCCAAAGCACGATTTTCCTCAAATCTTCAGTGAGACTGGACCATCTGGGTCATGATGTATTTGTCCCTTCCGTGCATTATCAATTATACTTTTAAAAAACCCCAAGAAAACCCCAACCTGTTTGTTCCTCTGCAGGAAGCAAGATCAATGGACAAGACAACAAATCAGAAGTAATAAGGATGACCCATTTTGGAGGCATGCTGGCTATGTTATTGCACAGTTGGATGGTCTGTACATGGGAGCCCTCGAGTGGGCTAAACTACATAAACTAACAGTAAGACTACTGCACCTCTTTTTCAGTAGCTGGGGCTGGGATGTCAATGGACAAACAAGGGAGAAGGGGATCCACTTTTTAAAAATAAAAAACAGATATAGGATACTTAGTGGGAAGTATGCCTTCTGCATGCCATTCTGCAAAATCTTTAGTGGTTGTTCAGTGTAGACAATGTGACTGAGCACTTGGCCCACAGGTTCTTCACAAGGGGCTTGGAACCCTGGGCACTCACGTGGTGATTAAGTTGGGAGTGGCTTTTGTATCCATGTGAATGTTGGAAGGACAGACACTTCTAAAGTGCTTGTTGCTGTGGCTTTACAATTGTTATTAAGCAAATGACCATTTAGGTATAAAGAGTACCTGCAACAGCATGAATTAAAGCTTTCATTTTTATTTTCAAGCATTAGATTTCAAATCCTAAAAGCATTTCTATTGTAGAGTATGTTTTACTTTACTAAATGACTTTTCCTTTTCTGTCTTTTAAGTCTCAAAAATACATGTTTACAAAAGATCTGTGCTGTGTTGTGGCAGGTCAGATAGGATAGATTTTGATGGTTTAGTTGGGATTTTTTTGTGTTTTTTCATAATTTGTTTTTCTTTGATTTCAATTAGAATTGTATTCCAGATCATCAGCTTGTATATAATAGCAGAACTCCTTTAACTCCAGTAGAGATATGGCAATTATAATGCTGTCCTAAAGTCTAATATCTAATACGTTTTTCAGTGTGAGAGGAACGACTTGAGTAATTGTAGTTGACCTTCTTACCTAGGTTAATCATGCCAAGAATTTTGAGAAGTTGGGAGTTCTGAATTGTAAACAGTTGCATTTTAGTAAAATTTACATCTTTCTTGCATAGAAGTCACTCTGGGGCTTTCAGGAATGGGGAGCAGATAAAACTGGGGGGAAAAAATGTTTATAATAATAATCCATCCTGAGGGACCTGAGTTTGTAGGGGAAAACACTAAAAACAGTTTTTCAGTGTGAGAGGAAGGACTTGAGTAATTGTAGTTGACCTTACCTAGGTTAATCATACCAAGAATTTTGAGAAGTTGGGCGTTCTGTATTGTAAACAGTTGCATTTTAGTAAAATTTACATCTTTCTTGCATAGAAGTCACTCTGGGGCTTTCATGAATGGGGAGCCACATAAAACTGGGGAAAAAAAAAAGTGTTTGTCATAATAATCCATCCTGAGGGACCTGAGTTTGTAGGGGAAAACACTAAAAATGTTGACTTTCTAGGAAAAGAGCACATTAATGTCCTTTTGTAATTCATGTATCTGAAGAGCTCTGTCAAGCTCATCAGGTTTTTGGTTTTTTTGCTGCTTCAGAATCTTTTAGATTCATGTGGGGAGAAGGGAAAAGTGCTGGCTTGTGTCTGAGTTACTTCTTTGGAATAGGCGTGTCTTGAGTGCAAAGTGTGTTCCCTGATGCTTGCTTATTTAACTATGCAATTGATACTAAAAAAGTACTGACCTCTGAAGTGTGTGAATATTTTTCATCCTCTTTTTAGAGATCTCACTAGCATGTCATAAAAAGACTACTGCATTTGGTGACAGTTACAAAGTGTGGTTCAGGCTGAAATATATGTGTCCTCCATTATCAATTTATATGCATGAATTTTTTTTTCTTTTCTCAAATATGCTTGCAGCAGTTGGTGGGATTTATTTTGACTCTTTTCCATGCCAGGCACAATTTTAGCTTTGGACATTATCACCTATGTTGAGATGCATACACTTTTATTCAAAGCAAAAATGTTCACTGTGTATGTATTTCTTACTGGAAATGGTGCTGCTGTTTCCTCTCTTTGCCACAGCGACTAAGTTAACATCAGTCCTTGTCCTGGAGTACATTTTGGACAGCTGCTCTTGCAGCTAGGTCCTTGGTTTTTCTTGGCATCAAAATGATATCTGACATTCTGTGAAATGTTCTCTAAAAGTACAGGTAATTAATTTTGTTGGATACCATGATGCTTTTCAAGTACTTTTGAGAGATTAGGCTACCACTGTGTGTGCATATTTATTGCTGTTAGGATCTCCTTCAGGAAACAGAGCTTGAGGGCTGTTGCTGTGAGCTTACGTGGGCAATAAAAACAGGTGCAGCTGCAAAGCTTCTGGCTAGTATTCTAGCTTTGACACATCCATTTATCTGAGAATCAACTCAGCTTCTGTAAACTGTTGGCACTTAAAAGCCCCAACTAAACTCACAAACCAACCAAACAAGCAAAAACACCACCAGTATCTTCCTTATTCCTTGTGATTAAAGAAATCTACCATCCAAAGCGCAAATAAATTTACCTAGTAGATGACTTTTTTTCTTATTTTTAAGTATTGTACTTTGGTTCTATTAACCCAATTGTTTTTATTTTTATTTTTTTTTGGACAACTCCAGTAACAAATACTTTTCTGTTACTCAATTCTCAAAATAAAACAATCAAAGTAATTTCATACTGAAAGTCTCTGTAACAAATTCTGCATGTTTTTAAAAGCAAATCTCATTCCTATTGCGCATTTTCCTCAGTGCTTTAAAGGTCTCTTCTTACCTCTTTCCTTTAGTAGATACTATTTTGTTTAATTCATAAAAGAATCCTTTCCATGTGTTGATTGCCTTTGGATTATCCTCATTAGGAACAAATTTATCTTTTGATCTCTAGTTGTTCAATAGTTTGAATTAATGGTGGTAATGAACATCAGAAATATTAAAAATACCTCTTGTATGAATTAGGGCATTTTTATGTTCCTTTTTTTTACCCACACTCAAACAAAAGAAAAGAAACCCCCTAAACCTCAAAAAAAACCAAGCCAAAACTCGACAAGCGACAGTCTGTATTTTGTTGCCTGATGTTCTGATGTTCTACTTGCTGTTGGGAAAGCTACATGTACTTCTAAATTCAGCACGTTATTCTGTATACATAGAAAACAATTGTTCCCACTGTCTTAAGCTTAAAATAAGAGTAAATGCTGTAGAAGAAAGGCTAGGAAGGTTTTCCCCTTAACTCCCAAAACACCAGAGACATGAGAAAGAGAAGGGGAAGAGGAGTTGAGTTTCAAGGTTCTGATGTTTCCCTGCACCATGAATGATCATACATAGACAAGATGCTCTCCTGAACACTGAGAAGCTGTTTGGTTGACATGGATAGGCAAAAAGAGATAAGGGGGATGAAGAAAAGGAGCTCTGTTTACAAAGTCTGTGAATTAACACTGAGCACTGGGCAAGTTGTGTAGAACTATTTCCTTTTCAGGAGAATGAAAACAAGCTGTTTCATAGCTAATCTGCTTTTAATTTTTTAATTCTGTTTTCTGGTACTATGTGTGGTAGGTTGAAACCAGAGCCAGATACTTCTTAAGTGAGGCTTGGCTTATTGGCACACAAGTAACGTGCACGTGGTAGGTTGAAACCAGAGCCAGATAGATACTTCTTAAGTGAGGCTTGGCTTATTGGCACACAAGTAACGTGCACACAAGGAACTCTAAAATGTTCTGTTTTTCTGCTCTCCCCAAAAATTCAGATTGCTTTACTTGAATATTGTAGAACCACTGTGTCTGCCACAAGTAACTGAGCCTTACTGCAGAAAGAAAATTTGGGCTTTGAATGGTTTGATAGTAGCACTAGTATATATAGATTTTTTTTTTCCTGAAGGAAATGCTTTGTATTGTATTGTTCTAAACTTTGGGTTTTTATTGCGTGGAGTCTGCTCTCCTGAGGACTGTTTAGGTAAATTCTTCCATTAAGACCTGCATGAAGGCAATGTACATTGGAAACTTATGTATTTTGAATTTGATATTTACAGGTATCATTAAGAGTGATGTCAAAATTTGAATACATCTTTATGTTAAAATGTGACATTATTCCATCTGGTTTAGCAACATTTTATATCCAGTAAACAAACCCAACCCTTTTGTCAAGACAGTTTCTGAGGGAGGGGCACTCAAAGAACATAAAGCCTTTTCATCTGCCTAATGTTCTTCCAACACTGTGATTAATCTTGGGCTTGTCTACGCAGGGATATTACTCTTGAATAAGGAGGTGTCAGAGTTTTAAATACTACAATGACTCCAGGATAGTTCTCTATTTGTACTTCCTTATTTTGTACTCAGAGTGCTCAGGCTTGGAGAAGTTACTGGAAAACAATTGTTATTGAATAACTTGCCTATTTTAATATCCCATGTAAACAAGCTTTTAGGGCTGTTTCTCTCCTTTCTGCTGCCCTTTGTGAGTTTATTTCTCCCTTCCTTGGATGTAACTCAAACTCAAATGGATTTTTTGTTTTGCTGTTCATGAGAGCACCCTAGAGGAGGCACACATTCTCTCACAGAAGGACTTTTGATGTAGCTTTACACCTCAAGTTTATTTCTCCCTTCCTTGGATGTAACGCAAACGGATTTTTTGTTTTGCTGTTCATGAGAGCACCCTAGAGGAGGCACACATTCTCTCACAGAAGGACTTTTGATGTAGCTTTACACCTCTCTGCTTTTCAGTTTAGTTCGTTCATTCTTCTTCAGGATCTAAATGACGTTTATAATGAGTTTTTCTGACATTGCTGTGTGAGATGGGAAAAAGCAATTACAAAGAATTGTAGCATGCATTTTATGATGCAGTTTTTTGGGTCTAATTCTTGCTAGTGGACACTGATTAACTCCTCAGAGAGAGGAGTTCTCCATAAATGCTGGAAATCAGCTGTAGTTTTTCCAAAACTGGGGCTCTCAGCTGTGTTGTGGCAAATGCTTCAGACCACTCCCGAAATTCCCAGACTGGGCCCGCAACGTGTCTTCTGTTTGAATGCATTGTTTCACTCCACTCCAGAGGAGCACAGTGCTTATGTGATGTCACATCAGACAGTCTTAAACACAAAACCAGGTTTATTCAAGGAGAGTAATGAATTTTTGGAAATAAACTGGAACAAAATTTGCTTGGCCCTCAAAAAGGGGATGAAAACAGAACTCTAGGGGGTGCTTATCAACCTAGTCTGTCTTTTGCATCTCTGATATTTTGGCTGGTTTTGGCAGCTGGCAGCCTAATCTCACCCAGTGCCTTAGGAATTTGCATAACCTGTGCTTTGAGTGGGTCATTCCTCCTGCTCTTTGAGCACCTTTCTGTGCCTATTGTTCTGAAAGCTTCATTGCTTGGTACTTTTTTTCAAATTTGAATGGACTTCCTAATAGTTACAGAAGTTTTGATTTGGAGTGACGGTAAGAAAGCACAGAAATGTGAAACTTTAAAAAAATATACAGGCAATTCTGACCAATGCTGTAGCAGTATCAATGTAGCTACCTGTAGATAGTCCAGTGAAAGCAGGTTTTTTTAAGGATAATATGGACTGGTAGCAAATGGATGTCAAGTACAATTAAAATATCTTGATTGCTGGAGCAATCTCATGCAAGCCAGTTTTCTCCCTTCCTGGTGGTACTGTACAATGATGCCTGTGTGAATCAGACTTTGGAAAATGGCTTTTTCTTATTGTGTGGTGGGTTTTCAGTGCAGCTGGATGGGGAAAATGGTGCTTAAACAGTGCCAAGTCTCTCTCTAATGGATTCCAATGAAAGAAAATTGTGACTGGTTCGTAACTCAGTCATACCTCTAAGTTGCTTAAAACTATCCAAAGACATGTGTCTTGATGTTGCTGCCTGTTTGGATCTTTACAGCAAAAACATGATGAACTAAAGCAATGTAATGCATGAAAGTTTGTTTTGGATTTCTCCCTAAAACTATAGCCACGGTTGGGGCCTTCTGCCATGAATGGTTTTAATTGTCAGAATGGCTTATTTGTCTTGTCTCTAAATATTGTGGGAAGGTCTAATTCCTTCCTATGGGATACATGGACTGGAGTTTACATGATTTCTGGTTTTCCTGTTGGTTATTCTTTTGGCCAAAGCAGCAAATGGATAACACAGAATTCAGAATTTAATATTTTATATTGAATATATTATACTCAATATAAAAATATTCAGAATACTTTTATTCTGAATGAAATGTAAATGGATTTGATGCTATTTCATTTTTTTTTTTGTTCCCCTTAACTGGGGTTTGTAGAGAGGTCATCTATATGGTTTAGTAACAGTGATTTGTATTGCAAATAATGTGTTTCTTTGCTAAATTATTATGTGGCATTATAAAATTACTATTCACAGCACCACAGTGATGTGTGTTCTGACTTTTTTTCTTAAGCCTTGACTAACAGAAGGCATGGTGAAAACAAGAACAGGAAATATTTAGAAAACGGTATTTGAAGGTTGAGGTTAAACCACTATTAAGCTCTTATTTTTGAAAAGGCAAAGTAAGAGGAGGTTCTAAAGAGTGTGTTGCACAATCAGCTGTGTGTAGTTAACCCTGGCTAGCTCCAATCAGAAGGAGTTTTCTAAAGCACATAGCAGAGTGCCTTTTGACTGACTTTCTTTATTCAGCTATTTGATTGGTATTTACTAACATTTTTTCCCTCATTTGTTTCTTCCTCCTCAGTCCTGAGGATATCTTAAATTGCAGCGTTTATAAAAATCTGAGAGCTCCCAAGAGCATTAGTGGAAGATGTTTCAAAGACATCTAGATAAACAAAAAAATTAAATTTTATCTCATTAAATCCATAACAACAGACTAATTAGCATGCTGTTTGCAAACACACTTTTGAGGCAAAAATGAAGCTACATCTTCTTTTTTGTCTCAGAAATTGTAGCATTGGTAATGCCACTACAAGGGCCAGATCCTGAAAGTTTCCTCAGTGCCTGTTGCCATACGGAGTGTGAGCATCTGGGCCTTGCCAGGAGGCATTTCATAGACCATGCAAGAGCTTCCTTCTGGAGAAAAAGAAAAATTCTAACCACTGAGGCTGTCTTGATGTTTTTCTGTCTCAAAGTGGTTTTTGTCATCTTCTTTTTTATTCAGCCACTGAGCAACTTTGATGTCCAGTTTCTGAATGCAGTTGGAGACCTGTTGGACCTTATTCCTGCATTATTTGATTATTCTGCACGGGGTGGACAATGCAATGTGGATTCAGGAGGCCATGGGAGATACCAGTGGGACATGGGACACTGCTCTGCACTGATCAAGGTGAACACCAGAACTTAATCTCCAGTGACTGTGTTGATTTGCAGTGTCATGAGTTTGCATTTCTGGATTCTTCCCTGTTCATGTTGCTTGTGTATAAAGAGACTTCTGTCAATGATCAAGATGTATATATGCAGTTGTCATTTGTGCCTCTAGGATTTTGAGTCCAGTTTTTCTCACTTGTGTTCAAGTTGAGGGAAAAGACCAAACCAAAACCACGGAGATGGGTGTTGAAAAGCTGTTAGAACTACTAGGGAATGAGGAGCTACCAGGGAGAGGAGACTGGATGAAAATAACTCATTCACCTAGAGAAGTGAAGTCTGAAAAGGGATGTTGTGAGTGACTACAAATACCTTGGGCAAATAGGCAGGGAAAAAAGGAAAAGGATAATTTAAACTAAAGGTCAGTGCTAATGTAAAAACAAATAGATGCAAGTAGCTGATGTTTTCTGTTAATAGTGATACCTTTGAATGGCTTTCCAGTAGGAGTGATGACAGAAAAAGCCCCACAGTTTTAAGATGAGTGACTGATGCATCATGGTGGCAATTACATTTTTCAGTTAAAATTATTAAGGAGATTTAATCAGCATCCGGAGACTCAATGTATTGCAGAGCAACAATATTCACCTTAAACTGAGAAATGTTAACTGAAGCATTTGCCTACAGTAAGAGGTTTCTGAGCTCACAAAAATTGTGGAACCAGGGAAATATTTTGAAGACATGTACCATCAATATATATATTTACCTCTTCAAATTAAATTTACTTGTATTTGCTTCTGTGCTTCACTTCAAAATGAACCAGAGGAATTCTCACAGAAACAGTATGTTTAAAATTAATGTTGGATATGTTTGAAAAGATCTGATTTGAATGTGTGAATAGAAATACTCCAAATGAAACTGGGGGAAAGCCTATACCATGTGATGCAGGTATCCCAAATAACCCCACAATGTTTTATTTTGAAAACAACACATGGGCAGGAATTGTTTCAAGAGGTTTCAGAAATTAATTTAGTACACAGCTAAAAGCATAAGAATCTGCTCTTTCTTCAATAATGCAATTAATCAAACTACTTAAAACAAAGTTCTCCTAGTTTCTATCAGGTAGAAAACATGCAAAATATCATGGGGTCTGAAATTATGAATCTTTCTGCTTCTGTTTTCCAGGTTCTACCTGGATATGAGAATATATATTTTGCCCATTCCAGCTGGTTTACTTATGCAGCCACACTGAGAATATATAAGCATTGGAACTTCAATATAGTTGATCCATACACCAGCACTGGCCGTCTCTCATTCAGTAGTTACCCAGGTAAAGTCAAGAAAACCAAAACTATGGAGATATTCAATTTGGCAAGGACCACTTTGCTGTCTTGTATTTGTCCTGGCTGTGAAAAGGATGGTAACTCAACAAGCATTGGCTTCAATCTACCTTAGAACTTGTAGCCACCAAGAGGACAAAATGACAGCTTGAATTTTGTATCTTGAACATGATATTGTTGTCATTGTCTTTTGTTGTTTAATCACCTTCAGTGCTCTGAATAGTACTGGTTAAATATTTTACCTCTGGCACAAACATGCTGCTTTGAATTCTGCTTGTGTGGTCTGTAGTCATCTCAAGTGCTGAACTCCTCACCATGCCTGTAGCATTCACATGTTTGGTAACAACAATTTTGAGTGCTTCTGTTTACCATTGTGACATGACTCATGCTGTAATGGGATTATTACTGAGTATCAAACACTTGATGTTTGAAAGTGTATTGGCTTCTTTGATGTTGGGTTCAGGAGCCTTCAGTAGTTTTGTTGTTTTTTTATTTTTTTTCCTTTCCTCCTTTTTATTTTTCTTCCTTTTCCAGCTTCTCTATAAGCTGTCACAGAGAGGAGTATGTTTTAATGCTTATTTGGTGTGTTAATAATATAGCCAGCCAAAATCTTTAGAGTCTCTTTTGGGAAGATTAGGCCAAATGTTAGAAATCGCCAGCAAATAATGTTTGAGTAGCAAAATATGTGCTCTTGGTACAGAATAGCACCAAGAAATGGGAACGTGAAAAACCAAAGCAAATCTGTAACGCCCTCTTAGAGCTGACATTGCATAAGCTTTTAGAGGTGAAATTTCAAGTTCAAAAATACCTAAACAGTCAAGAATCTTCATAAAACATTTTAAATTAAGTAAGTACCATAGGAGACTATCTCATTCTAATGAATTTTGTTGGCTGATGATTTTGAAATATGCTTTGTTGAGTAATGGTGCCTTACTGTAAGGGCAAGGGTTTCTTCATGGCAGGGGCTCCTGAGACTGTGACTGGGAGAATGTTTTGAAAAGCAGTTGCATTCATTTCATGTTGAAAACAAGCCTTTTTCTGTGAGGGTCTGACCCTCCTCAGTGACCCTTCTCAGGAATTTTCTGACAAGTGAGATTTTTAATTTGAGGAAGGGGTAAAGTAGTCTGAATGCTCTTAAGTGTACAGCCTTTCAAGAGCTTGGATTATCTGCAATTGCCTTGGAGGAATTTCACTTGCTTGTTGCAAGGAATTTTGCCAAGCCTGTGTAATTTGATTGAAAGCAAAGGTTTCTGAGTTCTGTTCATCATGTGAGTGTTCATGAGGTTATTCTGGCTCTCACATCTCTCAGCTGAAATACTGATGATAGCACTTGCCTTGACAAGAATGTGGCTCTATTTAGCAACTGTTGTATGCTGCACTGTGCTGCAGATTCAAAATTGGGGGTCATGATCAGCTGCACAGAGCATTTATTAATTTATTTTTAGTGAAAGTCTGTGGTGATGTCTTTCAGTTGTCCCTTTTGCAGATTCTTTGTATAAGGAATTAAAAATATTCTGTTTTTATGACACTGGTAAAGCATAGTGTGTGGCAGGATACCTGAAAATCAGCTACTGCTTTGCTGAAATGGTTGGGGTCTGTTCATTAGTGTACAAAATCCCAGTGTGCTTCCCTGAGAGTGCTGAGGTCTGCAGAGATGGCTTATTTTAAAGCTTCCTATTGCCATGTGGACTCTGGCATAGTCCTGTGGGAAGGTGTACTTCTACCAACCAAATGAGTGAGAACTGTTGCAAAGCATAGTTCCCATGGCTACAGTGACATTTGAGAGGTCTGTGGTATGCAGAGGGTGCTCACTGATTACTGGGTGCTATTACAAGCACTGGACAAGCATGGTCCATTGACTGCAGCTAATTGCATTAGCTGTGGGTGTAGTTCACAGACTTGCAGTTCTCCATGGCATGAGTAAGCACTGGCCTAGTAATGCTCCAGGGGCATCACGTAGGAAGGAGGCAACTGCCAAATTCCTCTGCTCCATGTTATGATGAGAGATATTTTCAGAGCATCTGACTTTGGAATCTGCAGCTCCTGGCCATGGTTCAACCTGACAATTGTAATGTCTCCTTGCATAAATGTTCCTGCTTTTGGTCTCTGTCCTCATAGATGTAAGAACCAGTAAGAAAGGCCAACCTAGTAATTTCTCCTGAGTAGTAGCATGATCCTATGGACATAGAACTATTAACTTCTGGAGGAAACAGAGAGCACTAAAAAACAAGGTGCTCTTCTAGGCCTTCAGCAACACTTAACTGAGTTATTCAAAGATTGTTGTCATCCAGTAAGATAGGATGTAAAGTAAAACTATGCTGCTGTCTAAAAGGTGTGTCAGAAAATGTTAAGGGGTCATTTGTCTTCTGAGAAGGAATGTGCCAAATCCATGATTTCTCCTGGATAACTTTACTCACAGAGTAAAATTATCCATATTATTTCTTTATTTACTGAATTTCAAAAGACAGGCTACTAGATTGCAAAAATTAGTATTTGCTGTGACTCAGTTTAGAGGTTCTGAGGCTATTGACTAAGCATGATTTGTGTTAGGGTGTGCATTGTGGTACAGCTGGATGTACTTCTTGCACTCCTTTGCTCATGTTGTGAGTGAGCAGGTGGAAGGACAGGCAGGAATTACAGAGTCCATCCCAGCTTCCCCAGCAGTTACCAGTGTTCTGCCACCAAGTTCAAATGTCCATTGTTAACAGTATATCTTCTCTGCTGCTTTCTCCCCTTCAGAGCAGCAGTAGTCCTGCAGAGGCACAGTCAAATGGGAATTAATGGGAGTTGTAATCTCTGTTTTTGCAGAATGATTTCTTTACTTGCTGCTCATTTCCACACTAACTCACCTTAATTCTCACTTGAACTCTGCTCATAGTCTTTGTCTGCAGAGCTGCATGTAGGACAGTTCTGTAAACCTTTGGAAAGGATGAATGTCTCTGAATTGAAAGCTTGAGCTTCGTTGTCTTCTTCAAGCTCTGGACATGAGTACTTCCTGTGGCTTGTGAATCCATGCATAGCAGAGAGAACTGAAATTGTACAGAGAATGTTACTGTTCCTCACAGATGTTGAATGAAGCTGTGCTCATGTGAGGGAGTAAGGAAGTGATGATAGAGACAAGGTAGGTTCTATGTTTTGTGCCACATATCTAGTGGTGGATCAGCCACGAACCTGCACCTCTCCTTCCTCTGTGCCCCTTTCCCTCCCCACCTCCAGTAAATTCTTTACACTGCCCATTAAGGCATTCAAAGAAATGAGCCAAACTAACCGATAAAAGTTATTATTTTCGTTGGATGGCAGGGGGGTTGCAGCTTCCAGGATTTGCATCCATTTGAATGGAGCTCTTTTGAACTCCATTTAAGAACAGGAATGTGCCATTTTGACAAAGCACTCTGGTTTGGATTTTGAACTACCTTCTCTGTGCTGAGCCACGGTCTTATAAAGTATGTTAATTTGATTTTAGCAGCTTTAACAAAAACAGCTGAAGAAGAATAGTTGAAGACTTTTACTTCTACGTTTCCTCCTCTGGTCTGTTATTGGGATCTTTCTTGGTTGAGCTAGGCAGTGATGTGGGAGTAAGATGGCACAAGTTGTCTTGATGGATAACCATACATGTCATGTACATATCCATCCATCCATCCATGCTAAGGCAGGAGAGAGAGGTGATTTGTGTCCCTTGCTGTGAGGTAATCTGGTGTTAGTGCAACAAAATCCTTTCCCACAGCTTGAGGAAGGGAGGAACAAACTATGGAAAAGGTGGTAGCATTTGTTCTCAGGAATACCTTGCTCATAAGGTATTCCCAGACCATTTCCTGCTTCCTCCAGCATCTGTTTAAAACCTGGAGAGAAGCAAAGGAAGGTGTGGTGAGCTTTGGAGATAAAACCAGAGCTATAGTATGGTAGGTGCTATCTCTTACTGCCTAGGAGAGATGTGCAAGTGGAAGGGAGGCAGCTAATGGGTGCTCAGTCTTGACACGAGAAGCAGCTGCTGATTGTCTGCTGATCTGGAGAATACCTTTATTTTCCCATACTTAAATGTGTTTATACACTAGAACATTGGGCATCTCAGCCAGGAGCTACTCCCATCCCTGAGAGGTGGGCTAGATCTCATAGCTTTGACTTCTAGCCTGTAAAGCTGACCCTTGCTGCACTTGAAAGAGCACAGTGACCTTTTAAAACACCAAAAAAGCCGATGCTGCCTGGTTCAGAAAGCAGCAGTCTGCCTCTTTCAGAACAGTAGTAGCCAGGAATGTGCTGCCACCCACATGCTCTTTGATGTGCTGACTTTCTGGAGAGCACTGTGGCACAGATTGCAAATGATTGCAAAAAATGCTTGGCTGATTAATGTCATGGTGAGTGAAACTCTATATTTTGGAAACTTCAGTTTTCCAGTGGCATTTGGAAACTGCCACTGAATCTTAATCTGATCCAGAAAATGCAATCAGAAGTACTTTTGCTTGTTTCTCTGTAGAGTTGTCAGTTTCTTTGGAGGGAGGGGTTAAAAAAAACCCCAAAAACAATAAAACAAAACAAATTTGACTGAGTGTTCCTAACAAAAATGGGAGGCAGGTTTGCAGAGATGGTTTTACAGGAAAAACATAGAAGAAGCGTACAGTGAGATAACACCTTCAATTACAGCAGATTCTCATACATACTTAGAAGAATGGCTCAAGAGGACATCAAACATCTGATACTTCTAGACTTCTCTACCAAGGTTTTATTTTTCTGGATGTCTTTACCGTGGGTAGCCTGTTGCTTGTGATTTACCTTCCCTTTGTTTCAGAATTGCCCATGCCTTAAATCAAAATGGGGTATGCCATCTTGGAATTATTAGGCTAGTAATGGTGTATCGTGGAGGTTATGTTGTGTTATAAAACATTGCAGGATAAGACTTGGTAAATACTAAGGCCCAGAAGGAAATCCCCTTCTTTTCAGCTTAGCTGAACTTTGCACTTTATTTGAATTACAGAGTTCAACCTTCAGTTAATTCAGCATCATTCCTTGTGTTAACACTTGTTTTGAGTCAAGCTTTTCTGTTCTATCTCAGCTGTTGATGGAAATTGAAGAGAGAAATTACTTGGTTTGTTTTGAAGTAGGACACTTGGCATTGTGACCCACAAGAATTGATGCTCAATTCACATCACAATTGTTTAACAATTTCAATTATTGCCTGTGTTTGGGCAAGCACCACTTGACTTGTTATGTAGCAGATTATTGCTAGAGTATCCCAAGTCCTTGTATAAAATAGACTGGCTGAGCCAAGTTTAGGATGTTTCTCTTGTCCTTACTTATTTGAGGGAGATCTCTGCTGATAATGTGTGTAATGTATTGCCTCTCTCTTCATAAGTAATACCAGATGCCAGGGTGCTCAGTCTATTCTATACTGATTTTTTTTTTTTTTTGAGAAAAGATGTCCACACAGTGTATTTTCCTGGATCTGTTCTAATTTGAGAACTTGCTTCTTTAAAGAAATTTTGCTGAACTAGAGCCCTTAAACATTGCATAAGTTTTTAGAGGTGAATTTCAAGTTCAAAAGGTGGTCTGCCTTTTGATAAAAGCCCAGAAATAGGAGGCAGAGCTGGGTTGTCTTTCTTGCTGTCATAGGTTGGTGACCTTTGCAGATTGCGTTAACAACGTTTGCTGTGGAAGATTTCATAGAGGAGCTCAACTATTAATGGTGTAGCACAGCATTTTAGCATTTTGTAGTCTTTGAAGACTGATGCTATTAAAAACTTCATAACAAGAGTTTAGGTTCTGTATGACTTCCCCATGACCAGCTCAGTTAACAACCTTTCTTCCCTAACCTGGCAGCCACGTATCTGCTGAGTAATCTAAAGGCCAAGTTATTTCTGCTGTACAAGTAGTCCCCATACTATCCAAGGCATATAGCTGACCTTTGCAGCTCTGCATGCCACCTCCTGGCAAAGGGTTTGCAACTGGACCTAGCACTTCTGTTGGCATGTAACCTGGAAGGGAATCCTGCCCACAGATCCATCGCAGTATTGACTTTGCAGAGCTGGCAGGAATAAAAAACCCCTGTGACAACATGTTAGGAAGAGGAAGTAGGTAGAGCTTCTCATACAGGATGTGGTTTATGATTTAGAAGGTGCTTGTGTCTTGGAGATGCTTTTAAGATACCTGAGACAGGAAAAGATTAAACTAGAAGGAAGATTTTTCTGCTTGATTTAATACAGAATGAGTTAATTAAGGGGATTAATTCAAATTAATTAAATTAATTTATGTTGTCTTTACAGAGTAAAAATCTAAAACTGATAGTTGTTGATGAAACTGTTTTTGTGGAGCTTCTACTTTGCTTTGGTTTTCATTGTTGAATTTTTATATTTTTTTTAGTTCACTTCTTTGTTAGAAACAAACACTTGACAGGCATTTAGGGTATGGAATCCTTAGCATAAGACACAGCTTGACTTATGGAGAAGCTTCTACACTTCCAGGCTTGGCATACAAACACAAAGCAGATGCTTTATACAAAGAATTAGGTGTCTTGAAAATGTGACAGTTTCTCATTTCAAACTGTGTTGACAGGTGGGCCTAAAGCCCTTGCAGAAGTTACTACCTCATCTTTAACCTTTGTACAGTTTGAGTTCACACACACACATTGACTCATCCATATCCTGATTACTTATCTCTTGTTTTGTTGAGTATATCAAAGGTTCACAAAGATAACAAGTTTTGTGTTATTGCTTTTTAAGGCTTTTTGGTGTCCCTGGATGACTTTTACATACTGGGCAGTGGATTGGTCATGTTGCAGACTACCAACAGTGTTTACAATGAAACCCTCATTAAGCAAGTGGTGCCAGAATCCCTGTTAGCCTGGCAGAGGGTCCGCATTGCCAACATGATGGCAAATGATGGCAAAACTTGGGCAGAGACCTTCTCAAAGTGCAACTCTGGTAAGTACACCTTCATATGCATCTGAGGAAAAAAGATGTGCTCCCTCTACCTCTTGTACTTGTTTCCTTCCCTTGGCAGGACATGTAACTCTCTCTGTTCTCACATCCAGGAACCTACAACAATCAGTACATGGTTCTAGACCTGAAGAAGGTCAAGCTGCAGAGGAGCCTTGATGATGGTGCATTGTACATTGTTGAGCAGATCCCAACCCTTGTGGAGTATTCTGATATAGCTCCTATAGTAGTTACTGGCTTAGGAAAACCATCTCTTTATGCCAACTGAGAATTGTGTTTTGTACCAGGGAAGGGTTTGTTGAATACTAGTCCTGAGTTTAAAGTAAGGAAGCCTTGTGTGAGCAACCCTCAGCTTTGCATGAGCATCCTTGTGTAGCTGGATCAATTGCAATCTGTTGATTTACCTGGTATGCTGTGGCAGCAATGCAGTGAGCATCTGTGTCTCCTAGAAGCAGAGGAGGGGAAAATAGACTTTGTCTCTTTGCTTATCTGCATCCTTGCCTTTTTTCTGGTATTGCTTTGCCCTGTTGTAGGACCAATGAGAGAAAATGTGAGATCTGTTTGGGACAGTACTAAATAACGGTGATGCTGTGGGCTACTCAAAATGATTGTTGAGTCGATCACCCTAGAAGAAGATGAAATTTTGAATACCAAAGAAGTTCTATGTTAAATTCATCTCCTGAACTTTTCTGGATCTCTGTTTTCTGATAAATATTTGCTTTTTAAAAGGTTTTTTAATTCCCTAGCAAGACTAGCAAGAACTTGATGGAAAATAACAAAAATCTTGGTCAAGCAGAACACTCACTGTCAGGTTTAATTCGCAAGTGTTTACTAGACATATCATCAACATAAAAGCCTGAGCCTTAACTGTGTCTAAAGCTTTGTGCTCCTTCCCCATATCACATGCTGAGGGGATAAATTGATGAATTGCTCGTCATCAAAATGATGGGAAATTTGTCTGTGTTAGCAGCTGGGGTTGGTTCTCTTTGAAATTTTTCCTTGTTTCCTAGCTTCTTGAAAAGTTCTGGCTTTTTCCAGGCATTGCCACATTGTCAGTCTCTTTTGGCTTCTTTTGCCTTGGGCTTCTCAATACTGTGTTGTGTTTGGGGTGCAGACAAAGAAGCTGATAGAGACTGTCTAGCTCTGGCACTGGAAACATTGCAGCCCCATCTCTGCAGCCTGTGCAGAGAGGCCAGGCTTGGCAGGTACCTTGAGTTCCTTTTGATTTTAGAGCAGCTGTGTGGCATTCTCTGTAGGACTGAGCCCAACTCCTGGGCTTGGCCACACCGTGACCACTTCTTGCCTCTGAGATGTTGTAGCTGCTCTGTTCTCAAAGGTGGCAGCATGGCAGTGCTGAACCTGTGCAGAGAGGCCAGGCTTGGCAGGTACCTTGAGTCAGCAATGATTTTGGAGCAGCTGCATGGCATTCTCTGTAGGACTGAGCCCATCTCCTGGGCTTGGGCACACCGTGACCACTTCTTCCCTCTGAGATGTTGTAGCTGCTCTGTTCTCAAAGGTGGCAGCATGTATTAGAGGTTACACATTACTTCATACCTGTAGTAGGTCTTTTCCCAGATATCTAAGTGTACCTTGTGCATATTGGATAACAGAGCAGTCAGTCTCTGGGAGTTTAAACATTAGGAGGACAGCCTTCAACACACAGGTTGAGCTAAGCCCTGCCAAAGTGCAGTTTTGGAGACTTCAGCTGCTGTAAGAAGCAGATCTGAACTCCTCCCTGCCATGCAGGACACCAGAGAAGTCCCTTCAAGGCCCCTGTCCTGTTCCCAGGTGCTTGGAGCAGCTCAGGTGAAGGAAGTTTATCTCTCTCAAGAGCAATGCTGGCTTAAAATCTTTGTAGCGTAGCTGATCCTGGCACGCTCCATCATTGCCATGTAGCAGGTGTCCCAAGATAATGCACTTTTTGGGCACGCTGGTTTGGTCAGAGTGAGTTTGCCACCAGCATTTGCTTTTTGAGTCTCTTTGAAGCATATACCTAGAAATCACAGAGAAAGATAATTGAAATCTCAGGTGAACAAAGGCAGGTATTGCCGTAGTAAACCTTGTACTGAGGAAAAATGAAGCATTTCCTTATACAGGTTTGAAAATAAAATTATTTTTTTTCTTTATGGCTCCTGTCATTCTGCAGGGCAGTGCAGATGAGTTCTCAATAACAGGAATCTCTTATATTGCCCTTTCCAGGCAAAGATGTCCACGTGCTTTCTGTATATTGACAAAGAAAACTCAGAAATCCTTTGGAGGAGGTGAGGGAGGGCAACACTGTCGCAAGTGAAGGAATAGGTCACAGGAATAGGCTGTAGTTCATGTTTCATGATGATGAATGAGTACTCTATCAAAAGCAACACATCAGAGCAAAACCTGGGGTCTGAGTGTCTTCCATATATGCAATATTTTTACTGCCCTGACTCTCCATATTGCTGGTACCTTTTGCTCTCTAAATGCAGAGAAGGAAAACATTTTGATTCAGGAATTTTTTGCTGCCTTCATGTCATCCCTTCCTTTCAACTTCACAGTCTCTTTTGACTTGTTTTTTGTCACTGTGCACCCTGCCAGGTTTCACTGGCTTATAGCAGCCTTTGGGTAAAGTCTGGCTTAGGTTGACTGTTGCACTCTTTCCATGGGATTTGCAGTCTTGCAGATTCTGAGACACAGAAGAGGTCTTGCTGGAGGAGAACTTTAATAGCTTCCTCTGTTTTAGCAATTTTAACAAGAAGTTTTTTCAGGTGGGAGAAAGGGGTCACCTGTATGCACTGTGTTCATGTGAGACAATAGCCCCTTTTTGAATCACAGCTAAACCTTACTGGTTTGGAAGCTGATGTATCCGTGTCCTCCGGCCTGCGTCGTTAGAGGCTGGCAAGTTGCTCATTTCTGGAGGACGCCTGTATTACAACACAGCCTGTACACAGCCTGTTTCCTTCAGGTAGGCTCTGGGTCACGTAAGCAAATGCCAGCAGACAGGAATACCCTGTCTTCCCTATCCTAGGCAGGACCCAAGCTGGTGAGGCCTCCAGTCAGACAGTGCTCCACTGCTAATGCTGTCTGCATATCCTTCAGGAAGCTTGGCTTGTATTTGTGTGTATTACTCCCTGTGAGTTCCAGTTGATTTTCTTGAGCATCTTACACTGGACTCCTCACACTGTGCTGGACTGATCTTAATGGAGGCCTGCATTTATCAGTGCCTAGATAGTAAATCTCTAAGCCAAATCCTGATGTGTGTGATTTGAGAATGAACAGGGAATGTTGGTGCTTTGGTGACATCTTGAAAGTATGCTATTCTTGGGCCTAGCTCATGTTATATACTTGCTGCCTAAAAATAAAAAAAATTAAATGTTAAGGTATAGTTATCTATTCGTATATATTCAAGGACTTCCTGTACTCAGATTCTGATCTGGAAGGTCTCCTGGCTCTTTACAAGAGCTTTCCCTGGTGGTCTTCTTTCCGTAGTTTTATGCAGGATTGGTTTTGGAAAGGTTAGAGCAAGGCTCTGCTCTGCTGATCAATCACTTCTTAACCTTCAAAGGCAGCTACTGGCAAATGTGCAGCAATCCCCCATCCTTCTTTATGGCTGTGTGCAACCCCCACTGCACAAAGCATGTGTGTGCTGGCCTGCCTCCTGTTCGGCCCGAGTGGCCCTGTGGTCTCTGTGTGTTTGTGTGTGTCAGTCCCTCCCTGACATCTCCGCATGGTGTGTTGTTCTGCTTTGGAGAGATGGGAAGCAGGCAAAACCAGAGTGACTTCAGGCCTCTCACTGTGAAGTTCTGTGGAGATAAATGATTTTGCAGTCCTTTAAGGTTCAACAGGGAAACCTCTGCAAGAGGGCTGTGGCCATGCTGCATGTTCAGGCTCCTGCAAGTCTGATCTCGGCTGTTTTGCAGGATGAGTCCTGAGGCTGGAAGTCTGGGGGCGGGTTGCCTGGGTATGCAGTCTCCAGTGATGTTATGCTGGGAGTCAGCCCTGGTCATGCCAGTGACTGTTGCCTTATTGTGTTCAAACCAGTTTTCTGTGTTGTTCCTCGACATGCTGCTGAGGCAATGCAACATGGACAATTATTTATTTTCTTTTCTGATACAAGCAAGAGCATCCAGCTTTTCCAAGTGATTAACAGATTGGGGTTTGTCTCTGGCAGGTTACTGGCCTTCATACAATATCCCTTTCCATGAAAAGATTTACAATCTCAGTGGGTATGCATCATACGTTGTCAAGTACGGCATGGATTTCTCCTATGAGCTTGCTCCAAGAGCCAAAATCTTCCGTCGAGACCAGGGCAAGGTGACCAACTTGGAAAGCATGAAGTACATCATGAGATACAACAGTAAGACACATTTGTGTGCTGTGGAGCTGATCTTAATAAGCAGTGTTACTTTTATTTCTTGGTTTGTAGTGGGAAGCTGCAGCCTCACATACAGATCAGTTATACTGTTCTAAATGCAAAATACACACCAAGGAAAAAGGTAACACAAGCTTACTTTGGAGGTAGGAAACTGGGCTAAAATTGCTCTTTCAAGAACAAGACCCCTTGGGCTTGTTATTTGACTTTTCCAGAAAGCTTCTGACTGCAAGAGAGAGTACTCCAGGAAACCTCATGGACTGCTGCCACCTAATACATCTAAAGCCTGTCAATCTTGAAAGCCTTAAATCCTAAGCAACAGTTAGACATGATCAGAGCAGAGAATTTAGTGTAAAATTTAAGGTCTTTTTCCATGTTCAGGCAAATGGTCTTTTGCAGGTGGCATAGAGTTAATTTTCTTAGTGGTTGATACAGTACTGTGTTTTGGATGTAGTATGAGAATAATGTTGATAGTTCAAGTATTATTTAAACTGATGTTTTAGTTGTTGATAAGTCAAGGACTTTTTCAGTTTCCCATGCTCTGCCAGCAAGCAGGTGCACAAGAAGCTGTCAGAGCATGGCCAGGACATCTGAACTGAAGTGGCCAAAGGGATATTCCATACTATTGAACCTCATTCTTATTGTGTAAACTGTGGGAATTGGCTGGAAGGTGCTGATCCCTGCTCAGGGATGGGCGTTGCATTGGTCAGCAAGTGGTGAGCAATTGTATTGTGAGTCACTTGTTTCACTAAGGGTTTTTTTCTCTTGCCCTCCCTTTCCTTTTTAATTTTTGTTATTAACAATTCAGTTAATGAAATTGTTGTTATCTCAACCTATGGTTTTTACCTTTTTCCAATTCTTCTCCCCATCCCGTGAGGGGTGGGGCTTGGAGGGATGTGGATGAGTAGTTTTGTGGTACTTAGTTGCCAGCAGGGGTTGAACCAGGACAGTAGGTAATGCTCTGTTGTTTTTTCCTGACAGGGCTCTCCTTAACTGGATTAAACTCAGCTTAATTAACTTCTGTCTAAGCCCATCTCAAAGTACTGATAGCTTTAGATGCTATATTTTTATTCCCAATTATAGGGAGCTTGCTGATTACTGGACTTGAGGTTTGGGAGGCCTCTCCCAGGGTGGGGTATCATTCCTGTCTGGGCTGTGAGTAGCAGCATGCTCGTAGAGGCTGAGCTCATCACCTTCCCCTCCGGCTTGCAGCTACTGCAGTGGGTGTTCAAAGGTTTTGCTCCTTTACAGTTATTTTTTTCCAGAACAGGAAAACAACGGCTCTCATTGCTGTATTTCCCCATCTCTCTCCCCCCTCCCCGCCCCCAACCTGCCACTTCCCTTTCTCTTCTGCTTTTCTCTCCTGACAAAGTTTCTACAATCTTTAGTCATGTGGAATTTCATCAGGTGGAATTGCAGATATTTGTGGTTAGATGTTGGCAGTGGTGCCCCTGGAATGCAGAAGTAGCTGTATGGTCTTGAATTAGGAGCTTGTCTACTTCATGTCCTGTCTTGAGTGCTGATCTGTAGCTGGTACCTAGGGAGAAGCACAAAAGCAATGTGACAGAGTGCAGTTACCCAGTTTTTAGTGGCTCCAGTATTTAGCATCAGCTTTTTGTGAGGGGGCTGACTTATTTTCTTTTCTTCTGTCCTTCCCACATTTCACCCCAGACTATCAGCATGATCCTTATGCTGAACACAATCCTTGCAACACCATTTGCTGCCGGGAAGACCTGAATCCTTCTTTACCAGTGCCTGCAGGCTGCTATGACTCCAAGGTAAATTACCTTAATTTCAATATCTGCTGAATGTTGGCTGCAGCCTGTTTGTTCTCCTGTCAGACCTGTAGCATGTTTCCCTGCACCAGGACAAGCATGGCCAGGCATGTCTGTTCCCTCTTTTCATGCTATCCCAGTGCTTGGGCACCTCCTCAGGTGGGAATTCTCTGCAGAGTCTCATTTCCTGTCCCTGACATCAGTCCTAGCAGAGAATATAGGGGGAGCTGTATGAAAAAACTACATCCATGGGAGCTTGTGGTGTTCAGGGGTTAAACCCCAAAGCCTTACAGCAGGAAACAAGTCTTCAGCTCACTCAGGGAATAAGACTGTTGTACAGCCTCAGCCTTCTGTTCATTAGGACTCTGTGGGTGCCTCCTGGAGCCCACAGGAAAAGGGTTGCATTCTCACTTTAGGTTTAAATTTACAAAAGCCTGGCTCTCCAGTAAGCCACCCTGCACTGCGGCTCCACCTCTCTGCAAAACTGCTTTCTGAAAAGTTTGGTGAAGATCACTTTGCATTTTAGGGGGATGTGGAAAAATCCACTGTCCTGGAGAAAACAGCATTTATTTTTGGCAGGTTATATGATATTTTCACTGTGAAGAGCAATGCCCAAGTAAGCAGCTGTGCTGAAAATTTGTACAGTGTTTTATCCTGTGGGGTCCAGCCTGCTGCATTTCTGGATTACGAGTTTGGTTGCTAGGATGGACCTGGGGATGCTCTTTTGGTATCTCCAGTGCTGTGTCCAGCCAGCTGTGTGTTGCAGTGGACAGTAGTGGGAGAGTCCCAGAGCTGGGTAATACAAGAGGAATGCAGAAAATGGCTTTGTAGAGGGGTCTGGTAAGGGAATGGTCAATGCATGCTGCAGTGCCTTAGCCAGCAGTTAGGCAAGGGCTGGGCTGGAGGTGGAACAGGGAGCTTAAGAGGGGCATTGAAAGAAATAACCCAGAGCACAGGCCAAACCTGTTCTAGCTGTAAACCCTACTGACACATTTAGTGTCTGAGTTTGGGAAAATGGAGCAGGCTTGGGACCTCTTTGGAGACAATGAAGGAGCATTGCAGAGCTTGGGTACCAATATTAACTCTGTGCTGCCTTTCTCCATTCCTGAATTACCCTGATATGTTCCCAGGGGATGGCCCAAGTGCTCAACATGCAGCAGAGTTTAGGGCAGACCCCCTCATCCACCTGCTGCAGCCCCATAAAATCAGGGAGGGTTGTCCTGAGGGCAGATGCTCTGGCTTTTTCCACCTGGCAAGGGCAAGTGTGGGCTTGTGGTTTGCTGGTGCCCTTCAGCACTGGCAGCTGTGTGACTGGAGATGCCTCTGCACAGGGGAGGAATTGCTGCCTGTGCGTGTTTCCCTCTGCTCTCTTCCCTCACCTTATTATCCAATCTCTGGGAGCTGTTCCTGCTGTCTGGGATGGGGACGTGTCAGCCCTCACGCTGCCCTTTGCCGCGGGTTCCTGTCCTTTGTTCCAGGTGTCGGATTTCCGCCTGGCTGCAGCGTTCACGGCCTCGGCCATCAACGGCCCACCGGTGCAGGGCGGTCTCCCGGTCTTCAGCTGGAGACGGTTCAACCGCACGCGGCACCAGGGCCTGCCCGAGTCGTACAACTTCAATTTTGTCACCATGAGGCCCATCCTGTGAAACCAGCGTCAGTATCCACAAGTGGAATTTTTTTTAATGGAAATTTTATTTCTTGTGTAATAAATCGACCTGGGTGTCCACATCCCTGTGCCTTATACCTGCATTCCCATGTCCTGTCTGCTAGGCACTTTGTACTGATATCGGCTGCCTCGCTGCAGCCCAAAGCACATTCCTTTCTTCTGAGCTGTTTGGGTGGCCCTTCCTCTGACTAGGATTGATGAGCAGCAGGTGACAGAGCTTTCTGTTGATCTGAGCCATCATCACAGCTGTTCCTGGAGCAGGAGTGAAGAGCAATGCCACCAGTAAGAGTGATCAGTTTCTAGTAGCAACATGGGAGCTGTGTCCACAGCTGGGCCAAACCAGGTGGCTGCTTTGGGCCGTGATGGCCTTACCTCAGTGCTGGCTTGATGTCTGCCTTTTGTCTGAGTAGTGTGCTGCAAGTTGCTTCCCATCAAGCATGTGTTCTCTGTGGCAGATCAGTCTGTTCTGTACAGGATGTGACTTTCAGTGGCACTGTCAAGACTTCCTTTGTGTGGCCAGAGCAGCTAGCAATGTCAGGCTGCAAAAGAGGGTGAAGGGAAGTGGCCTGTTGCTTTGGAAATGGCCCCGCCCCAGGCTGCAGGGACAGAAATGTGATGCAATGGATCTCTTACAAGGGATCTCTCTCTCGGAATGATCAGCCCATGCAGTTGCTCGGTGCCATCTTTGCCTGTGCTCTCAGCTGGGGCAGGGGAATGTGACAGTGAGATGGCTGTGCACATTACTCTCAGCTACCTGTGTTTACACCAAGGAGTTGAGTCACTAGGCTGTTTTGTGCTAGATGTTCTATGTGTAATTAAGTAAAACAAAATAAACAGCTCTTTCCTCATGTCCTTGATGGTCCAAGCTAAATAGTGCACAGCACTGCCCTGTGTTATGAAGGTGAAGAATGATGAGCAGTGTGAGGTTCAAATGAAGCCTCTAGCATTTAGCTTGCATGATGGGGAAGAGAACAACATACTGGGTGAGGTTTTGGCTAAATATTTGGCTGCCACAGTAACGGTGATTTTTGCCAAGGGAAGAGAGATACCAGAAGTTACAGCAAAGCTGTTGTTGACAATGAAAAATTCATGAAGGGACTGAAGTGATTTGTTTGCTGAGGTAGGAGGTAGGTGTGACGTGCTGTGTGCAGAGACGCCTCCATGTGGTGATGGAGCCACTGCCACAGATTGGATTGAATTGACCTGGATTGAGCAGGCTGCAGCAGGCATTAAAGAGGACACTTAAGGAATGGATCTGGGTCATGAAGAGCACTGCAAGGATCTAAGCTACCAGCAAAGGACCAAGAATCAGCTGCTTGTTTGAAATAGGAAGCACAGAGGGGCTGGAGGATGGCTTGACTTCACTGTCACTCCTAGACAATGCAGCAACACTGCAGGATCTATTTACTGCTTTTTCACACAGTTTTATATAAAAATACAAATGGAGAAGTACTGTTTAAAAGTTGGTCCCCAGGGACCAGGAAACTGGCAATGGATTACTGCAGTGAACAGTGTTCTTGACCCAGGGCACAGCTGGATGCTTCCACCTGCAGGAAGTGGATCTGTGTGGCACCTGTGATGTGCCCATGACATGACAATATGCCTGGAAATAGCAGCTCTGCCTTTCTCTCACCTTGAGCCTCCTACCCTGAGGTATGACCTGTTTTGTGCTCCAACCCAGAGTTGTGGGAAATCAGAGCTCTTCTTTTGAAAGTGCCTTTCTGTAAGTAAGTATTTACACCAGTGGTACCTTGTGAGCCTTAGGACTACAATCTGCGTGACTTTGGTTATTTTTTTGCCTTTGGTTGTGCTGCTAAAGGCCACTGCATTCCTCTGGCTGTGCTGTCCTTTGTGCTTCCTTTGTTACCAGGCCAGCCAGGGCTGATCTGCCAGTCCTGACCACAGCAGCCGGGTCCAGCTCCTCCTCCCTGCACAGCTGCATCAGTGACCAGAGGAGGCTTTGATAGCATTGCATGGCCCAGTAGGCAGGAGCAAAAGAACTGGCAGATGACTACATGAAGTAACAAGGTTTCTTTGAGTATCTTATTTCCTTCTGCAGGTGCCACTTGGAATAAAAAAAAAGGAAGGTATGCTCTAAGTAGAGGATTTGTGGCAGAAGTTGCTGCATTTTTCATACCCTGCTTTCAAGTTTTTCCAAGTCCTGTGGCTTCTGACTCTTTAACTTCAGGTTTCCAGGGTTGTCTGAAGAGGGACTTAGTTGGTGGGGAGATGGAAGTGGTAGTGATAAATCTCTCTTGCCATAATGAAGAAATACTCTTCAGTCAATGCCTAGAGGAAATGACTCCTCTCAGCTGGACCTTCAAAATTGTCACATCAAACACAAGCCTTCACATGCTTTACCATTCCCGTTTTCTGAAATTCAGTCGCAAACTTGCCCCTCCTGGTTCTAGTGGTCATACCCTGCACAGCCTCAGCTCTAACAGGGGCCACAGTCTGTCACAGCATCTCTCTCTCTAGCAGGGGACACTGGGCAAGGTCCTGTCAGTGCCTGCCCAGGCCAGGCTGTACAGTACTTCAGGGAGAAACCAACAGCACTCCTTTGGCAGTGTCCTGGTGCTGTGCTGCTGGCTCAGGTTTGCTTCTCAGATGACTTCTGGGGTTTTTTCAGTTTGCCTAGTAAAAGCATCAGTGGTGTGCAGAAATGGACTTTGCTCTGGGGCTGTAGCAGTTTCCAGACTATAGTGTTCCAGATCTACTCTGCAGCAAACAATGAATGTTCTGCATGCTCACGTTCTCACTTGGCTTTACTTCAGCAGGAACTAAAATTAAAGCAGTGCTTGAGCAGAGTAGTTATGTTGTATTTGATGACAAAACATAGGCTCTGCACTATGTGCAGTACATATACTTGTAGTTTAAATAGGTAGTTTGAGAAACTCAGGACTTTCAAGTGGGATTGTGCTGAGGCATCACATCACAAGAGTCCATCATCTGGTCAGTGACTTGAAGCAAATTTCAGTAAGTGCATGGAAACTAATTATTAGCATCACAAATGAATTATATGCCCTTGAAGTACAGGCTCAGCACTAATGCAGGGTCGGCACATCAGTAACTCCATGTTCCAAGTACTTTGAGTTCTCAACAATTTGGCAGCAGAGTTGGGTCCAAGAGGCAATTTTCCCAGACTGTCTTCTAGTCCAGCTGTTTATTGGTCCCAAACGAGTTGCACAAGATGTGTCGTGGTGCTGTTCCTGGCTTCTTCCTTGAAGCAACTTGGTGGGGGAGAAGAGCCCTTCATGATGCCTGCACTGAAAGATGTTTTTATTAATTATTTATTTGTAATTTATTAATCCTGATTTCATTGTCCCTGAGTTATGCACTTTGTGCTGTGCCCAGCAGCTGCTTCCTGGCCAGGTGAGTGGGCCTTCATGCTTGAATGGTGCTCTGAAAAACTCTGGGACTTTGTCCAAAGCCTCTTGCTCAAAGAATGACCGTCGCTTCAGAGGTCAAACCTGACATCTTGGAGGGCAAGGAGAGCAGCACCAGCAATTGGATTTCCATTCCTGAATTTATCTGGGGCAACTTTGGGGTGCAGGTCACTTTATTCTCTGTGTCCATGCTTTGCAGAAATGCATGGAAGGCAACTTTCCAGAAGTTACAGCAGTGCTTTGGTTTTTTGCTTCTGTGATGGTAGCACCAGGCAGTTGACTTCCTGGGAATGACCACAAGCCAAAGCCTTGCTGCTCAGTGTTGGCTGAGCAAGGTGGCCACACCTCTGGAGAGGAGGAGCAAGCTCTGGGCTCTTTTTTGAGAGTTGCCTCCTGCTGTGTCAGGAACTAATGCACAGATGACTCAAAATGTTAAAAACCCAGTAGTTTTATTTCAAAGTATAAATTCCAGGCTTGTCAGACAAAACCCCACTAACAGTTAACACAGACACACACCAATCTAAAGTACATACAAAAATGGGGAAAGCTGGCAACTGCCCAGTTTAAAGTGGACATTAAATCAGTCCTACTTTTTTTTTTTTTTTGTATTTACATGTCCAGCTGCAAAACAAAACAAGAAATCAGATTTGGAATTTTCCAGCAAAGGATTTTGCACATTTGACTTCTGATAACCAATAAATTACTAAAGCTGAACAGGAATCCCTAAACAACTACTACTCAGCTATCTTATTTACAGCAACACCCCAACAGTTTAAACAGCAGTACAAATATATATATGTGTGTGTATATAGATATATACACACATCTATACATATATATATATATATATAGGCATATGTATATAAAAGAAGAAAAGAATGCTCAGCCTGCATACTGACAATGAGAACGAAAGATGCCTTTTTAACTTAAAAGGGATGAAAAGGAAAATTCATTTATTTGCTTTCTCCTAGCAATCCTTAATTTTTTCCTTCTTCTCTCAGAAGGTGTTTGGAAGGGAATAGATCTGCATGGCAGGGCTGGCTTAGTGTCACTTAATCTCTTCTCCCTCCAGTGTTTTCATACAATGCCCACCCCTACCCAAATCAACAAATTAAAAAAATATATATTTAATATCTCAAGCTTCTATTTAAAATATCTGCATAGATATTTTTGACAAAAGGAGAATACTCAAAGGGTGTATAAGAAGGCAGAATCACAGCTTGATTGTGTACAGTGTATGCAATACTCATCCTGGGGCATGGCTGGCTTGGGAGCAGGAACAGACGTGACCCGTCCCTTTATGTAGTATTGGGTTTTATTTACTGTACATTTAAGACTAAGCATCAAGGAAGAGCTGAAGTGGCTATTTCTGTTACAGTGCAAAATGATGTTCAGATCCTACTACTGAGCTGAGTCATGGTCCCAGTGAAGACTGAGGGGTCTTGCCTTTGTTTTCTAAGGAGACCCCTTAATTTTATAGGGAGAACACAATGAGTTTTTCCAGCCTTGTGTTAAAAACCTTGAGAAAGGGTGTCACAGTGCTTGTGCTCAGTGATCTAACATGGCCAAGGGCAGCACAAACAATTCCACGGAGCAACGTCAGACCAATGCATAGGGAAGCTGCTCAGAGCATGGAAATAATTACAGGCTGAGAGATCTGCATCCTTGTGTTTTCTGAAGCTGTCACTGGAGACTGTGCCATAGCTGCAGTCTGTCCTCTCCTAGCATTTATGGTTTTGTATCCAATACTTTTTTATCCATACTGCAATAAAACAGGCCAGTGAAGCTGTAACTAGGAGAAATGCAGAATGCCATTTTGTCATCAGCACTCCACAGCAGGGCTCCTCTCCAAGTAGATGAATTAACTCAAATTACTTTCAACCTGGACATCCAGATGCCCTTGTACCACACACAGAGAAAACAATTTAAACCTAAAACACACCAAAAGTAAATGAGGATTGAAAACACAGCTGTAGTCAGTGCTGTGTTTGCTAAAACATGGGCAACTCGGTCCAACGTGGTACTGCTGGAATGTCATGTACCCAGAGGCAGCAGCAAAGCACAGAATCACAGAATTCAGACACAGAGTCAGGAATTACTTTATACTGAAAGATGGAAAAGTTTGCATTAAGTGCAAAGAAGAAACCAAACTCAACACTTCCACTTAAAAGCCATATTAGAAATTTTTAGTGTATTAAAAAGTGGATTATTGGAAGGCTTCAGTCATTGATACTTTTCATTAATGAAGAGAGCAGTCTAGAAGCACAGTATTAATACACCTGTACTGAATGTTGCCAAATATTTTGGTAATACTTTCAAATAAAGTCTATAAAAGAAACAAACTGTTTCTGGTTGATTGTTGCTAGCAGAAAGTTTTTCAATAGTTTTAATGCTTTGTATTTACATGTCCAGCTGCAAAACAAAACAAGAAATCAGATTTGGAATTTTCCAGCAAAGGATTTTGCACATTTGACTTCTGATAACCAATAAATTACTAAAGCTGAACAGGAATCCCTAAACAACTACTACTCAGCTATCTTATTTACAGCAACACCCCAACAGTTTAAACAGCAGTACAAATATATATATGTGTGTGTATATAGATATATACACACATCTATACATATATATATATATATAGGCATATGTATATAAAAGAAGAAAAGAATGCTCAGCCTGCATACTGACAATGAGAAAGAAAGATGCCTTTTTAACTTAAAAGGGATGAAAAGGAAAATTCATTTATTTGCTTTCTCCTAGCAATCCTTAATTTTTTCCTTCTTCTCTCAGAAGGTGTTTGGAAGGGAATAGATCTGCATGGCAGGGCTGGCTTAGTGTCACTTAATCTCTTCTCCCTCCAGTGTTTTCATACAATGCCCACCCCTACCCAAATCAACAAATTAAAAAAATATATATTTAATATCTCAAGCTTCTATTTAAAATATCTGCATAGATATTTTTGACAAAAGGAGAATACTCAAAGGGTGTATAAGAAGGCAGAATCACAGCTTGATTGTGTACAGTGTATGCAATACTCATCCTGGGGCATGGCTGGCTTGGGAGCAGGAACAGACGTGACCCGTCCCTTTATGTAGTATTGGGTTTTATTTACTGTACATTTAAGACTAAGCATCAAGGAAGAGCTGAAGTGGCTATTTCTGTTACAGTGCAAAATGATGTTCAGATCCTACTACTGAGCTGAGTCATGGTCCCAGTGAAGACTGAGGGGTCTTGCCTTTGTTTTCTAAGGAGACCCCTTAATTTTATAGGGAGAACACAATGAGTTTTTCCAGCCTTGTGTTAAAAACCTTGAGAAAGGGTGTCACAGTGCTTGTGCTCAGTGATCTAACATGGCCAAGGGCAGCACAAACAATTCCACGGAGCAACGTCAGACCAATGCATAGGGAAGCTGCTCAGAGCATGGAAATAATTACAGGCTGAGAGATCTGCATCCTTGTGTTTTCTGAAGCTGTCACTGGAGACAGTGCCATAGCTGCAGTCTGTCCTCTCCTAGCATTTATGGTTTTGTATCCAATACTTTTTTATCCATACTGCAATAAAACAGGCCAGTGAAGCTGTAACTAGGAGAAATGCAGAATGCCATTTTGTCATCAGCACTCCACAGCAGGGCTCCTCTCCAAGTAGATGAATTAACTCAAATTACTTTCAACCTGGACATCCAGATGCCCTTGTACCACACACAGAGAAAACAATTTAAACCTAAAACACACCAAAAGTAAATGAGGATTGAAAACACAGCTGTAGTCAGTGCTGTGTTTGCTAAAACATGGGCAACTCGGTCCAACGTGGTACTGCTGGAATGTCATGTACCCAGAGGCAGCAGCAAAGCACAGAATCACAGAATTCAGACACAGAGTCAGGAATTACTTTATACTGAAAGATGGAAAAGTTTGCATTAAGTGCAAAGAAGAAACCAAACTCAACACTTCCACTTAAAAGCCATATTAGAAATTTTTAGTGTATTAAAAAGTGGATTATTGGAAGGCTTCAGTCATTGATACTTTTCATTAATGAAGAGAGCAGTCTAGAAGCACAGTATTAATACACCTGTACTGAATGTTGCCAAATATTTTGGTAATACTTTCAAATAAAGTCTATAAAAGAAACAAACTGTTTCTGGTTGATTGTTGCTAGCAGAAAGTTTTTCAATAGTTTTAATGCTTCTGCGAGGTTGAGGATAATAAAACCATCAGCCATTCGACTACATGGGAAAACTGCCATGAGGTAAGGAATTAACCACTACTCGTGTTTGTTAGCAAACTCACTGCAGAGATCTGCTCCACAGTGACAGTGACTGCACAAAACTGGCATAGTTCTCTTTGGGCATCAGTGATTTAAGGACCAGCTCCCTTGGAGGTCTCTGCACCAAACCAGGCATCTTAAAGTCAAGCCATGCTTTATCACGCACTTCTCCATCAGTACTTGCTCAAGATACTGAAATCTCACCTATAATATCCCTGCTGGGATGAAACAACGGGGAAGTGATTGTTCACCCCAGAGCTGTGATGTCTTTGGTCAACAAGGGTGTCTCACAAAATCCTGCCAAAACCCTAGAACTGCTGCCATACAGACCAGAAATGGATCTGTTAAGAGAGAAGCCAGTTTTTACAGTCAGTTCAGTGAAGAACTAAATCTTTAGTAAGTAAGTATGAGTCTTCTTTCTCTGATTATGCAGCCCACAAAACCTCCAACTGTACTGACACACTGTCCCTATTAATACCTCCACTGGAGGAAAGAAAATACTCTAACGCAGGACTTGCACCCCCTGCTTATCCCAAAGGAGACAAACCTTGTACCTATCCCAAAGGAGACAAACCTAACAAGAGAAATCTAAATGGAAGCTCAAGCTATAACAAAGCTCACATATAGTCTGGGCTGGAATCACAACTAAATAAATGAAATTCTAGGATGTATCCTCATGTTTATTTCAACTTTCAAACTTTAAAACTTCATACTACTGATACAGCCAAAGGCTCTTTGGTACCACCTCAAAGACACACTGACAAAAAATTGCCCAAGGACCTGACAGCCATCAACTGGAAATAACTCTTCTAATCTCTATTACAGAATTGTCTTTATAAGGACCAAAATTTAGTCTATTTCCACAAACAAAATACATTATTAAGTAATTATTCCTTAAAATAAGCAACCAGAACATTTACTTAAACACAGAAAAATTTTTTATAATAGCACCAGAAATACAGGGACAATTGCAGTTCAAAGGAAAGGTTACACAGTGTGAACCTTCTCTGAGGATACTTGGATTTAGCCAGAATTTAACGCAGGACTTGCACCTCCTGCTTATCCCAAAGGAGACAAACCTAACAAGAGAAATCTAAATGGAAGCTCAAGCTATAACAAAGCTCACATATAGTCTGGGCTGGAATCACAACTAAATAAATGAAATTCTAGGATGTATCCTCATGTTTATTTCAACTTTCAAACTTTAAAACTTCATACTACTGATACAGCCAAAGGCTCTTTGGTACCACCTCAAAGACACACTGACAAAAAATTGCCCAAGGACCTGACAGCCATCAACTGGAAATAACTCTTCTAATCTCTATTACAGAATTGTCTTTATAAGGACCAAAATTTAGTCTATTTCCACAAACAAAATACATTATTAAGTAATTATTCCTTAAAATAAGCAACCAGAACATTTACTTAAACACAGAAAAATTTTTTATAATAGCACCAGAAATACAGGGACAATTGCAGTTCAAAGGAAAGGTTACACAGTGTGAACCTTCTCTGAGGATACTTGGATTTAGCCAGAATTTTTGCTTGCCAAAATCAACTTTTAAATGCAAGTTTCCATACAGAAAATATCCATAACTCACCTGAGAGAAGTGACACTCCCAGCTACATGAAGTAGTGCAGTAAACCAGACAGAGGTCTGCAGTGCCATTTCTTTCACTGTAAAGGTTCTAAACAAACGAACAGCAGCTACAGAACCCATAATCTCTTAGCATATTTCATCAGCCCTGTTTGGGGATTTAACTTCTCTGATACTTCTTCAATTTTGCATCACACTTCAACATGCTGGTTTTGAGAAAGAGAGCATTGAAATGAGCAAATGTCATAGTCTACACCTTTGCTAGATGATGAAGTGTAGGAATGCAACTGAAAATTGCCAAAATTCAATCTTGGCATCTACTTTCTTGTCCAGGTACGTTATAATTTTGTTCTGCAAAAAGCAAGTTTAACATTATAATTATAATGACAGTGGGGGAGACGCACCAACTTCTTTTCTCAGCTCAGAAGCATCATGAAAGCATCTATGAACATTTGCAATCATTCACAAGGCTTAGGCCGGTGTCTAAAACAGTTTCTAAAATGCCCCCTGCAGAGGCAGGCAGGTGATGGGAGAGAGAAGCACACTGGGAGGCCAGCTCCTCCTTTCATACTCACTGAGCATCCAAACGAGTGCAAACATGTGGTAGAAGCTCTCATGGCACCGCACCACAGGGATTTCTTCTTTGGCTGAACTGCAGTTTTCCCAAAAGAACCAGGCAAGGCTCTGGTGGAAAACAATGTCTGTATATGCAGTATTTTTGACAGGACAAAAACAACTACTCAGGAATTACAATAAGGAAAGGGTTGAGTGATATTGCAGATAAGAATAAATTCACCATCAGCAGATGTTAAAACTTTCTTGGCTTTACGTAAATAGCAATTACTGCAGGCCTGGAAAATGAGAAACATTGATAAAAGACTAAAAGGGTAAAGGGAAAAATAACTCCAAGCAAATAAAAGAACACCACAAGATATCTGGCTACATTTTATTTCTGAAATTATTCTTTAAGGCACAAAATAAATCTAAAAAATAGGGCTGGATGTATGAGGGGAGGGACAGAGAAATTGTCGGAACTATCGAGGTGTGAATGGAGTCTTTACAATCCAGTTTCAGATCTGGGAATGCTCCCAGGGCGAGTAGGGGAGGACAGTGAAAATAGAGGAGCATTCTTACTTAGAAGAGGTAGGAGGTTGTGGGGTGATTATTTTTTTCCACCACCTCCAAATTTACACAGGTTCCTGGCCAGACTCAAGTTCCCTTCCGTCCCCTCAGAGAGCTTATTACAGTTTGTAAGGTAAGACCAGACCACTCACGCCTCCAGTACAAAAAGTGAGACCTTGAATCACCCTTCATGTCACAGACTGCTCACAGAATGCTGGGGGAGCAAGAGGCAGATAATTTTTGCCCTTGTGTTGGTGTCTCAAGAGACATTACAGATGTGTATGTTTTACTTCAGACAAACTGCAATTTACTATTTTTGTTTCCACTGTGAAGCAGAATCCCAGCATTCAGGATGTTCTTGGATTAAAAGATAGTAGGTATCTAGGTGGAACACCTGTCATGTTTTGTTTCCACTCTGAAGCAGAATCCCAGCATTCAGGATGCTCTTGGATAAAAGATAGTAGGTATCTAGGTGGAACACCTGTCATGGAAGGAAAAACAAAATTTTCAAATGGCCAATGGCATGAACTATTTCGAAAAAACAGGCTCTCTTGCTGCAGGTCAGACTTTTATTTTTCTTTTGGTTCTGAGTGCATGTAGTGTATCACACAACTGTCTAAAATAATCCTGCAGAGTGGATTTAAAGGTGAAATACATGCATGAGATCAACTCCTCCCAAAACTGGGGTAATTCTTGATAGCACGACGGGTTTAAAGGGTCCAAAGATCTCTAGTTTAACTGCTCTGGGAAGAGATCACGTCTGTGGACTGGGGATCACAGAAGGGTCCAAAGCGTCCATAGACATCCTTAGCCCGGACTGCAAAGTAGTATTTGCTGCCAGACACAAACTGGGTCAGAGTGCACGCCATGGGCAGCGGCAGCGCCTTCACCTCCCCGATCTTCTTCCACTGCGAGGCCACGGTGGCGCTGGGGTCCTCGTGGTAGGCATACAGGTGGTAACTGTCCACGGTGGCACAGCTCCGGTCCACCTCCATCACGCTCCATGACAGCACAATCCCATTCTGGCTCTGCACCCGGGCCAGCTTCAGCTGTGGCTTTTGAGGTGGAGAAGTGTTGGCAGCTTCGGGGGGCAGACGTGGGGGCTGCGGCGCCTCTGGAAGTGGAGCAGGATGAATGGGGCGTGGTGGCTCCTAAGCAGCATAAGAGCAATAAGGGAAAGGTCAGGATCTACAGCAATGGAAGGAGGCTTTAATTCATCATTCCCCAGGTGACTGGAAGCAGATGAGCCTGCAATCACCCAGCCATCCCAACTCTCAGTTCTGTGAGCACAGGAAAAGCAGCAGCTGCAAATGATGAGAAGGGCTGGGAACAAGGATGCCATAAATTCTTACATTATTCTTATATAAATCCCTAGTTGTGTGAATGATCATTGCCACAGTAATTTCCCTGTATCTTCTTTGCTTCCCAGCCAGGAGGGGATGAACTCAACACTGTGCCCTTTACCAGGACTGGGCAAGCAGGTTCGCAATGACTTTGAACCAATCTATGTTTGAGCTGCTGTTCCCACGTTACCTGACACCCCAGGCAGGGCATTAAGCTGACAACTCATCATCTTTTCTCCAGTCAGGTATTCAGTCACAAAAGGAAGACAGGGTAATGATGCCACATAGATTCTATCACCTCAAATTGACCACAAAAGCTCAGCCTCACTTTCCAGAAAATTTTGAAATGAGGGCACAAATGTGTCTTTCCAGCGATATTTCTTTTTTATACTGCAAAAATAGTCCTAAGTCTCTAATTTATATTAGTTAAGGTGAGTTTAGGAATGTGGTTACAGTGCTTCACGCCTGAGATCTTTTAGGTTGGAATCTGGGGTAGTTTTTGTCATCTTAAGTGTTCTGTGTGATATTTCTTCATTTATTCTCATTTTTTATCAGTGGAGAGAGCATTGAATTGATTGTGTCTAGACTGAAAGGATGGTAAGCCACCTTCTTGACAATATATTTACTATTTCAGGACACCATAAGTAATGTGACTGCCCAACAGTGAGTACAGGCAATGTATTTGAAATAAAATTAAATGTGTCAGAGAAAATTCTCAAATTCTAACCAAAAGGGGTTTGAGGTGATACAGAAGTAATCACCCTCAATGCTGACTAAAAACCTCTGGAGTTTGTGAGTTTGCAGCCTTGGAGGTTTGGCCTGTACCTTGTTCTCCTGCCTCAGTTTTGCAAACAGCTGAACTAAAACTGGTCACGCAATTCATAGACAAACTATTACAAAACATTTTACTGGCAGTTCTTCTGTACCCTTGACTCCATGAGTCACTTGCAGACAACTCATGCACTAATTTTCAGTATGTTCTCCTGGTAATTTGGAGAAGGCCAGGGTGAGCTAACAGATTGCAAAGCTTTTACCACTCTGGGCAGGAGTTGCTGTAGGTGACTGGGTGGTGCCATGCACAGAACTGGCCCTGAAGTGTCAACGAGGCATTTCACTGTTCTGCAGCTCACACTAAGAGCAGCCTGAGAGTCCCAGTGCAGAGACAAGGCTGTCGAATGCACGAGGTGGTTGAAGCCCCACTCACCGCGTGCGCTTGTGGCGGCGGCCGATGGTGCACCGTGAGCTGAGGAGCTGCAGAGCCCAGGGCCAGCCCGCTGTTCACCACGTAGGTTGTCTGAGGCATCCGCACGGTCACACCTGCAGGGAGCACAACACACCCTGTGAGCATTCAGTACTTACAGGCAGCTAAACAGAACACTGCAAGACCAACTCCTTGGTTCAGCTGCACGAAGCCAAATTTGAGACACTCCTCCAGCTGCCAGCAGACTGATGAAGCACAGTGTAACAACAATGTCACCTCCCATCCCCTGAGGCTGTAAAAGTGAGCGAGAGCAAGCGCTTGTGTTTGCAGAGGGGACAGAATGTTGTTTTAGCACTTTGTAGCGTGAAAGAAATGGGTGAGGAGAAGTGTGGGAGATACAGGCAGCTTAAGTATGAAAAGAACAATTACATCATTTTGGGATTCAGAGAGGAAAAGAGAAATGCTGCTGCAGCCCAGTGTTATCCACTCAAGAAGGCTGTGCTGTGGATGGCACTGAAAGCAAAAAAGCTAAGTCACTGTCCAAGAAGCTTGTCCTCCCTTCCTGAACAGACTCCATGGACACTACTCACAGGCATCACCATTTCAGTCATTCCCACAGCAAACTGATCTGCCTGGCAGGAATAAACTAGACAGTTTTATAGCCTTGTAAATATCCCAAACTCTTGCAAGCTACTAAGTTCTCATTAATTTTATACCACATCCAATTCTTTTAAGCAACACTATCTATTCACTGTTGGAATATCTATGTTCTGTGAACTCAAAGCTTTTGCTCATTGTTATGGATTACCTGGGTTATCCCTCCATTTCTGGCTAGAGATACAAGATTTGACACAATCTCTATGATACCCTAGTTCTACACTTGTGTAAGACTGAAGCATTCTAATACTCCAGAAGACAAAGCAACACATTATCAGAAAACCACAGTTATTGTATGGCAGTTTCTTCTCTTGAAAAACACACATCAAGCTACAATCCATAGGGGATGAGTGTCAGAAGTCTGTGTAATCTGTGAGTCCAAGGCAGGGAGCTCAGAGTGCTAAATCTTAATGCTTTAATTATAAAGTGCTAAACACTGGGCAGGTGCTTTATATCTTTTTCTTATTGGAATCTGTCTATGAAGCTGATGAAGCTGTGTGAACTCCTGTGGGATAAAACAGTCACCTGAGCTGGCTATTTCTCCTCTATTAGAACCTGGTAAGATATGCTGGTTTAGTATGACTGTAGTTCTCTCTCAGGAAATTACAACCATCTGAAGATGGTCAGAAATGCTATAATAAGATATAAGATACAAACATACCATTGCTTCTAGGTAGGGATACTACTCACTTGAGGCAGAAGTACAAAATTGCAATTTGCAAAACACTTTGGATGGGTTCTTACAGTCAATTTTTCAAAGACAAAGTGCAGTGATCTTACTCAAGAAGCATCTGCTACTGGCAATAAAAGCTGTTGCAATGATAATATAAATCAATATACATCAGTAGCAGCATCACTACTAGGACATCACAAAAGTAGACACATACTCATAAAACAGGGAAATTTATGTTAAACATACAGGTGTTAAAATAACCATAGTGTAGAAATTGTGGGGAGCAAAAAAAAACCAAACAGTTAAAATCCACCACTTTGTAACAAAATATAATTTAAGTTCTTTTTGACATTTATTACTCATTTCTGGAAATGAGTTTACTGCTAGGAGAAGGTATCAATTATGCATTTGCAAAGTCAAGGGGAACTTGCTGACATTTCAAGGAAACTCAAGCATGTATCAATTTCTGATACATCTGGTGAGAAATTTCATCTCTAGAGGCCTTGAGAAAGGAAGGAAATTTGCTGAGCACAGGACATCAGAGATTGCTAAGGAATTACATTAGGATGCCTGAGAGAAATGTAACTTTTAGACAGGAAATCAAATATGATTTTCTACAGTGGTGCTTGTCATATTACCTTCCACTGCCTTGTAAAGTATGGGGTGTGTCAACCAGATGCTTAATTGGCAGAGCTAGTGCCTGGGATGACTTTAACCCAATTTTTCCTCATTCACATAGCTGCAAGTAGAATTTCTTAGTAGCCTAAGATTTTTCTCAATTCTATAAGCTGGGAAAAAAACTTCTAAACTCTCTAACTAGTACCAGTATTGTAAAAAGACCAAACAACACACCCAAATCAGAAACCTAAATGCCACATCCATGAGGCAGAAGGTACCAAGCTGTGTCCCGGTAGGAAGTGCATGAAGGAATCATCCCTTACCTCCAGTCTGTGGTGTGACTGGCCTTAAGCCTGGGCTGGTCATGACAGCTCCTCTTACAGGATTCTGAGCTGGTGGTGCAGGAATAGTGGTATAGACCACCTGATGGTTAGCAGGGGTTCTTGGGATAGGAAGCTTGGGATTAGTTGGAGCCACGGGCCGATGAGTTACATTCACCGCTGTCGAAGCTGAGAAAAAGACAGAGCACACCCTAAACCTGTATTCCATGACTCAAAGCCATATGCCTATCTCCTCTGGAAAACTGACTCATCTGAGACATGTAAAATAAAAACTGTCTGCTTTGGGTCTGCAAGAAAAGTGAAAACAGCCTAAACGGTATTTTAGTATTTTCACCTGAAAGCAGTATGTATACAGCTTTCTGACAGAAAAGATAAATACAATATCTCCCCCACTCCCTGCAAAAGTCTTGCATGTAAGGACAGTGGAAGAATATAAAATCCACCAAAGTGTCTGCAGAACACAGTGGTCATAAGGTAATTCCAATGCCAACTAATCTTCAGCAATCACATACAGAAAAACAATAAAAGAAAGAGGATCCACATTTCTTTAGAAAGGGGAAAACATAACCACACTACAAAGTAATATTTAACTAGAGCTAGAACTTCAACGTCAGCCTTGCTATTCCTTCTGCCAAAAGAATTAACTGCCAAGGGACAGACACAGGAGTGATGCTGATGATGTTTTTCCCCCATTACTTAAAGAAGGCACAGGTTTCTTCTCCTTCACTTTTACCAACAACAGTACATTTAATGATTTCCATGACTATCCTTAGCAGGATTTCTTCCTCTCCATGCAATTAAATTGATCTTGAATTATTTTCAAATCAATAGTACTATCCCCTTCCCTTTTATCAGTTTAAAAGAAAAAATGTTATGGGAACCTGACTGACTAGAAAGATTATGAAATGACTCAAACATTCTGCATCTTCACTTTAAAAGATTAGCAAAATGTAGAGCACACAGCAGTCTAATTCAAGAAAAAAAAACCAGCCACTGCACAGATACAGTGAGGTCAAATGAAGTTACCTGTTGGTAATACATGGATGGTGGTCTGGGAAGGGCCACTTGTTGGCACGCCTGGCTGCTGCACGGGGCTTGGCTGCAAAGGTGGCAAAGGCTGCAGGGGCCGAGCCAAGGGCTGGGTGGGTACGCTCAGTCCTGTCACAGGCGCCTGGCTCTGGTTCTGCTTCTGCTTCTTGCCATCTGCTTTAAAATAAACAAAAGATATAGACAATAGCAAACAGAAATTGTAGTTTCTGAATCACAGTTTCAAGCATCACAGAGTTTTACAATCCTTTCCTCCCTCTCCCATTTACGGACTGGTGAGGATATTTGAAACATGACATTTCTCTGACTTTTTTTGCTTATGCAAACAAATCTGCAGAAAACTCATTTAATTTTCCTCACTTTCATCACTGCAATTTCCCCTGCCCAGACAGATTCCACAATGTTTTTATTCTATTATCATGAAGTCTGCATATTTCAGAGCAGTTTGGAAACCTGAATTCAAGGGAACACTGTGCCAAATTCTTTAAAAGTTGTTATTAAAAAAAAAAGGTAAAACCTTTGAAGGCCTTAACACTGCAGTACTCAAATTTTGTTCCCTAAATAAGTCTTGTCTACCTTTGATGTTTACATCTTTTTATTTGCTGACTCTTTCCTTTGTTCAATCTGTTAGTCAGTCCTCTTGCTGCTATTTTGGATTTTCATGGCATTTACTTAAAAAGGGGGAAATAATTTTATTATTTACAGAAAACTTTAAAAAGAAAATTTGGTTTATCACATTGACACCCTCCTCAACATGACTTACTGACTTGTGATACTGACAAGTATTGCCTGTATCTGTAGTTTACTACAGCAATACTTTTTCCTGCTTTAGTTTATTTGTGACTACATAAAATATTCATTAGAGTGCAAGTCTAATCAAGAATTTGCACAAGTTGAATAAAGAAAAATTGAGAAGCTTTCATCCGGACATTAAAGCAGTAATGGGCAGAGGAGGCACTCCTGAAGAAGTAAAAAGCACAAAATAAAATAATAGATTTTAAGGACTGACACTCAGAAGGATTCTTCCCTAATAAAACTGTACATACATCACACACTAATTTAGTAAAAGAGCATAGAATATAACAATGAAAATATGTAAATACTCATTTTACTCTTGAGAAAATATAACAATATAGTGAGGGCCACATTACAAATGTTCAGTTAAGTACACCAACTAGATTTCAAAGCATTAAGAACAGGGTTAATGCCAGCACAGCTCAAAATATTGGGGTTCCTGGCATTTCAAGACTATTTTGATGGTCTCACTGAGCTGTGTTTAACACTAGCTGCTAACAGCTTGAAGTAGCAGTACCCTTCATAAACTGCTGTATGATTCTATGAGACACAATTACAGAGTCACAGAATCATCAAGGTTGGAAGAGGCCTTAAAGATCATCTAGTCCAAGCATCAACCCAGCACCAGCATAATCACCCCCAGACCACATCCCCAAATTCAAAACCTCAAGAATAAAACACAGTATGAATTGTAGCCCATGTTGTCTTTCTGTAGATTCAACAGCCTGGCTACTTCACTGAAGCCACTGGATGAAAATATACCATGTTTTGTTATTTGTTTGTTTTGGTTTTTTTTTCCAAAGTCTATAAAAGGAGCAGTGAAGGGATACTTATTTTGAACACAAAAGGTGAGATCCTTCCTGCTCTTTGATCAACTAATGGGCCTTGGTGATTGGTTCAAGCTTCTTTTATTGCCCACGATTATGAGAGATTTCCTAGTGTTCAATAAACTACTTGACTCCAAAGAGATTTCTACAGAGCTTATAGACATCTGTTTACTTCAGGTATTTAGAGACTGATGCACATCTCAACTACCACTGAATAATTTAAACGATTAGTGAGTGCATTATTAGTCATGACTTAGAAGATGCACTTACAATCCAAGCAGCAAAAACCTTTAGAGCCTACTTCTGCAAATGTGGTTCAAGGAAAGATGAGAGTCTGAACAAACAAGAGAGCTTTTCCAGTTTTGCTTTTGTTTTTTATTTCACACAGAGCAAGTTCATTTACCCCTGACAAATCCAGAAGAGCCCTGCTGACATTCCAGTGACTGGAAACTAGGTCAGCATTGCACCACCCACAGGAAATGATGACAGATAACTAACTAGACTTCATTAAACAAATGGAAACAAGCTGCACAGGCTATTTAAGTAAAAAACAGCAAGGAAGACTGGGTACATAGTAAGCACAGGACTAAGGTTAGAAGTCATTATGGAACAGTTTCCAATACTAAATGAACACAGCATCATATTCCCAACAAATGTGGACCTAGAGGATTTATGGAAATAAGCATAAAATGGAAATTGTTACTACTGGAAGTTTAAGCAAAACTCCTTCTAATACACAAAACAGAAAAGGGACTCACTTCCATGCCAGAAACAGCTACAACACTGCAGTTATAGCACAAAGGAGTTCTGAACAGTGTTCTAGTTCACCTGTTACAGGTGGATTACAGAACACCAAGCATGCCACAGGCATGTTCAAGAATAAGAAAAAAAATGATCCAGAGAACTACAGATTTGTTACCCAGATAAAACACCTTATAAAATAAAAACTGATTATGTAATTAATATTTTTTCCTACAAAATAATAATAAAAAAGAACACTTTTAATTTAAGAGTATATTTACATATCTTTCTCAGGAATACAGACCCACTATAGACTAAACTTATTCATTGTTTCAATATTAATACAAAATAATTTGATGATCCTTTTATAAAAAGGTCAGCAGAGTTCAAAGTGCAAGTATTGAAAGATACTTGCAGACAGGAAGGTATCTAAATTACTCTTAACATGGTTTCTCAAAAATTACACACCCTTTTCATTCATAATTTTTGCACAAATTAGAAGATGTTATTAGATATTAGGAGATATTAGTATCTATGTACATAGCTTTTACAAGTAGCAGAATTAGGCTTACTATTTATGTGGGTGACAATGCTGTAAAGAACACAATCAGGAACAGTATGCTCCCAACAACACTAAGTGTTGATCTTCAATCTGAACTAATATTGAGCTAATAATCCTGCAAGAAACATCATAATGCTGAAAGTATTTTCTATCCTGAGGTTGTGTAAATCTAGGAGAAAATAAAACCTGTTCCACATTTGCTGTAAACAAATTTCAGTGGAAAAAATATTTGACCAAAGATGCTTACAATCATGCACTGAGGTTAAACAGAGGAAGTGTACTCTTCCTCTGTTCAACCTCAAAGTTTTTATCAGAACTCATTCCTGAGAAACTTGCTCCAAATCCTTGTGCTGTATTCTCAGTGCAGGGAGAAACTCTTTTATTAGGATTTCCCATGTTTCTACAGCACATATTAAAAAAAACACTGACTTCTCACACAAATTCTAAACATGGACTAATCTGCATTAGCTTCAGCCTATCAGCTTCTGCTCTGCAGAGAAGAGACACACGGGAGCTAATAACCCAGCAAGAAAGTACTCCTTCCTCTTAAGACCTGACAATTAAGGGGAAAGAATCTCAGAATATCCCACTGTGTAAATTTTTAAGATACTGCTTCAATCCCCAACAAACAAACTGTGGAAGAATTAAGCTGCAATGGAGCTACAACTCTGTAGCACTCCTACCTATAGAAGCAATCTTACAATTGTATGTACAACTGTGGTATTGATCTTTGATGGCAATTGTGAGGTGAGCATTTACTTAATGCAATTAGGAAGAAAAAAGCTCTCTGGAAAATGTTATTTTCAGAAACTTTTAAGACAGAAAAATATTAGCTGAAATATATTACAATACTGTGACATGCTACTTTAAAATATACCACAAATCAATTTTAATCTATCTGCTGGGTGTCTCTTACAAAATATTAAATAGGACTGGGGAGGTTAACCTTGCCTGACAGGCTTGCACAGTCCCAAGGCAACCACCTCTTTATCTTTTTGACAACTAACCCTCAGAAGAGATGACAGTGATAAAAACTTGATTGTCTCAGCTATTCTGCCACTCAGCTTGTCAAGTCAAGCCTTTCCTGGCTGAAAAGGACCTCTGGTGGCTGTGTAGTCCAATTTCTTGTTGAAGCTGGACTGTCAATAGCAACTTGTTGCTATCTGTGGTTTTGCCTTGCTAAATCTCAAAAACATTCAAGAGGACAGTTTCTACCATCCCTCTGTGCAGCACTATGCTGACTTCTTTCCTCCTCATTCCTGAACTTGTAGTTCATGGCCACAGCCCCTTAATGTATCACTTGGCACTGCTGAAGAGAATTGTGGTCTGTTGTTTTTGTAACATCCCTCCAAGGAGCTGTAGGCTGTCCTTACACTCTCTCTTGCTCAGCTCTTTGCCAAACTGCCCTGGTGTGATCTCTTCTGACAGGTCATGCACTCCAGGCCTTCACCATCCTGACACCATCAATGGGGGCCCCTCCAGTGCTACCACAGCTCTTCTGAGCTTGAAGAAAAGGGAGCCAAAACTGGACACCCTATTTCAGCTGTGGTTCCACCAGTGTCAGTTTGGGGGAATACTTAAATTGAAATGAGAACACACTATTGGCTCATACTCTGATCTCTTCTGACAGGTCATGGCCCCAGGCCTTCACCATCCTGACACCATCAGTGGGGGCCCCTCCAGTGCTACCACAGCTCTTCTGAGCTTGAAGAAAAGGGAGCCAAAACTGGACACCCTATTTCAGCTGTGGTTCCACCAGTGTCAGTTTGGGGGAATACTTAAATTGAAATGAGAACACACTATTGGCTCATACTCAATTCACTGTGCACCACATATCCTCTACTGATAAGAAAAGCAGACCGTCAGCTACCTGAATTGCATCATGCTTCCCTAATACTTGTGTACCTCACACACTCCCTTTTTGGTGATAACATCACATGGAACTGTTCAAGGCCAGGATGGATGGGGCTTTGAGCAACACAGTCTAGTGGGAGGTGTCCCTGCCCATGGCAGGGGGGGTGGAACGAGATCACCTTAAAGATCCTTTCCAACCCAAACCATTCTATAACTCTATGATTTCTTTCTCACTGGAAGAAATGCTACCACATGCCAAAATGATTTTCTACATTTGTGTAATGCAAATGCAAAGCAAGTCAAGCTATTAAGAACGTTTGTGTAAAACTTGAATGCACAAGCTAGAGAAATAACTATCAAGGTTGTCCAGACTAATCAAACTTCTTGTGGCTGGACTTCAGAAAGTAGCACAGGGACATGCATTTAGAGACCAAACAGAATGAAAATTTTACCTCCAGTAGTAAAAATATGATTTTTTTCCAATGGAAATGACAGCACAATACATGGCCTTAAGTAGAGACTCATTACTTCTGTGAAGTACTATCATTCTTCACTAATCCAATGCTAACTATAATTAGACTGGCCTACATTTACACAAGATTTATTTAAAATGTGTTCTTTTAAATGATGAAGTGCATCCAAACTGCCAAAGTACATGAGAGCGTGACTATATTTACTCTGCTCTTGGCATACAGTCCTAAAGCAAACAACAGTTTGCATTTGGTCTTTAAGCTCTTGCCCAAAAAGTGTTAGTTAAACAAAAGATTAGAAGCTGTAATACTCTAATGCCTAAATATCAACTGTAGAATTAAAAGGCCTTTAATTATAATCAGTAAACAGAAAAAATAAATACATCTAGAAGAGCTTTTGAAAAGATCATCAAGAACTCAAACATCTCAAATTACTCCCCAAGCCTGAGGTATTTAAGGACAGATAGTACTAATGCTTAAAGTAAAGGAATAATAAAAATCTTTAGGACTGTAAGCAAAATTCCTTTTCTTTAACACCTAACATAATTTTTTAAACTCTAGTCCTATCTAACCGAAACACCAAAGAAAAAAATACACTAAGCAGAAACAGAAGTTGATTCCTTTCTGTCATTCACAGGTTGAAATAACACTTGTAGCTCAACTATCCCTGCAGCTAGGAAAGTATTTTTCACTTACCTTGAGAAGAGCTGTCATCCTCTTCATCCAGTGTAAGATCAATGACACCTCCTGATTCACTTCCTGTGAACTTCCCGCTCTGAAAGACAAAACTCCTTTGTTTTGCAAAAGCAAATCCAGGGAACACAGGTGGAAAAGGGACACATTGAACATTCAGGAGAGGTCTCAGCATTGATACTTATTAGAAAGTAATTGATGAAATGAGCAAGAGAAGGAAATTTCAGACAAATATCCCAGGACGTGAAAAATGGGCCATAACCTAAGGACTGTATTGCACTAACAAATATTAAAGTATTTTCAGCTTTGTAAGTAAGGAGTAAAAACCCCTGATGAATAGTAGCACATTGCTGTTTTACAGGTAAATGCATAACAATTTTCTGTTATAAAGTATATTTCAACTATGACTCCTAACACTTTAATCTGGTTGTAACCTGTCCTTCCTCTGCAGTGGTGTAACTTTCTGACAGAGCAGTCATCAGGACAATACATTACTTATCTTGAGACAGCTTTGCCTCTGTACTTATGAAGACACTGACTTGACATTAAGAAAAAGAGAAGGCTACACTGGAACTTGTATGCTTACAAAACACACCAAAAGCCATCAGAAAACTCCAATTGTATTCAGTAATTTCATTAGTGTATTCTCACCTATTATGACAAATTTTAGCACTTATTATTCTACATACAAATCAATTTTTAACGTTCCCTTTAGAGAGCATAAAGGAATCTTTTAAGTTATTGCCCAGGTTATATGTTTTAACAAAAAACCCCAGAAGACCACCAAACAAGATTTATCTTCTAGATCAACTACTGTCCCTTGGCCGGTCAGACTGCAGAGATCACCAACATTTTGCCTTAGGTGATGAGAAAAATATGGGGGAGCTCTTATATATTTCTGTGATTTTAAAGACTTTCTAGAAAAAAAATCATGATTATATGAGTTTCTATTTCCTTAAACTTGCTACAAAAAGTAGTTGAGGTTTCTTCTTTTTGTTGTTGTTTTGTGGAGAGATTATCACTGATTGCTGTTGGACTGAACTACAGATTTATGGATTAGAGTCATGAAGTTTCCTTAGGACAGACAAAGAGTTACAAAAGCACCATAATTATCAAAAATCTTTGAACAGTTAATATGGGAGAAAGTATAAGTTACCAGACCCACATGGTCTGTACAAATGCTGACATGATACACCCTAGGAATATCAGATTTTTCCTTGCAGTCAGATGGTGACAGATGCACAAAGCCTAAGCACTGAGATTATTTTCTCTATGATCTTTAATTTGGGTAAGACTAAGCCTTTAAGGAAGTCCTAAAGGCAGTCCTCACACAGGCAAGGCTCTGAGGAGAGGCAAACAGAGGTATCACGATTACTAAATGTAAGTAGAAGCTGCCTGAATTATCAGTCACTGAATTTGGAGGGCCTGACATGACAGTTCTCTTTATTATCCATTATCACAACCTGATTTCTTTTGCCTTAAGTTCTGATGCTGCCACTGATTAAATTCTGTTAACAAAATACAATACCAAATTTAAGCATGAAATGCCTAACTAGCTATTTATGTTCAAAGGTGATAGAAGAGATCTCTATAAGGACTCATCTTGCCAATACACAGAGAAACATATTTCAGAATTATTAACCACAGAATTTTTCCGTTGAGTGGTTGCTATTTAAAATACTTTCTAGCTTCAGGTTTCTTAGTATGATGAGTTGACTTAATCATGTGAAGCTTAAGAAAAAGGCACATTAAAATAATCAATGATAAATTGATTAGCATGAAGTCAAGAGGAATTTCATTCCAGCTGGGTGATCTTCCTAGCAAACAATGTGTATTTTGAACCGTGGCTCTCTCTGCCAGGAGACAGCAGATTGATAAAAGGAGAGGGTGATTTAAAAGGAACTAGAAAAAGAAAAAAAACCTAGTATCAAGCTATTAATTTCTTCCCACTAAAAAATACATTAGTCTGAAGTAATTTCCTTTTAATTCTTCCTCTGTAAGGAAATCAAAATCCTTAGAAAAATACTCTGTATGACAGCTAAATGTTTTGAAGCCCTACTTGACTGCCAATTGAGAAAATTCTCTGAACTTCCTAGTCAGCAAGTGTCACAGCATGCATTTCTTTATTTTGGTATGTCTGGAAGGCCAAAATCTTGAGTTAGTTAAACAGGCTTATTAAATCAACTCAGCCAACAAGGTCTCATATGTGCAATTCTCAGGAAGAAAGACCTTCCCTTGGCCAGCCACACTATTCAAGGTTTTTTATTAAATGACCCTGGACAGCAATCTCCTTAGCAGAAGCTATCCAGAAGCAGTCAGGCTCTCTCTGCAGCCCACCGCAGAAGCTGCAGATCTGCAGTGCAGCCTTTGAGCAGAGCTCTGTGCAACACCCCAGTCCTGCTTCCGAGACACACATTCCAGCTACCCCCAGCAGATGCTGTACTCAATACACAGCACACCATGAAATCCCCAGCCAGATTCCCCTACTTCACCAACCATGCATTTCCCTCAAATTAAATTGAGGGGTATAGGAAAATCTTAAGGAAACTTGAAAAAAACAAAAAGGTTAAACATTGTGTTTCCTACTTAGAGGAGCAATGTAGGCAGGATATCCCCCAACAAAACAGACTGCTCATTATCCCTGTCATAAAGGTCAGGACTTTGACTATTTACAGCATCCACCTACACTCATAAGGAAGAGGAGGAGCATCCATTTCTATATCCTGTCGTGCTGGCACACACAGTTTTTAGATACTTGTAGATATCTCAAATTTGAGATTTCATTTGAGAATGAGAAGGAAATGCAGGAAGAACTGGCAATCTGGTATTAGAGGACTGCTATACACGACATCCCCATGGTGAAATTAAGCATCTCCATGATCTGAGAGAGCAACTTTACCAGCTTATATCCAGATATTTCTGGAGTACTGACACCACCAGAATGGTCAAGACCTACAAATGTAACCACAGGGCATCATCTGTGTGAAATGCAAATAATAAAGAGTTTTCAGAAAAACCTGTACCCAACCAAGCAAGAAAATAAAACCACCCTTTTTTAGTATCATGACTCTTTCACCCAGAAATTCTCTCAAGGAAATTTTTTGTAGTACAAGGTCTTGAGAAGACTCCAGTTTACAAAAGAACTGTGTCTAAGGAAAGACTACAGAGCAACAGCTGCTCTTTTCTTCCTTAAAAAGGAAGGAATGGGATTCTTTGGACAAGACTGCCATGTTACACATAAGAAATGGAGATTCAGACATGCTGCTCTGAGCAAAATTAGAAGACAACTTCAGAATGCTTGCAGCCCTGATGAAGTCAAGAGGAAGCCTGGCACTGGACTGTCAGTCATCTATGAACAACAATTTCATTTGTGTCAAAAACCGCAACAAGAGAACAAGTCCTTCAGCCCCTAATATTAGATTTCAGCAAGCATTTGGGTAGAAACTGGTAAAGCAGCAAAGTGCAGTCAAAGCATTCTGGTCTGCTATCACTTTTTAACTATCCCCAAACACAAGAAGCCAACACATGAAACTGCTTCAGCTGATCTCTGCAGAAGAACAGATGATGCCATCTTAACACCTTTCTATGAGTGCAGCCACATGTGTGAAATAATGAAAACCATTAATGAGAACCTCAAGCATTTGCCTGACAGTTTAGTTTACCTACTGCCTAGCAAGTCTGAGTAACAAAGGATTCACACACCTTAGAGCACACATAAGCTGAAACAGAAAAAAAAACAACCATGGCATCATAAAGTGATCTGTATATATTTAAAATGTCACAGTTACAAATAATAAACACAAAACCAAACAAATCCAACCAAAGCGAACAAAATCACAACCCCACAAGACAACCTGCCATCCTCTGTCAGAGCCAGTGCACCCGTCTCCAGACCGAACAGAAGCTGCTCTTAAAGCTGATTGCTTAACACAGCATCTGGGCAATTTCTAGTAATCTAGCAAAAAAAGTTTACATTGAGATTTAAAAGAAATGTAAACTACCAAATTCCATTTTCCATACTTTTGAACATTCAGTACTTTTGCTCATTTCAATATGAACATTTCATACTGAAATCTAATGTAGCTCCACCCTAAGACAACACACATAACTTGGAGTTGAAAGGCAAAACGTAAGGCGAAGTGGGGGGGAGAGGACTGCAAGGTATGACTAAGAGCAGAAAGAAAGGTGAAAAAAGGAAGCAGGAGGAAGAAGAAAGGTAGTAGGGGAAATGAAAATAACAAACCATGCAGCAACTAAGCCTGCACCACCACAAATATGGAAGGATGGGGTAAGTGTACTGCAAAGTTACTTCGCTGTTCCCAGCGTTGTTTATTTTCCCTGAAACAGCCCACTGAGCAGAAGGCCCTTTGCATTTACAGTTTTGATCTGTTTTGAAAAGTGTGTTTCTTGAAGAAAACCTTGTCAAATTGCAGGCCCTCAGCCCCAGCTGCTTTAGTGTGCAAAGTCACGTCCACACCTATTGCAATTACCAACACGAAATGATCTGTTTGTGTGTCAGATGCCCCAGGCAAGCAGCTAACTTGGCGAGTGTGAAGGGAAAGTATTTTAATGGCAAGCACAGAACTTGTGAAAGCAGCAACTGAAAGACCTTAGAAGAAAGGGCAAAACTGAAAGTGTAAACACTCATCTCTTTTAAGTATCTGAGTGAAACCTGTCAAGTCCTGAAATAGACATCATAACCTCTTCTAAATTTCTCTCTACTAGTTACATGGAAACTGCTTTATAGTGCATATGGAAGTGAAAACAGTGAAAAGCATGCATAAAATGAATACAACTACTCAAATGTGTGTAATTTTTCCTACATCATATTAGAAATTGGTACTTCTAAGAGCTCTACTAACTGCAAAACTTTTGCTTAAAACTAACATTTTCAGATTTTCTTGACCATGAAAACTACTACAAACAAAACTTTAAATTAATTAATTACACAAAATCTCTATTAATATTTTAGTAAATACACTTCAATTCAGGGTTTTCTAAAAAGAATCAGTAAAAATTACCTATGCTCTCAATTTCATGCATATTCTACTGTGTATGCATAGACAACATAATTGCTTTCTTCCACTCCCAACCACTAAAGTCTTTTTAGGAAAGGAAGAAAGTGCTGAGAAATAGACGGACTGACAAATAAGACAGATTTATGGGGATAATTGCTAGAAAAAACCCAGCAATTATACAGTTTCCTTGAAAAAGAAAGTAATTATACATTGACTTTCTAAAACCAGTGGATATCAGATGGATACTGAAGAAATTTAAAATTTAAGTATAGCAGAAAAGGGGTTCTTAGAAGTAATAAAAATTATGGAACTTGTCGAAAATGGATAAATACAGGGTAACCTGAACTTGATGTTACACTTAAGATTTGCAATAAAACCAATGCAAACATTTTATAATGAGGAACTTTTTTCCTTCTATTGGAAGACTGTCATAATAGCCCATATATTATTGACTGCAATATCAAATAATCAAACCACACACTAGAAAACAGTATATTAATAAAGGGAAATTAGAAGGGTATCAGCCTTGCAATAAATGATGGGCTGTCTCTGGCATTCAAGCGATTCTGAAGCAGTTCTAGAAAAACAGGGACATTCAGACAGGCTAGTACCATCATATTTGTTTTTCTACTTCCACAGACCATTTTACAGTGTTGTAAAATACAGTGGAGTGGGAGAAATAATATTACCTTAGCTTTGCTATCCACCAACTTTTTCAGATCATTACTGCTGCAAATTAGGTTGATTCAATATTTGCAATTTTGAAAGAGAAAGCTTTTTTACAGACACCCATCCCCACGATTTTTTTCTATTCTGATACCACAAGGAAAACAAAGGTAAGGAAGGAGACAATTTAAGGACCAAAGCACATATTGGTAGAATGATATTGAGAAAACAACTTATTTCCTGCCATAACTGCAATTTTGAAATTTACCACAGAAAAAGTTAAAACACCACAGCACATATAGGCCAATGGCAAACTACTGTGGAAAACTGGGAAAGAAAACCTCTAAAGATCAAATGGAACAGCTCAACAACATGCACATGTATTGTACCAAATGAAAAACCAAAGGCTACAACTTGGTATTTTGAAGACAGTTCTAAATATGCACTTCTCTATTTAAATAGGATAAAAATGATTTTAAAAGTTTTGGTATTATATAACGCCACAGTTATTTTCATCACAAAGAGCTAGCAAAGTTATTGATTGTAATGCCACCTGCTTTTCATAAAGGAACATTTCAGTATGTAAGAGTGAAAAATTAAGGGGAAAAAATACATTGCAAAATAAAAAAAATAATTTCGAAGTAGTAAAGATCAAAATTCTGAAGATTATGCGTGGCACACTGACACAGTGCAGACAATTTTATTAATAGTTTCTACTGTAATGAACTAAAAAAAAAATCTGGAGGTTGTAAACCAGACAATTAATGAAGCATCACACCACCACAATAATACATGACGCACCAAGGCGTTATATAATAGCAAAATCAATCTTAAATTATGGGGAGTGATGTTAAAAATATGTCTTGGGAATGGAATGCATGTAGAGAGGGTGGCAATGCCGTGTTTGTATGCATAATTATAAGGTCAATATTTCATTTTGAGTCATCCGTATACAAAATTACAGACTTCCAGCACAGTTTAAGCAGTTGTGAAAATTACTTTTTTTATACATTTTGGAGCATATTTCAGCCACAGACTGTTTCAGTGTCAGATTCATCACTCCTCAACCGTTATTTTTTCCAATGCAGTAACTCCCACAAAATTGAAGTAATTATTCCAACTTTCCAAAGATGTCATGATAATCTACTCAACCAGGTACCAAACATATTTGTCATCTCTTACCAAGATAAAAGGAAAATGATAATGCAACAAAGGAAACAGTTTACCCAGATCAAAGTTCACACAAACAAAATTTTACAGTGCTGCAATACATGTTTTGATAGTGTGTGGTTGCATATTTGTGAAATACTCAAAAATACTTTTAACAGACACATTATGTGTTTCATTCACATGATTGCTCCATTCCCCTTACCCTTAACTGGTACTGTGCTACACTTCCTAACAAACAAGAACAATGCTAGCATGGAAAAATTGAATAACCAGTTATAGTAACCCCTATGTATTATATACCCTCTCATTTCTTTGGTGCAAAGAGCAGATGTTGTCCATCTTATTGAACAGTAAATATATTTATAATACTTTTCAGATTAGTTTACTGCAGCTTTTAAAAGCTATTATCCATGCCTGGAGTAATGGCATAATCAATGAGTTTCTTTTAATATCTCTCCCAAATTTTTTGGCCTCAAATGACAAATCGAAGCCCACAATATACAAGTACATTTACTCATTAAAAACTGCTCTCAGTAGTTGGGAGCAGTTTAAGTAACACAGATACAATCGCAGGGAAAGACAATCACTTCAGAAGTCACATGAGAATGGATTCACTTTAACTGTGTTCCTTAAAACAGCCATCCAATTCAGCTACATGACATCCTGCTAACAACTTTATAATTTAGTTTTCTAATTAGTCTCAGGCAAAGGTTCCACTCACAGATGAGAGCTAGAGGCATTTGAAACAGCCTGAACATAACCCCATGGTCAGAGACAAAAGTCAAACAGCCCATTTTACATATATAACTATAAATGTTTATTTTGAGTGATAAAACCATGAAATGCAAGGAAATATATTCATCAATAATGCTTCAACAACATAGAATTAATAGCTGCTTATAAACTGTAAGCTGACATAGCCACTTTGCTCACATTATTCCTAAGAGACACTCACAAAGTTTGTTACACATTGCAGAGTAATGTGATAGGAGTTATAAATATACTTTATTAATGCTTTATGAGATGAATTTCCAATAGTCAGCAAAATAACTTAAATTAAACTGTAGTTCAAAGAACTCAAGGTATGTCAGAAACAATGGGAAATGGGTAGGACACTGGTGGACTTTATTTAATAAACTAATAGTAGCTGTAAAGTGAAATGCACAGATGACATTTAGATTAAAAAACAGATTTGCTCCGCAAGAGGGTAAGTTGCACATGAAGTAGAGAACAGGAAAAAAAAGACTATTCACCTGAGTTGGTGTTTTACTAAATATAATGCAAACAATTCTTGAAGATTGACTTATGCCAGATATTTTCAACACATCAAACCCTGTTAAGATTTGTTCACTGTTACCTTATGTTACAGCATAATAAAACTGCTTTCATAGATTCTCTCATTATACCGTAACTATATTTATATATTATATATAAAAATCCTGTATCTATAACTGGGATTCATACTAAAATACTTTTAAACCTGTCTAAAGATTTGCTATATAATTAAAAATGCCTCTGCCTCTGTAACAATAACATTTGCCCCAATGCAGTAAAAGTGCTTATCATGTCTTCAGAAATGCAACCCAAGGACCCGAGGCACTGGAACAGCAATTGATTAAATGACTTGGAACAAATAACAACCCTTACATTTCTGTGTACACAGGAAAAAGCTGAAGATGAAAGACTAATACAAGTAGTAAGATGTCCCCTTCCACATCCCTGCAGCCACTCCTTTTGGAGCAAGAAGCAGAGAGAAAGGCTGAAAAGAAGAAAACAGTCATATGGCAAAATCGTACATCCAAGCTGCATACGGAAAACTTTAGCAACCACTGAGAAACAGTTCTGTTCAGGATAACCAGAGGTACTAGAACAAAACCACAACAAACCCAAGAACAAACTCAATTCCAAAGCATCCTTCCAATGCCTTCAGGTATTCGACACCGTGCACATTGGAGCACTTTACATGGTACAGAGAAGGTGCACAGAAGCAACACAGAGGTGCATAGAGGGAAATTTAACATACTTTAAAATACCATGCCAACTTCATAAAACCAAGAAGTAATCAGAGTACCCCTTAATTTAACAGCTGAGATTTCCAAACTTAACAGGAAAACAAGTTCTATATTCACAACACTAGTACCAAAGCTGAATTATGAAAATGAGGTGCAAAGGAAGAATTATATAAGGAACCAGTTGTTCTCCACTCTTTTCAGGGTCATCTCCATCAAAGAAAATGGAATTTTATCAATAACATAGCAATCAGTATTAATTTAGTTGACTTAGACTAAGTGCTGGAGGTTTTTTGTTGTCATTGTTTGTTTGGGGTGATTTTTTTGGGGTTTTTTTTGGTTGGGGGTTTTTGGTTGGTTGGTTGGTTTTGCTTTTTAGGGATTTTTTTGCAACTGAAATGAAACATCCTTATTTTAGGAGATCTGATTGGAAAACTCAAGATCATAGACTATAAACTTCTTTCAAAGAATATTTGTTCTGTTTGGATATTTGAAGTGAATTTTAAATTATGATTGGCAATTTTGTGTTAAATTTGCAGCCAAAGTATAAATCTAAGTTTAGACAAACAAACTACATTTAACCTGTTGGTTCACCAAACAGGTTCACTTATAGCAGAAAAATAATGGGAAAACCCCCAAAAACTGTTATCCTGCTGTTTTGAGGTTCTCTGCTGATACTGCAGCTGAGGAGTACAATGCATGTCCATTTTGATAGAATTCATTATGTTCATACAGCATAACCTGTACTGCCATGAACAGCACTGATTTGAAACTTGACTCCCTGCTCCCCATATCACTGTACTCACAGCCAAAATTGACTTTACAAAGCTGCAAAATATGCATTTGGTTCATTTTTTCTAGAAATAAATACATGTAGGAAAGATTTATTTAACACTCTAGGTGGGAGAGGAAACAGGAGAAAGATTTTTTTTCCAGTTCTAGAAGGTTAGAAAGATGTTCTACTAATTAGAAATAAAAGTTTACCAGAAAGCTTAGTAAATAATGGTCCCAGGTCTTGTGAAGCCATAATACTTCCAGCCAAAATGAGGAATACTTTCTTATTAAAAAAAAAAATCTCCCATACAAAAACCCAGACGATAGTAATATTGCAATCAGTAGCTTTGAAGTATCAAGTTCAAACTGAACGTAGTAAGAGGATACTGTATAGTTGGTGCCAACAAAATTAGAATTTAACAAATGAGAATCCAAAAAGACCCCATTATAAGCCAAGAGAACGGAAGTCAAGTTAGAAGCCAAATGATAATCCAAAAGAATGAGAGACATGCCAAGACTGGCCTAGAGAGTCCCTTTTTCTATTTTAATCACCAGCTAGATTTGTGTTGAAGAATGAAGCCATCAGCAATTTGCTGTTGCACTAAGTCACCCAGATGCAGTTAGAACTAGAGGAGGGTGTGTGGTCAGTATGACCATAGTATGCAGCAAGAGGGAACACAGAATCATCTGACATCACACTTTTCTTGTTTCTGGAGGATAAATGTTCTGTGCCAATATGCTGGAAGAAGCATATGTACCTGAGACAAAGATGGGAACACTATTTTGGAGGGGACAGTAATACATACCCATCCTGGTGGAAGTTTAGATTAAATTTAGAGATTAATTTTGCCAATTTTGCTGAGTGATTAATTCTATGAATCCCTAAAATTTGGAAATCTATGTCACCTAAAATATCCTAGATTAAGTTACTGCACAGTTCTCCTACATTTTGAGAACTGTCTGCCCTTTGTTTTTTCACTTTTTCTTCTTGCCATTAGAAAGGATCACTTTCTCAACCATCTCTAATTCATTTACTTTAGGCTTGACAAAATTGACCCATGCCTTCTTTCCTCTAGTCATTTATGTCGTGAATTAATGCTCCTACTAAGGAAGCAGGACTGTGTAAAAGTAATTTCTATATTAACAATTACATCTGATCAATTATCTCAACCATAGAGGAGTTTAAGATCACTAAAGAACTTTTAAACCTTTATCACGATCCATTAGAAAACAGAGCACTGTGTTGGTCTTACCCTTTGGAAAATTGATGCAGTAAGTATGAATAATTGACACAAGGTCACAAAGGTAAATATTATCAGCCAAGACAAAAACTCCAACATTTAGGTATTATCAAGTCCTCTGTACAGACTATAGCAGTGTCTATATCGACTATACACTACAACAGAGTGATAAATCTCATTCAAAATTTGAAAGCCTATTCCAGCAAGGAAGTTCTCCACAGAATTAAGAGTTTATCATAGTCAATTTGTCATTTCAGATGGGACTTTTCCCTATTTTGTCCATTGTTGAGCAACCTCAACACTTCCAAGTGAAGTCCTTAGTGTGATAAACCATGTGAAGTGCATCTGTGTACACACATTTGAAGAGGACAAAGCAATTTCTATTTCATTGTTAATATATGGAAAACAGTTTTAAATGCTACACTGTTTCTTCTTCCAAAGTGGACCAACTATAATCTGTAATTCTAGAACCAGTTTTGTATTTTTATTTACAGGGAGATCTCTTGTCAGAATCTATGATGAAAATTATTCACATATGCTGAGAATTTCCAACCTGTAAAAACCTAGGGAAAAGATAATGACGGGACCAAGTTTACTGATCTGAAGAAGTTAAAACCAAAAATAATAATTTGACAGGGTTCAGTGGGGAAGAACAAGATGTACTTCTTGTGAATTACATATACTGGCAAAGACTAGAGTGCAAATATGATCTGACCTGTAAGGAAGGGGGTTGGTGAGTGGAAATACTAAAAAAAACCCCTCTCACAAGTTAGGCACAGAGACAACACAAACACCAATTAGCTGGCATTTAAGCAAGAAATTGTTTTCAGCTCTTTTGAGAATGTTTTCCCCATTTCATGCACAACCAGAGAGATCCCAATTTTAATACCACACGTATCAACAGTGCCCTCCAAGAACAGAATTACTGGAATCTTAAGCCAAATATATTAAATAGGAAAAGGAAAGACCTGCAATGCAAATCTTCAGCTCACAGAGAAAATCAATTTAGAAGAAGGCTTAAAAAAATAAGGAAACAAAGGCACAGTGCTCTGGTAGGTCTGATAACAATTTGAACAGAGGGGGACAGTGGTTAAGCAATTCCAGGTGTTTTCATGCGTATGTATATATTTGTAGTGCATCTGTGTCTATTTCATTCAGCTTCTACTTTCTTGGTGCTCTTCAGTAATCAAGTATTTGATTTGTAAGATGCTACATTAGTGCCAGCAGTCACAAAATGGTGTGATAAATAATACTCTTCAAAAAATATAAAAGCCACACTCTTAGTGAAGAAAGCAAATATCTTCAGCTAAGTGGAAATTAATATCTCCCTTTCATGTTTTTTAAATAACTCTGCTTAGCCACTTGGAAGAGTCCCAGCTGCCACAAAAAAAAGTCATACAAACTCCAAGCCCTCCTCAGTTTAAATTTCTGCTCCACAGCTCACATCTTGAGTGCAAACAGGACACTTCTTGCTGAATTAGACCATAAGGAATTGCCTTCGCAGACCAAATAAAAAACCAAATCTGATAATTTTTCCATTTTAGCAACTCATCTGAAATCAGTTCTATTACAGAAACATCAAGTCATAGGTTCTTGTTTTATCACACGCTTTATAAAGACAGGTTTGCTACAACAGCCTTGAAGGGGACCGGCAGTCAGGTTCCCACTGGTCATGCTCTTGGGCAGAAACACCTTGGACGTACTGCGGTTCAACAGGACCGGGCTTTTGCAACTCAGAGCTGGGTGTCCCTCAGGGACTAAAGCCACAGAGTTTGTGCCAGGTGGCATCACAGATTTTGTAGGGAATAAAATTTTGTTTTGTTCTAGAACAGTACGTTTTACAGAGGAGGTGGATGCACCAGATACTGATTCTTTTATCCCTTCATTTGGGATCCTGCTATATCGATAACTGGGGGCGTTATTTTCCATTCTATCTGACCAGGCCCTGTAGCGAACCTCTGCAGATCCCCAGTAGTGCCTAATAGCAGACTCGGAGCGGTGGCCTGTCACGGCCATTATCTCCCTGGGCCCCAGTCCTGCTTCACAGAGGAGCTGGATGGTGGTAGTTCGGAGAGAATGATTGGTGTACCGCTGAGAGAGCCTGGCTGCCACACTTATCCTGGGCATCATGGTACCCAGATAGTTCACACCCATTGGTTCTCTTTTGTACCAGACAGGCTGCTCTTGCATTTGCTCTGACGTTAGCTTTAGAGGGTGCAGGTAAAAGGCAGGGGGCTCTGGAGGCAACTTGGACAAATAAAGTTCCAAGGAAAACACAGGACAGTTTGGGTCCCCAGGCATATCATACATTTTACCCATTTTATGAGGATCTTCTCCATTTTTGCCTTTGCCAGGATATCTAAACATAGCATATCGACGCCCATTCTTGTCCTTCTCAACCACAAATGCATCTGGAGCCAGATCTCTCAGAATTTCCCTCCCTCGCTTGGCAAAATGCAACTGCAAATCAAACCACACCTTGTTGACGAGTGCCAGGGGACTGTGCAAACCCAGCACACCAGATTGCTTAATCCTACGCAGGTCCTCGGCAGCTATAGGAGGATGGTGGTGAGTCTCATCCTTTCCCTGCATGCGCAGCATCTTCAGCACGCTCACAAACACCATGTTTGCACTGGCAAACTCTTTGTCCTTCATTAAGCAAATCTGACGATTAAAAGGCGGCATTTTGAGATGCCGGTTTAAGCCAGCACGCATTGACTTGTAGCTTGCCACACTGTAGGTATTTCCATCATGATTTCTTATTGTGTAATAAAATTCTCTTAAGATATCATTGAGTTCACTTACTGGGACCAATTCAAAGCTAGGATCCTTGCCATTTTTGGCCAGCCACTGTTTTAATAGGTTAGCTGCCCAGCCAGTCTGCTTGTGGGTGTTTTTGATGCTCTTAGCATCCTCTTCCTCTTCCTCCAAGCCAAAGAGGACATCCTCAGGGAAGTTAAAATTCGTCTGTGCTGCTTGTACTGCTTCTTTATTTTCTGATGGTGTCTCTTCCTGTTTCAACTGCTTTTCGAAACAATTGATCAAAGTTGTACCATCAAATATGCCACAGGTATACGGCACACAGCGAGCTACGTTATGATCTGAGAGCTGCGAAGCGTGGAGTTATACATAATATTTGGGATTTTGTGTAACAAAAAGCAGGTGGCATTAACTGGATTTTTCAAATGAACGGCATGTCAATTCCATACCTCACTAGCCAATTAAAATACATCAGGTGCTTCCTTTTTAACCATGGCATTACACATGCTTTAACTGATTTCACAGAAAGCAAACCTAGAACATATACTACACAACAGAAGACTGAAAACATCTTATGCCTTATTTCCCTCCTTGTAGCTCATCTTCCACTGCTAAATACCATTATCATACACAATCTGTTTTTCCAATTTTTCCCAGGTTTCAGGCTCTAACTGAAGAAAAATTCCAAAATATGCATCTTATACTGAAAATTAAACCTTAAAACTGTACTACTGTCATCCATTATGGTACTGGATTTCCTACTTATCAAGTACTGACAAGGGTTTTGAATAGCTATAATCCACAGGTTGAAAAATGAAGTTCCAAACAACCTTTCTTTATCTTAATGGAAAGATAGAGTGAGACAGTTTATACTCTAAAATACTGGCTACCTTTGCCAGACTACTTTCAGCAGGTGAAAACCAGAATATTGTCCAGTATTTTTCTTCTTGCTTTGAAATACAATTTAGAATAACTGTACCTTGAAACACTAATGAATTTGGAAACGCTGTCTAGAAGAAATTACTTTTATTCCTCTTAATAATATGACTTCTGGTTAATAGGAAGAGTTAATTATGAGGTGCTCTGTGAAACATCTATAGACAGAAAGAAAATTATTTATGAAGAATTTAAGTAGCTTAATTTCAAGCTTTCAAAGCAAGTTCAACAAATTTTAGACAGGGAATCCAGAAGTATTCCAAGTCATCCTTTATCATGAAGTAGCTATTCCTGAAGAAGGTTTCTTTTCCTTTTTGTTTTTCTCCCACGATATATGGCAATCAAACATTAGAATTTCAATTTTAACTTCTGGATTAGTGTAGGAAAGAGCACTGCAATAATTTATAAAATATTTGTAGCTATATAAGTTCAAGCCATTCAGACAAAGACTGGGCAGTCTTTTCTTTGTATGCTAGCTCTGTTTTAGCAGACAACATTTAGTCTGCTCCTGATTTACCAACACATCTACTTAAAAAAATCCCATTAAAACACTTCTGAAAAAATTATCAGAAGCTCATGCTGCAAGTAACAGTGAATCAGAAAAAGAATAATATAAATTGAGAGAAACTACAAAGGATGGCACAAAACAAACTAAAATTGTTCAATTATGATCAATAATCTCCTGTGGATTGTAACTTTAGGATATTATATAGAAACAATCAACAGCCTACCTGTGTTGTTCCCTCAGCAGGTCGCTTGTTTGCCGCAGTATCTGTTGGTGGTCTGCTCATCTGGTTTTCTGAGGGGTAAGAAATTGTTCATTTGCAGTATCTATTCAGTACTAATTATTACTGCCCACTAGCCATATTTGAAGGCAACATGCAAAGCTGTTTGACACTGAATGTTCGATATGTGACATATTTTACATTTAGCCCCAATTTTCAATTACAAGTAGTCAAGTTTGATTAATGTGTTCCTTTCCTTTCCTTCTAAGTTTGACAGTATATTAAAAGCCTTTTATGAGCAATTTCCTTGCCTGCGAACAAAGTATAACTCCAACCTCTCCTCCCTCTGTACACATATTGATAAGCTATTCAACTAAAAATTAATACAATTGTTAAATATTTCTGTACAAAAAAAGACCTGACTGAAAAAAGGATGTTTTAAACAGACTGCAAAATATATAACTGAGGCAGGGAGACTGAGTATCTTTTATAGCTCAGCCAAACATTAAACTAGCAATTTAAGAAGCTGCTTTAATATTTGATGCAAATCTGTAAATTCAAATTCTGTTCTCGTTCCTTTTCATTTTAACGAGAGCTTATCAGCAACAGTGCTGGCCCAAATCAGTGATTCAGTTGTGGTGTGAAAACTACTAGGGCATACAGTAAATCTATGGAAACTGCATAAAATGAGACATTCTTTGGACACATAGGTCCTCCCTTTTGTCACTGTATCTCATCAGTCACAATCCTTTTTATGCTGTCTTAAATCACTTCAATTTGCTTTAGAGCTAAGAGTCAATATAACACATGTCTAACAATGTCTAACTCTACAGAGCACGTATTTTAGCACAGGTAACTTAGATACAGGAAAATGAAATGAAACTAGTTCTGATGTCAAGTTCTGCTTGAGTTCCTTCTAATTTATATTGTGCCAATGAGGCACTTGCCATAACTCCAACACTTACAAATCCTAAAGACTTCTTAAAAAGAAATTCAAGGTATGTAAAATCAGAAGTGCAGACAACCATCAGGGCAGGACCAAAGCTTGATAAAAAGTATTTAAAAGTAATTAATCTAATTATTGTTATTTGAACATTTATTGTATTTAGAGACTTTATTTAAATACTGTAAGTGTACTCCATTGGAACTAGGTTCATATTCAGTTGGGTTTTTTCTACCATTTTGTTTACTTTTAAGTATTGTGAAAATTAAGGTACAATTATACCTTCCTTTCAGTATGCCTTTACTTAGAAAGACAGTTCATATTATTCTGAGAGGCTGTGTTAAAATTAAACACCAAGTTCTTAATGACAGGAGTTTGACTTCATGCTAGGAATTATATAAAGCAAATTCTAAATAAAACAAAGCTTACAATGCCACACTGCTGACTCCAAGGGGAGTTTATTTTCAACAATGTCTGAAACAGATCTGTTGTAGAGATTATTTTGATCTTGAAAAATTCAACAGAAATGCAATCTAGAACTATCTCTGTAAAACACATTAAGAAACAATTTTCCACAGAGTGCAGTTTTATGTTTCTCTGTGACCACTATCTTCCTTTGCCAGTGCCAACATTCAAGCATAACTTACCAGGCTTGGGTGCTGCAGTGGTGGGTGGTTCAGTAGGAGCTGTACTACTACATGCAGGGAGAGGAATCTTCATCTGTAGGGGCGCTCGACTGGCAGTCGCATTATAAAGTCCTGGAGTACCCACTGTGGGCAAAGAAGTCCTTGTGGTCTGGGTAACAGGATGTGTAGTAGGAACAGCCTGTACTGTCAACGTTGTGCCTATTGACCCAACACTGGCTGTAGAGTTCCTTAGAATACCAGGACTGGGCACATGTGGGATGTTATTTGGTTTAGTTGTGTTAGTTGATGCCAAAGACACTGTAGTTTTGGTAAGGCTACCAACTGTAGACGAGTTTTGGACAGATATAAATTCAACGTTGCCTGATGGCTGGTTAGAGACCAAAGTCCCTGTGTGGCCTTGCAGAAGCTGAGTCTGGGATGACACTGCCACAGGTACATGCAGGATTACAGGCAAAGACTGCAATGAGACAGACACTGACTGAGTGCTGCCAGTAGGCACTTGGTTAGTGCCTACAACTGTAGCAGTGTTAGCTGTGGGAAGCACTGCTGTTGTCAAAGAACTGGTGGAGGACACTGGAGTCTGAAGCTTAGGATGTCCACTGACAACTGCTGGAGAAGCAGCAAGACTGGAAGCAGGCACTACACACAAAAAAATAAATAAAAAAATTAAGCACTTGAATCAGGTGGGAAGTTTCACTGCAACACAACAAATGGGAACAATTTATGATGAGGGCAGTGAGTCACTGGAACTGGTTGTCCACTGACAGTGAATGCCCTATCATTTTAAGCGTTCAGCATCAGGCTGGACAGGGCTTTGGGCAACTTGATCTTGTGAAAGATGGCCTGGTCCACAGTGGCAGGGTTGGACTAGATGATCTTTAAAGGTCCCTTCCAACCAAATACCTCTATGAAAAAGGTAGTGTATAATTACTTCTTTTTGCAAATAAAGGCTATAAGTACTATTTTTCTGTTGTACGCTGTCATGTTCAATGGCCTAGCTAAAGACACAGTCAATACTGCATTTCTGTTTATAAGAAATGTCAGAAAAAAGATATATTTAAACACCAATTACAGAAATGGTGGAGCAACTGGTACTTCACAAAACACAAGAAAAAAAACTATGTCAGTTATGACTAATTGCCTTGTATAGGTAGGACCTTGTATCCAGAAGGTTCTACCAAAACAAGGTATTAAAGTGTCAGAGAAGATACTGACTTTTATGCAACAAAACTTCACTATGAATTCTAAAGATCAGGAGCAAAAGACACTACTAAAAGCCAGTACATGCAAACTGTAAGATAATCCTGTGGGAAAGATTCAGCATTCGGTATTAAACTGTTTTTACAGCCAAGGACAGTGAGACTATATTGAATAAATTAATGGGGAGTTTGAGTTTATATTCCCGACAAAATTTTAATCTATAAATGCCATTTTTCAACATGCCTCCTTTAAGAAATGTGGTTTATAATTACTGTCTAGTTTCCCACTCAATTTCTGTAGTCATTAGGTAGAGAGAAGGGTATCATCAGCATCCTATTATTATCAAGTACAATAAGGGGCCTGAGACATGTTTCAGTTCTTAGCAGCCAGTTTTGCTGCCATACTCAGCATGCAGTCTACTGGAGCACCTCATTTACCACAAGTTCTGCTTGGCCAAATCAACATTTTTTCCCACACCTGGTAAGCATACTACACAAATATAAACTGGGAATGCACCAGAGAACTAAAAATAATTATTTTTTAGGTCAGGAAAAAAAAGGAGTAAAATCAGTTTTATTCTGTTTAGTTAGTTACTTCTTTAATGGAAAGCAATAAAACTTTTAAGAAATGTGTTTATAGTCCATAGGGAGTTTCTTACCTGGATTCGCAGGGGCTTGAAAAGTTGATGGTGTGCTCTCTCCTACATTCCTCTTTGACTCCAGCATTTGCCTTACTGTGCCAGCATTTCTAAGGAACAAAGTTTGAGTTGACATTTCTCCCAAAAAGCCACATAAGGTGTATTTATAAACAGTACAATGGTGAAAAAAATCCCTAATTTTACAGCTGTTCTTTTATTTCAGATTTTTTTTTCAAAACCCACTTTTTGCCTCTTAGGCAAATTAACTTTGGATATTTCCCAAATAAAAAGAAGTATGGAGTTACTTATAAATTTTCAAGTCCTTGCACCAAGCTTGTCTTGCACCATGAGAATTTTACTGTTCTTGAAACTAAACTTCCACTATTATCTATCATTTTTTAAACACTGAAACTGATGCTAAATACCATCTAGATTTAACCAAGAATGAGTTAAATTCTGTCAATTTATGACTTCTGTAAAAGCAAATCAAATTTTACAAGTGAAGAGCAATGAAGGAAAAGCAAAACCACTTTAATTTAAAAAGAAAGGAAATACAGAGATTATCTGAAGTGTCCTATTGTACCTTTTAACACTGTCCCAGTGATGTGCTTTGCTTACCGATATGTGGCATTGTTTACATTTGCAGTCTCGGGTGCTGCTTTCCCTGGAGATACAGGTGCATTTGCCACACTCTACACAGAATGAGAAAGAGAGGCCATAACAGAACAACTCTAAGTCAGCTTGCAAACTTATGCTTTCATTTTATTTCACATCCATTCACTGCTGTGTGAGATATTAATTTTCTGAAGTCAACACTGCAGGAAAATTTGACATATTTCACTAGTGCAGAAAATCTCCTTGGTCCTACTGCCTCCCTCTCCTATATCCTCCTTCTTCTTCCCCCTCTCATGCCCCAGAATCAATAGTGGGATGCACTTTTATTTGCACAGTACTCTTCATACTGAAGTAAATTAGATTCAGTTATATACAGTTTAAGGTGTTTTCACACTAAAAACAGCTAAAGAAGCTTCTGTATAATTCAGAATTACATAACAGATGTTAAGACTTCTTTAACCAAACCAGACAAATTCAATTTGTCAATGCCATTGAATAAACGAGTCACATCTTTCTGCATATAAATTTTCTTTATTTTCCAACACAACGTTTAGGCTAACTCAGAAAAAACCCCTAGACCCCAACAAATCTAGTTCTTACTTCTTGTCTCTTTTTCAAGTCCTCCTTGGCTGCTCCAACCCGCTTTGTCAATCTTGCAATTTTAGCCTAAACAGGGAGAAGATGAAAACAAACAAAACCATAAACCCCCAAGAACCATGAAAGAAATTTTATAAACTAAAAGATCTATAACTAAGACATCAAGTCAAAGGCTATTTTTATACGAGGGAACTTATTCTTCCTTGAAATACAGTACAACTGTGTTATTTTCATCTATATTATAGCAGAAAGACAAATGTATGCATCACAATCAAGGAATCTTAGAGACAAATTATTTTCCTTCCTATTCAGAACTGCACAAACTGAATCCATTGGGCACGGACATACAAAACTACATAAATGAAAACCTTACATGATGTTATTAATTTGACATTCTAGTTGATGGCTAAAGATACTGCTAAAGAAGTATATTGAAAGTATCTTAGAAAGCACTTAAAAGATCAACATAAAATGTCTGTGGCAACAAGAGGAAAGAATTGTACAGGGGGAACTTATCTGGCAAACTCCATATTTCTTTTAATGAAAAAAGTAAAATGGCCTTATTTTTTGAATTTGTTACAAGATAAGCTTTCAATTGTCTTGTCAGTACAAAATTCTTTTTTGTGATGTTCTTCATGTCACCATTATGTACATGCTTTCTATAAAAAATGCAGGAAAGCATGCTGCATTCAACACTAGCTATTTGCCTCCTTGCTAGAACATCAACTATTTACACTCTGGGGAAACGTGATGTAGGATGTTTGAAGTCCAGTGCTACTGTCCTCTCCTTTCTGAATGTTCCAATTTCTAAGCAAATTTCCAGCTTCATAAAGACCTTAGACATTTTCATACTTGGCATTTTTTTGAAAAATGTTTAAATGGTACAGAAGAGTGGAAAAGCAATCTACTAACAGCTAATGAATCACTTTGCCACATGGAAGATACCCTTTGGGGCTTCTATATGATTAATTGGTTGCTTCCCTCCTTCTGAGTAGGAAAACAGTTTTACAACTCAAAAGGAACATTAGTATTTGCTGCTCCCCCCACCACCTCCTTCCCTTGCGGAGTCAAAATGGTTTCCCTACTGGCAACTGTAGGAACCTTACTACTAAACACTGAGGAAGTTATTTTTGAATTTGACCCTAGTATGGAGTTGAACACACAAACACTCACCTGCATTTCAGTAAGCACATTTTTATGCCTTTTGTTGCATTCTACTTTCTCCATTCGGGTTTTCAAGTCTGCCAGAGTCTTGTCAAATACCTCACACTGTAAAGTGGTAAGTTTTTCTTCTAACAGTCTCTGGATAATCTGCAAAATTTTTACATAAAAAATACAACAATGCAATCCCAAATTTGGGGGACCATCTATAAAAATATTCTCAACTCTTAACAAATATCCTGCTATAAACAGAACAATGAAAACTGTTGTGCCCTGCCAATCAAATAAATCTACAGTCAGCAATAAGCATGTGGTTGCACAGCTAAGTTTTGACATAATTTTGGAAAATACAAATGATTTGCCATTAATTCAACAAATTAATTTCCTTGCAGTATAATAAGGGCATAAAATCTTATAATATATAAAAAGAACCATAACAACAGAAGGTATTCTTTTAAAGTGCAGTGCTTACACAAGTTAATTGTTCTTTTTACTTTTCTATTTTTGAGAGGGACATTGGCATTCAAAAAACAGAAGCTTAAGACATTCAACAAAAACTTTTTTCTGAGATATATTTTCTCGTAGCAAAAATTCAGTGCTGCCTTTCTTGCAGAAGCTAAAGACATAAGAAGACTGGTTTTCACAAAGTTTATTTGATAAAAGTTATTTAATGTTTTTCTCCCTTCTATACCTACTGCAGTGTAGAAAGTTTTCATAGGAAATAAAAATAAATAAGCCACTAATGTAATTCAGTTTTTGCCATACTAAATTAATGAAGTCACAACACATGCTAGCTAATGAACTAACAGAAGAACAGCAAATATTTTTTTTTCTTCAAGATCATATGTTCCTTATACAGCAATTGTGCAATCAGGCTATTAACAGCTCTACAAAAAGCTGCAAAATGCCAAATGTATTACACTCTTCTTTGGAGACTGCCTTTTTTAAAAGGCTAGGCACAAACTAAAGTGCATCACATATAAATCATCATTATTAACATTTTCAGTCCAGAGTCATATGAGGCTTGAAGTATTTTATACATTTCAGATGTAACTCCTACAGCATAGTTTTCAAAAGGTATTTGGTCTCTTTTTAAAAGGAGGGCTATGTAGAACTTTGTATAAATTAAGCACCTTTGTTATTTGAATTACATCCAATGTTCAACCACAAAAAAAGAGAAAATGTTTGGGGACACAGAGTGTGTGCAGAAGGACTGCTTATGCAAAGATGGTAACACAAGTGACAGGTGTGTGTATATGTTTTCTGCTCTGCACCTCTATTTTACCTTTTGCAATTTTAGGTCAACATCCTTTCTGGCTGTAATTTTGACTTGGAGTTCTGCTTCATAATCTTCTCCCATGCACCGACGATGTTTAGAATGAACATTGTCCATGTCCTCAGATTTGGAACGCTTTCTCTTTGATGCTTCACCTGGAACAATTAGATAAAACTGCTCATGAAGAACTCCTGAAAAAACAGGTATCTTCAGAATGCCATGATTACTGTGAAGTTGTTCTCAGGTCAAACTTTTTCATGCTAAAGCAGCAGTAATGCCTTTGGAAAAATATGCTTGATGACATCAAAGTACAAAACCAGTCCTTCTGGTATCTGTACATTACTGCCCAGCCAGTGAGTTCTGCTTTGTGATTCACCCAGTCGCTGCTCCAAATGCAAAATGGTTCTAGTACCACCACTCCTCTCGCCAGAACGTCCCTCCAGTTCTTCCTGCTCTATCAGCACCATCCTATAATGACACATGGCTTCTGAGAAGCAAAAGAAAATCTTCTTCTGAAAAACGAATTCTCTTCTCAGAATTCCAGCCAAATAAAACCACATCTCATTTAACTATGCCAGCAATTAACTGTATTTACTTGCCACGAAGCTTTACCTTGTACCTCCAACATCTGACTGAAAAACCATTCAAACTTTTTTTTCACTTCTTGGTTGATGGAAAGTAAAAATCTAACAAAAGAACAGGCTCAAAACAGAACTAGATTATAAAAGTCCTTTTTAATAACAGTGATGAAGCACAAATGAACTAAAGAGACCTCATTCTCTCCTCCAGATCCTGGCCTTGTGTCCAGAAGGTTCTCAAGGACAAAAGGGACCTCTGCTTTTAAATAATCTTCAGATTATGTAACAAGGACCCAGGGAACTACAGGATTATTAGCTTTACTTCAGTCCCTGGGAACATGATGGAGCAAGTAAATCTAGATAGAAATCATCTCAACGTCTATCAAGAAGGTGGTGATGGGGAACAGAATGGATTTATCAAGGGGAAATCAGGCATCATCAGCCTGATAGCCTTCTACAGTGAGACCACTGGCTTGGTGAATGAGAGGAGAACATCTTTAATAATGCTTCTGACACCCAAACCATCCTCAAATGCTTGATGTATGGCCTAGATAATTGCACTGGCTCAACTGTTGGGCTCCAGGAGCTGTGATTATTGGCACTTAGTCCAGCTGGAGCTCAGTAATGCACACCAGCAGATGATACTGGTACCAACACCACCATCTTCATTCATGACCTAGATAATGGGGCAAGAAGATATCTGCAGCAACTTGCAGGTGATACAAAACTGGAAGGAGCGATTTGTATACTCCTAAGTGGTTATGCTGACATTTGGAGTCACACTGACAAACTGGAGAAATGGGCAAACAAGAACCTCATGAAGTTGAAGAAAAGGAGATGCCCAAGTGCTACACTTGCATAGCAATAAAACCATGCATTAGTACAGGTTGGGAATTCACTGGCTGGTAAACACCTTTTTAGAAAAAGCCCTGGTGTTCTCTATACACATGAAGTTGAACATGAGCCAGCAATGTGCCCTTCTGGCAGAAAAGGCCAACAACATTCTCGGCTGCCTGAGAATGAGTACTGACAGCAGGTTGAGGGAGGTACTTATTCCCCTCTAACCAGGGAATGTGAGCCTGAACCTTGTGTCTTTTGTCCCGTTCTGGGTTTCTAAATACAAAAAAATATGTGAGCATGCTGGACAGACTGCAGCGTAGAGTCACCAAGATGTTTCAGAGACAGAAGCATTCATCAAGAGCTGAAATTGTTCAACTGGAGAAGGCCATTGGGGGAGATTTTATCATGTGTGTGAATTACCTGACAGGTGGAGCATGAACAGAGCAAGACTCTTAATGAGTAGCAGTGACAGGACAAGAGAAATGGATGTAAATTGAAATACAGAAATTTTCACTCAAACATTTAAAAACTTTTTCCTGTGAGGAAGGTCAAACACTGGGATCAGAACACAGGAAATTTCTGGAATCTTCACCCGTGGAAATACTCAAAACCTGTCAGGATATAGTTCTGGGCAAACTGCTTTCTAGTTGACCTGGTTTGAACAGGGGCATCGGACTAGATAATCATCAAAGGTCCCTTCCAAACCTAATGATTCTGTGCTTCTAAAACACACAACACAGTGAAACACAATGGTTTTAACATTACATACTTTTCTCTATTTGTTTCTCTTCTTTGTGGACCTCTTCTTCTTTATCTTCACATTCCTTTTTTCTCTCCCCCTCCACCTCTTCTATAAACAGAAGAAAAAAATCCATGTAACACTGTCTCAGATTTACAAGTCTTGCAACAGTCCTGTTTTGACTAACGAGTTAAGAAAACATGAAAAAAAACCATGTGAGGGAAGACAAGAGAAATAAGTATCACAAAGAGGGAATGCAGATATGAAAAAATTAAGGGAATACCCTCAAAACAAAAATTTGAACTATCATGCAACACATTCAGACTCAGTTTTGAATTTGTTAACATTTTAACCAGAATTACTGAATGCAAGTATGAGGGAAACATGTTTCAGTTACCTCTGAAACAAAATTATGTATTTTTAATGCAGCTGAAGGTCTCAACAAATTATTTTAGCTTACTTTTCCACTTAAGGACAAAGCATAAAAATTTCAGTAACAAAATACTAAAATACTAATATATTGCTCTATTTACAATTGATAACTTCAACTATAATCTTAATGGTAGGAAAAGCCTAGATTTAGGTTAACAAATATTAATTTTAATTTGAAGTTTCTTGCTAATACGAAGTATCACAATTTAGAACTAGGCATTCAAAAATACTCTTTTTAGGAAATGCTTAAAAGAAGAAAAATCTGAAGCCACCAAACAAAGATAAAAATGGTAGCACTTGCAGAAAAATTTTATTATATGTTCCATGAGCTTCCAATATGTGTTTCATATATACGTGAAAGAAACAAGCTTCCATTGTGTGTTTCTGTGCTTGTTAGAGACAACACAAAACTACTGGTTTTAAGATTACAGTAAAATCTATCCAGACTATAAGAGAGGAAGTAAGCACTGTTTTACACATCTTTATCTGTACACTTCTTCATTTGCCTATATTCATTTTGTTATTACTGCAGGGTTTACTAGCTTTTCAATGGAAAGTTCTGGTTGCAAAGATATGCTTGATGCTCTCTTAACATTAAATTTCCCTTCTATTACGAAGAACATTTAAATGATTTAAAACAAGTTACCTAATAAATGAGAAAAAGGAAGGAGTCAAAACCCAATAACCTGGCAATATGGTATTTTAATTTTTCTTATTAATGTAAAAATAATATTCGTAATACAAATTCTTCAATCCAAATCTGACTTACTTTTAAGGTAATAAATTAGCATAATGCCTATGCCACCTGCTTTTTAAGCCTTATAGATAAGCTTTGTGTATTTAATTGCTCTGAATAAAATAGGACTAGTTTACTTATGAATCTAAAGGAGAACTGTTAAGTTCAAGACAACTTTTCCTACAATTCAGAGATTTTAATATTCAGCTGAAAGACACAAATATTCCATGGAAAGACATGCATATCTAGAATGTCTTTAAAACATGTTACAATCTACAAATCCAAGGTCTTACTTTTGAAAAAACTTTATGGGGTTTTTTCCAAAAAACCTCTATATAGAGGACAAGTAATTTCAGGGATGAGAAGGCCCTTTCCTTACTAACTTCCATTACTATAAACAAATCTAAGGCACTTAACTAAAGGTGGTTTCAACATGATGCACAGCTGAACTCTCAGTTAAGGAGGAAAAGATTTCACAGTTGGCTATCAGCTTAGTTTCCACTGTTAAGCTGTGATCTCATTAGCCTGATGCTAAACAAGCAGAAGGAATGAATGCAACCTTGTCAGCCTCCTATGAGCTTGGTGTATCATAATAAAGTTTTCATGTTTCCTAATTTATTCCAATAATTTTTCACTTGATTTCTTCAACTGCCATTTTATCAATGTTTCCTCAAAAGCACCTACTATAATCCTGAAATATTTTTACTGAGAGGTCAGTTCTACGTTCTGACCAAGTTATGAATTTTGTACTCATGTGCACCACTTTGTAGATAATTACTATGAATTTCACCTGAGAAACCTGTTTGTTTCTCAGTCAATCGGCATTGTAAAATTCTCCAGTTCTTCATATCAGCAAACTGTGACATAACTAGTTACCATTCATTTTAGACAATTTATTAATTCTGTCATACAGCACAGTCTCTGGAACTAGTCTCTGGAACTCTGAATTTATTTTTTATTCTTCAGCTGATTATTTCCTCCAGGAGGCCTTTCCATTTTACTGTTTCAGTTCCAAAATTTCTTGGTAAGAAATCACTTGTGCTTGGATATCCAAGAGAATTCACATCACGGCTTCCTTGTCACATGCTTGTTTGCTTACACAAAAAGCTCCAAGGCTTTCTGATGTATGATATTTCATTACAAAAATCTGTGACAACACAGCTATTACAGTTACTAATTCCACTTGGGAAAGACATTCTATTAATCTGTTCATTTGAATAAAGTCTTCTAGTACCATTTTTCACTGCTGCTTAGCCATGTTGTTTTTTATCTTGACTTGTTGAAATCTTGCTTCTTAAATGAGGAGTTTGCATCTGTTTCTCCAATACAGAATATTGAAATTATCTCCATATGGTGTCCTTTTAAATTTTTATTTAAATTTTCTTTTTCCCAGACCCTTTCCAAAAGTTACTCTTTATAAAGTAACTCTACCTGTTTTCTCATACAACTGTTTCCTGCCTATGCAACCTCTCTGCTATTATCTTTGTTGCTGGTTAAGGCAGAACATAATTTATTTCATTTCATGAACAGTCTCAGTTACGGCCACACAACTCTAAGAGTCAAACGGTTATAAGCCAAGAAATAAAACACCTAGTCAAAAGAAATTGACTTGTCACCAAAATTTAGAATTTTTAAAATCTATTGCTGGATACATTAATTTTAAACTTCTGCAAACTGTAGTCCAGTATTTAATATTCACTTCAGTCTTTTTGCTCCATAGCAAATTCCCCTGTGACCCCAGAGTGTTTTCTCATTGGGTAAGATGAAAAAAGTAAACATAATGGCTTCAATGAGAGAACTCTTAAACTGAAGTGAGAACAAAGAGAACCAATATATTTGTACTGTTTATTTCATAAAAGGGAATCATAACACTACAATTTTGACACAACTACACACAACCTTCCTTCCCGCTGCTTCCCCACCTCCAATAGTTTTTGGAAGACTTTGTATGCACAACAGTGGTATCACTTTCTCAATCTCACTGACAACAACTAATGCCTACCTTAGCAGAAACTATGGAACCTACCTTATCTCCATTTAACTAGCATTATTTAAAGGTAAATACTAGAAAAGGAGGAGTCAAAAACAGGGCTGAAAAGCCATTCTTATCTCTGTTTCTCTAGCTGTTTGAAAGACTGAAGACTTAGAATGTCACAGTCTGATCATTAGTAAAACAAGATTTGAGAAACTATAGTCACTAACTTCCCAGAGACTAAAACCTGAATCTTATTTAAGCCATGAAATTTCTACCCAGTCAACCATATTTAAACATACTTGGGTTAATACGGTCATAATTTAATACAAGCTAGATGGGCGCGGGGGGCAGAAGAGGGGGAGGAAAAAAACCCAACAAAATAATTCCAACCCCAAGATAATCTGAAACATCTTTCTTAATTACAGATAAAAGAACATTGTCAACGTTTTGTAAATTATTAATTTTGTTTTCTTTTCAGAACTGCAAGAGTATAACAAAGACTGTCCATTGTCAAAATGAAAAAAAGCTTACAAAACTGTATTAAACAGTACACTACAAAGGACATCCATAGAGTTTAACTTAGAAAAATGTTCTGCTAACTACATGAAGAGATTCCACACTTAACATTTAAAAGCATCAATCAGTTGTCATAGTCACAGAAAACTTAGATAAAAACCACTGAGTTAAATGAATAAAAGCTATATGATATAAAAACAATACACGACATCAATTTTTCATTAAACTTTTTTTTCCCTACTGAAAGACAGTATTGGAAATGTTGAAAGAGAAGATGAGGTACACCTGGTTTATATGCGTGTTTTCCTTATCATTTATTTGCATGCTAAAGAAAGCTGAAATACTTTCTTCCCTGTGAAAGCAGTAAATGAATGCAGTTCCTCTTCTTGCAAATCCTTCTGTTCCCTCTCTGACAATTACTTATCTTTCCTTTTTCCACCCACTACCTCACCCAAGTTGGCACCCAAATTTACAGAGTATGAAAAAAACCCAGAGCAAACCAACAACAAAAGAACAAACAAACCCTAAAACCAAAATCCAAAACAAAAAAATCAAAACCACCCAAATCTGGAAGATGACCATTTTTCAGTACAAAGTTTTTTTCCTGTGCCTCAAATACCAACCTTGAAAACTAAGACTACATTACATTACTGGTAGGTAAGGTTGCCTCTTTGATTTAGAAATCTGACCCAAGTGTGTCAATCTAAGAAATGAACATCCCAAACTTAAATTGAAACTAATAATTAAAAAAATTCTTACCTGGAAGACTTGACTTGTTTGGCAATATCCCTTCAGTAAGTTCCTCCTTCTCATCACAGGGATCATCTTCATCAGACAGTACTAAGAAAGCCTCTTTTGGCAGACTTTCACTGCTTTCCTGCTTGGATGGTGAACCCAAACAATTGTCTATTTTTTCTTCTAAATCTTGGACTGTGTCATCCACTGGAAGCAGAGAACTTTTAGTAAAACAGCTCAGATCATCTTCAGCAGGGGCTAGTTTTTCCAGAATTGGAATAATGTCATCTGTTTCCATACACTCTGTATTGTCCAAGATACTTTCACCTGGCTCATCTATTGTCTTTGAAACAGTGGTTTCTGAAGGGCCTGCACTGCCTTCTTGTTTTTCCTGGTCAGCTTCCATACTGCTAGAGATGGCTTCTTCTCCAACACCCTCTTCAACAGTTACCTCTTCAGTTCTCTTTTCCTCACCTGTTCCAGATGAACTGGAATTAACAGGTAAATAATTTGTTTCTCCCTTCTCTTCAGAAGAGTCACTAATATCGCAGACTGGTTTACTTTCACCTTCCAATGGGATATCAGTCTTTCTTTGGTCCACATGATCTTTTCTATTATTTTCTTCATGGAAGTTATCTTTACTGCTACCAACTCCATTTTCAGCCTCACACGTTACTGCAATGTCAGTATCTTTAGCTTGTTCAGGAGTAACATTTTCTGAAGACAGCATTAGAGCTTTGGATTCTATGTCATTGACAATGTTTCCTGCCCTACTTTCAGGCCTTTTGGTCTCACTAATTTCATCACAAGCTGCTCTTCCTTCTTCAGAGTTAACACACAAGTCAACCACGCCATTAATTTCTTTCTTGACTTCCCCACAATCTGTATTGCTTAAAAGGGAATTCATATCAGAATCTCCATTCTCATGTTTTCCATTTAACAGTTTCACTTCAGTTGTCTTCAACAGCTCCTCTTTAGCCTTATAGACAGCTTCAAGTTGTTGCCGATCACTTACTCTCATTGTTTTTCGTGCTTTGAAGACTTTTTTCTGAGGTTCCTCTGTGCTATCCATTTTAGCCCTTAAAAAATTCAGAAAGAACTGTGAAGATAAAAATTCACCATTGTCATATTACACTGCTACTAAGAAAGAGTGCAACGTTTAGCACACTTTAAAGTAACCTGGTTGAAATGATACTGACAGAAACAAATAAACACCTGTCATCACTTGAATTTTATCTGACTTCCCAAAAAGTGAATCCAAGTTTCTCCATATGCTGCACAAACACATTTATGCAAAGGTCACAGAGGTCACACTAAGACATTATGCAGTAATATTCTAACTACACATTTCAGACCACTTGTCTCACACTATTCTATTTTAAATATATATTATACTAAGATAAGAGCCAGAAGCCTCTCTTCTCATCAAAAGGTAAAAAATAAATGTATAACTGATGGATCAAGAATATTTCTATTGTTCTAAATAGATTTAATTTCATAAGTTACAACCAGAATTAATAACTGGGGTAAATGACAAGATTTTTATATCAAATCACTTTTAAGAAAATTTCATCATGTACAAAGAATTTCTCAATGTCTCATTAAGATACTTTTTTATGCACAAATACAACAGACTTTCATCCTCCACTTTCATCTATACAATGGTTACATGAACTTGGATTTTTAGACCACTTTCATTCAGTCTGCAGTAACATTTTACTATGACTATTTGTGGCTATAAAAACTACAGGAATTGGAATACCTTGTAAAAGAATTCCCTCTTTCAAGGAAAACTGGTGGGTTTGCCCTCAAAAGTTATATTCACTCCATCCACCCACACAAGTATTAAGAAAAATATAAATGTTTATAAAAAGTGTAAGAAAAATGGTGCAAAGTCTATTTTATTAAATAAAAACATAGAGTTAAATCCAGCATTACCTAGAATGCTATAATGATTTTGCTGAAATGAAACAAAATCTGATTTCATCTGTTTCCATTTAACAAAACAAATCCATAGGGATTTTTGAAATATATTTTTCTCCCCATGTTGTCTTGCTTAATGGTCTTGTTTTAAAGGATTACATAAGATAATGTTCAGAAGCAGAAAGCAGCTAAGAATGTTCCTATATCCTAAATGTAACCCAACAACTACGATTTGAATCAGCTGGTGCTAACCAAATTAGGTCTGCTGAAGCTACAAACCACCATAAAGTTACTTCTACCAAGCATACGACTTTATTACATTTCTCAAAATCATGCAAAAATTATATTAAAAGTAATTAAGAGAAAAATCATCAGGCAGTTATCTCAATATGACTTTTTTGCCCACAAGGACCAGATAGGCAAATATTTATAACATTGACACAGCAGAATTATCAGGCAAAGGATGCACTTTAAATACTATGTATGACTCATTTTGTGTCAGCTCCCAATTAATTTTCATTTATAGAACTAAGAAATGAATAAATATATTGCATTTTGTCTATTCAGGGGGATATAAATTATTTTAAATTTTTTTGATAAAAGAAAGTAGGATTACTGCTAACACTAGCTCAGATCAATGACAGTTTTGTGTAACCACAAACTCAAGAGCATTTGGACAACCCTCGTGGGCAGGTGGAATGATTCTTGGGGGTGCCAGGCGAGGAGTTGGACTCAACCCCCTGTGGGTCCCTTAGAACTCAGGATATTTGACAATTCGACGAACCAAGGTACAAAATTCAGAACACAGATGCCATTAAATAACAATGGCTCCACTCCGTTTTGTAGCTGACCTCATCTACAAATTTTATTTAGGCAATGCTAAGATTGCCCTTTAGCCTTCTCTTCAGCAGACTGAAGCTGTCAAGCTCCCTCATGGGTCACACGCTTTAGCTACTATCATTTTGGTTTACTGCATCTTTCTTAGTTTATTTGGAATAATTTTTTGTGAAGAGAATTATTTAACATTTATCCCTAACTACAATATTCAAGAATATATATTCTAAAGTACAATATGGATGCTACTGTAAACCCCAACTCACGATATACCTTACATTACAATTCTAAGGTTTATTTTATACTTAACACGACCTGACAAAAACACAGACAAAGCACAGAGCAATTTTTTATATTTCCTTTTAACTTAGCACTGAGCTTCCCTTACCCTTTTCTTGAGTTATTTTCTGCAAAACAATCTAGAATCCTTAGATTTGGGTTACTGATAGTACTTACACTTTGACTCACACCTCAAGAACAGATTAACAAATTTTGACAAAAAGTTGTATCAGGTCTATTTATGAACTCTCAATAATACCATTATGATTATTTTTTTGCCATTCTGACCTAGATTTTCTGAACTGGATTGTCTACTACTGCATTGCCACTAGTGGGAGCAAAATATAACACCCACAGAAACACTGATCTGAAACACCAGTTTACTTGAGTTGAAAAAAGGTTCTCATCACAACCATTTTCAGTCAGATGGCTTATGAACTCCAGGTGACCTGTTAATGCCTTTCCAGAGCTGTCTACATGCTAAATACAATTACTTCATATTCCTTCAGAAAAGAATACATTTAATGCAAGAATTTTACACCTGAGAGTACAAAAAGCACGTAAAGGTCTCTAGGATTTTGGAAGTGCAAGTGCAGTTTTTAGAAGCACATCCCTTCTGTCTTCCCAAGAACTCAGAATGGAAGGCAGACATTTTCACATCACACAAACCGCTTCATTCATATAAACCCCTGTAACACACATGCTGTTATAGATTTTTATCTTGTAAAGGCAATTTCAAAAAAAAAAAAGCAGGCTTGGTTAACCTTGAACAAGTCCAAGAACTCCTAATAGGAGAGCCACTAGTGAGAACCCTCTGGCAGCACAGTACAAAAACAGGGCCTCTGCATCAAAGTTACAATAGGATAGTCTGATCTCCCAGACTACATCATTTTCTTTTATAGGCATCACGCAGAATTTACAAAATATACTACAAAATTCACAGTCTTACCTTTGCTATGATCAGAAAATACACTAATAGATTAATGTAACATTTACAGGTGTCTTAAAATCAAATCTGTAATTGCACCACTCGAATAACCATATAACTTAAAATAAATTAATATTTGCTGTTCTAATTTTCTTAAATCATCTAAGCAGTTTTTCATTAACATCTTTAATACAGAGTAAATACAGAGAAAATAAAAGACACTTCTTTTTACATTTGCCAAGAAGAGCAGTCTTTAAAAAATTCAAACATCAGAATCCCTTTATATTAATGCATCCTTACTTTTTATTGAAAAAAAAAGGATGAAGAAACTTGAATTGCTTATATATTAAAATATTATGTTCACTTTTTATCTTAGGATATTATCCAAAATCTAGTTAAAAACAAAGCACTAGCACAGATCTGGAAAGAACCTGTAGGAAATACAGGCTTCTCAAAATTCCATTGTTAAATGGTTATGGGCATAACTCAGGCATATTGTCCTGCTCAATCCCACAGTCTTTTGCAACCAAAGAGTATTTGATTAAAGCTACCAAAACCAATATTCCATAAAAACTACTGTGACAAAATTATAAGCATAGATGAGACAAACCAGTGTTTTGTGTTCATCTTTGAAAACAATGTTTTAAAATATCTTTACCAGGGCAGACCAGTGTTGAAGCATTTCCAGCCATACCCACAAGGGAGCACAGTGCAGCCAAAGAACAGACTCATGCGAGGGCTGAGTGCAGGAGAAACAAATCAACTGGCAGCCAGTCCAGACAGACTTGGTCACACCAGTGTAAGCCAGTCAGGCACCATTTGATGAATACTGGTTTCCAGTCTTTCAAAGGGGCAAGGTGCACCCCTTCAGAGAGCAACAGAGCAAATTACATGGATTCAGTCTTGCACAAATAAAACTTATCAAATTACTACTATTCTAAATGAATGCATTTTGGTAGTCTCCCTTTATAGTTAACAACATGAAGTTTAGCTATGTTTGTTAAACACCTCCCTTATCTGATGTTTGGGTGTTTTTTTTACTCATTGTGTGACCAAGTCACAAGGAGGAAACCAATGGCCCAGGCACCAAGCCAACATAGTAACACCTTTTATTTCAAAGAATGGCTTTTGCATGCATCAGTACAAAATTACTCCGGCATGTACAGATACCTGTGCAAGGGTTAAATGCTGTAAATAAAGATGTAGGTTTTGGGCTGATTGTTTTTGTTTTATAAAAGTCAACAATTTTGATAGGCCAACATACATGCTGTGTTCATTTGTTTAAATACAAAAACTCCCTTTTTCATTTTAAGCTTTGAAGTCATACATAATTAGTCATGTGAGACATGAACACATCATTAAGCACCTCCCTCCAAAATTTAGAGTCCTTCTCATGACGAAATGTGTGCTAAATAGCACAAAAGTTGCGAATGCAGCTAGGACTGTAGGAAGGTCTCTGAGACATTTCCCCTCTATTTCCTATTTTTTTATTATTCTTACCCTGTAAAGAGATGACGGCTCTAAAGCAAGAAAAGAATGTATTAGCTGGTATGCATCAGCCTATGATCACGTGCTCAGGTAAGCAGCCCATGAGCTGCTCAAAAAGAGAAGCCAATGAGCATGGAGCTGCCTGAATCCTGCCTAGCGACAGGCAGCAGACAAAGGGAAGGTCATGGGAAAATGAGGGGGGGAAGAGGGAGAAGCTGCAATCTGAACAATAGTGCGTAATGGGGTTTGCATAACATCACGGGTCTAGAACAGCACCAGCGAAGGGCTCCTCGAGGGCATGCAGCACCAGACAAATGCGCCACAACCATAAAACGTTTGTCAAAGAACAAGAACTACATGGAAGAAGTAAAATTCACTGATAATGAACATCAGCACTCAAATGTGGAAGCCTACTTACAATGTAGCATAGCCAAATCAAAGAAAGTGAAGCAGCAAATGGTCATGAGTATTGTGTTCTAGATGGAGGCTTCCAGAGAATGAAAGTGGTGAATAAAACCTACCTTTTAAGTAGTGGTTCATAAAAAGCAGTTTTCAGTTGAAATTCTCCATAGCAATTTCAATATAAGTTGTCAGAAATTTACAAACTATTTTCAAATAAGGAAAAAAATAATGTTTGCGACCTACTCTTATAAAAGACGTAATTAAATAATGCACCAGTAATTTGGTTTTCTACTAGTAATACAAGTTGACTGATCTGGCTGAATGGAATGCACACCACCAGCCTAGTGAGCTCCACATACAACTGTGCCTTTGTTTTTAAATGTAATAAACAAAGCCGAAATCACATGACTATCATATGTGAAAATAATAGCTCTTCTAGCACACCACAAACGATTTCAGTTTTTGCCCCCCTAGGCTGAAGTTAAGTTAGTGTTAGCCGAGAGTAGGGAGAAAAAGATACCATTTTCTAAGAAAAAAAAATGACGTCACCATCCTGCCCTACTTAGCCTAGTGCACACACAGCAGAACAAGGTGAGCTGTAATTAAACCCCCTTCAGCTCATCTGTGCCCGCCCCATCCCCAAGTGCCGCGGCTCAGAGCGGGCAGCCAGGCACGTTCCCCTGCGGCAGAGCCCTGCACTGACGCGGCCGCTCCCCAGAGGGCGCCCGCGGGGCCCCGCCGGCCGCAGCCGGACTAGCAGGCCCGCCTCCCATTGGCTAAACGGAGCAGCGGCGCGGCAGCCAATCAGGCGGCAGTGTCTTAAATTCCACCCAGCAACAAGCCCCACGCGGCAGCCGTCGGGCGCGGGGGCGCGCGTTAAAGGAACGGGATTTTCCAAAGGGCGCCATAGAAAGCCAAGGGCTTTCCGTCTGAGCCCTGGAGTTGCACAACAGCGCTGACCCACGAGTGCGCCTGCACAGCCGCAATAAGGAACAGGTGTTTAATGTGCGGGAGCATTTTTAGGCGACCACTGAATTCATGCGATGTTGAATGCTGAATCAAAAAAACCTCTTGAGATCCCACCTGGGTTTAAGTATGGCATCTGGAAAACCTTCCTTTCTTCAGATCCTATGCAGTACCACTGCTTTTTTAGTATTCCAACAGAAAACTGGTGTTTTGTCATGACTGCAGTATGACTTCTGCCCTGAAAGGCGAAGCCAATGTCCCCCACCTTTGCAAAAAACTGTCTCTGAAATTCAACAAAACATTAAGCCCACATACGTATCTCTGCCTAAGAAAAAGAGGCACCTACATGGTTAAAGCTTTCTTAAACCAGAGTACACTCACAGTACAATTTCAAAGAGATTGGTCTTGTTTATTGTGTATGTGATAGTATTGCAATATATATGTAATTTTTGGTTATGTAGAATATGAAATGGTTATATGTCATAATGTTTAAAAGAAGTATCTGAGAGTGTTTTCAAATCCACACATGGAAATCAAGAAATTGCCTCATAAGGCAGCAGCATATCACTGCAAAACCACAGACACAGTGAGGAGAGGCCTAATTTGCTATCAAAAGACACTAGCTCGGGTGGAGACACAGACGATGAATGCTCGTCAAAGCACTGAGATCAAGATGGCACAAGCTGTCAGGGGACTTGCATTCCAATAACCGATTCCCGTAACTCTACCACCAGTGTTTATTGTCTGGTGGGAACTACATTGTCCAGTCCACCTGGAGGAAGAAGATGACGCGAGTATGTTTGTATAGCGTTCATCCCTGATCAGGAATTAAATTCTCCAGTCCAACTCAAAGAAAGGAGGCAACAAGAATATGTTTGACTATGAAAGAAACAAGAGGGACTCTGCCTCGGGCCACAAAAAAAGTATAAAGCTTGACTCCACCCGACTGGCTTTGTGAACAGAGGGGGTTCTGATGAGATAGAGGTTGGACCAGTGTTCACCCAGCGCTGAACCCGGGCTTGACGCTGTCCCTTTGATTGTGGCTATCGAGACTGTGTATCGATCGCAAAATAAAATCTATCATCATTAATTATTAATTTGGCTTTATCAATATTTACCCATAACAGCGTCATGTACTAATTTGAACTATGCTCTCATCACGTTGACATCACAGTAAATTCAGCACTTCTCTTGTGTCTCCTCTATCTCAAGAGAATAATATTTGCTCTGGCACTGGCTCATTAATCTGTTTCTCATTCCAAATTTTTGAGTTTTTTTCCCATGGCACTTTGAAGCCTTGTGGAAAAAATGAATTCCTCATAGGACAAAAATGACTGACAAGTCTATTTACTTGGCTAACATATTTTATCTGCTGGTAGTTCTGCAGAGTTGTTCTTATATGTTCATCACTTTATACCTAGGTAACTGCCTTCTTTGGAACGTGGAAGAATGGAAAACAAGTGGAGAGTCTTTCCTACACAACTTCTACAAGCAACTCAAGTCCCTTAGAAACACCCACTATTTAGCACATGGAATTTAGGCTGATTCTCCAAGAAGAACTCTATCATTTTCTGAATTTTAACAGCTACTTAGATTATTAAACTAGTAAAACTGCAGGACTGGAACTCAGCCAGAGCAACAAGGCTGTGATAATGTGTTTTCTTACTTCCCACAAATGTGAGAGATTTCAGCTTTTATCAACAACTCAAAACATCAGCTTTCAATTCAGCTGTGACATCTCCAAACACTGAACAAATCCTGCTGTTTTAAACAGTGGTAACAGCAAAACTCATCTTTCTTGCTTAGGCTGATTCTCCAAGAACTCTATCATTTTCTGAATTTTAACAGCTACTTAGATTATTAAACTAGTAAAACTGCAGGACTGGAACTCAGCCAGAGCAACAAGGCTGTGATAATGTGTTCTCTTACTTCCCACAAATGTGAGAGATTTCAGCTTTTATCAACAACTCAAAACATCAGCTTTCAATTCAGCTGTGACATCTCCAAACACTGAACAAATCCTGTTTAAACAGTGGTAACAGCAAAACTCATCTTTCTTACAGAAAGATTTTTTTTTAGCACAAGCTAAAACACTAAGGAAGTTGTTTTTTGGTTTGTTTGGTTTTGGGTTTTTTTTTTAATTAAAGGATTTACAGACTGTGAAGTTGCATTTTTGCATTTAAAGATACATTTGATGAATATTATAATACACAGTCTCAATGTTAGATTACAGTTTCATCTCTGGCATAGGATTAACAGCTTGGATTTCCTTTTCATTGTCCTTGAGTGTGAGTAGGACCTAATAATTCCATAGATATGGTCACTAACTGCCAAAACACATCTACAATAAAAACTTACTCTACTTCGGATATTCCAAACTTTAAACCTGAACAACCTCAATTAACTGTTCGTGCACATGCAGATCAAAACATGAGACACGCTGTGGAAAAAGAACAATCTCAGAAAAAAGGCAAGATGTTCTGATCATGTTTAAGCTTTTCCAGGCATTATATAAAACGTATTTTTTTTCTTTTTATAAGGAAATTTTTTATAAATTTTAAACATCTGATTTGCACTATTTCAACAGGCCACAACTTTGACATGGTATCACTAACATATGCACATTTGCATCCCTTGTCTTCTGTTAGAAAAAATGCAGAATAACACTATTGTAATGAAAGAACAGAGATATTTACCCTGAACAGTCTGTTGTCTAGATTAGTTCCCGTATCACATATGCAACTAGCTGTAGCGATGTAACCTCAGATTTCCAACTCTGGCAGCTCAGAGATGTCAGAATTCAGAGGTGAGCTACCTGATGCTGACAGTGATCCTGAGAGTCAGTTCTCAAATGCCAGAAGCAGCAGAAGTGAGAAGAAAATTTGCAATAAAAGAGGCGATGCTGCATTGAAACATTACTGTTTGCCACACATAAGCATCTTCTATGAGGGTTTTTTTTCAAAGATTCTGTTTAAAAAGCAAGTTTAAAATGGAACTAAACCAGCAGTTGGTTCGTTGGATGTTGGGAGGGTTTCCCCCGGGGAAGACACCGTTTGTGGGCAGGGGCAGCACACCCTGCCCGGCCTGCACCAGACCTGCCCTGCACAGGCGCAGCACACAGGATGAAGGGGCACGTTGCCAGGGCGCGAGGAAAACAGCTCTTCCATAAAGTGAAGCCTGGTGGGGACTCTGAGCTGCTCGGGGCAGAGAGGCTATTTCTCGTTTCCCACATTTGAAAGGATGAGTTTTCTTTCAGCGAGTGTCTGAGGCAGGCCAAGGCAGCACCTCGGCAGCCATCTTGTCCTCTTGTCGGCTCCCTAAGTGATGGCGGGGACTGCCAAAGATTTGCATACCCATTTGGGATTGGCTGCTGCAGAGCTGCTTTGCATAAACCAAATCTGCCTGGCAACACGCTAAAAATAGCCAGCACTGCTGCTGCTGGCAGCGGCGCCGCAGCGGGGCGGGAGGGCAGCGCAGCCAACACCGGGGCCAAGGCACGCACAGCCGCCCCAACGTGACGGTGCGTGCGGGCACGGCGCACTCAACTCCCTCAGGGTTTCGGTGCGGCTTTTTAAGTGACAAAAATAGATTCTGAAGTAATTCTCTTTTCAAATCAAAACAAACCATTATAATCCGCACACTATCTTCTTTCTCACTTTCGTTTCTAGGCAAGCTGGAACAGAAGCCATCTTTCTTACTGTAATACCCCATGTCGGTTTGGTGAGTTGGCAATGGAGTAATCCACAACGCCTGCAACTAATGCCACCTAATCCTTACTAGATGTGGACTCCCAAAGTTCTTGTCTCCTGAGTTACCCCGTGTTAATCTCACCTCACCAGAAACACCTGTACCATTCCTCCACTTGAAACTAAAGACAGTGTGGGATTTGGAAGGGCAAGCAGGATGAACTAAGAAAATAAACTCTGAAAATAGAGGAAGCACTTAAGAATAAAATTTAGATACAAAATCCGTAAAGCACAAAATCTTAAAAGATGCTACGTACATACATGTTCTATGATAGAAACTCCAGCAGTAATCTATACGTACATAATATTATAATTTCAATCTACAAAGCACGAATCATCTACAGAAGGTTCATTTTCACTGAAACTGATAGCAAACTCTTCTGACTGCAGCAGAAGCAAGTAAAGAGGTTTCCACATCCGCCCCCAGGTTTCTGTTTCATGGAACAGGTAAAGGCAGGTGAAAGCCAACATGATAAGGTGAACGAAGCAGCCAGTGCACACAGGACATGTACAGCTGTCTAACCTAGCTCTTGGGCAGCCTGAGACGTGCCATCTGATACACAGCATGTACACAAGCACTGCCAGAACAAAAAAAATGGTATTTTCTCTGTCACAAGTAACGAGATCAGGAAAAAAAGTGGCCAAAGCAGGTGGCTGGTTACAGAGATCACTGAAGACATTTGGTATCTTCTGAATGACTCAACAAAACAGAATCACAAAAATTAAACAGAAATCCCAATATGAAGTAAGTGAAATTAGACAAAAACTTGTGCATTAAAATAAAATTGGGGGAAAACCCCACCATCACCACGACCAAAGAGACCAATACTCACAAATTTTCTCATGAAAACTACAGTTTACCCAAACTTTATTACCTGTACCTAGTGTCAGGACTGTTTGTCGCAAGACTTCTTCAAGGAAAGGTATCTTACTGCATAGATCTTAATCAGCTACTTTTAATGCATTTTACTAGAAATGGTATCTCCTATCACAAGGCATTTTTTCATTTATCAGGGGGTAAATGTTTTCCAAAGGAAACTAATGTTGTGAAATGATGGGAACTACGAAAGAAAATGCCAACCTAATATTCTATTTATTACTACATACAGAAGAAGAAAAAAAGGGCACATTTTAAATACCTCTAACACATTGTACTAATATGTTAAATAATGTACGTAATTCATGTTTTTACAATGATAAACAGCCGCATTCCAATAAAGTTCTAAGGCAGTCAATTTCTTACTTTACTAAAGCATGCAACCAGAGTAAGACTTACTTATTCTAGTAGAAGTCTATAATGGCAGATTAAATTCTCTTGGGTCAGCAGGTGGACAGTTATTTTTCTGTATTTGCTCTTAGGCAAAGATTTGTTACATCTCACATTTGTAAAGACTTGCAACAAAAAATTACCCGATACGTCACCCAAAAGGTCCTTTAAATGTTTAATAAGCTAATATGTAAGCAACCATTGCATGGATGATTTTTTAATTTCAGCACATATGGAACAAGCTCTAGAGACACAGATTGCCAGATATAATTCTTTGCTAAGCTGCCCAAGGAACAGGAAGCAGGAAGTAAACAAACCTATGATTTCTTTACGTAGTTCCAATCATAGAAATAAATAAGAAAAACAAACTAGCTTTGAAAGGGGCTTTAATGTCAAAAAGTAGCCTGAAAGGATACTAGTTCTTACTGTATTCTTCCTTTCTAGAACCTCTGACACCTACTCACCATACTTGCTGCACAGACAGCAGACATATGATCTCACTGTGTGCCATTTACCTGACTTGTTAGGAGACCAAATGCAATATTCTATATTTAATTGTAAACATGTAAGAGACACTCTTTTCTCATCATCTTGTGGCCAGACTTCTAAATTCAATAGCAGTAGGAATAACTTTTGAAATGATGCCACACTAGTTGTAAGTGGCACAGTTGTATTGACCTGTATCAGTAGCACCTTAAGCAACAAAGCACAATATGTTCATTTCTGAGATGCTTACACCTAATGCTAATAATTCTTGTCAACTCACATACTCTGAAAAACAAAGCTATTTAAACAAAAACAAAGGAAGATGAGAGTAGTGTCTTGAAAGTAATTACACAGTTGATGGGAAAATACCTTTTTTTTTTTTGCTAGGGTGGGGCTAAAGTTTGGCTGAAATCAGTTGGTAGGTAAAGAATCAAGAAAACAAGACTTGTGTCAATATAAGACAGACGCTTTTTTTTTTTTAACAAGGAGAACACGCGTCACTGAAACAACCTCCCCAAGGATGTGACAAAATCCCCATCACTAGAAGTTTTCAAGATGTAATTTGACAGGATGCCAGATAATCTCATCTAAGCTCTCTTTCCCACGAAAGACCAGATCACGTGATCTTTTAAGGTTGTTTCCGATCTAAGATACTCTATGAACTAAGCTGTACAACTGATTTCATTACCAGAAGATCCATATTAGGTGTTCGATATTAAAATGCTTCTAAAATGGGACTTTTAAAGGTGGTCACATGACTACACCAGTCTTCTGAAGGACTGTTACATCTTCAGCATGACAGCAACACAGTTCAGAAGGTACCTTTCAAGATAAGCCATCTTCTACTAACAAGCTAAGTCATTTAAAAAAAAACAAAAAAAACCTCTTCTTTGAATATAATATGTACATAGGCATTTTATATACTTCATGCATTTTGTGTTTATATAGATGCATATGGTTTCTACATTGTCCAGCAGGAAAACATGATCAGATGGCTTATAATAAGAGAAGCCTAAAATGTAATTAGGTTGTGAACTTGAGGATCTAGTTTCATTTGTATAGGATTTTAAATGTAATTCTTGTATATAGAAGCTAAAAATATATATGGAAACAATAGATCATCAGGCTGAAATAAGCATAAGTGAATTTATCCTTAAGGCAATTTTCTCACAGAAAAACAAATTCATCTTGTTTGCTATCTCTGGTCAGATATGTAAAAAATTCATACAGCTAAAGTAAGACTGTTTCTGAAACTTCATTTCTAATTAATATAAGACACTTGACTTTTATCACACCTGAGATATGAATTCCAAGCACCTCACTTCCCCTTCTTTGGTCAACCAATAGAATGAGTGGCTCATTTTGCATATTTTTCTTCATACTTAGTCTTCTGACATGGCAATATAAACTATTCATTGAGTAAATACCGCTGCTAAAAATATAGAGAAATATATTTAAAGACACTGCAAAGAGTATCAAATTTGACAGGTACCAACTTATTTTCAATTTTTATTTATGAATATCCATAAAAACAATGTAGACAAACAGGATGTCAAATAAAAACTGCTATCAATGTCTGTTTTTAGGGCAAGGTACACTGCAAGGCCCAAGAATTCCATTCTAGAAGGGAAAGGTTATTTTTGGAAGTCCAGACTAGGGGACACCAAGCATTGGACAAAGTCTTTAAGTGCCTGTCAAAAACATAACGCTTTTTTGGATTTTTTTTTAATTCTAATAATTCCCATGAAAAAATCAGGATAAACTTGAAGTGCAATGTAATACAACCCAGTTTTGGTATAAGCTCCTCATACCTACAAAACTCGATTAAAATGAGCACTCTTAAAGTTCACACAAATTTAAATTGTTTTCATACATAGGTTTCAACCACCACAACCCATCTTCCACCTGCAAAATTTCATTTCAGATGAATGTCTGAAACAGCTCACAACTAAAAAAGTTAGGTTTCAAAATATGGTGCAATGAGGAAAAACATGGAATGCAATTTATAGTATTCAGCTATGACTAAATATTTTTTCTCCCCATTCTGCAACTGCAGCCCATGCATGACTAATGCAGTATAATCCCACATCAGTTGTCAAGACAAGTCAAGGAAAAGGGAAAACTGGAGTTTATTGCTACTATAATATAAAATGTAAGACCAAAATATTTGATAGAAAGTCTTGTTTAACTCTAGAAAAAGATAAATTTGCAAAATAAGTTTTATTGCTAGGTTTTTGTTTCCTGTCCCTGACAAAGACAGTTAAAAGGTTCACCAAAATGAGGAATAAATCAGTATAAAATTTCATGAAGAAAAGCAATTTCTTTAGAAATCCTGCTTCAGACAGACTCACTTTACAGCAGCATATCTGTGGCTACCAGAGGCTACCACAGTTGCTAAGCAACATCTTAGTTTCATCTCAATTTTGATATTTGCTATTTTGGCATATTCACTGGAACCCTACTTATTCCTTAAATAACCTCATTTCATTCCAGTCCTTTCAGAACTGTTTTATGAAAGGCAATAAGTTTTTTCAGAGGGGAAGAAGGGGTGCGGGGGAAGCTTCCTTTTTCCTATGCTTTTCTAAGTATCTATGTGTAGATAAAATATCTTAGAATATTTGCATGTGACAAGAAACAGTCACTACAGTGCTACAGAAACCCCACAGACATTCAGCAATCATCCTGCCTTTTCTGATTTCTGGTTTCTCCACTTAAGTTAAGCAAGGACAGGAAGTTGAGAATTTCATACTAAGAGGAATATAAAAAAATTCAAACCACATAGCAATTAGCATGTTATCTAGATTTATTACAGAGGAGTAAAATACTACTCTGATACATGAGATGGAACCCCCTGAGTTAATGAATGTGACACATGAACCCATACATGTTCTCCTTCTATCTTACAAAAAAACCCCAACATAAATGAACTTCAGTGACTCTACCAATACACAGACATCAAGAAGCAGATTCACAGTGGCACAAAATGAAAGACTGCAAAAATCCACACAGTCAACGTATTTTTGCAGATAATATTGTTATGAGGTTACTGCTCCTTGAGAGACTGCCCACACTGACTGTTATCTATTCCAGAGGGGTTTCCTGTGCAACAAGACAGCATCCTCTGTCCTGGACAGCTACTCTGCATGGTTTGCATGCAGTAATAATATTCAAAAGAGGCAACAAGCTTCTCAGAACTCTAGCAGAATAAACACCACCACTGCTAGGCAGTGCCATCTTAAATAGTTTAGTCAATATCCATACACAGAGTCCCATTCTCTCCTGTCCTTATTAAGTAGCATTTAAGCATTAAGAAGTACTCTTCAATGTCTTCTTAAAAGGGTTCTGTTACATTAACTAAATACTGTGACATCTCCCTTTTGGATTAAGTAATGATTGAGGAAGAAAGAGGAGAGGATGAAATGCTAATAATTAGGTGTAGACTCTTGTGATGAGAACTGCAAATAGTTGTTTTTATGAAATACTAAGTGGAAGCATGCATGCACTTCAGGCAACAGTTCTTCAAATCATTACCTTACAATAATGGGAGAAAAAGCAAGTGCTTAATTACCCATTTGAAATAGGAGATGACAAACGTAATGTTACACAGAAGTCTCCAAGATGTAGAGTAAAAAACCAATTATCTAAAAGCAACCCAGCTATTGGACTTTCTCATCTTGCAGTATGAATCTTAATAAAAGGGAGTCAATTAGCAAGTGCTGTATCACTTTAGCTGCTAAGTACTATTTATTTTTTGTGCTGTGGGATGACCAAATGTCAACAGCCACATCTGTAGCAAAATCCTAGTACAAGAAATCTGAAGTATTTTCTGTGAATTACAGCTTGTTGTTAATATTACAAAGGAATATGGACTTGTAAACATAAGAAACTGAAATTAAAATCTGTAGTCTGAAGACATTTCTTTTCTGTAACAATGGAAGAATTAATCTTTGTGTTTCCTTGATTTCTTAGTCTAAGATCCTTGAAGAAGAAAGCAGGAAAAAGATACACAAAGTGTTCTTTGTCCACAGCACTCAGCAAGTTCTCATGCTAGGTTTCTCAGAGGACACAATGGCAAAATACAAAGGAAGACTGCAGAGATGTTCCATCTAGTCCATAAAGACCTTTGTCTTTTAGATTAAGAAGCTACAGGTCTCAAATGCGATCAACTTACACTTCCCAAAGTGTTTCTTATGTCTGTAAATGACCTCAATGAGGCTTACAAGTAATTCTGGAAGGCTTTCCCAGGTTTAAACTTCACATCTAGGATGACAGTTTTTGTTGGTTTTTTTTTCCCTGATGAATTCTTTTCAAAGCCACCATAAGCCCCACTTTGCAGTTACTCAACACCATCACCTCTGCATGGTTGCTGGCAGCAAACGTGTGGACTGAAGTCAGCCAGCAATGTTTTGTTCATGCTGACTAGTGACATCATACACACTAACTCAGTGAACTAATGAAATGCACCTAGATACATGATCTGTTTAGGACACCAGAAAAACCAGGTCTAGAGCTGTCTCCAACTCCAGTGTTGCATTCCTAAGTGGAAAGGTTGGAAGTGATAAAAAGCAGAACACACTTCTTCCAGTGATGATGTCATTGTTTTGCTTGCTAATGCAAATTTTCAAAAATAAAGAAAACAATATTACAAATACATGAAGCATTGATAGTCTGCACAGAACATCAAACTAGGATTCACATATAATATAATACAATACCAAAAAAAGGAGTTGCAAGTTTACCTCTACTGATTCATTATTTGGCAATGATTTTGCCAGAACAGTATGTAAAAATTTTTTGATCCTGGTCCCAAAAACAGTGACCAGGCTGTAGTGATACTGTCCAATGCATTCATGAGTTGGTAGTACTTGGTCTGGAAAAGACTTCTTCAGTGAAAAGCTCAAAGCAGTTCTACAAAAAAAAGATCCTTTATTTTACTGTTTTATGAGCGGGAAAAACAGCCGATGAAGCAGCAATCCAGTAATACCATTTCAGAAACACTGAAGTACATAAAGAATTTATACAGCTATTTTAGACTGCTTGCCTTCCCAAATTTCATAAAATATCATATGGAGAAAAATGCATCTGCACAGTCACTCAGAGTGACCATTTAAAAAAAACCTTAATTTTTCTTGCCCAAAAGTTTCCCAAATGTGACCCAGAGATAGAAGCCAGAAGCAGACAATAAGAATTATACTTAAAAATGCTTCCATTGATAAAATGTGTAAAAGACACAAATGAAAGCATCTTGAATTTTGACCATTTAAGGTTTGCTGTAAGTCAACTTCCAGAAAGGTTCTGCCCAGAAACCTTTAACATCAGAAGGAACACTTGTCCACAGTCCGTCTCTTGCCAGGTGACCCAGCAAGCCAACACGCTTGCTTGCTTCCTGGAAAGGACAGGCTGCAGTTTCACCTCATCCAAAAAATCAAAGGCTAGATTTCTCCTTGAATTAAAGAAGAGTCATTATACATCCCTTCTTCATGTGCTGGCACATAGCATAGCTGAACTGTTTCCTGATAATTTTTCAGACTAACTACAGACTCTCCTGATGAATTTGTATGCATGATCACCTCTCCTGGACTTGCATTTGCAACCATAAAACTATTTTATTTATATAGCCCCAAGGTGAATATGACCAGGTCATAATCATTCTTGTGCTTTTTGCCGGGACCCCTCCTAATTTTTCAGCACTGTAAAAAACCAATACAGACAACAGGACTGCAACCTGTATTGAGGCATAATTCACATCATCAGCATTTAGTATCATCCAGGAACATAACTTTATAAAGAGTACGACTTCCTTACTCTTTCTCTGTATGCTACAGAATTTCAGTCCCTCCGCATTACCTGTTTATTTTGGGCTTTAGCAATCTATTTTGTCTGTGTGATCCCCTCTTACTCCCAGGACAGTGTCCTGTCAAGCAAATATGTTTTGTGCTGGATGTATACAGATGTATAAATCAGATTTTGGTGTGCAAGGGTAACACATAGAATTTAATAAATCTAATAAATGGTGTTTGGGTCTCACTAAGCAAATTATCCTGATGACTCTGTAAGAGTCAATCTTTCCATCCCCTCTAAGTTAACAAAAAGTAACTATTTCACAATGCCAATCATAAACTCTACTTGGAGCATGATTGCTACCCTCTCCCCTTCAAAAGCTTTAAAAATCAATTTAATATCTTATCGATACAGGATTTGGGGAGGGAAGTTGTTATTTAAGGAGTATCAAAGAGTAAGTGCATTACAGATACTGGGTATTTACACCAAATAATTTTGTTCTAAAACAATTTAATTAGGATATCCTTTTTATAATAGTGTTTCAGCAATTAAATGACCTCAGCATTGACTGAAATAATATTCTCTCACATCTACTGACACACTGTTAATCCTCCATTCTTTTTCTCCAGACCTTTTCAAAAGTCTTCAGGGTCTTCCACAATTCCAACTTTATACTGAGTTACTGGGAGGGACATCTCAGATTTCCTAGCCAATTCTTTTAAAACTCCTGGATGGAGATTACAAAGACCTCATTATAACCTTTGCTAAGAAATATCTATCATGTAACCTTTAATATCAACATTTCAAAAAGTTAAGTTGTCTACATGACCTTATAATATTATCTCACTTTCATCTAAAACAATGCAAAACATTTACTGTGATATATATATTTTTCTTTCACTATGATTTTGTTATTATCACCTACATTACTGTTAGAATTCTCAATTCTTAAGAAATATCACATTTGTTATTGTTTGCTTTACCAGTCAAGGTTTTCCTCTCAGGAACATTTTATTTTAATCAGTTTTCTACATTTTTCATGCCCCACTCAATGCCATTTCTCCTGTACCATACTAACACTCACACTTCACAGAAAAGAGGGAGGCGCGCTAAAACTGCTTCCTTCATACAGCAAGGAAAGCAAGACTGGTTCTAATGGAATTTGACATTTATGGAAAACTTTATAGGCGTTAAAGGTTTCTAGTGTAATGTATGTAACCATACACCTGTGTTTGTACTCTCTCACACACACACACCCATTTTTGTACTTTTTGTAGGTCAGACACGCATGTAAGCGGACAAGCAAAATTCCGTCCACATCAAACCTTCAGTTAGCACTAAAAAGTTATCAAAGGTTTCAAAGTGTGTGAGCTATCTACAAACTGCAGCTCAGCCATCTACCATTGTAGGCATACATCATTTTTCTCGGCCATACGAATGTAAAAGTTTACCTTTCTCTATTACCGTTAAATTTTCTTCCACAGTATCAACAAGTTATGGTTCTCCTTCCTAGCATATTTACTCTATCGACCTTAATTCCCAGGCCATTTCAGAATGCCTCCCATGCTTTCAATATCTATCACTGCTGTTTTAAACTGTAATAATTTGACTTGCTTACTTTGTCCTTCTACCTCTCTAGTTGAATTCTCTTCAACTGATCTTATTTTTCCTTCAACCAAAACAGGCCTACTTCCAGTTCCACATCCCTATCTTGAGCTGATGACTGCCTTTAAGAGGCCATGTTTTGTTGGCTTGTTTATGCATCTCCAATTATCTCTTTTCTCTAGGTCAGTGACCATTTCAACTAATTTTCTCCTACCATCTCTCCCTCCCAGTCTTCCATGCTGTCATTACTTCAACTTGTAAAACAGAAACAACACAAATGTATTTGTGCAGAACTAGCACATCTGCCCCATGCAGCCATTTCATGCGCTACATGCATAACCACAAGAGAGCATATTATGTAATTAGCAATACTTCAATTATGTTAAAATTTCCTGCTTTAAGGCAAAATTATTGTCTTCTCAAGGGGAGAGATCATAAATACACCATATTCTGATCTAGTTCCCCTCTTGCAGCTTTTAGTAAGGTGTATATATAGGCATTTAAGAAGGTATATATACTAAAAAATACATGGACAACAGTTCAGTATCTAACTGCTTTAACAGCTTTGCAATCTCAACAAGAAAATTCAAGCTACAACCAGGATAACAAAGATCCTTCATAACACCACAAAGCCAAACACAATTGGTGGATTCAACTTTGTCAACTCTGCACCCCCTCCAGGGTAAGCTCTCACTATTGTTAAACCTCCATGTGCATCAACCAGTGTCACTATAGAGACAAAAATAACACACTAGCAAAACAGTAGAGGTATGAATCAAACAAAAGCAGCAACATTACCAACAAAAACTACACATTGAAATTTTGAATATTTTTTAACTACTTAGTTTTACTAAAGTAAATAGTCTACAATAATGTCTGGGTAACATTCCCCCTAAACACAGCAGCTCCAATATAATTACAACCACAACAAATGACTTTTGGGTTTATCAGAAAATGCCACTTGCATTGAAATTTAATTCCTGGCATTGTGCCAAAGTGGGGGGGTAGGACCTAAATGAAAAATTAACTTCCAAGTCCTCTAAAACATGAATTAGAAAATTAGTTGATTCTCTTACCTGGTGAGAAGATGGCACGTGCAAAATGAGCTTTCTCCTCTGAGTAAGCCACTGACATGCAGCTCATTTACCTAAGTATTATGAGCTACAAGTAGACTTCCAGGTCGGCCATCTTGATACTAAGATCTTGTTTTGTTTACACAGCAGCATGAGTACTGGTTTTCAGCCAGCCTGAGCTATGCTGTTACACCTCTCAGCTAGTAGCCTACATCTGTTCGTTAAAGCGTGCTGGAATTTCTACTTCTCCACATAGTAGCTGAATGCGTCAGAGTGCCCCTGCAGCTCACTGAGCATGCCACAGCCTCTAAGGAAACTGTTGCAACTGCAAGTGCCTCCAGTTGTACTCTTTGTGCTGCCTTCTGTGCTGCCAACTATTAGTGCTGCAGCAACTATGTGCAGTGAAGTACCTCCCACATACCACACAGTAGTACCAACAGGCAAAGATTTATTACAGCACAGCGCAAGACAGCACACTGGGGAAAAAAAACCCAAAAAACAAGAAAGCTGAAATTCCCTCAGAATTTTCACTTACTAGCAATCTAATTACACCTAGATTCCTTTGTACATCTTTTCATATTCATCAGTGCTGCTTTTTCTGTCTGGAAACCAGAGTGCTCCTGCAGCCTGTGTGAAGAAGTCCATGACACATGTTAGCTGCTGCCGACACGGAGCCAGACTGCAGTTACAGCTAGCTGGCGCCAGTAAAAATTTACATAAAGGGGCCTGATTTCAAGATTAAATTGCAGCAGGATATTACTGAGCAAAGCCTTGCCCCTCCCCACGGGTTCTAGAATATACCTTTCTAGGTATTTGCTTACTAATAATCCAGATCCATGTCAGAAGTCAAGTGCTGCTCTCATTGTTCATATAAATGAAAATTGACAATGGTGTCTGCAAAATAAATTTCACCTTGCAGTCTGTTTCAAATAGGATGTTACACGCACTGTTCACAGTTATTGTCTAGTAAGAGAAATAACAGCAGAAAAATTACACTATGCTCAACAACCAGGTTGTCTTAACCTAATATTTCCAGTATTTTGCAGATTTCCATCAAGAAATAAATGTTAGTGCCAAGTAAGACAATTTTTTTAACCTAATACTGACAAGTAACATGTCTGGCCATTTAATTTTTTGTCTCTATTTCACATTTAACTTTTTCTTAATTAGTTAGGTGTAGGAGGGAAAGAAAAAAAATCTCTCAAGCATAATTATTTTTTTCAAGTATCTCTAAGGTACAGTGGCAGAAGCTGGGATTTCAGCCTTACTTTGACTTGTAATACCTAATTTTAAAATTCTTACCTTTTTTCTTCCAGTCAAAGTCCAGTTAAATAAATGAATAGGTTACATTTGAAAAACGTCTGTTCCAAAAATCACTGTACTTTTTAGGGGGAAAAGAAAAAAGAAGCCAGGCTTTAAGAATGAGTATGTGTATAAAGGATGATTAATTTGCAAATACATCATCCCTCCTCACCTGCCGCCTTGCAAGAACTCTTAGGGTATGAAAGAGCCAATGCAAATAGGTACATTATTATACTAGCTGTAAACATAAATTTGTGAAACCTTAAATAAAAACAAGTTTGGCTAGCTACACATTTAGCAATAGGCAGCTGTAGTTGCAGCCTGGCACCATTTAGTGAAAAAGCAAAGCAAAGGAGACAGGGATGCTTATTAATCTGAACATGGCAGAGCATCTCAGGACCAAGAGGGCCTGCTTTACACCCCTGGCCTCCTCTTGTTCCCTGCATTGTTCCTTTTTAACAGTGTCAAGGCTATATACAGTCAAATTGTATGTCCCATTTTCTGCTGCAAGCATAATTTGTTCATTATCACTGGTTCCAGGTTATTTGAGCATAACATAATATGCTCATCTGTAATGTCAACAAGATACTATTTTTGTATCTGAAAATACTTAGCAATGCAAAGTATTCCTAACTTGTTGTTATAATTTATCCTCAACTTTTGCATCCAAAACACCAGAGTGATTTGTAAGGGAAAGCTAATTATTTTTCCAGAATTCCTGTCACTTTAAAGTGACAATCACTAACATCCCTTTTATTTTAGCTCTATCTTTTGATTTGCAGTACTTTCAGACTGATTTATGCATGCTAGCGCATCTAAGCGCATGCAAAATACATCTTTCAGCGATTCTGTTGTCATTTGCAGAATGAATCATCGGATTAACAGCTTCTGAGCTTAAAAAGAAAGGGCACCAGTGCTGCTTAAAAAAAAAAAATCTTAGATTTCCCAAATACAACCGTGTTACTACCCTCCCCCCAGCTCTACTGCATTATGCACAAGTACCTGAATTAACAGTATTGTTCTTAACACAGTAAAACACGCTGTAAAAATAAGAGCCTTGGAGCATTTTCTGTTCCAGGCTCCAGTCCGCTCTGGCAAGTCCATGCCTGAACTTGCCGGCAGCCCCCGCGGGCGAGCGCTGCATCTGCAGTCTGCGGGAAGCACCACCCCGCTTCCAGAACGTTCGGGCAGAGTCACCCGCACCCCCTGGCTGTGCCTTCCTCCCTCTCACACCACTGGCTATGACAAAGCTCAGTTTCAAACACAAAACGTTTTCACAGAGAGGAGGAGCCACTGATTAGGGAGTTAGAAATGCAGCAGCGCGGTTCGGCAGGGCAGAGGGGCCGAGCCCCGGACCGGCGGCAGCCTCTGTCTGCCGCGCACAGGGCTCGCAGCCGACCCCAAATCAAGTACAGGGATCCTTCAGCAGCCTCCAGAGAACTGGATTTGGGCGGGATTTTTTTTTTTTCTTTCCAGCTTGGGCTTTCCCCCCCCCGCCTCGGGCTGGAGTGGGGAGGGGGGGGGAGTGGGAGGGGAGCATGGTTTGTTTTGTCGTTTGTTTGTTGTTGAGACAACAAATCGTAATGTACTCAATCATAATTCTCCGGTGACTGCCACTACGGAAAAAGCCAAAATGTCTGCCTGCTTTTTCCACGTTTTGCCCGTGATGGTAGAAACACCTAAAAGCTATTATATTCTCAGAGCCAGTTCTCTTCCTCAAACAGGTAAACGACTTCCTACTCCGCCACCAGAAATGACCTTAAAGAACAAATGTTGCAGTCAAAAGTAGTGATTCTAGCTGTGTTCAAAATAACTATTAACTGTATGGGTTCAATAGGTACTAATCCAAGACAACTGAAAAGATCAATTCAGTTCTCTCAAAATAGTTAGAGGAAAAAAGTCATATGCCACCAGAAATGACCTTAAAGAACAAATTTTGCAGTCAAAAGTAGTGATTCGAGCTGTGTTCAAAATAACTATTAAGTGTATGGGTTCAATAGGTACTAATCAAAGACAATATCTGAAAAGATCAATTCAGTTCTCTCAAAATAGTTAGAGGAAAAAAGTCATACAAAACTATTTCCCCAATCCAGACAATTTTAAATATTGAAGCATTTCATTGGCAAAATTTGTCTAAAATAAAAGGAAAAAAACCCCATAAATCCAACCATGATGAAATCTATCACTAGCGCCTTGACCTAAAAAAACCAAACCAAACCAAAACAACAACAAATCTTAAACAAATAAGAAACACCCACCACAGAGCAAATGAAAATGAAAGGCCCTGAGCGTGCTGACACCAGTCCAAAACATTATTTTCCCTGACTTTTCTTCTCCAAAACAAAACAGATCAAATTACTACTTATTTAAGAGTCAACTAAGACTTTAATAATTCCCAAAATATTCTCACAATTGTGTTTCAAAGACACAGAAAATTGTGCTCATTTCTGAAGCGGAAAACCGTCTATCAAATCATTATCTTAGCTGCTGTGGTTTATTTGAAGATATTTTACAGCAGAAGCCTGTATCAGCAGAAAGAACAGGAAGGGCAGGAAATGGGGGAGGGAGGACTGAAAATAATTCTATCTGCTTTTCTGTTGTAGAAAAGGGGTGATGAATGTCTAAACCGGCTAAGTTCCAGGCTCTAACAGTCTAATATGTAGCACCCCCTTTCTTCTAGAAATGTGGAGTCCTCAGTATGAGTATTTTCATCAACTTCAAAACTCCCACATTTTTCTCATTTAAATTTACATGCAGAATTTTGTTATTTACTAAACAGCTGACTGATCTCAATCTGAAAAGCAAGATGATGGAAGATAGCAAAAAATTCAGCTTACTCATAATTCCTTCAAAGACAGTACACGCTTAAAAAAAACCTACTAAATTTTACAGCTAAAAAATAAAGGTCCAATTCAACTGTTTAATAACCGTCATAACATGATTAAGATTCCAAACAGTTCTAAGAACTTGGTAACCATTTACTTCCACCTAAAGAACCAAACAAGTCAGCTGTTTTAAAGTGATATCCATATATTAAATAGTATTGCATTCATTCAACAGTCTGTTCCAGTCCATTTCAAATCCTGCCTGAAACTGTTTGCTCCTGAAATTTCTATCAAAATAGATGATGCAGCTATGCAAATTGAGAGAATTCAAAACTTTAAGAGGGACATAAAAATAATCAAATCATGTTAGAATGGTTTCAAGCAACTATGATTTAGTAATGAAAAACAATCCAAATAAGTTAGTGTATAAATGAAAAAATAGAGTCATTACAAGAAAATTATTCTTTTAAAGTACAGCATTTGCAAGGGGGGAAAAAAAGGAATCTACATACTTTTTCAGAGTGAACTACTGTTTTTTCTTTTGGAAATGGTATTTCTCTTGGACAATTAGGTAGATTTGAGACTACTACCCTATTAGAAATTTGTTTAACTCCTGATAGTCTGTCCTTCAAGTTTACCTATCAGCAGTACAAAGCTAATTTTTCTAGTATACACAGACACAAGAATACTGACCGCAGTCTGACATCGCATCTTGCATTAAAACTGCAGAGCAATCAATTCAGTTAAAGTCACTGCTTCATTACACTCATCTATTTCTAATTCAAAGCATGGACATCTAATTTACGTATTTAATAAAAGTGGTGGTAGTAGGAGGGTGTTTCAGCATCCACTCAAGTACCCTGTTCCTCTGTACATAAATTGGTGGTTTTCATTTTTTTTGACTAGTAAGACCCAAACTATTAGCACCATGGAAGTCAAGACAGAAAAAGACTGTGCTTTCAATTACTAGTACTACCATAAAAAACCATTACAATGCACCTGGATTTCTGAAAATGGGAATCTATCCCATATGCAAAACCTACCATACTTTTAATATTCCAACACCTACTTCAGGAAAGAAAAAAGAAAACCAACCAGCAAAACCCCAAACTAATCCACAGTACCCATGCAGCTCATAGAACAAAACACTACAGGCTCCCTGTTGGGCCACTCAGTCATTTTGTACAGCACTTCCAAAAATGGATCTGTGTTCAAAATGGCCCATTAAAAAGCAAAGGAAACCAAAACCAAAGGGAATGGGAAACACAGAGACAAGAGCTTTTCTCTGACCTCTGGCAACCACTCCATGCCTTTTCTGCAAAATGGGAGTAAGCTCACTCAGCTCAAAATAAAAAAATAAAAAAACATGGGCGACAAAAAGTCACTAAAAGAATTTTTTTATAGAAGACAAGGACTTCTTTTAAAGACATGGTCTAGAAAATACAGTATCTTATTCAAATGAAATAACTATGAAAAACCACTCCTTATTGCAATTGTCCAAAATATTCTACTTTTCACACTTCCATTAAAGCAGAGTTTAACAGAGAAATATGAAATCAACAAAACAAAGAGCACTGGGCAATATTTATATGCCTGCTGTTTTCTTTGAAAAACCCCTACCAATCAAAAACCCAACTCCCAGAAAACCAACAAACCACAATAGGATGTGTATGGTAAAGTACGTTTTAGACATAAAACTTAGTCCCCTTCAGAGATTATAAAGTAGGAGTTTGGTGATCTCAAAGAATGAAATGTTTCAGATTCCCATGAACAATGTATGTTACTAACATCTGGAACTAATGAACAATAACTGACTAAACACATAAATGTCAGTAATAATTTCCAAGACTAGGGTAAGGATAACTCAGTATCTTGCAGAAAACCAGAAAGATTATTGTTGCACTACATTATTAATCTACATAATTAGATGAGGTAAACGTATGGCAGAACTTCAGATTTTATCAAGATGTGTTTAATTGGAATTCGTGGTTTGAATTTTCAGACATTTTAAAGGACCCAGATGTTCCTAGGATCTTAACTATCTTACCCAGTCAAAAAAAGCCACTATGAACTAAAATCTGGTGTAAATCAAATTCACTAAACAACGTTCCACTAACAACTAAAATAATAAAACTATCTGGTTTTCATCACCACTTCTGACCACATATTTGCATTACTCTTATCTCGTATCCTAAAGCAGAAAAAAACTACAACCAATTACATAGAAATTTACTGTTAATTGAAGTCATCAATCCATCTCACCTTAAAAACTCTGCATTTTACTGACTTTATTTCTTTTTATCAAATAAAATAAACATGGAGAAACGTCTCCTGAGAATCTAACATGCGATGTCTGCACAAAATATTCAGTGTCTTTATAAACACTGTGTTGTCATTAACTGTGCAAGATAATGTATGAGAAGAGATATTTAATACTAATTTAACCACCAAGTGCTTTGTTATAGGTTATAGTGAAAGCGGAAATTCCGAAAAAGGACTCAACGTGTTGGCATTTAGACTAGCTTTCACAGTCCTAGCACCAAGTTCAACTACAGCCAGGAAATACTATGAGCTACCCACTGGTGAGTTATCCAGCTCATCTGCTACTCCTGGTATTTCTGGAGAACTTCCAGAAGCTTCCTGTTTACTTAGTCTTGGTTTAATTTCTGCGCAGTTTAGGTTCAGAACCCATGAAGAGCTGAACAAGACACAAGACACAGAACAAGAAGACTATATAGACAGTCATGAACAAAAATGCCTTCTTTCTTCTCTTCTGCTGTCCAACTCCCCAGTGAAAAAGCTGAGCATTACTTTTCTTCTACTTTCATCTCCCAGGACACAAACAGTACTTACTAATGAGTTTTAAGGATGACAGCAAGATCACCAACCGGTACCACACAGCAGAATACATGAGGCCATGTGAAATCATTAACACTTCGAAACTCAGATTTCAATGAAGTTGTGCAAAAGAAGTAACAATAGACCGCAAAACTTCCATCTTCTGATTTGTAGGAATCCCAGAAAATTTGTAGTATTATTCTTGAGTAGCAAATAAGTGCTAGCTGCAAAACAGTTAACATTTATGTAATTGTTGTTTTTCTAATGTATTTATATAGGCATTGTAATTATCTACCATTGGAGAAGTTGCACATTGGAAACACGATAATCCAATGTAATTGCTTGGTTACAAAAATTTAATAAAGTTTGTAAAGAGTTTATTTAATTTTTCACTTAAAGTATGAGGAAAGCATTTGACAAAGGGACAAAAGACCTCTTCTGGTCTGCTAAGAAATTAAGCCAAAACAAAGTAATTTTAGTAGCAAGACAAATACGATATTTGACCTGTCCTATCTCATCTAATCTGTTCTGTAACTGAGACAAGATAGAGGTCTGTGAATTCATTCAGTGTAAAAGCAAAGAGAAAACAAAGCACAAACCAAAAAAACCTAATGAAAACTGAACTCCAAAAACTAAACCACAAACAAACAAAAAGTCAACCAAAAACCGAAACCCACTACAGTTGACAAAAAAAAAAAAAAAAAGACAACAGCATTGCAACTTATTTTACATAGCTTAGAATTAGTTTTAACTATGCCTAACCAAGGTTTTAAATTGCTTCTCAGCAGAGTAGAGCTGGTGCTCACCTCTAAGGTCTAGAGCACGTGATGATAACAGTTCTGTTCATTTGCACACAGTCAAGCTGAAGTGCTACACTGAAAAGCACTTTTTCAGCCATTCTGAAACTGCTCTGTCTCAGCTGTACTGAAAATAAGACTAAAATGGCTGCAGCATTCACTCAAGCCAAATCAGAGACAACTCAGCAAGAGGTAAAACATTTACACAGCCAAGCACCTCTGTCTTTACCACACTGCAACAAACTGCAGAGGTGGAAGGGGTGGGTACGTGTGAGCAGAGGAGTGGTTTCTTTGACAGGCAGGAAGTGGTTAATGCACAGCTACAGCACTGCAGCTTCCTAGCACCACTGGTAAAGAGAAAATCAAACCAAACCAAAAAGGAGCAAGAGGCAGCCCTGCTAGGCTTGTGATCCAGGTTTGTGTAACATGCTTCAGATCTCACAACTGCAAGGCAGTTCAGAATTCTTGAATTCATGTCACATATTAACAGTCACAATCTCTCACAAGTGCAAGGCAGTTCAGAATTCTTGAATTCATGTCACATATTAACAGTCACGGATCCAGAGCCGGATCACGCGCAGAGCTGACAAACAGTAAGGAATACTTTTCAAGAGCAGGCTCACTTCAATGCTTCTAAAAAAAAAGCAAAACAAACCAAAACAGCCCACTTAAAGAGATTAATCTACAGCTTTGTACTGCTCCATCTATTTTGAAATAGTCTTTAATATTAGTTGCCCAATATAAATTTTACTTGGGGAGGAAAAACAGATGTTCACTTTACAAGAAAGCTAGCAAAATCCTAAGAACATTCCAGAACTTCATCCCTTGAAGAAATCTAACTCTTTATGACTTCAATGCAGCTTGTTGTCTAAGTTTTTCAAAGAAGGACTGTATCTGGAATCACTTAAGGAATTTTGATGGAATCTTGTAACAGAGCAGTTCCTGAAGACTTGATTTGAGAACCTATGGTAGGGAGAAGGGAGTTGTTAACCAAAGACACAAGTTTAACACAAAATTAAATTAATACAGGTTTCGCTCTATTGTCTGTTTATTGTAATAAAAATAGTAATATTAGTTATTAATGATAATAACCAATCACGTACTCTCATAGAGGCAATGCTGGATCAGTTCTGGAGTGTGCTCCTCTATATCTGCCTCACTTCTTTCTACATAATCCAAATTTATCTATTTCAAAACAAAATACTTGCAAGAGTCCATGGGGCAATTCTAAAGAAAATTAGTGTTGAATTATATCTAGCCTTCTAACAAAAAATACTCTTTGCAATCCAAAATTAGTGCAATATAGTAAGTCACTTCTCTCTAAAAAGCAGAACATGCCCTCCAACCACTCAAATTATGAAATGGTCTAGACTCATCTAACTGTGCATGTCTGTTGCCAGCTGTAGCTAGTTATTTCTGGATTGATTAATCATGCTAGCAGTAGTTGTCTGATGCACTCATCAGCACTACAGTCAGTATCTCTAACTTAAAAAATGGTGAAATACACCATCTGGCTTTTCCTTTTGTCCTTGTATTACCATGACCTGCTGTACAAGGAAGGGCACATGCTACACAGGAGAGAGCTCCACTGATTGTCTCTGATAGTACTACCGTACAGATTTAGAAAACTAGATTAAAATACACTTGAAGTTCAAAAAACATATTTCTTAAAAAACAAACTCATGAACATCAGAGAACAAATTAATTACAGATAATTTAAAACTATCCATTACAATGAAGCTTTTTTCACCAACACCTTGTACTAAAGTAAAAATCAAATCTACAGCCAATTCAAAAGAAAAATTTTATATTATCTTGATTATATACCCCATGTTGCTTACTCTGAACACCATATATACCACACTAGTTGGTGAAAATTTACAATAACTTGTAAAATTTCAAAATTAAAACTTAAATATTTCATTTGTATAACAAATATACATATACTTTGATTTCCCCAGTAGCAATGTTTTAAACAGAATTCTGTTTAGTGTATCTACAAAATTTGTACATCAAAAGGTGAATTCTGACTCCAAGTCTTAAAATTCCAAGAATATCACAAAAACCACAGGGACGTTCTAACCCAGAATCCAAAAGTTGCATTTGTCACTGTGTTTTATGTAACGTGGCATCTTGGAGCTTGACATACGGATGACAATGACTTAAATAGGTTTGAACAGGCAAAACAACAAGTTTGCAAAAAAATTTCACAGAACACTTTCCCTGAGCCAGAGAAAACAAAATCCATGTCACAGTCTTGTTGCTACAAATGTCTTGCCTTGTCAGAAAGCTTCAGCAACATGCAGAGGCACTAATACATTAACACAGACACATGGATGCCAAAAATCTTACTGAATAGTAAGAAATAATATGCGTTAACTTAAATGTCCAGTTCAATATACCTCCATTAGCACACAAAAGCATGTTAATAAGTGTGCTAAAAGTTATTAATCAAACTAATTTTAAAATAAAACCTGAAGTTTAAATAAACACAGACTTACGAATGGATTAAGTTCTCTGAAACTGCTTTGGCCCAGGAAATGTTAGACTCAACCTCCACTAACGTGTAATTCTGTACTAGCACGAGACTACAGTTTTTTTCATTGCTACCTAGCATGGCATTTATACAGATTCTTTAGTCAAAATCTCAAGAAAATAAAGCATTTTTTTAACACTAGAGAACAAAACAAACATGTTACGATAAGAACTGCAAACAACCTTTAATCCTGCCCTCTTTTGATAACATGCCAAAACACTCCAATATCATCTCAGTAAGTTCAACTACCATAGCCATAAATTAAAACAGGGCTTCCATTTTCCCAGTTTCTCATGAACATCAAACAAGAACCACAAGAGAATGGCATCCTGTTGTTTCTCTAGGTATTGCCCTGTGTAAGTAACATCACCTTCCCACGTCTCTTAAATATTATTACATAGAGGCACAGTTCATAATACCAGGGCTCCTTCCCTGAAGAATCAAGGCCAGACAGCAATTTCTGCCCTTTCATACAAGGTTTTATGCATTTAAATATAATAAGGGCAGGAGAGAACAGCCAAGGCATGAATACTTTTTTTTGCTCAAATTTGATGCTTAGAAACCAGTTAGCTACATGTCATCCACAAATCCTTGTGTCTAAACTACATCCTATCCACTTTTCTCTTCTACCCTTTTCCATTATTGATCTTTTTTGTTTTGTTGAGTGGAGTTTTATATGTTCATCAACATTAAGTAAGCAAAACAGTTCTTACACCTTGACAAAATTCAGGAGAAACTACTATTTGTACACATTTCAACTTAAGTCTCTAAACACTATCCACTGAAACCCTTTTTTACTCCCATGTTCACATGCCAGTAGACTGACTTCAAGAAACATCTTGGCTCTCATTAGGACTTCAGAAATAAACACTACCTAAACTTCTGGGGGAAAGAAAAGAGCTCATAATCATGAGACTGGAGTCTGACATGGAGTACTGAAGTTAAGAAAAACCAAAAGTCTGCACAACATTTAAGCACACTTCATTATTCCAAGCTGCTTGGTGGTAGGACCAAAGAGGGAAATTTTCAGTGCATTGACTGAAGTTGGCAAGCATTTATATTAATGTGTTTAAATACATTTCTGAAAAAAACAAAAAAAATTTGAATTCAACTTCTTTTAAAAATGACCTTATGGAAACTGCAATATGTTGGAAGCAAAGGTAGAAGCAACATGGCAGCTTTTGGATTGTTTGGCTAGGGTTTTTCTTTTGTGGGGGGTGGGAGACAAGAGGGATGTGCTTTTGTTTGGAAAACTATTTGTTGGGTTTTTTTTTTTACCATAACATTCTTTACACTGCTGTGAAATGAAAGATAATGCTTGAGACAGCACAAAATGACAGTTGTTAAAATAACCTGTGTAGTTCTTCTGTCTCCCATATCCACAGCCATATAATTAATAAAATCTGTGCATTGACTACGGAAGTTAAAAGCATTTTCAGAAACCACATCTAGAAGCGGAAAACATTTTTCATGTATTACAAAAATTCATGTTACCCATAGCAAAGTACTTCTATTACTTGAGCTAAATATTTTTTTAAATACATTTTAAAGTACATTACACCCAGTCATCTAATTTCCTAAGTTCTCAAACGATTTGATGCTTGTTCATGGAAGAAATAAGAGCTAGTAAGTAGTTCCTATGTACAGTTTTTAATTATTTGTAACAACCACAGCTCAAAATATAACAAAAAGCATAGTATACTTTCGTTTTCCAAACAAAAGCTTTCCCAGAGAAACCTAAAAGCTATTTATACAGCACACATCTACTTAGACAAACTTATGAATTCTTCCGCTATGATGGGATGCAAACTGATGTACAACTGAATATCAAGCAGTTATTTAATACCATATAGTTAGTACCATGCTCTCAGTTACACCTGCATGGGAGTCTTTACTTTCAGAAAAAACCCTGAAAGATGGGAAGGCATGGAAAGGGAAGGGCAGACTTGCTGTTAAATATACGGTCAATTAAAAAAATATACACCAGCAATACTAAACAAGATAAGAAGAGAGCAATGGAACTAGCGGATCCACATTTCCTACAGATTATAAACATTGTTTTGTTACTTTTTATTCACGTTGTCACTGGTGCCTTACTACACCAAGCAAGTAAATAGTGGACAAAACAACAACAACAACAAAAACACCAACCAAAAAACTACCAAACCCCAAAAAAAAAAAAAACCAAACAAAACACACCAACAAAAAAATCTGCCACACACAACAGCCCTATCTTGCTCTCCATCCTGTATTTGGGGAAGTCACTGCTGCTTGACAAACAGCTTCTTACAGTACAGTGGAACTAGGAGAATTTTTTCATGCAGTACACACAGTGCAGTGAGTAGAACAGAAACACCAGGACTACAAATATAGATCATGAAAGCAGCATTTATCTTGACCAGTTTATGAACTCCCACTTATATTGTCTGAATAGTTCACTTTCTCAGAGTAAGGTCACGTACTAGAGAAAACGAAGGAGACCAATGAGAGATGTTTCTCAAAAATAACATTAGATTTCATTGCATGTAAGAGCAGTATTAAATAAAAACACATCAGGGAGGAGAAAAAAAATCCCAACCCCCCATATTCATATATCATATCAGTTTTGTAACTTTTAACTTATTTTCTTCATTTATTAACCCTTATGAAAATGGTCATGAACATGTGTAATTGCCGTAATTCTCAAAATAAAGTCATTATGTAATGACGTAATACAAAAAAGCATTCAAGAATAGAGCAAATAGGAAAAAAGAAAATCATTAAATGCAAACTGTCAGGTAAGAACAACATACTGGTTTAAAGTGCTTACATTACATGAATAAACTTCACAATTTTGCCAGATGTATAGTTTCTGACAATTGAGATAAATCTGATAAATAGTTACCTCATTAGAACATCTAGATCGCGAGAAATGAGATTTTATTCCCGTATTTTGAAAACAAAATGCAGTATTTGGCTTAGTCAGCTCCTTTTAATGGTGAAAATATTTCTAGTTTGTATCGGGAATCACATGCAAATACATGGAAAAGAAAAATTGAGTTAGTAACAACCAATCAGTATTTTAGAATTCATTGAACGTGTAAAACACTTCCGTTTGCATTGAATTCTGCAAAATCAGTACTTAAAGCTAAGTTATTAGCTAGCAACTTTTATTAAGTTGCTTATGCTCTTTCTTGGCTGGCAAAATCACCTTCCATGATGGTAGGAAAGCATATGCTTATGTGTTTTATGTCCCCAAGGGAAGCATTACTTAAGGAGCTTTTATAAAGAAATTCACACACTCTAGTTAATGTTGATATTTTAACTTTGTGAAACAACCACAATAATACAAGCTACAGCTTATAAAGGTACAGGAAACATGGCAAAAAAAGATGTGCACAGCTAGTAGAATCAGCATCTCTTGAAAATAGACTTCAAATGGGGTAGAAGATAAATGATCTCGCAAAAAAAAAGCATCAAAATAACTATTTAAATTGATACATATAATTATTGTTGCATCATTTTACAAATAAATGCTGCTGTGATTAGTTTCAAGCCTACACAACATCCAAAACACTCTTGCTAAATTATTTCATACAGCAAAATACAACGCTGTTCCATATTATCACAGAAAGCACCAGCTCAGCACTGCTGCAGTTGGTAGAAAGGTTGCAGCTGATAAAAACACCATTTACTCCAAACAATGTCCTAAGTTCTCTAAACCAAAAATGGAACAAGAATCCAAAATTATTAATATAATGCTCTCTAGATTATATACACAAAGAAACTTAATTTGGCGCTTCTGGAGCATATTAAATAATAACTGCCATATATTAAAAATAAATAGATGATGCAGTTACGACAATTCATGAATTGCATAAATCCTCATGCAGTAATAACTGCAAAATTATTTTACAAATGGCCTGACAAAACCATCAGCCCCATTTCACAGATCTGAAACTGAAAAATTACCTACCCAAGATCACGTATCAAACAGCAGTGGTTTTTGTGCTTGGTTTCTTCTCCTCCAAGAAATTCTTAATATCTGCAGCAGCACTCTCCTTCATACCTTTCTGTAGGACTGCAAAAACCAGCACCTAATTAGAACACCATTTATTTTTTACATTGATAGTTGATGGTTGTGTACAGATTTCATATTTAATTTATTAATCCCACATTTAAGCAGACATTAAAAGCATTCCTCACTCTTATGCTTTTGAAAGTATGAACGTATCATGAACAATAACGAGCGCAAACATATATTTTAACTTGCAAAAAAGAGACAAATAGCATGCTTGTAAAATATTCTGATTTTGCAGTTCTAATAAATGCATTCATAATAATGCTGCATTTCCTTGTATAGTTTGGGATAGTAAACCAATATACCTATTAACACGCGCTTCCTTCTGCTGGTTAACATAGTAAACGTCCAGATGCCTAAGTGACATTTTTTGTGTGACTGAAGCCTGCATTTTTAAGCTCACTGCTTCCTAAAATAGCAGAGCTGTTCACCCCTTTATTTTAAGCAGGTACTTTTCCATCAACATTTCCATCCAACTTTTCCGGTAAGTCTATCTACAGCAAGGACTGCAGTCATGTGACACTACTTAGAATGATTTCAAGATTACTGTTAAGCAACAAAATATCCTACTATCAGCATTTCGACTGAACATCTGCCAACGACTGAGAAATCCAAAAAGATGGATTTGCTAGAGTAACAAATTACTCATGGGCAGAGCGACACCAGGCCTCAGAATTAAAGAAAAAAGCATTTAACTGTGAAAATATTTATTTAAAGTATTTAATATTTAAAATACTTAAGCTTAAGGAAGAGAAGTTCGAATGTGCCTTGTTTAACTTAGCACATGGCTTAAACTCTTTTGCCATGTTGCCTGATGTGGGCGACCATGACACCTCGCGGCGCCACTTGGGCTTTGTTTACTGCTGGCATCACACAAGGAAGCATAACTCGGCCCTCTGGTTTCCAATGAACAAACATATCCACAAAGTACAAAAATTGTGCCCTGGTTCCTGCCAGCGTAGGAACACCACCAACAGTTTCTCGCCGTTGCTTCCACAGTCCATGCGCTGCGACGTCCCACGCCCGTCGTGCCGCTGCGGCCCTTCCCGGCGGCGCCCAGCAGCACCCAGGCCACGCCGCCCCATTTCCGTCAGGAGCGAGGACACGCTCTCGAGGCGCGGGACGCGCCCCTGTCCCACCCAAACACGCGCCGTCACCTCGCCTCGCCTCGCCCAGGCCGCATGAGGCGGGTCGCGCCCGGGCGGGTGCCCGCTGCTCCCGGTGCACGCCCCCGCCAGACCCACCTGTGCCCGCGCCGCCGCCGCCACCGCCGCCGCCGCCGCGCGAAAGCAACGGGGACGCGCACGCGCGCCACCGCCGCTGCACTGGAGCCGGGTCACGTGCTCCCATGCATGCGCGCGACCGGAGCTGCAGCTTCCCGGCGCATGCGCACTGTTGTTGCAGCCGCTGCAGCCGCCGCCGCGCGGAGCAGCGAGCACAGCCGCCGCTGTGCCCTGCCCGCCCGGCCCCCGCGTTCCGAGCGCGCCCCGCGGTACCTGCACCCTCGTGTCCCGCGGTAGCTCCCGCCCGAGCAGCCGCCGCTGCCGTTGCCTCCGCCGCTGCCGCCGCTGTGGATTCAAACTCGCAGCGCGCTCCGGGCGCCGACGCCGCCTCCCCCCGCCGCACACGCCAGGCCGCTATGCAAATGAATCCTGTGTCTCCTCCCCTCTCTCCGTTGGCCCCGCCCCCTCCGTGGGCACAGGGGCCGGCAGTGGGGGGCTGCTCCGGAATCGGCCAATCGCGGGCCCGGCCATCTTGGTGGCATGCAAATAAGCCTCGGTGATATTTAAATGAGCGGTGGCCCCGCCCCTTGGCGCGCAGCCGTGCAAGGGTAGGCGCATTAAGCGCCGGGGCGCTGCCGCTAGGGGGCGTGGCGGCGCACCGAAGGGCGGTGCCGGGAGCAGCCCGCCCGGCCTTCCTTCCTGCCTTCCTCCCTTCCTCTCGCAGCTTCCCGCCACAGGAGCTCCGGGCTGCGTGGCCCTGCAGCCTCTCTGGCACCTTCGAAAGCCCGCCTGCAATCCGCCAGGCTGCATTATCAGTGACCTGCAATGCTCGCTGCTCGTCCCTTATCTCACCTCCTGTCCCGCTTCTGGGCTAGGGCTGTGCCTGACCAAAGCCCAGACGTTTGGAGTTGTTTGATAATGCGCGTTGAGGTTCAAGAGTGCCAAGAAACCAAAGGGCGCCTGTTTGCTCTGTTTTTAGGTGAATCTGAAGCACATGGGTTGTCCTGGGTGAGCCTCAGGTCAAAACCACAAGTGGCTGTTTCCCATCCACCCTCCATTTCTGCCTCAGGCATGGGGGAGAAAAACACACGGCTTGCTTTGACATGTACTAGAACATGGTGTTGTTTGTACCACCGGTAAAGGCAGAACTGAGCAGCAGGTGTTCTGTGCCATGAGCGTCGGTCAGGTCTAGAAGAGAGACCCATGGCTGTGTCCTTATGTACACAAGAAACCATGACAGCATAGGAGGACATGTATAGACTTGTCAGAAGAAGTACCAGTCACTTACTAAGCTGGTAGTGGAGAATTCTCTTCTCTCCCTCTTAAGACAAAGAAAGATCACAATCTTCCTGAATTGAAGGTATGAAAAACAGCATTTTTATTTGTTTCCTTGAAAATTAAGTTAAATATGGGTAAAATTTGTCATATATGGACCAGGCTGACCAATAGGTTTCTCTGTGCACGTATGTCGTGAAACAGTATTTATGACGCAGCCATTGTAAGAGACCCGTCAGAACCACTCTGGCAGTCACACTCACACCACCAAAGCTGGGACTGAAGCTGCTTCGCATTCACGGCTCCAGCAACCAATGGGTGCCCCACTTGACTCCCTGCCCTCACCACACTCTCACAGTCAGACCAGGTTTCTCTACTGATTGACCCTAAGTTTCCCACAGCAGAGTCTCCAATATCTAGATCCTTAAAATAATAAAATCACAGTGCAACAACAGAATAAGAGCTGGAGTTGGTGCCTTGGAGAAGGGATCCTGAACAAAGAAAGCCCTGGGCTTTTATACCCTCCCATTCTACGCGCACAGGAGTCTGAGGAGTTCCAGCTGAGTCCTTGGCTCCTGCCATGTCTCTGAGTGTCCTGATCACATGGCCAATGCCACAGGCCCTTTGCTTCCATTGTTATGCAGAGGGTGGCCACCAGTTCACAGCCTCTTGCCCCTCTGGGGCTCCTGCCCCGCAGAGCTCAATCTGCAGCTGCACACTGAGTTACCTGCACTGAAGGTATTCTTCCACAGCTTAAGGGGCAGTGGTTTAGTTAGCCATTTAGTTAGCCATTCCCAGTGGTTTGCCCATCTCTCTGCTATGTGTTTCCATTGCACAGCCAATAGGGAACAAGGAAATGTACACATGCCCATTAAGTTGCAAAACTATCTGCAACACGGCTTTAAGAAGGGGTATTAGCGTGGAACTTGAACTGCTGAAATGGGAGCATGCATCTTCCTCAGCTGTCTTTGCTACAGGCATGACAATTTCTAAGAGAAAGTGTGACAGAAACCTGTAACCATAATGTCTTAAACTTTCATTGTTGAGCTACAGTGCTGTGGTGAAATGTTTTGTCTTGAAAAAGGGATACATGAATTTGAAGTTGAGTCTTTTGAGCTTTTGTGTACAGTCAGATGACAAGGTTTTTCAGAAAGAAGAGGCCAGAACTACCCAGAAGTGGGCAGTTCCTAGCTGTGCCTGTTGTTTAACTCGTAAATTCACTTCTGGTGAGCACTTTTGCAGGGTCCTTGCATATAAATCCTTTGGGAATCAATCAGGATTGAATGCTTTCTGGCTAAAAGGTGAGTTTCCAGAAGACTGTGAATCTCTTCAATCTCTATAATCTCTTTGAATAATGACTGGCATTATTCCAAACCGTATTTAGTAGAGAAGCTATTACAGCAATGTAGTTTTGTTCAATGTAGTAAAATTAATGTAGTGAAGATAGAGTTAACAATGAGAGCTGGCACCAATCTCTTCTCCCTGGCAACCAGTGACAGGACCTGAGGGAACAGCATGAAGAGGAGTCAGGGGAGTTGTATTAATGTAGTGTCATAGCAAGTTAGTGCCCTGCTATGGCATTTCAGGCACCAGCAGCAATAGTAGGACTGTATCCTTAAATTTGAAGAAAAGACAACGTTTGAATTACAAGATTAGGAATTTGAGGAAATGAAAGTCCAGGTTTTGGTCCACCACTCTTCCTATGACTGGTCATAAATTTGAAAAAGCAATAGTATCAGTTTATGTTGCTCAGCATCTTTGCAAGAAGAAGGTAAAAATAAAAATTTTCAGAAAACCACAATTTCATCAATTTGTCTCTATTTGCAAAATGTGAGGGTTTTGCTGTAAAAGGAATGTGCAAAACAAACAGTACACTGGAATTATATTAAAAAGATAAGAAATTCTAACACCACAAAAAAAGTAGATATCCATCTAGTTTCCTGTCTCATTACTCTGTTAATGTTTTCAAGCATTGTAATGATAAACACAGAGAAAAAATATATTCCAGTGCACTTTACAAAAATAATGTTAAAAATTGAGCATCTTATGTGCAACAGAGAATTTCATCTTGATTTCCAATTCTCCAATGAACTTAAGGCTTAAAATCTGCATACAATATTTACTTTTCTTATTTCCACTACATCTATGAATTTATGTTAAGACATTTTATAAATCTTTTGAATATGTTAACTTTACAGTGTAAGAACAAAGAGCAGACACATGGAGAATATAACCAAAGTACTTGAGGAAATTTTCCAGTAATGAATTAAAACTAGTAAAGGCATTTGCACTTAAGTTCTTTTGACAGTAGATTAAGTACCTTCCTGTAATGTGAATTTTGTAAAATATGCTGTTATTATCTATTATCTTTAAGGCTAATAAGAGGATTTGGGGGAAATTCCTAGATCTTCTCTATTCCTCTCTGATTTTATGTTAGTTTCAAAAAAATTACTAATTATGAAATAAATATTCTCCTGCTCAGCCGTTTTTAATCAAACTTACTTTATTGTTACTTTGGTGTAGTAATCAACTAATTTATTTGCTGAGCAGACATATTTAGTTTAAACATTTACCAGTGATTTTTCCCACGGAGTTGTCCTCTCTCACTTCGCTACCTTCCGCCTCCCCCTTAACAAATTATATCTAACTTAATTTCTGTTTTTAATAAGAAAATCTTCTTTTGTAGCAGCAATATTTGTATATTTCAGTGGTACGTGCAAAGTCTAATTAGTGACAAAACCATGTTTTACAGCTTTTAAAATTTGGTCTAGTAAACTATCAGTATTTTGAGATACAGGCAAGTATTTCTCAATTTTTATGTTTAACATCTAGTAAAGAGTCTATCAGACTTTGAAAGAAAAAGTGATTTTAACAAAATGTGACGTGATTGACAGCTGGGATCTATTAAATGATGATCCTTTCAAAAGGAACCTAAAAATAAAGTCAATTCTGAGCACCAATCAGGAACATTTTTTGGAAGGAATAGCTTGTCTCCTATTGTCTCATTTGATATGAGAAACTTGGGAAACCTAGTTGTAAAACCAGTACCTAATATACAGGATATAATCACTAGAAGTATTCATGTGGCCACAAAATAAGCTGGTTGCCATCAAGTGTGTTGACTGAAACTTAGTTCCTGAATGCTGTTCTCTTTCCATTACTTCAGGAAAATTGCTGTAGGAGTAGCTTGGTTTGGAAGATGTCTTTCTCCTTCTAAAAATGCAAAGTAATACAAAGTAGTCAGGTAAAATAGCATTGTTACTGCAATGTTGTGAAATTAGTACTTAGTTTTAGCTCCCATAATACTTCTCAGATGCAGGATGCTTTATCTTTAGACTACACAGTTTTCTGAACATGTTAAGTTTTATACAATATAAATATTTTTAGAATTGGGTAAAGAGATGTAAAGAATATTTTATATGATTCCTCCTTGGGAATATGATTTGACCTGTTAGAAGGAATTTGTCTGAACATGTCTGGAATGTAATGCCTACTGGATGTTTTCAGTAAATAAACTGATAATCTCACCTGCATAAAATAATCTGAAATGTGTGGGATGATTTTGGTCTATTCTAACTTAGTCTAAATAAATGAAAAATAAATGAAAAGACACTGACCTTGAATGCTGAGCTATGGAAATATACTGGTAAAAAGCCTTATCCTCAGGGCAAATAATTCTTCTCTGTTTTCTTATTCTCAGCTCTAGCCTTAAGCTTTTTCAATGTCATACCTACTTTAGATCCTTCTAGAAAGTGGAAGACTCATGGGTTAAATAATTAGAATGGTATGTCTCAAAAAATTATGTGTATCTGGAGGAAATTGCCAGTGAAGAGTCAGATGCAGAGTGATTTAGTAACAGTTTGAAAGGTAAAATACTTGGGCTTAGCAGCAGTAAACTTTTCAAGATGATGTTAATTACATAATAACTGGGACGTAGGGTATCTCATTATCTCAATTGTATTTTAAAAGGTCTCTTCTTTTTTTCTTCAATCCCAATACAATCAACCTTCTACAGACTTGCTGGAGACTTTGTAAATAAAAAAATGGCTGACAGATGAAGGGTGGAATGTAAGAAAGAGCTTGTTTGGATTTATTTACTTATATTTATCAGTTTTGTTACTTCTGTATTTCCAGCTTGGGTTGAATTTTCTCCACAATGGCTTAAAGTGGAAATGAAGGATAACTTAAATGTTACTGTATTTGTACAAACCTAAAAAACCAATCATATTAAAAAAAAAAAAAAAAGTTTTGTATTTGTACAAACCTAAAAAAACAATCATATTAAAAAAAAAAGTTGTTTTTTTTTAAATCCCATCAAGTTTTGTATTCAGTTGGCCATTGTTTTTGCTGGAAGTCATTGTCTTCCTTTAAAACCTCTTCGTAATTAAAGTTGTCATCTGGTATTTTTTGGCCAGATTCTAAGTACTTTGTCATTATTTCCTCCAGTAGGGTTTTGTTATAACAAAGATGTAATTTGTTACAAACGAAGATGTAATTTATTGTAAACAAAGATGAATATTTCTTCTAGAAATATAGCTCAGGTAATATCCAACTGTTCTTCCAATACTGAGGCATGTAATTAACCAAAACACATGATATTCATTGGTACTGATTAAAGTCATCAACAAATGGAGGAATCAGCACTGCCCATTGGCAGTTACCACACTGTTACTCAATCATGCATTTAATTTACATGACTTAGTAGAATAATTTTAGATGATTCCTCCAGAACGTTGGTGGAAGGAAGTGGCGGAAGTAGCGGAAGGAAGGAAGTGGAAAGGAAGTGGCGGAAGGAAGAAAGTGGCGGAAGGAAGTGGCGGATGTGGCGGAAGGAAGGAAGGAAGCGGCGGAAGGAAGGAAGTAGCGGAAGGAAGGAAGTGGCAAAGGAAGTGGCGGAAGGGAGGAAGGAAGGAAGGAAGCGGCGGAAGGAAGGAAGTAGCGGAAGGAAGGAAGTGGCAAAGGAAGTGGCGGAAGGGAGGAAGGAAGGAAGGAAGCGGCGGAAGGAAGGAAGTAGCGGAAGGAAGGAAGTGGCAAAGGAAGTGGCGGAAGGGAGGAAGGAAGGAAGGAAGCGGCGGAAGGAAGGAAGTAGCGGAAGGAAGGAAGTGGCAAAGGAAGTGGCGGAAGGGAGGAAGGAAGGAAGGAAGCGGCGGAAGGAAGGAAGTAGCGGAAGGAAGGAAGTGGCAAAGGAAGTGGCGGAAGGGAGGAAGGAAGGAAGGAAGCGGCGGAAGGAAGGAAGTAGCGGAAGGAAGGAAGTGGCAAAGGAAGTGGCGGAAGGGAGGAAGGAAGGAAGGAAGCGGCGGAAGGAAGGAAGTAGCGGAAGGAAGGAAGTGGCAAAGGAAGTGGCGGAAGGGAGGAAGGAAGGAAGGAAGCGGCGGAAGGAAGGAAGTAGCGGAAGGAAGGAAGTGGCAAAGGAAGTGGCGGAAGGGAGGAAGGAAGGAAGGAAGCGGCGGAAGGAAGGAAGTAGCGGAAGGAAGGAAGTGGCAAAGGAAGTGGCGGAAGGGAGGAAGGAAGGAAGGAAGCGGCGGAAGGAAGGAAGTAGCGGAAGGAAGGAAGTGGCAAAGGAAGTGGCGGAAGGGAGGAAGGAAGGAAGGAAGCGGCGGAAGGAAGGAAGTAGCGGAAGGAAGGAAGTGGCAAAGGAAGTGGCGGAAGGGAGGAAGGAAGGAAGGAAGCGGCGGAAGGAAGGAAGTAGCGGAAGGAAGGAAGTGGCAAAGGAAGTGGCGGAAGGGAGGAAGGAAGGAAGGAAGCGGCGGAAGGAAGGAAGTAGCGGAAGGAAGGAAGTGGCAAAGGAAGTGGCGGAAGGGAGGAAGGAAGGAAGGAAGCGGCGGAAGGAAGGAAGTAGCGGAAGGAAGGAAGTGGCAAAGGAAGTGGCGGAAGGGAGGAAGGAAGGAAGGAAGCGGCGGAAGGAAGGAAGTAGCGGAAGGAAGGAAGTGGCAAAGGAAGTGGCGGAAGGGAGGAAGGAAGGAAGGAAGCGGCGGAAGGAAGGAAGTAGCGGAAGGAAGGAAGTGGCAAAGGAAGTGGCGGAAGGGAGGAAGGAAGGAAGGAAGCGGCGGAAGGAAGGAAGTAGCGGAAGGAAGGAAGTGGCAAAGGAAGTGGCGGAAGGGAGGAAGGAAGGAAGGAAGCGGCGGAAGGAAGGAAGTAGCGGAAGGAAGGAAGTGGCAAAGGAAGTGGCGGAAGGGAGGAAGGAAGGAAGGAAGCGGCGGAAGGAAGGAAGTAGCGGAAGGAAGGAAGTGGCAAAGGAAGTGGCGGAAGGGAGGAAGGAAGGAAGGAAGCGGCGGAAGGAAGGAAGTAGCGGAAGGAAGGAAGTGGCAAAGGAAGTGGCGGAAGGGAGGAAGGAAGGAAGGAAGCGGCGGAAGGAAGGAAGTAGCGGAAGGAAGGAAGTGGCAAAGGAAGTGGCGGAAGGGAGGAAGGAAGGAAGGAAGCGGCGGAAGGAAGGAAGTAGCGGAAGGAAGGAAGTGGCAAAGGAAGTGGCGGAAGGGAGGAAGGAAGGAAGGAAGCGGCGGAAGGAAGGAAGTAGCGGAAGGAAGGAAGTGGCAAAGGAAGTGGCGGAAGGGAGGAAGGAAGGAAGGAAGCGGCGGAAGGAAGGAAGTAGCGGAAGGAAGGAAGTGGCAAAGGAAGTGGCGGAAGGGAGGAAGGAAGGAAGGAAGCGGCGGAAGGAAGGAAGTAGCGGAAGGAAGGAAGTGGCAAAGGAAGTGGCGGAAGGGAGGAAGGAAGGAAGGAAGCGGCGGAAGGAAGGAAGTAGCGGAAGGAAGGAAGTGGCAAAGGAAGTGGCGGAAGGGAGGAAGGAAGGAAGGAAGCGGCGGAAGGAAGGAAGTAGCGGAAGGAAGGAAGTGGCAAAGGAAGTGGCGGAAGGGAGGAAGGAAGGAAGGAAGCGGCGGAAGGAAGGAAGTAGCGGAAGGAAGGAAGTGGCAAAGGAAGTGGCGGAAGGGAGGAAGGAAGGAAGGAAGCGGCGGAAGGAAGGAAGTAGCGGAAGGAAGGAAGTGGCAAAGGAAGTGGCGGAAGGGAGGAAGGAAGGAAGGAAGCGGCGGAAGGAAGGAAGTAGCGGAAGGAAGGAAGTGGCAAAGGAAGTGGCGGAAGGGAGGAAGGAAGGAAGGAAGCGGCGGAAGGAAGGAAGTAGCGGAAGGAAGGAAGTGGCAAAGGAAGTGGCGGAAGGGAGGAAGGAAGGAAGGAAGCGGCGGAAGGAAGGAAGTAGCGGAAGGAAGGAAGTGGCAAAGGAAGTGGCGGAAGGGAGGAAGGAAGGAAGGAAGGAAGTGTCTTAACAAAGTGGCAGAAGGAAGTGGTGCAAGGAAGTGGTGGAAGGAAGGAGCGATCCACTGATGAGAATACCTACTTAGAATTTGGCTAAGAAGCTTACATGTACATATAGAAAAAAATCTTATTCCTCTTCCACTGTAGCAGAGCCCTCTCATGGAGACATTCCTTATGATACAAGGACCTGAAATCACAGACACTTTTGTCATTATAATAGATGTTAATCCCACAGTCTCCACAACATGCACTTACAACATGAAAAGAAAACCTCTCTCAAATTACTCCACTCCCTGACAATGTCTAGTTCAAGTCTCTCCCAATTACTGTCCTAATCTCTAATTCTTTCAACCACATATTGGACAACAAAACAGACTGGTGGCTTAGCCTTGTTTAACAGTCCCTCACTCCCCCTCTTTAACAGGGCCAGTTGGAAAAAATAAGCTTAGGACAATGAAGATAGACAGTGAAATCACTTACCAGTTACTACTACTGGGAAAACAGACTTGACTTGAGGAACATTAATTTATTGCCCATTAGAATTGATTAGGGGAATGAGCAGTACAAAAATTAAACCACCTTTCACCCTTCCCTATCTCAAAATAAGAAGAGCCCGAAGTTATTATTGTGTAATAAATCATGTATTTCCCTTTATTATTTGCCTTTTGATAAAAATACTGAAATGTTAGTTCCTTTTCACACAAGTTGGTACAGGTTCATGCTTTCTGTTTTTCTGATCTATCTTACAAATTGGAATTTTAATGTCTTCTTGACAGAGCTCATCATGTAAGTCAAACTATTAATTATTAACAAAATCATCTTTTCAAATGTAGCTCATTTGTTTCAAAATTAGGTGAACAAGTTAGACAAATTCAAAACAAAACATTATCTCATCATGCTCAGTTTCTTCATTATGACAGGGTAGAGCCACATTTATAATGCAGTCTTTTCTGTAGGAAAAAATAACCCTGTTGGAGCTGGAGGAAGAGAAATGGCTCATGGAAAAACCCCATAGATATATGGAAGATGTTATGCTGCCACTCACTTTAGGACATAGTTTAATGGTTTAGTGGTGAATGTGGTGGTGGTGCTGGGCTGAAGGTTGGACTTGATATCAGAGGTCTTTTCCAACCTGAACACTTCTAGGATCCTGTGATTCAACAGCATGTTCTAAATGCTTATAACAACTTTGAGCAAATTCACACTTTATTTTGTGTTTTCACCTAGCTTCCAGATGTCAATGCTACTCTTTAGAATTTATTGTGAAAGAAAAGTTTGTTTTACTTTTAGTTGCATTATATTAATACCACTTTATGAAAACATTAAAATTTATTTCATTGAAAATGCACACCTTTTAAACCAATAAGCACTCATTGTATGCCCTCACTTTATCTCTGTCTTTTGTTTCTAAAGAGAAAACATACAGATCTCTAGAACTCCACACCCTAACCAGAATTAAACAGCTCACCCTCATGATGCTAGTGCTGAGTTGTCTGAAATTAGAGACATGCATAATTTTTAGGGACAGCAACACTGTCAGATACCAAACTAAAAGTTTTTGTGTGATAAATGACAGAGAAGTAAATATATCACAACACTTAAAATAATATATCTTCCACACAGTGTTTGATTAACAACAGACTTGGACAACTACAGAAATAATTGTCAGAAATACCACTTGAATATTTTATATATTTTGAAGGAATATATCTGTTAAAACCCACTTAACTAATTAAATGTATTCAATTGTCTTTTCTTTACCTCCTCCTCTTCATAATCACTCTTCCATTCCTGTCCCCAAAACTTGACACACAAAAATATATTTTGAGATTGTATTGAAAACTGGTCACAAATCACTGTCAGGGGACAAAATTCCGAACAAAAGAAATGAAATACTCAGGTAAATTGTCATACTATTTCAGATTACTGAGATTTTTAGGTGCATTTCTTTCCAGTCTTCTGTGTAGTTCTGCATTTTATTCTAATCTCCCATTTACTTCTGAGATGTGTCCACAAGGCATGTCTTTGTTTCACGTGCTCCAGCAACTCCAGGATCTGGTATCTCTTTTGCCTTACTCTTTGCCAATGTGGCCACAGTTTTCCAGTTCCACCAGCAATGTGAAACTGTTCAGGGCTTCTCAGCTGAGGAAAAAGCAGGTTCATTCACAATTTTGGTGACCCAACAGCAAAACCAGCGAGGAACTACGTAGCTACCAGTTCACAAATCTGTAAGCTACAACATTGGAGCAACAGCAGAAAACCAAAGTTGTTTTATATATATCCATTGAAACTCAATTATAATGAATTACCCTACAATTATAATGAAAAGGAGGTGAAGCTGTTTACCCAGGAAAGACACCTACATGTTTGCAAAAGGGTCATAGATTTGTGCTGTTTCAGATTTTGCTTGGATGAATAACTTTCTTGTGCTTTGTAGGCTTGTGGTTTTTTTAGTGGCCTTGATGCCTCTAATTTTAAAGTGGCTCAAAAGTAATGTCCATTTGCAAGAAGGGGTTTGAGTTTCCCTTACACCATTCTGCTTCTTGCCAAGGATTAGCACCACGGTTTTACTTATTACTTACTTGCTAATTCACAAATGGTAGGAGTAGTTTTCCTAGAAAAGGAAACCAAATGCTTTTAGGGATTTATTTCCCATTCAAAATGACCCCTTTGTGATGTCTCCTCTCTGGCCATGCACAGGTGTTTGCACGCATGTGTGCAAACACTTTTCATCTCCCTTAAATACCTTCAGAGGAAACTAATTCCACCAGCGTACGGCATTCATGAGGATAACACCTCTGCCTGTTGGCTGAACCGTGACCACAGTGGGGTGCATCATATTGGGTTGTGCAGCCCATCTGAATGCCCAGGTTCTGCTTTTAGTGAACAAAACTATGAACAAGATATTCTCATTGTGCTTTTCAGAGCCACGGAGCGGCCAGTGGTCCCATATCCACGTAGGGCAACACAGGGAATGTGGCTGGGCTCGGTGACACCGGCCTATGGATGGAACCCCAGTGGCAATGCATGAGGCACTCGGCGTTGCCTGGCAATCAGGGCTCGGGACATGAGGTGTCTCCCGAGAGTTCGGAACATGGCAGGGAGCGCAGGGGGTCAGGGGCACCCAACAGGGCAAGCAGCAGGAGCAAGGATCGGCTGAGGTGGAAGGGGCACAGCCGGTGTCTGGTACTGGGCGTGCCAGGCCAGCGTTGGCCTGGTGCTGCAGGATCTGGCTCTGGCTGTCCCTGGGGATGGCTCCTGGCACACACAGCTGGCTCTTCCTATCTGCTCTGTACCCCACTCTCCAGTCCACAGATGGGGCAAGCAGAGAGAATGCTGGTCTGCATTACAGACCATCCCTGCCCCAATTCTGGTTCTCTTGGTGGAGACCGAGACCAGAAGCAGCCCATTGGAGAGTATCACTTTCAGGCAGTGGAGGTGCTCTCTAAAATCTGGTCATCATGGTTGTACTTTTGTTCCATCAGTAGCATTAGTAATACAGGTAGATAAAGTACAGTTCCCAAAACCAGAATGTGTTTACAGAGACTTGCTGAGATTTAGACTTTGCATCCCAGCAAAAGAGGTCATAAAGTGAGAGAGGAAACTAATGGAGAAAGCAAGACATCTGCATAATGATAGTTAACTTTTTTGGTTTTCTGTTCTAGATGTTCTGAAAATTCATGACCTGCTCATGCCAAATGAGTAGAGTGGCTAAGACAAAAAATATAGAATACAAGAGTAACTATTTATGCATGCATGTGATGTGTCCCCAGCCAAACTGGGGTACCCCAATTACAGCTTTATGCAAGGTTCTCATAGCTCTAATCACTAACACAACACTACTAATTGCTAATCATAGTAAAAGTCTGCAAAGCAACTATACTTCTGCAGCACTGTGGCTGCTTGTCTGTGGGGTCACACATCAGTTTTGCTATAGTTACTTACAGGTAAGTGGGCTGAGTGAGTTGGGGATGTTCATCCTGGAGAAGAAAAAGCTTCAGGAAGAGCATATTGCAGCCTTCCAGTACCTAAAGGGGGCCTATAAGAAAGACGGGCAAAGACTTTTAGCAGTGTCTGTTGTGATAGAACAAAGTGTAATGGTTTCAAGCTGAAGGAAGGTTAATTTACATTAGATAGAAGGAACTTGTTTTTTACAGTGAGGGTGGAACAGGTTGCCCAGGGAGGTGGTAGGTGTCTCATCCTTGGAAATTTTCAAGGTCAGGTTGGGCCCTGAGAAGCCTGATCAAGTTAAAAATGTCTTTGGTTCTTGCAACAGGTTGAACTAGACGGCCTTTAAAAGTCACTTCAAACAAAACCATTTTATGACTCGAAGATAAATAAAAATGTATTCACTTTGGGTATTCTTGAGTTTTGTTCTACTCCAGGCATTAAACTTGTTTCTCTTGCATCCAAAAGAGAAACAAATTCTGAGCTTTTTTCCTTACTATCAAACTCTGCAATGGAAAAGAATTTTTAATTGTTTTGTTAAAACCCCTACATGTCAAGCTGAATTTCTGGTACTAGACCTATTCTACAGGACTTCTGTTTAGAATTGCCATTTTAGTATTGACTTTCCTACTATGTGTGAAGTGGGTACATTAAGGAGCAGCTGATGGGGAGCCAGGCTAGAAGTAAGTATGTAGGTAGATTCAGTGCCATAGTCTAGAAGTAAATTTGTGAAGTCCCAGATGTAGTGCTCCCTCACTCTCCAGTTCCTGTACTGCAAAAAATTCTAACTGCCCCAAGTTCTTCAGCCATCAGAATTCTACTGGAGGCACAAATCACTGTGACTACAGGTTCTTTTTATGATTTGTGAGCAGACTCTGTAGTATTTCTGAAGAGTAGAGTTTTATTTCTGGTTTCTAGTTAATGTGATAAAATGCCCTGCCTTTCTTTCTCCCTGTTTATTACTGTCACCAGCACCCATTGGTCAAATTATGGTCTTCTGCATTAGAAAAAATGTATGTTCTTCTTTATCAGATATATAGAAAAGAATAATTCCATCCATAAAGACACCTTACTTTACACTGACCTTGAGTTTAAATTGAAAACACTTAATATCAAGCACAGAACAGTAACACTTTTTATAGTCAACTGTGCTATTGAAAGCACCATATTTTATTTCCTGTATCCAACTATTGCATGTGCCCTTGTTTGCTATTTGCTAAACAATTATATATGAAGATGAGGGTTTCCTCTGCCCCACACATTACCATGTGTAATTGATATACTGATTTGTTAATATACAATTCTGATTTTGTAAATGATGCCATAAACTTTGGAGTAGTGATGCCCTGAAATCCATAAACAGGGTAATAAGAAAGCAGAACTTTAGAGCTTTACACTGTTATCTGACATTTGCACTAACAATAAAACATTTTAGGAATAAACAGGCTATGGATCCCTGACTCAGGAAGCTTCAGGCTGACTCAAAATCTTCTTGTCTCATTTTACATCACCCACAGCTCATGCACTGCTGGTGCAGTGCTGCTGCCTCTCCTCACTCTGGCACCCAAGATCTCTCATGCCTGTCTGCCACGTGGTGAATCAGGAGTGGACAGAGCCATTATTCCATGAGGAGTAATGGCAGGCCATGTCCATGATACACATCTCAGTGTGCTGTTCTTCCCAAAAGCAGATTCCCTGGCAGCAGCCTGGGATCTATGTTGTCCCTTCCATATTGAGGGGAACTTGGCACAGGACAAAATGTAGATCTTCTTTGAACTGGAGGGTTTATTTCAGCTGGACTTCAGAAGCTGAGATGCCTATGCTTGAGGAAAACAGTCAGCTGCTGGGGGTTTCAACAAAAGCTGCCATACTGTGCACTAAGACAATCACCAATGATGCCCTAGTTGCTGAGCATCCTAGGCTGGGTTGCTCTACTTTAAGAATTAAAGCTGGTTTTACTGTTCAGCTGCAAAATAAATAGGTCATTTCTCAGGGACATATAAGTAAAGTAACTGCCTTTCATGTGAAAAGCAACAGTCATCCTTCTTTATATTAACTCATAATTTCATTGTATGTTTTGGAAATGCAGGGGATCCTTTTATCCTCTATTTCTGTCTCAAGATGCAATGTGACTTGCATGCTTCTACAGTAAAGTAGTATGGAAATAATAAATACTAGAATGATATTGATTAAAAGTAAGATACAAAGGGCAAAACAATCTATTACAGTATCTTACAAAGATACATTACAACAAATACTTGATTTATTGTAGAACCCTTCAGAAAAAATACAGGTAGGATTTAAAAATTCTCAACTCTGCAATTGAAGAAAATGGCTGATTTTCCATAGTTTTTTTCTGCTGGATAGATTTCATGGATATGAATTTTTCAGTTGCTCCCAGATTCTTCTTTTTAATTCTAGAAAAACCAGGAAAGGTGTTTGTGTGGGAGAGAAAGAAGAAATCTTCATAAAATTAAATAATTTTCAAGCTCTTTTATGCAGTTGTTGCACTTAAATATTCTATTGGAATGGTTGAAATGATTTTTTACAGTGGACTAACACTTTTCACTACGGAGATTAAGGAACACTTAAAATCTAAGGAGTAAGACAGACATAAAGGACAAAAAGACAAAAGTAGAGCAAAAAATAGCTGATATTTTTGGTTCCATGATTTCTGTCTTGGTTTTTCAATTTCAGGGTGTGCCTTTATATATATATATATGTGTCTATCTGCTTTATATGGCAGGGGAAAAAAAAAAAGGAAGGGCTTGGTTGCAGGAAAAACAAAGAGAATGGGAGGTTGTGAAGGACCATTGGAGACAGGAAGTGCAGTGTTGATGAAACAAGGAAGTGAGAGTCATAAGGGAAGCAGTCCATCAGACGGGGTCAGGAGAGTTAAGAACAAAGAGTACTGTGCAATGACATCATCACTGCACCTACTGAAATTATTTCTGTGTCTCCCTAACCCAAACTCTGGTGGAGTCCTTACAGGAAAACGCTAAGCCTTCCCCTTAGCTCATATAAACACCGCGTGATGGTGGCTAAGGAAATGACTGCATGGAAACTAAGGCACTGAATGATGAGGTGTGAAATGATGATTTTTCTCCTACAGCAAGGCTGAAATACCGCTGAGAAAAGAATGTGGATAAGAAGGACCTATTTGCCAATGCCCTTGCAATTCTGTTTCTGCATATTTTGTAATTAAAGTAGAAATAGTGTCGTTAACCACAAGATACGCATTTACCAATTCAGGATGCCTTTGCAATGTCATCTCTGTTGTGAAATCGCACTGCACACAACAGTTCCATTTTAACAACATGTTCCTCTAACTTCCTCTCCTGGGAGGCAAGAAAACTAATGCAACCTTGCACACTGCATACTCTCCTGCATGCCATGATTGCATCTGTAAGCTGAAGGTTATATATTCAAATCCCTTTCACGGCTGCATGCCTGCATGGCAGTATTACAGAGTAGTATTAAATACTTAGAATGCAGCTCTTATGAGTGACTTCTGAAGAGACTTACTTTGAAAGTTACCAAGCCTAGTCAGTCAATTAACTACTAAGCCTGTGTACCACTGTGCTCACCTTACCTGCATGCAATAAACTTGGGTTAATATACCTATGAAAACATGTCTCTTTGAAGGATACAAACCAAGCAAGGCTTAGCCATATTTATGACCATTACCTCACCATATATATATTCATCCATAAACAGACTTGTATGTTCCTAATTGGACCTTCAGCAGGTGTCTCACATAGGTAATAATTATTTCATGGGTGGTTCTGTTTTATTATGGCATGCCAAAATATGTCATGCTATTGGTATGACCATCATAGACAGCTGAGGAATGTTAACAACATTGTGTAACAATGTTATGACAAATGTGTAACAAATCATTTCCGCCACAGACCAATGATCACAGTACTTCATTTCTAATGTAGGAAAACTCTCATTCTGTAACAGAAGCATGTATGAAGTGGAATGGTACTGGACATTAATTCAATTTTTGTCTTTTAAAAAATAATTCAAGGTCTCTTTAAATCAAAGTTTTTAAAATAAAAAGCATGGAGGAAAAAAGTCTAGTATTTTAACTGAAGCAAATGGGTTTTCCTTGGCAGTTTCCCATATAAGCATGCTAGCACATGGGAATTGATTAACTTCAAACCCAACATAAGGGCCTTAAAAGTGAACTGCTCTCTCTTACAAATATCCAGTGTCAAGAGGCAGAGAAGAGACAATGTGGAATGCTAAGACCAATTGCACGCTGTGTCCTGGTTCCAACCAGGATGGGGTTAAATTCTGCAGTAGAGGGGAGGGGGTGCAGCCAGGACCTGGCAGTTATTCCATACCACCTCAGTCATTTCTGGGGGCAGGGATGGCAGGGAGAAACTCTCTTGCTTCCAGGGAAGGGGCTCCTGCTGGTTGAGCAAGCGTGGTGGATGGAGCAGTGGGGTAACGCTGGATTCTGAGTATAGGGAATGGTCAGCATGGTGTGGCTGTGGTCAGGTCAAGCTCTGCACTCTCTCTTTTATACCCTTTTGTTATTAATATTCTTTCTGTAGCTGTTCATTTTTTTATTTCAGCCCATGATTTTTGCCTTTTGTGCCTCCAATTCTTCTCTCCAATCTGCTGCAGCATGGAGGCAGAGAGGAAAGGGGGGAGTGGACTAGCAATGTGTGGTCTGGAATTTCAGTGGGAGCACTAAATGGGGGCGTGCCATTCCTACAACAGCATGTTAATACTAGGGTATCCTACCATTGATCAGTGGATATTACATTTGCTTTCTGATCTTAAACAAATAAATGACAAGATATTTTTAATTTTGAGACTGCCATATTGTAGGTAAGAAAAAGTGTAAGTCCATAGGAGGCAAGATCTGTTTGAGAACTTAGAAATATAATGGTGCTATATTTATGTGTACCTGAATCCAAGTCACTTTTTCTAGAAATATTTTTTGAGGGGCCAAACCACCAGCTTCCTCTCCACATTAAAAATGTAATTTGCCTATCTCATTTCACAGAGGTGCTTTTCTAGAATTATGTGGTATTTTCCTTCATATGTCTTGATTTCAGCTGTGTTAATTTTCAGCTGGTAGGGTTAATTTTTTTCTTAGGAGTCAATAAGTGCTGTGTTTTGAATTAAGTATGAGAATAATCATGTGGTTAAACCATGACACTGGGGAATAAAAAAAAAATACACAGAACTCTATGAATGTATATGACAGGAAAAGAACCCAAAGAAACAAAACCAAAACAAAACCCCAAACCTGGTACTGGAAGGCAGTGGTAATTATGATGCTCAGGTTTTAACATCAATGTACACCTCTTAAACTAACATGACTAACAAAGAAAAAGCTTGGAAGACATTTTAAAACAGACCAATGAGCCAAAATGAACATACAATTGCCTCAGAAGTGTTTCATCTTTTGCCTTAGAACCCACTTATTCTTTTTAAAGAAAACCAAAGGAAAACTACTGAGTCAGTAGGACTTGCATAGTTTCAGGAAATGGCTTTATACCCACTGCCAGATTATATCAAGAGGAGAAGGAATGACCTCATTACATCTGAAGACCAACAAAGAAGAGACCTTTGTAACCTTCCTGCTGGTTTCTGGCTTCCCACAGCAGCACTGACAGATATATCCAAGAAGCTGGCTCTGAGTCATCTCACCTGTTTTGGTGCTGTACACGTGAGAGTCCTGCAGGAAGCAGGGTCACACTGAACCCATGTGTGTTTCAGATGAGCCATTCTGCTGCTATCACTCCCCATCCGGCATTCCTCATCACCTGGATCAACCTCTCCATTTACCTCTGCACAGCTTTCTTCTGTTTTCAAATTGTATCAACCTGATGTCAACCTCCTGTCTAAGCACAAGTGCACCATGCAGTACAAGTGTTTGCAGTTGCAGCTTATTTAGGAGGCTATGGTGCAGACCTCCTCAGACTGGCCACACCTTTCCCTCCTTCTGTGCTTCAATATAGCCCCATCATGATCCCCCTGACAGATCCCCCTGTGACAAATCCTTGTTCTTTCTATGGAAGATCCTTTAATCATTAGGCCTTGCTCAAGCCAGCTGCAAAGATAAGCAAGGGGTCCAGCTCATGTTTTTCTCAACCAGCCTCATAAATTCTTCACCAACTTAGAGCAATGCTGCACAATTCTTATCTTTTACCACAGGGTCTGAGTGTGCAATTACAGTCACAGCTGCAGATTCCTCAGATGCTCTCCAAGTGAATATCAACTCCATATAGGCTTGATGGTTGTGTAGAAATGAACTGCAAGTGAAAAAACTATGTTCTTTTCAAGTGCACTTCAGATCGGGAAAAGAAATAATCAAAAAGTGATAAAGAAAACAAAATGTCATCCTTGCTGGTGCTTGGACTAGTATTTGGACAATAAAGATTTGTTCAATTTTTTTTTCTTTATTTCACCTGCATACCTCTGTAGATAGAGGCTGTCACCTGCTGAGTAGCTGATAAAGGTCCAAGGAAGAGAGAGGGTTTAAGGATAAACTTGCTGAGCTCATATCTGCATCTCAGCAAAATGGCCAGACACTTGACAAGTGAAGAAGGCAGTGTTTCCTTATTCCTCCTGTGGAATAAGGAAACACTTCTAAGGAAACATTCCTGTCTGACTATTCAGGAGCACTCTGGCAGTCACACTCTCACCACAAGAGACTTTAACTAATGGGATGGAGGCCCCTTTGCAGTGAGCAACTCCAGTGGGCAGCTTGATGCCTTACACACCTCACTCTCACACAGGCTGACCTGGTTTCCTTACTGGTTTGACCTCAGTTTTTTACAGCTCCCAGCTCCTGTTGTGTCAAGCTATCTTGTGATCTTAAACCAAAAAAACCCCAACAACTCAGGATCTGAAATACTGGCTGGCAGATTTACAGGTTAAAGAATTTGCTGGTTTTCTGTTTGTTTGGTGTGGTGTTTTTTTGTTTGTTTGTTTGTTTTTTGGGGTTTTTTTTTGTTTGGTTGGTTTTTTTTTTTGTTTTTGGGGAGGTTTTTGTGTGTTTGCTTGGTTGGTTGTTTTTGGGTTTTTTTTTCTGTTGGAAATGGTGTTATGATAAATCTCTTTTGACAACGGAGAATTTTGAAGAAAATAGAATTCTATCTGTTCTTGAACATCAGGGTTCAAACCTCCTGCCTTTTATTTCCTCCAAGTTTTGGGTTGTTTTTTTTCCTGTGCTGTCAGCAGAAACTTGAAGGGGACAAATTCATGTTATTACAGCTGAATGCTGAAGAATATATTTGTTTGTTCCTGAACTATTAACAGGATCTGAAGACAATCAGGAGATGTACCAATGGAGATTATCTATCAGGATGATGAAGGAAGTGTCAAAACCAAAGTCTACAAAATTTCCTATCATGCTCAGGTTTTCAATTGGAAATGCCAGATCTGAAAAACTGAAGTTCACGCAGCACTAGAGCATGACAAGTAAACATCGTGTTACAATTTCAAGATATCCTTGGTTGAGATACCCTGCTAATGGAAATGCAGTGGTTCACTAACAGCATAGGAGAAATGGTGCTTGGCAGTTGAAATCTCTTGCAAAGCTATATGGATCTATTTTAAACCTGGGCTAAAGTAATTACATAGAATCCAGAATTTACAGTATAAAAACCAGATGGAAGCCATTTCCAAGACACAGTGTAATGAAATCTGTTCCCAACTGAGCACAAGCACAACCCTCAGCAGATGAGGCTGGCTCAGAGAAAGGCATGGCTGAAAGGAATTAATTGATCTGATGCCTCTCCTTGACACAACTGTTGAACAAGAAGCCTAACTGGGTGAAGCTGAAAGATCAGAGATGGATAGTTTTCTCCCAGGACCCCAGCTGAAACCCTTTCTATGCAGAACAGAGCTCATCCAAGCCTCTGCATAGTTCATTTGACTCTCTTCAAACCCCTCTCTGTGTGACTTCTCTCCAGTCTGAAGCAAAGAGTCCTGACCCCTCAAACGAGAGAGGTAAAATCTGCCACATTACAAGAGATCTCCTGACCTTTGCAGATGGTTTATGTTTTGCAGGGACATGGTGTGCTTTTGATAACTGGCATTTTTTTACACATTTTCAATGCTCCTGTGAGGGAAACATACTGAGAATGTCAAACAAGAACCTGCATGATTAATTTTTTTTTGGAGCCTTTCTCTTTCTGTGGTTGACATATAAAAGAGTGAAACTAAGTCAGACTTTGTTTCTTCCCTGTGCTTCCAACTTTACTTCCAACTTGTATCACTGCAGAAAGATTCAAGGTCTTAAATTTATCCAGCAGCATTTTGTAGTTTTGTTTGCACCAGGAAAGGCACATAAGATTTGGAATCCTTGCAGTCTAGGATTGTTTTAAAACATATTTCCCTCTGATTAGAAATTATTTCTGACAACCAGTGCTCACAGTTCCAGGATAGATAAATGTTCTGGCACTTCAGGGCTGAATAAATAATAAAAAAGGTAGATTATTTCCAAAATGACTCCAGGAGATCGTAAGAAGCTGAGAAGATAAAGCGTAAGATCACCATAATTAACTGGACTTATATTTATTTACAGTTCAACTGAGAGAGGTTACTGGCAGGGAAATTTATGCATTATGAATCTGTGAACTTACCATTTTCTGCACAGTCAGAATTACGGCTTATCTAATCAGTATTTGTATTGACAGAAAGACAATCTGAAAACCAGAAAAACTTAACTGTCAAAAACTGATACAGTAGAATCATACTCTGAAGTGGTACTTGGAAAAGGTAATTTTGAGATTCGCTGCATCAGTGTCAAATTTTCTGTTCTGTTTTAAAGTAGAAACCAGCTTTACATCTGCCCAAAGTCAGCTATCTGCCAAGTCCTCAGAAGTCTATTTAACTTCCCTGGGAGTGACTTGTTGCATGAAGTGGATGTTGGGACTTTACGGAAGTGAAATAGCAAACCAAAATTACATTTATTGGGCTCTACAGATCTGAACAAATCATAAAAGTGTTTTTTTTTTAATCTTCATGGCTAGGCTTCGCGCTCTTTTCCACATGAGTCATGGCTGATACTGTTGGAAAATGTGACTAGTGTTTGGACAGAACTTCTCAACACATACAGGCTGTGACTCTCTATGAATCAAAGATAATTACCTGTCATACAGCAAAGGCGTGGAAGCAATGGAAAAAGCTGGACAGTGGAAAAAGTTATTTAGGTCACCACACAATTTTATCACTTATTTGGTTTTAATCAGAATTTGCACGCTACCTAAACTTCATAATGTTCTCTAGTTTCTGCACCTCAAGACAACTTAGCAAAGAGTAATTTGAAACAAAGTTGTTTTTCAAAAAGATGGCTCCAGGTTTTTCCGAGCAGATGTCATTTCTTGCTACTGGATTTCCCTTTTTTTTTTTTCTTTTTTTTTTTCTTTTCTTTTTTTCCCCCCAGGACATAGTGTTCCACCAATACTTGTAACACTCTTGAACTCTAAGTGTAAGCACTCACAATGTGGAATGCCTAGCATTCTAGTTTGCAGGACATTCTGACGTGCTCTGTTGACCTACATGTGCCTTCTGGGGCTTGCACAAGGACACAAGGCAGCCCTGTTTCCTGCTGTGAGTCATCACACAAGAATTATATTTAAATAGGGGGGAAAAGGAAGTGAAAAAACAACTAGCAGATTCCAGAGAAAAGCAAGTAGCAGCCTGTCTTTTTTACAGACAAAATTAGAGGGGTTTTCCGTTTTAGTAACCTCTTGCTAGGAAATCCAGGGAAAGTCAGAGCCTTGTGGGTTTTGTTACACTATATCTAGCCTGATGAGTGGAAAGACTGTATCAGACTGTATTAGAGCATAATGCTGACCTTGTCTAACTGCATTGAAGTAGCCATTGTCCACCTGTTTGTCTCCTCTCGCATTCTACAGAGAAATTTTAGGAATGCATGCAAGCACAACCCCTTTTTTATCTGCAAAGACAGTCTTATCTTAAAGAAGAAACTTTTAGAATCTGGATCAGTTGTGTGCAAATTAACCTTTACAAACATCAGGTCCTCAAGTTAAATGGCCAAAAAGGTAAAGTCAAGTGAAGACAAGCTCTGTTGGGATAAGTGTTAAAGACACTTTTTCTGGTTTAGTTGTCTGAGTTAGTCCTCAGCTTGTACCTTCCTCTGAAGCAACTAACACTAATTACTGTAGGACAGATCATACTTGATTAAAGCACTCTACCCAAGAAATGTTTTCCTTGCTGTAGAATGCACAGAGCAACATCTTTCCAGAAACAACTTTTCCTAATGCATTCTGCTTTGTTTCTATCAAAGTGTTTTTCTGTCTTATAGGCAAGATGATTTTCTGTCTTGGGAATATGGGCTGACAAATGAAATTATCTACTTTTTCCCAGTGTTGTAAAAATTTTTTTTTTGTTGGGTTTTTTAAAATAATTTTTGATAGGAACAGCAAACAACCCAGAAGGATTTATGTGATAATTAATATGTGGGGGAAGGAAGGAAGTGGCAGAAGGGAGGGAGGGAGGAAGGGAGGAAGAGAGGAAGGAAGTGGCAGAAAGAAGGAAGTGGCAGAAGTGGCGGAAGGAAGTGGTGGGAGGAAGGAAGTGGCAGAAGGAAGGAAGGAAGGAAGGAAGGAAAAGAACAGTACAGAAAGGAAATCAGATTCAGCTGGCCACGAACAACAAATAGAACATGGCAGATGAACAGGAAGAGGTAAAAGGAGCAGTCAAGGGACCTTCTTGTGTTCTTACTGTGAGAAGGCAGGATGGTGCCACAGGTGTTAAAAAACTAAACTAAAAGGATTAATAAACCAGAACCTGTCACCTCGGTTTTTCCAGCTGTTCTCAGGCTAAGATTGACTGAAAGTTATTCATTTGCTTGCTGGTTCTCTGCAGCCTGTACAAAATGAGCTGAGTTATTTTCTGAGGAAGTAGTGTTCATAGCCCTCTACTTCATGTACTGCTTCTAGAACACAGTTCTTGTGTTGGGAAGCCCTGCTGGAAGGCTTGCTACCGCAAAACCATGGCAACTAAACTTATTTTTGCTTTAACAGGGGTCTTGTGGACATCTCAGAGAAGAGCCGCAAAGGGAAGCAAAAAGTAGATGGATGTAAAAGTTCATATACTCCTAACCACAGTTCACCTCTTCTGAGACTAGACAAAGACTGTCACTGTCAGTGTTCTAACTGAGGCAAAGAGTTCTCATTCAAAAACAGCTCACCTTCAAAACCACCTTATTCTACTATTAACTGGAGGAGGAGGAGAACACCAGCTGCACCTGGTGCAGGCTTTGGGGCTGGCTTTGGGGCTGATGTCACCTTAACAGGAATGAAAAGGTCAGCTGCTTGCTCCTACCTTAGTTGCCTGCCACCCCTTTTCCTGTGCTGATAAACCCTTTATGGAGATGTACTTTACACCAGACAACAGAAATTGTTGGTTTGAAACGTAGCTGTACAGAGGGGAATATACTTTGGGTTGGTTTTCTTTTTTTTTCATCCCTCTCTTCAGTGACCTAATTAACAGTGCAGCTTCATGCACCATTGATCTGGTTCATCGAGGAGGGATAAATTGCATTAGTGAGGGAGAAGTATGAGGAGGAATAAACACCTTGAGGGTTGGGATCTGATGCTGAGAAAACAGTATTTGGAAGAAGTGTTTGGGAGCGCTGGGAAAAGCTATGTCAGATGAGGTTTCGAGGTCCTGAACAGCTCTTCCCCATGACACCATCCTTGCTCATGGGTCTGGTCACCAGCAACTCTATTGCTTTCCTAACAACTGTTTCCATGGCACTGCCACACAGATATTAGTCACCCTGGCTGGAGAAAATGGTGTACAAAGGTTCAGGCTCCAGTGCCTCTGGTGGGGGAGGGCAGCAGAAGGAATCTAGACAGCACTGGTTTGATGAGGGTGTGGCCTGTTTCAAGAGCTTGTAAGGACAAGGTCTGTATTCAGCTGAACTGCCTGCTGCATTCCTTCACTGGTAGTTGCAATAGTAACGTAGTTTCATTTAAAGCATGAGCTTAATGAAACTCCTCCTTAATAGCAGGAGCTTAAACCACAAGCAGTGGTTGGAGGAATTCTATTGCTCAGAAATCTCTCCCGAGATTCCTTGGCATTGAAGTCTGAAATTAAAAAAAAAAAAAGCGACGGCTTCTTCCATCCACTTTTGGAAGGACATGCCACAAGCAGCACTGTACATAGGCCTTCCTGCAGGCCAAAACAGGAAGCCTCCAGAGCAGTTCTGGAGCCTGGTGGTGCCTTGGAGCTGATATTCTTGTGTAACAGGTTTAGCTGGCTCTTACATAAGGTTCTTGGAGTTGTCAGCATTTCCAGCGCAGTAGCCATCACCTCCTGGAAGCTGTGAACTGACAAAATCTCCTTCCCCACTTGAAAACAAACAAAAAAAAAGAAACTAGTTATAAGGCTCCTCTGTATGTGTTCCCATACAACGATCTGTGCACGTGATTGCCTCTCTTCATGGGCTGGGGAAAATCCTTCATTCTAACAATAAAGAGCCAAAAAGATTAAGGCGATGGCAAACCTGTGCACACAAGTCTAGACCTGTGTCCCCTCTGAAACTGCTTTGATCCGCTGAGGCTGGGACATGGCACTGATGCTAAATATTCTCAAATATATCATGTCAAATACATTTGTGACTCAATACTTCTAGACCCTGGGCTGATCAGCATGTCTGCTCAAGGATCTCTAGCTCTTTAGTGCCTAGGAGAGCCCTTCTTCGTGGTTAACTGCATCCTCAGATCTTTTGGTCTGGCTTTAAGATGGGTCCAGAGGCAGGGGGAAAATGAAAGATAGCTTGCAGACCTCCTCTCTGACACCTTGCTTATATAATACTCTAATTTGAGCACAGGCATGGTCTGGTTCAGTTTCTGATCCAAAAGAGTAGCTTGGATTCAGATCTTCTAAGTGGAACAAATAAATAACTATTGTGACTGACAAATTCTGTCACTTAGATTCTAAGTAAATACTTTATTAGTACTTGCTTACACATGAAGCTATTGCTGATCAAATCCATGTGTATATACTTTTGTTCTAAATAAGGAATATCCATGCCCAGTTACCAAAGAGCAGCCATTGCACTTTTAAATTCATTGCCTCTCCCAACTCAGCCTAACTTCATAGTGTTGTTAAAACAAATATTGTAATTGACAGTTTGTCTACCTGCTAATATAACATTGATACTCAAAACCAGAACGCTCTTCATGTTAGTTAAGAAGAGGTGAGCACAGCTGTTGTGCTTCCATCTTATTTCACCGTTTTTAATTTATACAGACAGCCCTTGACCCTTTTGGTTTTTTTGCTGTGTCACCCTAAAATACTGAGCTTGGTAGGGAAAACTCTCTTCATTTCACACTTACTATGATGACATGATATAAAGAATAAAGAATGTTTTTTGGACAAATATGAATATTTCAATGGAAAAAAACATATCTGCATGCTTATTTTAATAAAAATTCCTGTACAATAGCCAATGTCACTGGACTTAATTTGTTCATCTATTTATAGATGTTTAATGTTGAGTTTATTATATAGCTATCATCTCACTTTATGTTCAGCCATTTTTCCAAGTAATTTCCTTCACCTCATCACACCTAATTCGATGGAAAGGTCCTCTTGCAGTTAAATGTAAAACTTACCCGGGAATCAAAATATATTCCAAGCACAGTGTGCACACATTAACACAAATGCTTCAATTATGGTTGATGATTAGTAGTGAATAAATATTCATTGCCAAAGAAAAGATGTAGAAGAAATGCAAAAATATCCCTGGCTTTTATAAAACTTTTTAAATAATGAATTTTTAATTTTATGTTTTGGAACTGTTCTTCCTGGTTTATTGGAGTTTGACTGACAAAGCTAAAGAAAATTCAGCCATTCCAGTCTCCATGACTAATACAGCCATGAGGCCAAAAAGGCGAAGAAGAGATGTAGCTACAATGCAAGAGGCACTGCTGCCAATTTGTTTTTGTTCAAAGCAGTGGCAAAAGACCCTCAACTATTGATACATATCCACTTGCACATCTGCTGGTACAAAATGTAACTACCTAAATAAACATTTTTTAGTAGAGGCAAGACCCGCTGTTAAATATCCTGTGCTCAAGGACAACAGCATAATCTTGGTGCCCTTTTATAAACTTTGCTTTTTTTTGATTCATGTCTTCTCTGCTGACCAGATGTAAGCAGATTGCCTAAATCACATGAGAACAACAATCTGGATTTGGCTTTAGGACTTCATCACATGAGAACACAGGCACAAGTTAGCTGCCATGACGTACTCAGCTTTCTGGGAGGAGATGCAGCCTCTTGATCATGCCCTTGATAAAGCCCTCATGTAGGTGGGCACACATGATGGTTTTTATGAGATTTGCAGTACCAGTGAGGAATAGCAAGTTCATCTCCTATGTAGAAATCTGTCCTGTGGGGAGTGGGGCAGGAGGGAGCAGTTAATGGTCACACCTCTGGATTTTTTTGAGCAAATAATGCATTCCTCCTGGCAGCTCACAGTCTGCTGGCAGCCAGCTCGCCTCTGAAATACGAGCTATGGCAGATGGGGGAGGGAAGGTCAGTCTGGAAGGGTGTGGGAGAGGATTTCCATTCCAGGCACAGGCTTTTGGTTAGAGCGCTACTGCTCACTTGTGAGTTAGCTGAAGGATCCATGAGTAAAGTTCTTCTTCCTTCCCACTTTTTCTAGCAATCCTAACATAAGCGTAAAGGAAGACAGACACTTTTTGCTATTTTTCCCTGGTTTCATAGTCCTGATTGCATTGAGGGTTTCACAGTAAGACTTTAAAGAACTTCTGCCTTTTCATTTTACATATGGAAGTACAGTTTGCTTGAAAATATGTGTCCTGCTCAGATTACATAAAGAAAAATTTGGAACTATGACATATGCCCATTAGCAAGACATAAATCAGTGATATTTCGAATTCTGCTGTAGTGTCTCGTCAGTTTTCAGTGTTTTTCTCTCACTCTGGGAAACAGTTTTTTATATATCTCTGTTGGCATTTGGAAAGTTATACCCTATGCTATCAAACACTGAGCACTTTGTGTAATGTCAGCATTAAAGAAAAAGAACTCACAAACAATGAGAGCAAAACAAGAAATAACTTGTTTAAACAAGTGAATTGCTGTGGTAAGAGGCACTATTAAAAAATATGCATCTGAAATCCATGACATTCAATATATAAATTCCTTCCCTCTAGCCAAGGGATACACAACACAAGTATGGGGCAATATGTGATCTAGAACTGGTGCAATATCCTATATAATTTTCCAAATTATTGCGCAAACTTCGAGAACTGTCATTTACTTCTAGTGAAGATTAGCAATGGTAGTAAGTTAAAAATGACAATGGAAGCAAGAGGCACTTTGATCAATTCCACTTCTTCAGAAAAACTGTACACAGTGATACTGCCTAAATTCAGCAAGAACCTAATAACAGGAGACACCTTCTTAGAATATCACTGGCAAAATAGATTTCTCCCATACAGGTCTGATATTTGTCTGTTTTGTTTGCCAACACATGCAAACATGTTTCTGGCAACAGAAACCATTCTCTGGCACTGTAAAGGAGTACAAACTTTTCTACTCTTGGTTGAAACAAGGTAGTTGTTGCTTAATTAAAGTGAATAATGAAAAATTAATCCTGAAAGTTCCTTAGTCCAGTTCATAAAAAGAAGTATTACAGAGAATGTTCATTAAAACACCCATCACCACCACCCCTGAGTAAACTATGGAAATCAGAAAAATGCATTCATAAAAATAACTCAGACAAATGCTATTGTTCAATCAATGAATGTAATTTAAAAAGTATCTCCAGGAATATTACATTACTAGCCTTATCCCAGTTCTGAGGCAAAGCCCAATAACTAAAGACCAGATGAATCACAATTACTTGGTTATTTCATAGCTTAATGACCTGTAAACATGGATGTTTATAAACCATAGTCTGCACTGCTGTACCCAAGATACATCATATTTTGTGCTATGAACTCTAATCTAGACTATGACAATAAAAACCTTTTAACATTTAGAAGATAAATCTGTGAGAAAAAAGTAGACCTTGTACTGAGGTCTATGGAGATATTTTGACCTCAGAAGGATTTCTTGAAGTAAAGCTGCAAATCGATTTGTTCATTAATTCCTACTTTTTCTCTGTTTTATTCTTCATTTTCCTGGTTTATTCCTTTCCTCTGTGTCAGGTTTAATTTTTTTAGAGTATTCTAGAGAGGGTAGTACTAGGACCTGGAGGTTATTCTATACCACCTTGTATCATTGCCAGGGCAGGGGAAAGGGACTCTCTTCCAGGGACAAGGTTTTCCTTCTGGTTTAGAAAACAGGGCAGAGGGACCCATCCAGTGTTGTCTATCATCATTGTTTTTCCGGGATAATAATTTCTTTTCTTAAACGCTCTGTGGTTAGTATTGTTGCTGTTCCTGCTCATTTTCTTATCTCATTGCTGTTTCCAGTAAATTGGTCTTATCTCAACCCATGATCTTTGCCTTTCATGCCCTCTCTATCTTACCAGAGGGTAAGGGGGAAATGGGGGAGTGAAAGAGAGTGAGCAGTGCGGTTTGGAGTGTCAGTGGGGATGCTGAATTGGGGAGTACAAGTCCTCAACCACAACAGTCTGCCAACCTCCATCATTTACTGTCCTTTTTCAGTCTACATCCTTTTGTTCTCCCTCTTATGCCGTGTGTGGTTTTTCCAACCTGTTCTCTCTTCCCATTCTCTTTTGCTGCTGTCTCACAGGACCTGTCCTCAACTCTTCTAACTTTATGTTTCACTTTGCATGAAAGGAGAGATGTAGTTTTGCATTCTTTTCTTCCTCCTTCCCTCTTTTTGTCAAGTTCTGAGTAACCAAAATACTTCATACTTAAAAAACCCCACATTCGTGACTGTGCTGCCATTTAAAATTAGGTAGCTGTACTTGCTAATGTAAGTTCTTAATCAAGACATCTACAGAGGGAGAGGTGTTCTTAATTCTTCTCTGAACTTCTTCAAGCAACTTTTCAGAGGTAGCCAGGTCTGGATGTGACCATCATGTGAATGAATCAGGTGGTTTGCAGCAGATCAGGTTTCCCCCCTGCCCTCAGGTAACTGAAAAGAGACTGCCAGACAATACCAACTGTAGGTTAGACAATTAAAGAGAAGACTGATGATCCCCTAAGCTTTCCAGCAACTCTAATCTATTGCAAATAACCACAAGCCAGAAAACACTAATGGAAGTTTTAGAGCATGGGATCTCTGGAGAAAAGAAAATCTAGTTTTTACTTTCAGAATTTATTGCTCATGAGTCCCCATTATCCGTTAGTTGCAATTACTTTCATATTAACAGACACTTCCTAATACATCATTACTGAGGATTGAGAATAGTTTTAATTATAACACGTTTTTATATATGGGACTTTTAAAAGTATTTTTATGTTGTAGCTTTCCACATTAGACCTTGAGACTTTTCCATGTTTAATTTCAGCTAGAAAGTATTTTTAAATGCTCCAAGCAAAATTAATTCATATGGGGTTTTTTGTTTGTTTTGGTGTTGGCATTTGTTGTTGTCATGTTGTTTTTTCCATTTAACAGCACAGGAGAATAAAGCATTTTATTCTCTGAATATGTTATTTACCAAGGTTCTTATTGCTGTGATCAAGAACCCAAAGTGGAGAACAATCTCTCCTGCTCTCAAAGATTTGGAGAATTTTGGAGGAACAGTAAACTTGCCCTGAAAGCAGACTACTTCTAGTCTTAGTTATCACAAGGGATGTAACACTCTCTTTTCCAGTGGGAGGTGATTACAATTCCCTAAAGCAAGTGAGTAAATGAAGAAGTTTTTACTCTAGCTGTTAAAGAAAGCTAGATTATAACCAAAGAACTACATGTGAAGTTTTAACACAGGTTTTAATCTATAAACTGCTATAGAAAATGAAGCAAACAGAGTAACACAGATAAGCAATTACTCATCTCAGAAGTATATCCTATTGTCTGTATTTTAATCCTCAACAGTAACAAGGCGCAAAGCATTTGCTAAATGCTACAGCAACAAAGAATTCTATTTATTTTGAATGCATAACAAAAATGAAGAAACCTCGTTGAATTCTCAAGATGATAGAGAAAACAAAGAAAATGTTAAATAAGTAGTGATCAGGCGGGATCAATATGTTCCCAAAGAGGGGGAAACAACACTCTGTTCACATGCCCACATTTCTTTGTGTTAGCAGTAAGTCAAAAACTGACCCAACACTAACAGAATGATTCAGGCTTTTTTTACAATTACAACCATCAAAAGCTATTAGGCAAGGCCCAACTTAGCAACAATCTAGAGATTTTGCAGCGTTGTAAATTGTTAAAAAAAATGAGCAATGCCCAGACTAACAATGGTAGCCTAGCATACAATTTCTATCGCCATCAAAAAACACAAAGCTTTTGTGGATGTTTCCCTTGTTGTATAATTTTGATTAATTCTGTACATTGCACATGGCCAAGATCTTGTGAAAGAAAATAATGCATACTGGAAATGTGGGAAAAAGTATTGGAAAAGACCTCTCTAAAACGTTCAAGTCCAACCATTAACCCAGCACTGCCAAGTCCACCATTAATCCATGACCCTAAGTGCTACATCTATGCGTCTTTTCAATACCTCCATGGATGGTGACTCCACTGCTTCCCTGGGCAGCCTGTTCAAAACTCAACAACCCTTTTCATGAACAATATTTTCCTAATATCCAGTCTAAACCTCCCCTGCTGCAACTTGAGGCTATTTCCTGTTGTCTTGTTGTTACCTGGGGGAGTGACTGACCCCCCACTCGCTACAGCCTTCTTTCAGGCAGTTGTAGGGTGAAAAGGTCTCTCCTGAGCCTTCTGTTCTACAGACTGAATATCCCCATCGTCCTCAGTAAGTCCTTGTAAGACTTGGGCTCCAGACCCTCCACTTCTGATTATCCCTAGGAGGTCTGTCTGCATAGTTAAAATTCAGCCAGGTCTGGCACAGAACAAAGTGCCTCTGTAAATTCTGCAAACACATGCTGTATACCACAATGGCTTAAATCTTGAGCTGACCAAACGTAATTACACAAACTGAAGTTTGATCAAGATGTTATGTTCAATGACAAGACAATGGCAGAAAAGAAGATGCTCTAAGATCTTCTGGAAAAGTATTTTGTTAGTTCTGTGGTTTTATACTCCATTAAAAACATCAGGCAAAGTAAGAACTAAAGAAAGAAATTCCATTTATAAGTATTCAATTTTACTAAGCAATACTTTACAATATGCTTGTACATGTACAATTTACACTAAAAAGACTGTATTTCTCCTTCATTTATCTTGCAGGACTCATGTTTAAAGTTTGTTGTTGCCTAAGTAACAGTGGATAAAAAGCAATGAAAACAAAATATTTCACCAACATCCTATATAGCTGTAGACACTTGTGTTATTCTTAATTGTGCCTACAGATACGGAATCTTCAATTCTTATCTTTGCAGATAAGTGAAAAATTGGCTGTCAATTAAATTTTATTTAAAAATCTAAACCCCAGTAATCTGAGAAGAGTAGCAGAGCCCAGCAGTTAGCTGTCAGATGATGGATGTCCTGTGCATGACATGACTTGCAGTGACCTTCAGCAACTCCCCCAAACTCATTCTCATCTTGAGGGAGGAAATTTTTTTCATGCCTACCTTATAAAAAGATGTGTGACACAGGTGACACAATGTTGTTCCTTTAAAGTGCTAAAACATAAACTCACCATGCAATGCATTAACCACGACATCTGGAATATGCAAATAATGAAGAATCTGCTTCATGTTTGAACTCATTTATTTGACACACAGTCTTATGGTGACACCTTAATGCTATAATAAACACTCTGAGAGAGATGGTGGGATAAAAGAAGAGAGAATAATGATCTTTTATAATTTAGACCCATTTTTTTCTTACAAAAATCTGATACACTTCAAACATAACAAAATTAACACAGCAAGTCTGACTGAAGCAACACATATTCAATATCTAAGAGACAGACAGAAAACAGCTTATTCATTGAGTCACACTTCTCAAATCAACATGGGTAAAAAAATCTGTCTGCAACAGGAGTTTACAGTTCTGCGATGGTGTCACAGATAGTCGGGTCTAACTTTCTGAAGTGCAGAAATGCTTCAAGACACAATATCCACGGAACTAAAGAACAGAAATGTTTGATTTAGTCTCTTTCTTTCTCTGATGAGCCACAAGTGCGCATTTTATTATTAAAACAGAAAAACCCAAAGCAGAAACTGAGCTAGGAGAATAAACTGTCCCATGGATTTCAAAATAATTTTAATGCCACAGTACATGAGGGGACTCATCCCCATCCTTTGGCAATATGAAGTATCAGAATAGTGCAGCACAGCTAATTTACCCAAACCACCACAGCTGAATGTACTGTAGTAACCAATATACATAGTAAGAACATTTCTTGTTCCATTAATTTTCCTATAATGAGGATCAAAAGTACCTGCTGCTAAGCTATACTTACTTGTGTATCTTCTTGGAGGAAAATAAGGATATGAGCAACTGGCAAATCTCTTTTACTAATCACATTGAGCTGAAACACAAACACCTCTGGCCCAGTGACTTTGTCTATAGCTACTGCTTAAAAAACCTAAATTTGTCCAAATTGACATATGCTGACTCCTCTGCACTTTTGAAGAACAAAATACAGGTCCTGTTGCTTCCTACACCCTTAGATTCTGCCTGAGCTAGATTACCTCCTGTGGCTGCTTTGGAGTTATCAGAGCAGCTCTACTTCGGGGAAGATATGTGACAATACTGCTGTGAGGTCACATTTTTTATCAGTGGTGTCTCTAAATGGATCTAGAGAGACTCTAAATGGGTCAGAAAACCAGGCAAAAGACATGTTATCTGCATCACCAGTCCTACCTCTGACACAGTTTACACACCAAAAACAAACAAAAAAACCCAACACAAACAAACAGTAAAACCACTGCTAACGATGGACAGGTGAGTAGGGTATATCTCATTTTTCAGAGTTATCTGGAGAAGGGTATAACCCAGTAGGAGTCGCAGGGTTGAAAGACAGAATCCAGAGGCAGATCAAACGCTCATGAGGAGATTAAAGACACACAGAGAGATCGGAGCTAATACAAAAAGAGGGGACAAGGCTGTTTTTGCTCTTCAGTATGATGATTAAGTGATTTGAGTGAGCTGTCAAGCTGAAACCATGAGCCAGCATATATGGCGGTTACCAGCCCAGGGCGACAGAAAACCTGAAAGAATATGAAGACCAGTAATTGTCTCCATTGAAGAAATGGGTACCATTACTATCACTATGTGACATTATCAAATGTACCATTTGTTAGAAGGTGATGAACTTACTGTGCTGTAGATCGCCACTGAAAGAGGATTTAGAAAATACAATGTAATTAACAGTAATTTAGGCTGAGAAAAAATTAAAAATCGCTTAAGTATTAAAGCATGAAATTGTTACCCAAAGAAAGTCAGGAGTCTGTGGCTCAATGCTCTACTGACGAGACACTTTATTAATGAGATTGTATCAGCCATGGGAAGAAAAACAGCAAATGTATTTCAGGGGGCATTGTTGCTTCCCCTACAAGAGCTCAGATGCCATTTTGTACTTCGAAAGGTACCGCGGCAGATCAAATGTAATCCTTATATATTTGCAAACACAGCGGAAAGGGAACCTAGAAAACAAGCATTTCAGACCAAAACCCTGAGTCTAGGGGTTACCAGGAAAACCCATATTTATTTATCCAGGCATAACCAGCGACTCAAAGGCTCCCCACCCCACCCAGGATGTCTCAGCGGCGCTGCCCCACACAGCTTTGTCACGCTTGCAGCACGCTGGGCGCACCCGGGCCAGCACTGCTCCTTGCTCCCGCCGGGCAGGAGCGGGATGTACGCACTGGGACCCGCACCGGGGGCTGGGGCTGCTCCCCGGGGTGCTTAGGCCGTGTCAGGGGCGGTGGTTGCCATGCGGGCTGCCCCCAGCAGCGGCCCCTCAGGCCCGGCCCTGGGCGCCCTTCCCCCAGCGCTCCCCTCCCGGCCGCACAACCGGCTCCTCCGGCTGAAACCCGACACCGGCGCCTCCCGCCCCGCCGCCGCCTGGGGCCCCGCGGGGCGCGGCGGGAAGCCCGGAACGGATTCCGGCTGGAGGCGGCTCCAGCTGCCGGCTGCGGCGTGGCCCGGCCGGGCCATCTCGCGGCTGCCGGCGGTGGTGCCGTGCCCCGCTCCGAGGGCTGTGGCGATCCGTTCCGGAGAGTAGCGCCCGCCCGGCTGCAGGGGCGGCCTAAGTAGCTGCTGTGTCCCTGCAGCGCCCCAACCGGCGCAAACCGGCGCAAACCGGTTCAAGCCGGATCTGCTTCCCTGTTCCTCAGCATTCTTCTGCCTCCTCCTCCTCCTTCCTTCCCCCCCTCGCTCTGGCCTCCCTCTCAGAGGCACCGCAAACTTGTGCTCCCCTGCGGCTTCCCCACAGCCCAGCACAGCCCCCACCACTGCTCTGTGCCTGCAGGGCTGCTGCTGACCCTGAATCCATGTATGTTGTCTCTCTGTCCTGGCTGCCTAACCACATTTCAGTTTCCTCCACACTGAGGGAAGCACTTTCTTTTGAACATTTTGGGTTTTTCCACTTAGAGAAGAAATAAGCAGAACAAGCTTTTTTGTTTTTGGTGAAAGCTGCCTCTCTGCAGGGACATGGTTGCCCCTGGGTGCACCCTGTCCCTTGTTCCCCTGCAGTTGTGTGCAGCTTTCGTTCCTGCCTGCCCCATGCTTGGATGTGACCTTTTACTGCCCTGGCACATGGCCCTAGCTGCTCTGTTCCTTTTTATCACAGCCTTACAAGTGGTGTGGCTCCAGTGCCACCTGCCACCATGGCAAAGAAAGGCCTCCCTGTGCCTGCCCATTTTCCCCAGTCACTCCTCTTGGTACGGAAGACAAAGCTGGGTATTACCCTTTCCCTTCTGCTCCATGCAGATACCAGGAAGATAAGCACACCCTGTCTATGTCAGCCCATGACCGTGAAAAACGCTGCTTCTTCTTTTGCTCTCCCTCCACCAACGCACTCCCCAGTTTTACAGATCAAAGGAAACATGGCCTACTCCATGCTGGGATCTTGTCTGGAGGTTTGATTTGCATTTCCTCTAGCAGCATCTGGAGCAGAAGGGAGACAGCACGCCTCACCCTGGCAGGCTGTGGGATGTCTCTCAGCTGTATGGAGGCAGTGGCTAGCACAACTTCTCTGTGGCTGAGTGGTTTTGTCATGTTATAAATGGGTATTGCGGTGGTTGGTTCTCACAAGTTAGAGATGAATATTATATGTATGCTAAGAGAAGTTTTATAGATGTATAGTTTTGTTGTTTTTATATGTTCTCCCCATTGTTCTCTTTCCATTCCCCTTGTATTGTTGTCACTAGTTGGGGCATTTAGGGGAGGGCAAGCTTGTTACCAGGAGGCATGGCATAGCAGCACCTGATCCCCAATCAAGGTGTAAGAAAGTGATCTCCACTAATGGACAGCAGAGAAGGAGTTGACTGACAAGAGTTTGGGAGGCGCCAAGGATATAAAAGATAGAGGATGCATTTTGTAGACGAGCACGTGGCTGCTGGTCACAGACTTCCAGTATTGTAATTTTTTCTTATTCAGTCCTTAGTTGTATTTTGTTAATATTTAATAAACCTTTGAAATTTTTGAGCGGATGTTGTTTCTCACAGTCAGGCATGATTTTATGCCACCCTGGAGTAGTATATGTGCCTGAGTTTTAGGCAGCTCTGCCACGCTTTTGTCAGTTTCAGTGCAAACTTTCTTTTTAGACTTCCATGCTTCTGAAGGCATTGACTTTACATACCTGAGGGAAAGGAATAGGTATATATGTATGCCACTCACTTCCCTGGCTTTGTTCGTATTTGTCTGACAACTCCTAAGCCAATTTAGTTCACTGACATTCTAGATGCTACTTCTGTCCTCCCAGGGAAATGCTCTGCCAGTTCTGTGAGTTTAGCTGGCTCACCAGAGTCCAGCAAAATGCTGCAACTAACTGTAGAGTAGGTGTGCTACATATGGAGTGTGGCAAAGGAGTAAACAACTCTGTTTGTGGCAGCAAGCGGTGGCAAGCAAGGTTAATTTGTTCTGCTGTCAAGCTGTTTGTGAACAATTCCTCCTTAATAAGGAGAAGCAACCATGTGTACCTGCACCTGAATCTTGAACATTCATCATTCCTAGGGGTATAAGGGCTAGATGTTAAAATTTCTCCCACAGGCGTTAAACAACTATGTTTGGATGTAAATATCTGTGTATTGATTTTAAGGATGGCACAAAAACCAGGCAAAAGTAATCTTGTTGCTACATTGTGATAAATGTTTGCAAAATGTAGAGATTCTGCAAGTGAAGTGGGAAGTAAAATTTTTATTGTCATCACTAACCCAGCTGCTCCCGTGGTCCCCATCCACAGCAGCATGGTGGACAGTGTTGAGCACTACATTCAGTGGCTTAGTGTGTAGCTGCAGTGCAGCTGCTGGTTGAGCTCTGGGTGGCAGGAAGTGGCTGGAGCACCAGGCAAGAGTTTGCACAACAAAGGGCACAGGGAACCTGTGGCCCAGCCAGGTGATGAGACACTCAGAGACAGAGCAGGAGTTAAAGTCTCATCTGGAAGACCCTAGACTATCATGCATAGGGTGAATGTGTAAAAAACCATGACTTCCTTTGTTTGTCATCCAATCTCATGGGACCAGTTCAAGCTGTTTTTGCATTACTGTACCAGGTAATGTACTGTACCAGGATTTTACGTATTTTTGGGTGACCTTTATGAAGTTTATTTTGACTTATTTTTCTAGTTTGTCAGGACTGTTGCTGTGCAACAACCCAATTCATCAAGCACGTTGACCTCTACTTTTCCAGTTTTCTGGCTGCAGTGCAGAATTCCCTTCACCAGCTGCAGCATTTTACAGAAGGCTGTTCACACACTATTCTCACTGCCAGGTGGTGGAGGAGACGCCATTACTCACAGCAATGACCTGACAAGAAATTTATGTATATGCAAACTTGCCTATGTAGGTATGTGCATGCACATGCTCACACACATTACCAAGTCAAGTGTGAAAAAGGGGAATTCACAGAATTTATTACACTTTGGTGGTTTGCAGGTATGCTGCGTATTTCAAGGACTTCATGCCCCAGGAGCAGAAGAATGTTGCATTTCAAAACACGTGGTTCCTTGCCTAGCTGTAAAATAGATGATTTAAGAGAAAAAGGAGAAAAAGAGTCTTACTCTGATCTCATAGGACGATGTGTGTAAACAATTGCCTTCCAAAATGGACTAGGCCCTTGCCTTTAGCTCTCATGCCAGAAGAAAATACTTGCATTTCCACATTTTTTCTTACAGTTGAAAGTATCCCCTCATTTTCATACCATATTTATAATTTTCGAATCATGGCAGACCTGGCTGTGGCTCTGAAAGGCCACTCCAGCACAGGGGAAAGTCAGTGCTCTACCTCTCTTCCTCATTTCCTTGCACTCTCTCTCTGGTTTCCTCAGAAAATACTCTAGGGAAGGGGTTCAAGTTTTTAACTGTAACTGCAGGAATAAGACTAACAAATAAAAGAAAGCAGAAACCTTCAAGAATTTAAGGAATTAGGAAACCATTTTGCATTACAGTTGAATATGGATTATTTTGCAACAGCCATGTACTGCTGAGCATTTTTTGAAACGTCACTTGAAAAAAATCTGTCTAATGCAATATGTCTCATTTAGGATCAGCACCAACAGTCCTGATTTTGGCTGTTCTCATCTGTCTCCCTCTCCCGGTCAGTGGCAGCTGTTTTTTTTAGTGGGATTTTGAGTAGGAAAGTCTTTGTTTGGCTGTTGTCCATACACAAAGAACTCAAAGTGAATATGTGGCTTAGCAAAAGGTTTTATGTGTACATATTTGTTCCAGTGGATTGAGTGGCAAGATAGGTATTTAGATATTTATATATTTAAAAATTCACCTCTGCAGTCTTGGAATGAAAACATAAGTATTACCATATCTCTAAAAATGAGCCAGAGAAAACCAGGCAAGGGGAGTGCTCACTTTCAGTCAAGCTCAGGATGCTGGAATGATGCCACAAATAGTGGAGCTGAGAGGTGGAAGCATTTCTAAAGAGGTGGTGACAGGGAAAATAGCTGAAGTCAGTTTAAGGCAATTCTACAGTTTTGGTGTAATTAATTGATTTTTTCCCTGTTTTTTTAAAGAGTTAGTATGGACATAATACACTGCAGACTGCCAGTATTTACCTTTTGCTTTAATCAGACATATAAGTGAAATGTGAATTTAAAAAATAATTTATTGTTGTGTACAATGAAAAGCCTGGGAATAGTCTGAGGGAGACTAAGATAATGTGTAATCTTCCTGCTCTAGTTCTGATGGCACCTGTTACTGAGCAGTGATATTCTTCTGATGCTATGACAAAGAAAGGAAACGTGCCATTAGAAGAAGAAATGGCCATTAGAAGCAAGATTAGGCAACATGGGAGAACAACAGAGATGCTCTTCACTGAATTGGAGTTGAAGCTGGCTATTACTGTGAGGAACAATAAAAAGAGCTTAAAAAATATTAATAGCAAAAGGCAGACCAGGAATAGCATTGGTTAGTTACTTGATGAGGACAGTTACTTCCCAAACAGGGACATAAACTAGGCAGAGATGTTTAATGATTTCTTTGTCTGAGACTTCTACACTGAAGATGGGCTAAAAATGAGTAAGTGTGGTGGTTTAAAACCAGATGGGAATTCAAAAGTTCAAATACGCCATTCCTGTTCTCCCTGTCCCTCCCTGTTTCGAAAGGACAGATGCAACCCTTTGGGTTGAGATAACAATCTACTAAAACAAAGGGCAGTGGGATGATGAGAGGAGGGTAACAGCAGCAATTAACACAAGTGTACAAAAGAGAGGGCGACTTACATATTCAAAGGGGCTCATCACCTTGGCTCAGTTCCACATGGCCTCCTGAGACAAAAACAAGATGGTGGATGGCACCATCTCCAGCATCATGTGGTCTCTTGAGAAAAAGGGGAGAATGGCAGCCGTTACTGCAGCGTGGTGTTCTCCTCCTCTGAGCTCAAGAGAACAAAAAACAACTGTGGAGAAATACCCCAGAAATACCCCGATCTGAACGATGCTACACCTGAACCATAGTGCCCTGCCCAGACTGGCAGCTTCTGAACTGCACTGCTATGTGGGTTCAGCTGTATTCAGCAGTAGTTGGCCAGGCTTGATGGTGTTCACCGCTTGGAGCTGCATTTCTCCCAAGGGACAGGAAGGGACAGGTAGCATGGAGACGGGCAGAGTCCATAGTGCTGGTTGCTGGCAGGTTCTCTGAGGAAGGAATGGGACAAAATGGCACACTCATGGTGTATGTTCATCTTTCTCTTCTCCCCAAACCCTTGGCCCCCAAACCCATGACCCCAGTGATGATTTCGGGATACAGAACAGCAACCTAGCCATGCCCACACAGTGCCAGGCTCTGCCCCGTTCCCAACACCTGCAAGTAAAACTAGGACAATAACTAATGTCAGAGTCTTTGAGTTATAAGAAAGTAGCCAATTGGAACATTTTTTATGTAGAAGGCAAAGGGAAAATTCAATGAACATAAAAGATAAGTGAAAAATTGTTTCAGAGAATATAGAGTAAAGAAGAAATGTAATAAAAACTCGAACAATTCTGTCCCAATATTTCCATTTAAAAAGCAAAGCAAGCATTCAGCAACTTTATTTTTTATGAAGAGTATGCCCATGTTTTTTCTGAGTGGAAAATATATATTCTCAGAAAATGCAATTTACCTGTGAATCTGAAACAATGCTTTAGGAAAGCTGTATGTCAAATAGTTTTTTAATTGTCCTGGATTGTTTTATGATAATTCTTCAAAATTTTCAGTCCATTAAGCTGACTCAGATCTCCTACCCTGACATAACAATGGGATTTTTAAACATGTGTTGGGTTTTTTCCATACTTTGTCATAACTGAATACTTTCCCTTTAGCAAACAAATGTTCTACTATGGAAATTTTACAGGAAAGAAATTCTCTTAAAAGAAACTTCCCTTCTTTATTCAAAATGGTTTAGACTGTCACTGCACTGCTATTTTAATCTGGCAGAAGTATGGGTTGCTGTTGAAAGGAGCAGGCTGGCTTTCCTTCTCCTGCTGTCTTCTGCCACTTCTTCCCACCATTTCCCGTGTGCCACTCATACGCCTGTGGCTATGTGATGTCTTCTTAAGGGTGTCACTCCAGTTGAAAGCTCGTTTTTCTTTTGCTAGCCTAGTTTTCCTGACTTTGAGGAGTGCAAACAGTAATGCCAGCCCAAGGGCAGCAACAGAAAATAGTGTCTAGAGAGAGGTGGGGAGGTGAACAGGATTATTCTTTGATGTTTGTTTAATGGTCAGTTTAAGCTCAACAGGATTTGGAAAAGTCATTATTTGCTAATTTTACGAAGTGTTGATAACTTGATTGACAACTGATTTTTAGTTGAATTAATTAATCTGGTTTTTGTACTCACACACCTTTTGTTTTTCCGTGAAAGACAAATTGCCTGAGAACCACATAAGTTCAATTTGGATAAACAAATAAATTGATAGAAGTGTTGGATATACAATCTTGCAAAGCCTCTAAGGATTCTGTTGTGGTTTAGGAATGGAAACCCCAATTCAGTGCCCCCAACAAGACTTTCCAAACCATGCACCACTCTCTCATTCCCCCACTTTTCTCCGCCCCCTCCCTTCTGTGGCACAGTGGAGAGGAGAATTGGAGGCACAAAAGGCAAAGAATCAGTGTTGAAATGAGAACAGTTTACTGGAAACAGCAATGAGATAAGAAAATGGACAGTAACAGCACCAATAGTAATGACAGAGGGTACAAGAAAAGAAACAATTCACAAAGAAACCCCCTAACAGTAGAGAACACTGGGTGGCTACCCCCACCACATTTTCTTGTCTGGAAGGAGCGCCTTCTCCCTGTAAGAGAGTCCCTTCTCTCACCTCTGGCAGTGACATAAGGTGAAACAGAATAACCTCCATGTCCTAGCTGTGCCTCCTCCTGGTTATTGTAGAAAAATAATCCTGTCCTGGCTGGAATGAGGACAGGATCTAATGGAGATACTGGTAGGCTATGCTTGCAGGCTTCAAAAGTGTCTTGGACTGGTCTAGAGATTCATAAGACCTTAAGCTTTGGCAGAGACTGAGAGAGCTGGCCACAGCTTTAGATCAGGGTGGTCTCATATGAAGCTGCAGGAGATTCTTGCTGCCAAGTACACCTCTGCAACTTTGGTTCTGTGTATTTGCCAAAGTTTTAGATAATATATCCATAACATATGTGCAGCTAAATGAGTAAGAAACTATGAAATACACAAGTATATTAAAAATAATAACTTGAAACCAGTACTCAAAAAAGAAAGACTGCAAGTTTAAAATTCACACGTTTAAATGTATGTAAACACTTTTTCATAAAAATTTTGTAAAAATTCATGTGTGAATTTGCCCTTGTTCTTTATCCCTAAGCTTTATTTCATCTTGGTTTGGTAATTCCATAGCATCTGCCATCATTACAGAAATTAGCACAGGATTTAAAGTAGAACAGGTGTTTGAATCCCTATGTGAAACTCTGATAATACTTCTTGAAACCTGCATTTAGAGGGTAGCAAGAATTTGTCTTGGAGTCTTTCTGCATCATCTCTTTTTAGTACAGTGTAATTCTGAAATGTCTTGAAATACTTTAAAATCCTCAAGATGGTCAGTGAAATGTTGTCTGAAAAATATACACAGAAGTAGACATAGTGCTGCTAAACCATTTTTTCAGCACTATATTTCAAGTGAAAGAAACATAACATTTTATTAATGAATCTAACTTTGTCACAAAAATGTGGATTAAAAATGTAGGCATGAATATTGGAAAAAGAGAAGGTCTAATTTACTGAGTTTCTTCTGATAAGCTTTCCTGGGGAAGTGTTAAGTTATATTCAGGAAGCTTGGAAGCAGAATAGATGGATCAGGTGGTGCAAAATAATCTGCAAGAGAGCTGAGAGTTGAAAGGGTATGGAAGCTGAGATGCAGGAGAGATGAAAAGGTGAATGAACAGGAGGTAAGGAAGTAGAAAAATCAAATTTGAAATTTTCTCATGGCAAGTGATGAAGCCTGCAGATTTCTAACAAAGGATGCTTGCTGAGAGCTGAATACACTTGCTGGTTGCTGGCAGTACAAGAAAGCGTCCTGGCATGCTCCCGAGCAGCTGCTTACGCAGGAGTACTAATGTTGGTCCTATACTTTCCTACAGCATAGCGTGACTTTTATAAAAAGAGAACAATTTCTAAATCTGGAGAGAATGGGAATTTTCCATTAAAACCAAAATAAGTTCTTGGAAAGTGATTGTGCTTTCCTGTCCTCAAATCAACATATTGCATATCACTCCTTTTTCTTGATGAAAATAAAATAACCTTTTTGCTTGCACGTTCTTATACATTTACAGACAAACTCCTCCTGTGAGCTTGAGTTGTTTATGTTGCTTGAGTTGTTCAAATCAGAGTTTATGTTTCACTTGTTTTTCAGGCAATTAGCTTAAGGGCTTTGCATTAGTCAGACAAATGCATGTGTTGACTTTTCATGCTCCATGACATTTCTTTCATGTTAATTTTAGACATGGTTACAGAGACAAGATTGACATTCTAGAATGACAGCTAGGGAAACTGTAGTATGGCAAAGTCTACCACTAGGTTTATCAAGAGAGAGAATCATTACACATGCAGTCCTGGTGCAGCTTGTAGTTGGCATGTGTGACCATTGGCTTGAGTAACCCAGAACTGGCCCAGTGAAATAAACCAGAGACAAAAACTGCTCTTGTGTGATTTCAAAGCCTGTAAGCAGAATGGAAGGAGATAAAGAAATTGAGGAGAGTATCTTTGTAAGTATTTAGAAAAGAGGCAGGGAAAACCAGTGCTGAAGTGGGGGAAATAATTAAGAAAAAATATAAGAATCACAAGAAGAAAGGATTGAGGAACACCAAATATAAAGGAGCTGTGTTTGCATGGATCTCTGCACTGCTCAAGACTGCTGGGATAGCTGATAGCTAGGATTAGTGAGTTCTCATTAACAATGGATAATGGATAACATTAATGGCTAATGAATAATAATGGGTATTGCTTTGTTTTGTATAGTTGTGTCCTGTGTATCCTGTAAGGCTTGTCTGTGAGATGATGGAGTGTCTGTCTCAACTGCTGTTTTACTGACTCTCCCCTGATTTACTGCTCTGGTAACCACAAGATGACAGACTGTGCTCGCTGTCTCTTTCCAAGTGCCTTGGTGAGCAGGGAGAGGTGGGAAGACATACAACAGAGCCTGCACCCAGACTTGCAACATTGAGTTGTTAACATCTTTAGGCTGAGAGTCAGGGGAGCACCTTAAGGGCAAGTTATTGATGTTTTTATGTGCAAGGCTGTAAATAATTTGCCTACCAGACTGATGTATGTTGCTCAATGTGGGGAAGCACTCATAATCTGCTACACAGTTTTCATCTTCCTCTTGCCTGTGTTAGACCTCAACTACCAGAACAGGAAATGTTGATAATTGTCTTTGTTACTTATGACCAATGAAGGTGACACACTGACTGTGTGATGATTCTCTGTGATTTTATTGGATGAATCACATAATAATGTTAACCATTTGTGTGCTTGAATTCAGGTAACTGCTTTTCTTCTCAGTAAGCAGAAGAGTCTGCTGGTGCAGTCTGCTTTGTGCAAGGACTCCTTATGCTGCCTTTGGTGAGGATGAGTGGGAGACCCAAACACTGAGGGCTGTTTGTTAGGCTGCCCTCTATGACAGTGCTTTTATTCACTTTTATGTTCTTCATGAGTTTTATTCTTGTGATCTTGCTTCAGAAAAAGGAGAGCAGAAGCTGAGGTTGGAGATTACTGTGAGATACTTGGAATAGCTCCTTGCCCTCACAACATCTTTTTAGTTCTTCTTGACTGTGGGAATCTGGGAATACTTCACAGCTCTTGGGTTCAGCTGTAAGTTAAAGTGGAAGAAAACAGGAGGATGGCAAGATGGAAAAGAGAAGTGAGAGTTGAAAAAAAAGTAGAATGTAAAACTCCATAATTCTCAGTACAGCAGAACAGTCATGGTTCTAGCTGGAACAGCCAGTAGGAAGCAAATATTTTTGTGTGCAATTTAAGGTTTGGTGTGAGGGTGCATTTCCTTCCCTAAAGCTAAAAAATAAAAGATTATACTAAAAAAGATGGGAGTTTGAAAATATTCTATGATGTTGAAGACAGCACAGTTGTTCTTGTGGGGAATGATGTGACATAAATTTTTTTATCTTGGTTTTGACATTATGAAAGTGAAAATACTTAGATGGAAGAAGTAGTAAGTTCTTTATGAGTGACCTGTGACCAGGACTGATTAGCATCTAGTGATTGCAGAAGCAACTAAGAGGCAGTAGAAAGGTGGGAACAGGAAAAAACCCCTGCAAGATGTGTAGCATAACAACCTAGTGGACTGGATATTACGTTTAAAAAAAATGCTTTATTTAACGATACAGAGATCTCTCATAGCCAGCACCTGTAGTATCTAACAAGTTTAACAAGTCAAGGGAAGTAAATTTGCTTGTGGGATAGCTTGTTGTTATTTATAGCACAAATTGCTGAGACTTCAGGTGTTGCCACTGTGTCCTCACCATCCTTTTTGGAAGCATCACAACAGGTGTGTTTTTCAGGCTCTATTCTCTCCTGCTAATGCAGTTGTGCTTGGCCTAGGTCACCTGAGATGAATTCTGCACTTCTGAAAATACTTGAGTTTAAACATTGCTTATTTGAATAATTGCAGAAATAATTGCCAGAGATTTGGGAAGCTGAAACCTCGTTCACCTGTGTGAAAAGTTAAAGGCCCCTGTGCTCCTGGGAATTTTGACCACCTACATCTGCACTTATATTGACTCCACAATGTCTTCCTTTTCCTGTATTACAAGTGAAAAAGGTATACTATGCAAGACTTGGATAACTTGAGGTATATTTTCTTGTGTCTATGTAAGTGGAACTAGCATGTTCTGAGGCAGGCACAAGCTTTTGGATGAGGTTGCTTAATGGTGTTGTGTATTTCTCTGCTACGAGACAGCTGTGGAATAACAATGAAAGGAGAGATGTGCAACTCCCCATGTAAGTGCTGGTGAAATGATTAGGAAAATAAAAGATGTCCTCTTGAGAATTATGCTTATCATACTGTATTTTAAGGACAGATATGAAAGGAACATATCTCTGACCTCCTGTTTCAGCAGACTGTAGAACTGCCCTCTATATGTTTTTAAATCAAGCTCAATAATTCCCCTTAAAATTTCAAAGTAATTCTCATTCTTGAGTTAAAGATTTCAGTGAGTGTGTCTAGAAACATTGTTTCTATGAATATTTTATCTGTTAGATTTTATTTTGCACTGTTTCATGTTAATTTAAGCTATATTCAGTTCCCAGCTTTCAGCATATCTGTAACTGATTTTCTGTGAGACTAAAGGACACTTACCTAAGAAAAAAATCTCACCACATAAACACATCTCAGTTGCTGTGAAACAGATTCTTACCTTGCAGAGCTGCAAAATGTTTTCTTATAAAGCAAGAAATTATTTTAGTAAAAAATAGTGAAGAAAGAAAAATTTAAGTATAATTTAAGTTGAAGAAATTACATGGTAGCTAGTATGTAGTGGGCTTTAAAAAAAATACCATAACCAGATATTGTATTTTAATGCCTATATAACTAAGAAATATTTTAAGTTTGAATAGCAGTAATAATATCATTTTAAAGAACAGGGTTACATGTACATGTGAGCAAAGGTCTGGCATTTTCTGATATTTAAATAGTGAAGGCATTGACGTAGGATTACCTCATTGTTTTAAAGTGTTATTAAAATATCAGTGGGACACTAACCCCAGGGAGCATTTTGTTTACATTTTTAGTAAAAAAATAAAATGAAAAGTCATTATCTTTCCAGGAATAGAGAGAAGACTTTTTTTCTTTTTAATTAAGATTGTATTTTGCTAAGTTTTTGAAAGACTGCTTAGTTTTATGTGCCACATTAGCTTTCTTTCATTTCTGTTTGGGTAACACCAGTGTTATAAAACGTACAAAGAACCTTTGTAAAGTGGACAATTGTTTAAATTTTTTTTTACTCAGCAGTTATGCTGTGTACAAAATGTACTTTTATGTTGTAGAAGGAGGAAGTCTGTGTTTTCGCCAGTGTTATGGTAAAGGGCACCTCCCCAGTTGCTGTGTGAGAGAATATTTTTGTAAAAAATATTGCTTTTTTATTTCTATGTGAATAAATACAGCTAGTTTTAGAGCAACTGATGGTTTATTGAGCTATTTTATCAAAATCTTTGTGAGAGAATATTTTTGTAAAAAATACTGCTTTTTTTATTTCTATGTGAATAAATACAGCTAGTTTTAGAGCAACTGATGGTTTATCGAGCTATTTTATCAAAAAAAAACAGGAGAGAGACCTATTCTCACTGAAAAAAAATTTGACCAATGTTCACAAATGTTTAGGCTTTTCTGCAAAATAGTTCAGGCAATTAAAATTGTCTCTCGAAAAGAAAACACCATGTGGTATTTTGGCAGTGTGGTCACTCCAAAAGTCTTCTCACCATTTAAAAGGTTTGTGGTGTGCACTCTTGGGATATTTCTTTATAATTACAGCTAGAAGTACCCTCAGGTGTTGAGAATACCATTAGGAAGTGTGTGGAGTGCCTTGGAATTAGGATGATGTCATGGCAATTGGAAATGAACCCATCGCTGGCTGCTTTGTTGTTAAGAGTGTTTGTGTTTTATATGGAGCAATACAGTCACACATTATGAGCAGCTAGGATTTCGGGTTCTCAAGAAACAATGCAGGAACCCAGAATTCTCTTTGCCAGAGATAACCACATGTGATATTTAAAAAAAAAAAACCAACAAAAAAAACCAAACCAAAAAACCCCAGGAAGTTTATGATTCCAGACACCGCAATTTGTTAAGTGCAGCGTTATTTTACAAAATTTATATGAGAGTGGACTATCCTATGTAGAATAATTTTCCTGTATTTGCAATACTTCCACTCCCATTCTCAGCGATTTAGTGAGTTTTCATTTAGTGTGTCCTAATCTACATTGTAAACGTCTTTTGCAAGGGTTGCCTTTTAATATATGCTCTTGCAGCAAGTCTACAGTTCGATGGAGTTCTGATTGGACCTGCCTTGAGGAATTATTATCTTTATGGTACATGTAACAGGAACGTGACTGGCAGTTCTAGTCTTGGAAAGCTGCCCTGTGTTCTGGTAAGGAGAGTAGTAACTCTCTCTTTTCCAATACTTCCCTTTTTTTACCAGTCTGCCACACACAAACAAGATCTGCGAATCCACAGCAATTCAAGGAACGCTTCACGAGAGCATTTTTTTGGCTGGGGTTTTAGCAGCAATGCAACAATGGCTTGAGGTTGGCTCGGCAGCGCGAAGGGAGAGGCTGAGCCGTGCGATGCTTTACCAATGCTGCCATCTCTTGCTCTGCTTTGGTATCGCCACCCTGAAAATGCATGGACAAACTGTCAGATCCTTAAAGGCGAACCCAAAACCCCTCCCTCCAAACCCCGGAGTTAACAAATGACATCAACATATTTTTTTCTCCTAAAACCTCTCAATTTTTATATAAATAAACTCCTTAAACACACAGCTTCATTTACCTCAAACAAGGCTGCTTTCAGTCTTATTATTTTTAAAAACTTCATTGAATGGGTTCTACTAACTTTGAGGTTGTTTTGAGTTGCTGTAGTTCAAATTAGAAACAAACATGGAGAAACGGAGAAATCAAAATCGACAGAAAAATCAAAACAACAGATCTATCCAGTAGTACTGTGTGCTTCCTGGACTCCTAAGAGGTTTCTTTTATTACTGGAAGGCATGATGGGAGTAGATTGTGAGTAGAGATGACAAAGTCTTTTTCTGTGCTCACACAAGTTGAAACCCCACTTTCTTTTTCTAAGCAATGGCTGCTTTGATGTTTTCTTGAAATAAGGTCTTAGCTTGGTTTCCAGTGGGCCATCCAAAATGTTGATTCCAAATGATAGTTCTGTGTGAATATTTTAATAATTTTGTTTCTTTTTTCTTATTTTTTTTTCTTTTCACTTTCTTTGTACAAAAAGATACCAGTTTCCATGCCTGAATAAATTAATGGGAAAGTGTGGATTACAATAGTCTTGTATTTTTCCACAGCTTAACAAAAAGGCCAGTCTGGTTTAGGTGTTTGGTTGGTTTTTTTTCCCCTCTCCAGTTGATCAGTGTTTTAAAATATGCAAGTTTAAGATTTTAGGTTAAAATGACAGTTGTCTTTAAGCTAGTGTATATGAAACCCACTGAAATCTGAAGGTATAACTTTGAAATTATTGAGATAGAATAATTCTGTAGAAACCTTCTGAAATTATTTCTGTGTTTTAAGAAATAGCTGAGTTATGTTTTGATATGTCATAAAAATTAATACGGTTAGATATTAACTTGAATGGAAGATAGCATTTCTCAACAGATCCAAGCTCTGCTGCCAGATGAAAATGAACTTGTTTCTAAATATACTCCCTCCTGGACAGCTGGTATGATTATAGTCCCTGTCTTGGCAAATGCACTTGGTAGGTAAAGATAATTATGCCTGTCTAGCTGTTTCCACAAATGGTTGTTTAAATCCTTTTAAAATAAGTGGTAAGCAAATGCAAGTTTAATTTATATATTTTCTGGTTTTCCTCTAATTTTTACAATATAAGGTGGTACATTTCCAATGAGAACACTTTAGGGTTTTTTTTTTTTTTTTGAAAACTGGTCTGATACTTGCAGTACTGCTGAGAAGTTGTGTGTTACAGAATACTGGTCTGAAATGGAACTGATGGTTCAAAAATACTTGGATTTGTAATACAATTTCATATCAAGCTTCTTAGAAAACCTCGCTGTAACATTATTCTGTAACTTTGCTACTGGGGCATTTCAGTGGTGGGGGAAGACAACTGGATTGGTTTATTTTCAAATTGCTTTTTTTTTTTGTTAGTGTTTTTCTTTGACTCCTTCTGCTTGTGGTGCTCTTGGCTAGGTAATTTATGGCTTAATACGAAGCTCTAGACAACTGTCCTGGTTGCCAGAGGCCTGACAGTCAGATCTGAGACATGCTTTAAAGACGCGTTTGGTTTGAAATTGCTTTTGTGTTCTTCCCCAAATGAAACCCTGCTGCTACACACATTATTTTTGCATTGGGAGAAGCTGCAGTGGAGCAGGGATGGTGTGTGTTTATAAGGACACTTGAAAAACAAAGCTTTTTGGAAGTTGAAGCTTGCTGGGGAGGTGAGAAGTGGGCCAATTCGGTTTGGAGAAGAGGCGGAGTTTTCACAGACTGGGGTGGGTGTTAGGGTAATACTGCTGAGGGCATGGCTAACATTTGCATTTGTGCAGGCTGAAGCAGTGACCCTTCCCTGTCTCCCCTGATTCTCTGCATGCACATGCTGCAGCCCTGGGCATGCTGCTCTCCTGGGGTCTGCTGCAGAGGAGCATCCTGTGATCCTACAGGGGTGCCTGGCTCTGTGCTGTTGTGTGTGGTAGAGCTCCTTCCTCAGCAGGTCCCAGTGGCCATGTGGCTTCTCTGCATCACCATGCTCTGGCAACAGGGTGGCACTGATTGAGGGCTCTTCAGAAATGAAACACGTTTTCTTTGACTGGTTTGTTTGAAAGAGAGCGAGGAGAGTAAACAAAGGGTTTGGCTACATGTGAGATCCAGCAAATAGAGTCAAGGCTCTGGTGGTTTTGTGAAACCTTGTGATGTAATAAAATTATAAGTTTTCTAGGGAGCTCTAGAGGGAATCCTGGTAGCTTTTTGTTCCTTTTCTGATTGCTGCTGCTTTCAAACAGCAGCTCCTAGGTGTTCTCTCTCATTTTCCTTTAGTTTAGTATGGTACTTATGGAAGCTCCCATCCAGCTGTGTTCTGGATCTGCCAGCTCATCTTCTTTGCTGACCGCCAAACCTTGTCCCTTCATCTTCATTCTGTCTCCCCAGCCATTTTAGCAGTCACATGTATCATACAAATCCCATTTTTTCCTTTTTAAACATCGCATTATCCTTCTGGGTTTTTTTGGGTGCCTCATCCTTTCTCCACTTAGGAGACTATCTGGCTCCATCTGAAGAGCACAGTGTGACTTCCTCTCCAGTGTACAGAGCTTGCCTTTTGTTGATTTTTGATCTAGACCCTCATCCCAGAAATTAGGATAAATTCTTCCATCACTTTCGAAGCCCTACAGAAGCTGAGCTTCAGAGTTTTTCTGAGGTTATGGTTGTTATGTCTTCAAGCTGAATTATCTGCTCCCAGGCTGAATTGTCCAATCTTTTGTAAACATTACCGATGTAATCAAGATAACTTCTACAATAAAAGTTGCTTGGTGAAGAAAAGAACGTGGTGTTTCAAGCATTAAGTAACACAAAGGAAGGGGATAGCCCTAGTAGCAAATTGCTTGAGGGATGATTGACCTTTAATACCAAGTGTGTTCAGAACAAGCTACAGGCAAGTTAGTTCTCAGCTTGTGCTGAGAGCTGGGCTAGGCCCTGCAGTAGCAAACAAAGTGAGTAAAGCAAAGACCTCTTTCCTCAGGGAACCGTGGTGTGTGTCTATGTGGTGTATAATGGACCAGTACGAGCTTGTGATACCAGAAATATGTTGCAGAATCATACCTGTAATAAGTTTGTCCCTGAACATGTATGCATTTAGTATGGCAGAATGTTTGCTTATTAGAAACAGTGCTGTCAACCTAGACATAAAGAAATCACGTGCCAAGCCTTCTTTCCAAAATGTGATTGCCTTTAAAATTACAAGATTAAACCACTACCAATAACAAATGAAAGCAATACTTTTTTGATTCTCTTTATTTGCTGTGTAGCGTTGGGATATTCGTTGTCTGCTTGCAAGTATGCAAAGTTGCATTAAATCTCAGATTCTAGGGTAGTTAGTTGATTACAGCCTGGGCAATGCTTGTTAATACTCAACAAATACCACTAGAGTTTTGTCGAGTGTGGCTACTCTGGATTGTGTAACTGGGGAGAGTCACACCTGTGTGCTGTGAGGAACCTGAATTTGAATGCCAGGGTGAGACACGTACCTGTTACATACGGAGTAGAAGTGGATTTAGAGAATGTGCAAGATGTCTGAGGATGTGGACAGGCTTTTTTGTGTCTAGGTAAGGTAGTTTAAGAAGCTGTCATCCCCATCTGCTCAGTTTCCATTGGTGCTAGAGATTTCAGTCTCCCCAGCTGGGCTAGTGCATTTGGAAGGATACTACAGTACATTGTGAGATAGTTTTCCCCACCACCTTAAGCTCAGATAATGGGCTTTGAAGAACAATAGGTGAGGAGTGCTTGCACCTTTTGTCCTCCTGGCAGTGGGAGTGAAAATCCTACTGATAGGTGTGAGGAGATTTGGGGTGACATGCATCTAAGGAATGCTAATGTCTTAAATCACTTCCAGTTTTTTGTAGAATAAACATGTGTCTAACCCAAGGCAAGGCTGGAAAGGTGCTAGTAACGTGCCTTGATATTACAGGCACTGAAACTTCCTGCCTCAGAGGAGCTTTATGCTTTCCCAAGAGAGATTGCAGTAATGTGTTGTGAGGGAAGGTGTGTGACAAGCAGAAAATCAGGTGTCCTCTCACTGAAATTTGTTTGCCCTCTAGACTGAGGCTGAGCCACTGAAACTGTTTTGGGTTTTATTTCAACATTAGGAAGTGCTGTGTCAAGTTTATAGTGATATGCCATCTTTTGCTCCATCACTACTCTGCATCTATCCATGATTAAATCCACATGGAGCTGTCTCATCCTTGTCCAGCTGCTGCTACTGCTTTGATTTTGATGCCCTGTGTTTGGAATCAGATCGTAACCCACATCAAGAAGCAAACAAATGCCAGGAGCTGGAGTGCAGTTGATTTATTAAGATAGGCTGACTGGGTGTTTGCTCCATTTCTGACATTTATGCAAGGCTTGCTCTTGCCCTGGGGATACTACTGCCTAGCAAAAGTGCAATATAATGCAGATCTAAGGATCATGCATTTTATATTCATTATAATTTTAACTAATACTTGCCTGACCTCATGTATGGGGAATGATCACAACTGTTCCTGAGCATGAGCTCTCCTCCATTCTGTCTGTCCTGTCCCTGCCCTTCTGTCAGTGAACCAGCAAAATGGCTTTTGTGTTGGTCTCTTTGCCAGTCTCCAGGAGTTCTCAAACTAGATCCCTTGGCTGAGATGAAAAGAAGGAAAAAGCGCTTTTCTCTGACCCTGTGTGGTAAAACTTGGAAAATTGTCTCTTTACAGGAGAGATATGAAGGAGTGAAGTCTAAAATTTTTTGAAAACAGTTGGGTAGAAAATAAATCACCATGGTAAGAAAAACATTGCTTTCAACATGATAAGGAAACTGAAGTTCTCTGTTCATATCCATTACTAAGGGACAGAAAACCATGTGCTGCATGAGGTTTGCATAAGTTTGTCATGTGAGATGAAGACTGTTCGAATCTTCAATCCTTGCAAGGAAAGAGAAAAAATGTTCCTGGGTATGTGTTTTTGCCATTTCTACCCAACTTTTCCTTGTCTTCACTAGTGGGAATGTGTGTCCCAGAAAAATTAATAGTCTGAAATTAACATTTTTCCCTTTTACCTGCTATTAGCAGTCAGATAAGGATTTTGTTTCTAAATAATGTTACTGTTCAGCATTCAGGCTTGTTCTCAGGAGGAACTGGTAGTAATTTTGTCATACCCCAGATGTGACTGTGAGCATTCCCTAACGTGCAGCAATGCAAAATTGCCTCTATGTGATGGGAAGGAGGGCTGATTTTTCGGGGTGGCGGATGAGGAGTGTTCTTCTGTTCCATCCCACCGGCACCACTCTGATGAGCCCATCAGAGCACTGAAGATGTGTACAATGAATGCTAAGCACATCGTGCAAATAAGCACAATAATAATAATAATGTTGAAGATAGGAAATGAATAATTTCTCTAAATGAAGCTTGGGCAGGAATTCAGATAGAAAGTATGTAATTAAACCAAGCTGGAACTTGATCAAAATACTGAAATGGTATTAGGAAAAAAAGAGAAAAGTTATTTAATGACTATTAGCAGGAAGAACCTTGAGTTTCTGCTTCATCCGGAAAGAAGACAACTGCTGCCAGCTCCAGAAAAAATTGAGTTCCCAAGAGAATGTCCCTCCTTCTCCCAAGTGATTTTCCCATGGAGAATTTTTGTCTTGGGCTGCCAGGATAATATTCACCAGTTCTGGAGGTGGGGCAGATATTTGTGCAGGAGAGAGAGTTTGAGGCTTGGCCCTGGAAGGACAGTGAGGTAGCTGGTGGCTGAGCTGAGCATGGCCGGTGCTGGTCCTGTCTGAGGCAGCAGACAGTGGCAGATTGTCACGGGTTGATGATGGCTGGGTTCTGGGCACCCACAGAAGCAGCTCACCCCCTCCCTTCTGCACCTGGACAGAGGAGAGAAAGTATAAAAAGGGTTCATGGGTTGAGATAAGGACTGTGAGAGATCGCTCATCAAATATCATCACAGGTAAAACAGGCTCAACTTAGAGATATGAAGTGAATTTATTATTAATGAAATTAGTGAGAAGTAGTGAGAAGTAAAAAAATCCCTTAAAACCACCTTTCCCCCACCCTCCTTCCTTCCCAGCTCTACCTCCCATTCCAGTGGTGCAGGGAGACAGGTGATCAGTTGATCACCTGTGGCTTCTCCTGCTGCTCATGGAGAGGAGTCCTTCCCCTGCTGCACTGTGGGGTCCCTGCCATGGAAGACAGCTCTCCATGAACTTCTCCAATATGAGTCCATCTCATGATGAACAGCTCCCTGCGAACTGCTGCAAGATGAGTCCATCCCAAAAGCAACAGTCCTCCTTAAACCACTGCAGCATGGTTCACTCTTCCACAGGGTGCAGTCCTTCACAGAAAGGCTGCTCCAGCCTGAGAGGAGGGCCCCTCTCTCCATGAGTGTCCCATGGGCTTACAGCCACCTCTCAGCCATCCACCTTCTCTAGCACAGGGTTTCTCCACAGGCTGCAGGTGGATCTCCATGGGCTGCAGGGGCACAACTGCTTCACCAGGTCTTCACCATGGCCAGCAGAGAAATCCCAGCTCTGGTGCTGGGAGCACCTCTCCCCCTCCCCCTTTTTATTCATCTTTGTTCTTAAATGTTACCACAGAGGCTTTACCATCATAACTGGCCCAGCCTTGACCAGCATGCCCATCTTTAGAGCTGTCAGGGACTGGCTCTGTTGGACACAGAAGGAGCTTCTGGCAGCTTTTCATGGAATGCACCCTGTAGCCCGCTGCTACCAAAACCAGGTCATGCAAAACCAATAGACAGGTATAAATAGCTGGTCCTGCTGAAGTGGATGAAATGACTGGTTACTGCGCCCATTTGAACTCTGACCAGACCAATCTTTTATCTCCAGTACAGTCCTCTGGCAATCTGTGGAAACAGGGTGAGCAGCAAGGATCTTCACCCTATCACAAACTACAAAGGCCCATTTGCTACTGTGTGATAAAAACAGAGCTGCTGCTGGCTTTACTGGTTAGTGATTGCTCCCTCTTCTGCTTCCATGGCTAGAGGACATAATAAATTACCAAGAGAGCCCTCCCCTTAGCTGGGCAAGGGCTGAACTTCACTTGTGTATTTGAGCTAAGTGCACAATTAACCTGGCACAATTCACTGAGGCATAGTTCACTGTAAATCCTTACACAGTAAATGAATTATAATCAATACATTTTGGTGATGACTGAAAGGCAATTTGAAGACTAAACAAAGCAGGATGTTGAAATTTCAGAGAGTAGGTATGTTGAAAGGATTTGAGGCAAAAGGAGAATACTTGGAATGCTTGTGATGTGGCTATATATGCTAATAGGATGGTCAAGCAATACATACCTGCATAGGCTCATGGGGAGAAGGAAGGATTGAGCCTTCATTCCTGCAGTGGAGACAAAGGATGTGGAATGGCATTGCCAGACATGTCATGGACCCTTGCTCAGTAGTTCTCCAGCCCATTTTCCCCCCAATTTTCATAAAAAGGATACATTGCTTAAGGCAGGGGTTTATTCCACAATTGTCTCACTGCTCATTTGACTCTACTAAAGCCAGAGTGTCACTTAGCTGTGCTCTGGCTGTGAAGGATGGTTTTACAGCCCCAGGCATGTTGGTGTCTGTGTGAGACACTAGGGGCAAGGAAGAGTTTGCAGAGAAAGGCATCATTGAATGCCACAAAGCTTTAGCAGTGTTAAGGTCAGTAATCTTACAGGAGCTTCTAGCAGCTGGCACTCTGCCCCTGGCTCCCAGGTGATGGTGGTCCAAGGCTCTGTGCCTCTCTGTGTCTGTGCTCAGACACAGAAAAATTAAAGCAGCAGGAGCAGAACTGCTCAGTCTGGGACAGCTGATGAAATGGCACCTTAGAACATGCCAGTTACTTAGGAATATTAGAATGGGAAGAGAGGGAGTTTACTGTGATGGCTTTCATAAGCTGATGTATGATTTAGACCTGGTTTAACATGTGATCATTGGGCTGTAACCTTCTCCTAAGTTACTGGGAGGAAATCTACAATACGAGCTGTGCTTGGCTCCCTGCCGTGCTTGCGTGATGCAGGCTGCACTGGGGACTTGCTGTGCTTAAGGTGCTATGAATTGGATCCAAGCATGATTTAAGGCAATTTTCTTGTAATTCACAGTCAAGCAATGGAATAGATCTGTCTTCTGAGAATCAAAAGTATTAATAACTCCCTTAGACACAATTTGGAAGCAAATGAATATCTACATTTTTTGCTGAATTTGAGAGTGTTATTTTACTGTACTGAGATGAGCTCCATTAGCAGAACACATGAATTAAAACAAAGCAGCTTTATTTGCATTTTGGTTAACTGTTCTTGAGACAAGAAAGCTCATCTAGTTGTGAATATGTGGCAACAAAGATTATAAATGGTGCAATGGGGTTTAATCTTTAGGTTTTATATTTCTACAAAATGGCTCTCATACAGAAACAGTTCCTTACCTACAGCTGAAATTTGTCACCATGGTAACATTCTGTGTTTGGAGGGGTGGGATGCTCTAGGCAAATATGCAGCTACAACCTCAGAAATTGTTACCCAAACTGAGTTTAATTTCTCCTATCTTTCTTTAACATCTGTGAGGTTCTTACACACTGGACACTGCTCATGTAACCAGATCAGAGAAAGGCTGTATTGAATTTAAACTCTTTCTTTTTTTGAAAGGAGCAGTGTTTGGGGCAATTTCCTCCCTTATTTAACTGTCTCCATTGCTCTCTGACTGCAGCTCCAAACCGGTTTGGCTCTCCAGGTGTTGCTGGACCATGTTCTGCTCCAATACCTGCAGTGTCACCCACTGTTGCTGGGAAAAAGCAGAAATCCTGGATGGGGGCCCAGCACCTCAGCAGTGGAGAGCATACTGTTAATTTGCTTTTATTTATTCTGAGGAGTCAAAACCCCTTCACACAAACGTGATTAAGATTTCTGAAATTAAAATTATTAAAGCTGTGGAGAACCCTTGCTCACAATATTGTGTCAATGCAATAATATTTGAAGGACACGTCAACATCTTGATCATTTAACTTCTGACTTTTATTTCCCATTTATATGTCAAACTTCTTCACACTGCTTGCCCATGTTCTATTTTTGGGTTGTAGGAAAATGGAGGAATTTGTGATTAAAGCTCTGGACAAAGGCTGTGCAAAAGCTCTGGACAAAGACTAAAGTTGCTATTAGTGAACTACTGACTTCCACTAACTCTTGACATAACCATGGCTGAGTCATTCCATGTCTTTGTGCCTTAGGTCCTTGTCTGTAGACAGCACCCTCTTTCATCTTCTCCTTGTGCTTGTTGTGTGGGCATACAGTATGGCAGGAGCTGGTGTCAGGGATGTTCCTAATCTGTGCAGTAGGGCCTTGATTTTATCTGAGGCTTCTTGGTAGAGAACAAAAAAAACAGTGAGTAAAAATTATTCAAGGGAGTGCAATAACAAGCAAAGTGGTGACCTTTCCTGTTTATTTGCTTTTTGAAAAGCTCCTGGCCTGCCACAGGAGCCACCAGTAGAAAAGACCCTGTCATCTGAGTGTGCCTTTCTTCTCCCTGTGACTGATGTTTACATCTTCTTATCTTTCCCCTATAGGGTGGAGCAATCAAAAACATTCCTTCATGTAAAGGCAGGATGTATTTGAAAGTGTTGTCTGGCCCAGGCTAGCTCTGACTTCTGTGCCTATCTTTGCCCCTTTGAGGCCACCTGCTAATCTGAAGTATGCCACCTTTAAGTAGGAAGATCAAGTTTAACAGCCTTGGAGCCACTGGCAGGCAGAAGGAAGAATCCTTCAGGGCAGTTTGAGCACTAGGTCCACTTCCTGGCATCTAGCACACGAGGCTGAGCTGACTATTAATATGCAGCCACACTGCCATCCCAGTAGGGACTGGGGCAGAAAGCATCATTTTGGGGATTTTATAAGGCAAAAGAATATGGAACACCAAAAATATCTGTGTTCAGAGGTTACCATCCACCATCTCCCTTCCTTTGCACTGTCTTATTCTCTCTTTGTCAAGACCAACACAGCATGAAAGTGGAGAAAGGCACATGCTGAGGCTGCAGTAAGCTCATGGTGTCTCCTACCTTCTTTCCCCTCTTCTGCTGTGCACACTCCTCCTTTTGTCTTGTTTAAGTTGGAGTGGTGGATCATGAACAGATGGTTATTAGGAGAAGGACCTTGCCATTCAGATGCTTATAGACCCATCTCCCAGATTACTGATGCCCCTTGCATCTGCAGAATTGGGTAGGTAAATTTGTAAGAACGTGTTTTTCATTGAGAGATCTTTGGAGACATCTTCCTATCAGGTGTATTGCACAAAATGGCTCCCTCCAAAGGAGGGAGGATCTCCCAGTCAACTTCCCCAAAATTTAGGGCAGGGAGGAAGGTGAAAAGCAATGATTTCCAAAATTATCTGAACATTTTTTTTCAACTAACTTAAATTGTTTGCAGGCTGAGATGGCTTGGGGGATGAATGGAGGTTGTGCTGGGTGCCTGTTGCATTCAAATAAATTGCTCCTTTCCCCAGAGCTCCATCTCCTCTGTGCAGCCAAATCATGTATGTTTGCAGGAGACAGTATGCTTGTGTTTCTCCCACGACCCTGCTGGCTCATTAGTGTTATTTCTGGAGGTCTTGTTTCCACAGTAACAAGCAATTACCATTGTTCCTTGGACTGCCAAAGTTACCACCAGCAACGCAGAGGAAGATGCGTTATTCTCTATATTGGGATAAAATGCCTTCATATGTCTTGCTATTCACTGAATGCCAATCCTGACGCAGGTCCTGTGCAAATAGCACACTCCACCCCCTGCCAATGCTGCTTTTGCTGGTATGAAGACATGCCAAATTCTGAAAAGATCCAAAATGATCTCCTCTGGTCTGTGGCTACACTGGTAACGACAGGGTCAGGATTTCAGCAGCAGGATGACTGTACCAATGGTAGCTCTGGTAGGAATATAAATAGAATAGCTTGGAGGCAGTTCTTTTTGCAATTGTGCTTAGCCCTGTTCTAAGTAATGCTGGCTAGTGACGTCAATGAAATATACTCTCTGTATTCACCCTATAGCTCCTACCAATACTGTGGTGGAGCTCCCACAGAAGAGTCTGCTGGTCTTGTGTGGCAGCATATTGTGTCTGTGTTGCACAGTCCTTCATCATCCCCAAGGGGTAATGTGTCTGCATCAGCTCCAACCATTTCTTCCATCAGCGGCTTCTCCTTTCCTGTTTACCTTTACATTGCACACAGACTGATTCAGCTAAAATGGTCTTCTAACCACACAGAAAACACCCCGAATTTCATGCACATGATAAAAAGAGTAGACAGCTGGGAAGCTGAAGGAATATGGGCTTTTGTAGGTCAGAGCAGTGGGATACTGTAATGCTGGATCAGGTTTCATGGTTTGGTGAGTTTTTATGTCTTTCAGTGACTCCAGTTTCCAAGTGTGACTATGTATTCTAAAAAGCTCTGGAGCCCCGTTGTAAGCTCTGAGCTTCTCTTAACAGCGTTTTCTTGTGAATGGGTGTATGTATGGATCTACATATACACACCCACTTGCCCAAATGACTAATAGCAGGTGTTGGAGGGAGAACACAGCCTCTAGCTTACATAAACCAAAGCACAAGGATCCTTGCTCCAAGGAAGCTGAAGCAGAGAGATCAAGAGAAGCATTTTAAAACTGCCTTTGGTCTTGGAAACACCAGCACTAGAAATTTTTAAAAGCTGGACTTACCAGAGAAAGTAGAAGACACTTTAGTATCAGGTCACTCTATAAGTGTATGAGGGTGACAACATGCAAAGGGTGCTGCTTTGACAGCTAAAAATATTGTACTGCTTTAGATGCCCTTAAGGAAATCAACAGCAAACACACTGTCTTTTCATAGGATGAAGAAAGAGATAGGCAGAAACAATTGTTGATAAGGTCCTTCATTCTTTGTTCTGATTAAAGTCCCACCAAGTCTGCAAAGGTTGTCTGGGAAGTGAAAAAAAAAGGGTCACAGGGAATGAGTTACTCATGATGCAGAATAGCGAACACCTTGGTGTGAAATGAAGGTGGAGGAAGGAGTCAAATACAAGAGGAAGAAATGTGCCTGTCTATCACATATCAATTCTAAAGGCCATGCCTAATTTTTAAGTATCTCTTAATTAGTAGAATTGAAATGTTAGAAGGTCACTCAGTTTTCTTGTGGGCTTACCACAAAGGCAAGTTAGCACCAGAGAAAGGTTAAGAAAATATCCTTGGGCATATGAGAGCGGTCCTACCTAATTCAACAAGCTTGTCTTCTCCTCTTTTCTGTTGCATCCACCTAAAGCCTTGGATTTTAGCACTGTCTGTATGATGGGGAAATAAATAAATAAATAAATAAAAATCTTATTTTCCACATGTAAACCAGAAGCTGGTTAGTTCTAGGTGACAGCTTGGGCGGTCCATAATGAGCCGAGGCTTGGTTTTGTATTGTAAGGAAAACATTCCCACGTCAGAAATGAGCCAAGGCTTTGCTCTTGGCAAAGCGGGCTCGGGGCAGCCTGGCCCCAGCCTTGCGGCGGGCTGCTGTGCCGGGCTGGCCGGCAGACACTAGGTGGAAGCCTTGGGTTGCAGTTCCACTGCAGCTGCCGACGGCAGGAAGGAGAGGACTTGTGCTTTCAGAAAGGAGAGCTTTTTCTTTTCTTCTTGCCTTCACATGCTAGAAAGGGAAGTCCAGGCTCTTCTGATGCGCCATGGGGTGAGCAGAGGAATGGAGGAGAAGTGTCAGTCCCATCCCGGGTCCTCCCTGCAACAGGATCTTGTGAGCAGGGCTGTGGTGGGAGCCGTGAAATCCTCTGTGTTCTTGGGTGTGGTTGGGTGGCAAGATTGATGTAATTTATCCTGATTTATTTTTATCCTCATTTATATATTCTGATGGGGATAATTTTGAGATCCCCGTGAGTGCATAGAAAAGAATTAATATTGGGATGAAAGTGAGTACCGATGAGCTGCTTTATCTTGCAACAAATGCTGGTAGAATCAGCTACGATAAAGTGCATGCTGAATTTATGATGATTGCTTTTGACAAGGCCTCCAATCTGAAAACTATTCCAAATAGGGAGATTTAGATTTAGTACAAAGAATGAATCACAGGTTAAGTGAGAGCCAGAGGAAACTTGAAATGTTCGTTTGAGAGAAATGTCAAAGTTTATGATTTCAAGGCATCTTGTTCCTTTTAGTGATAAAAATACTGTTTTCAGTGTATTCCTAGAAACTAAAAATTATGAACATTTTAATTAGATACTTTTAGAAAAAGAACTGATGTTTTATTTTAAAAATGAGTGAAGTTTTGGTATCATTTCACATATCAGTTGAAATGCAGAGTTAGGTTATGCCAAGTCAAGTCTCGTATGAGGCCACGTTATGCAATCCTACCAGTAATATAACATACCATGAATATAATAATTAAATATTGTTATATAATTTAGTACAGGTGATATTTTATATTCAAAACAAGTGATTTTTCTATGAAGTAATGAGTTTTCTATCAAAGGCAATAGCAGCTTTATTAGTCTGAATGAAACAATTTAAATTTTTGCACTCTGAAATAGAAATGTTCTGGGTACTAGTTAGGGACCAATTGTTTTTAATATCCTGGAAACCTGATTCCAGACTAATGGCAGGATATTGAACACATCAATGTCTCTCATTATTAACTGAAGAACATAAAAACAATATAAGCAGAAAAATGTGTTTAAAAAATAAAAGGTTGCTTTCAAAAATACTTTAATTTGAAAGAAAATCTGTCATTTTTTTCCTTAAGGCAAACTTTTCAATATTGAAATTTTTGTTTCAGCCTCTTTTTACATAGGGATTTTTCATTTGTACTTAGAATTTTTTGGAAAATGTTGATTTTATCAAAGTGGTATATTCTTGTTGAAGACTGTTTCGATTAAAATTTTCGCACTAGTATGAGCTGTTATGACACACTCCTCCTTCACCCTCTGTGATAAAGCTGTGGTAAAAGGGTGAGTGAAATTATTGATTTATCTTTCCTTATTTTTTTTTTTTTAGTGCACTGACTTCGAGAGCTTCGTGGCTGTTCTGCAGACAGATGCACAATTGTGAAACATCAATATGGACTGCAAATCTCTACTGTCAGTCAGCTCCTCTTCCCCTCTGCATAACGTAATCCCTATCTCCACAATGCCTGCACAGATACACATTTGCAAAGATGTTTTTCTGGAGATAGCGTGCATAGCAAACACTCCCTTACTTGTTCTCATCTCTAGCAACATTATACAGAGTTTCAGTTCACAGTTCCCTGTGTTCCCCCTCCCACCGCTGAAATGCAGCCAACTCCGAGCTGCGGCTATTAAGCATCACACAAGCAACACCACAAAACAGATTGTGGAAAGCACAGGAATTCACAGAAAAGCAACAAATTGACAGAGGTCTGGGAAGTGATAATAAAGGATCATAGGGAATGAATTATTCATGATGCAGAATAGCCATCACCTTGGTGTTCAGGTGGTACCAGCATGCAAGGGCAAGTTTTTGAGGGTGGCAGAGTCACTAGGTGCAGTCAGGTTTCAGTAAGGGAGATGAGCAGGTCAGCTTCCTTAACCACTGAGTTTTGTCAGTCTTTCAGAGTCCCAAGGAAAGGGCTGAAGGCATCATTGCCTGAGGGTTTTAGAACTGGTCAGTTTCAAGTTTCAAGACTGCACTTTGAGGGCAGTTGAATAAAACAAGATGGAGCAAGTACTGTATCTGTTACCACTTTGTATGAGTCTGAAAAACAGCTGGGAGAAAGATGGAAAGGTCTGAAGGAATCACATGTACGAAGTTATAAAATAGTGTGAACTGGTGTGATAATAGCTGTGATATGGCCAGGAAAAGCTTCCAAAGACAGTGCTCTTCTTTGACAAGAAAGTCATCTTCATGATGACCTTAAGGTGAGAAAGGAGGAAAAAGGGGAAGATTTGCAATGAATCAGAGGAAAGAGAAATATGTGTGAAGGCATGTAGCCATTTATATGTGTGTGTAGCACAACAGGAACCTCATTCAGGTTGGAAAAAGCATTGCAAGTGTCTGCATCTCAGTTTGCTTACACTAGTGGCTTGAAGAGGGCACCTGAGCACAAAAGCTGCATGTGAATTCTTGCTGCTTTAGGTAAAGTGATGAGTGGGAAAGGTTGCCAGACACTGTCAGTGAGCATTCAATGGACAACTAAGAAGCAACTGCAAAAGTGTGTTCCCAACTCAAGTTGCATAGCAACACTAAATCGTCAGATTGCTGTTATGTCAGTTCTTTACATTATCCCCATTATTGCAGCCAGTTTTAGGAACCACGCAGTATGATGTTACTAGCCCACTTCACAGCTGGATGTGTGACCTTTGTCTCTTGCTGACTGATGCCATGTAATTTGCTGCAAAGGTGTCTCAAAGCAGTACACCAGAGAGAAAAATCTTTGATGATCCATTAACACAGACTGTAAGGAGCAAAGGATGTGCCTGTGCAGCATGGGGCAGGAGAGAGAGATCAAGATCAGGGTGCATCAATATGCTTAAAGAAGTCTGGTGGCTGCCAAACTTGTCAGGATGTGTGTTATCCCATCACTTCTCTGAACTGAGTCTTCACTGATCCAGTTGAAAGCCTGTATTAAGGGGTGAGCCACAGTTGCTCATGTGTTTTGAATGCTGCCAGTGCATGCTTGTGCTTGGTGCTTGGATCTCTCCTGTGGACAATTGCTGCTGTGCAATTCTAACTTCCAGCCAGAAGTAAACTTGTTTACTGCTTTTCAGTGTAAGCACCCTGTGAGCTGTTTCCTAGTGGAAATGCTGAAGTACTAAAGTAGTCATAACATCATCATCCTGTGATGTTTCAGACACTGCCAATCTCTGAAAAAATACCTGGAAGTCTGCTTCTCTTGCAGGATGTTTCTAGTAACCTGCATAACATCTTTCCTGGATGTCTTGTGTAGTACAGCATCCTCCTCCCTTTTTCATTCTATTGCTGCTTCTTCTGCTGGCACAAGATCCTGACGTGCCCCTGCCATCCCTCTGCAACCAAGGCAACCAGGGTCACTGGGTACCACAGTGTGGCTGGAGTTTCAAGGATGCAAATAAAATGAATGAACTCTTTTACTGCAAACATCAGAGTGACATGGATTTAGGACACCAGGTGGAATGAAAATTACCTTGCAGGCCTTTTGCACTGGATGATGGGGAGAGTGACCTGATAAGCAAGTAATTCTCAATGATATATCTCCTTTCTGAAGAGTGCCTGGTTGTAAACTGTGCCAGTTTTTCAAGATCACCACTGCAAATTATGAACCAGCAAACAGACCTCAGAAGGACAAGATAGACTGCCTGCTCCCTCTGTATAAAGTAATGGAATTATTCTGCTTCATTAAAACAACTGATGAGAAAACAAAGAGCCTCAAGATTCAGTTCCTCTGTTTCTGTGCCCAGAATGCAAAGCACACAAATGGCACAACACCTGGACTAGGACCTACAAGTCACTCTTGCTTGATATCAAGGAGATTGAGCTTGGGCAAAGTCTAACACAGCAGATGACAAATATCCATGTATGCTAAAAGAGATCTGATAGCCATGAAGTTACCCTTAACAAAGGAACATCTCTTTAATGCAAAATAGCTTAGCAGTTCTTACAAAAAAGGAACAAAAGCTGTTTGTCTGATTTTCACCTTTCTTCCCTTTAGTACTCCCCTGAACTGCTGGATGGGACACTCAGAAAAGCTTATTTCCATCTTCAGGAGAGAGTCTTCTCTCTCTGTATTTTTGATGTATCTTGCTTCCCTGTGAGGATGAGGGATTTGAGATCATTAGTGAGACAGCAGGTGTTGGAGTGGTCACTGGCACCCACCAGCTTTGTAGCTCAGTCATCCTGAGGACTACTCTAAGGAGGGATTTATCCAAGGGCTCTGCAGAGCAAATAAGATTTGTAGCTGCTCTACATGTGTTTGTGGACAGTCCTGGCAGTTCAGTGAAGGAGTCAGTATTGAGTTTTAGGCTGTGTCAGCCAGACTGAAGTGTTTTGTGTAACCTTGCTGCCATGGACTGTCTGGAAATACAGATATGAGAGACTATTCCATGGAGCCAATTCATGTTTGATAATTAATATGGCTTTTCCTTTTTAACTTGGGTCTTCTAGTTTATGGTGTATGGGGTTAAGGGTCCCCATTGATGAGTGGAGAATTCTTTTGTCAGACTTTACGCTATGGTCGGACCTCTGTAAGATTTCTCTACATATATCTCTATCAGTTTCAGTCTGAGTTACCAAGTACAATCTTTGCAGTGCCTCAGTTTTATCTGACAATCTGAGTTTCCTGTGACCTTCGAGGATAACATTTGCAGGTTAAAATGCGCTGAATAAGGACAAATGAGAAATGCAAAAGAAGTGAAAATATTCAGATTGTAAAGAAAATCATCTTCTGTCAGCATTGTTTGCATGTGTGCTCATTTCTTATAAACATTCAAAGGCTTGAGTTTCCTGTTGCTGTTATATGTGGAAAACAAATGTCAAGACTGCACATGAGTACTTTCCATAAATTAATATTAAATGTGCAGACACATTTCATCTCAAAGTGCTTGTACACCCCTCTTGTCAGAAAGCAGAATAAATCATGATCAGAATCACCACCTAGGGCTGGTTATTTCCATCTGTAGTTATGAAAATGCTCTACAAGTAAGGTCAGGATCATAGCCTCCAATTTTGCAAATGGGACACTGTTCCTCAGTAAAGCCACTTGTCTGGCAGTCAGAGAGCTTCCACCTCTCTACCGAACCTGCAGAGGCAAGTGCAGATGCACATTTGCTTATTTTCACTTCTGCCCCTGACTACCCCTTTTAAAAGGAGTCACTCACCCTTTCATTTACTGCTCAGGACGTGAGGTTGTCCATCACCACCCAGCAGAGGCTGCTGTCCATCCTGTGAACTGAAGGCCTTGCAAGCATGCCTTGCTGCTTTCCTTCAGGTCACCTCTGCTTCTGCCTTCAGTGCCCCTCACTGCAAAGGATCTCTTCTCCCATGCATCTCTTTTGGGCTGGCCAGGGACCACCTTCAGCAAATGTCTTGGCCAGAAGGATCCTGATTGTGAGCTTCAGTCTTCTGTATCTTTCCTTCTCTCCTGGTCTTGTTCTCAGGGCTGTCTCATTTTCCAGTGCTGTCAGAAAAAGATTTGTAGTTCTGAGTCCTTTCTGCTTTTTTGTGTGTTTTCATCCACAGTCCCCCAGACTGTGCAGAGGTGCAGGAGAGTTATAGGGTGAATGTGATGTTTTGTGCCAGGGAAGATTTTGATAATGCATTTTACAAGGTTCCTTGGGAGGATGGGCTTGGTAGTGGGTTCAAGAAATTAAATTCATTCAGAAGGGACTTGATCAAAATGTTTGAACTTACATGTATCAGAAGAGGTCTCGTTGGGAGCACCTTTTCTTTGTATCTTTCCAGAAAGTAACAAAGAGCCATTTGGAGAAAAATTGGCAAATGCAGTCCCTGGCTACTTCACACAGTGGTGAATAAACCATGAGGTGTGTTGCTGCTGTATGTTCTGGGGGCCAGAGATGGAAGTAAAAAATCCCAGTAGCTTTATGGAGTAAGCCAGCTTCCAAATTCCTAGGAACTGAAATGTTTCTTGAGATGCCTTGTACAACTTCTTCTCAAGGCCTCTCAAGGGCCCCCAGAGCCATCAGCCTCTGACCCAGTGATGCTGCAGCAGGGATGCTCTCCAGCTCCCCACAGCTCTGCCCTGCTCAGCCATGGCCCTACTGCTCCACAGAGGTACCTGATGCCATGGGATGGGGTTGCCCCTGGTGCCTCCCAGATGCTCTGCTTCTCAGCAGGGCTGTAGGGATGTCCCTGTGGAGCCCCAGCCTTCCTAGGGCCCTGGCGCTTCTTAAACAGTTTTGTAAGGCTGCAACCGACTCTATATAAAGCATATACCATCACATGCCATAGTCAGTAACATTTCTAAAGTGGGTAATTCTTGCTGCTTTTATCAAAAGCAATGGAGTTAATGCCTGCCAGGATATATAACTTATTGCAGAGACTGCCAATGTGATACTTCGACTAGTAAGTCATTTTACCAGTGCTCTTCCTCTTAAAAGTGATCATTGTTAGAAATCATTGATCTTTTCCTTGTCCTCTTAGTACGACAATATCACAGCTCCAAAATGGAAAGCCTTGCTGTGTGAGCAGAGATACACAGATCAATATCCCTTCTTGTGGCAGCAAGTGAAAATGTGTGGTGCAGAGGTAGACTTCCACAGTCCTGTTAGCAGGAACAGTGTGGATGTAAGCATCAAATGTCATGGCAGTTGAAATGGAAAAAGTGAATATAGATGTTTATGGTGCCAATCTGCCTTCCTTAGAATTTAAGCATTATTATTTGGAGGATAGTTGCAACATTTCATTATAAAACTTCTGGAATTTCTAGCAAGAAGGAGGGGAGCGAAACTAGAAATATCTGTCAAAATAGTTGTATCTCACAGTGCTTGGGCAGATTCATTTCAGAAAGGCAGGTGGTGACCAGTGGCAGGACCCAAGGGAACCCAGGCCTGAAGTTGTGTCAGGGAAGGTTTAGGTTGGATATTGGGAAAAGATTTTTCACACAGGGGGTGTTTGGGCACTGAACAGGCTCCCCAGGGAAGTGGTCACAGCACCAGCCTGACAGAGCTCAAGAAGCTTTTGGGCAATGCCCTCAGGCACAGGCTGTGAGTCTTGAGGATGGTGCTGTGCAGGGCCAAGAGTGGGATTTGATGATCCTTGTGGGCCCCTTCCAACCCAGCATATCCTTTGATTTGGTGGTTCTGTAGTCAGAAGAGGCCAAGGGCTCCATGCTTTAGTTAACACACACTCCTTACTGAAACTGCAGGCTACAGTGTCTTCTAGATTTACCAGCTGATATATTGAAGTTCAACAACCAAAGTCTCCAACACCAACATCCATGAACTTGGTTTTGGCATAGCCCAGGTAAATGTGGTTCTGGCTCTTCCCTTAATGTGATATTTGAGTAAAACATGTTGCATTCATTGTGAGGATTTTCTGGCACCATGCAGGACAGAGGGTTCATGGACAGATTCAACATTTTTTAAAAAAAGGAAATAACTTTTCAGACCAAAGAGCTATTAAAATATTGGTGTCCTGACTTCCTTCACATCATTGTGTTGGGTTGTGGGAGGGGAGTTTTTTCCCTAGTAGAAGATTCTTCTTGTGCCTTTTGGTGTTATTGCCTTGGTCAAATTCATGGCCTAGCTGCCTCTCATTCTTAGGAGGGGATGGCTGGGCTGTCTTTCTTGCATGCTGCTTCATGATGGTGGCAAATGTGGGATCTGGCGGTGCATCAAGTCTCAGGAATCCCATAGGAAGCCTCCACAGAGGATTTAACTTGTGATTAAAAGCAAGACACGGCTGCATCCGTATTAACCTTCTCTCTACAAAACCCAAGAAGGTTTCCCAACTTTCTCCTCCCCAAACCTCCACCACTTTTCCTTTTTCTTTGATTTCTCAGATAAAAATAGGGTGACAGAGGGACTGTGGGGTAAGCAGCTGGAGTAGAGCGGAGCCAGTTGCCATAGAAACCAATGAGCCACTTAGCAGCACTTGCCTTCCTTCTTTGCCTGTGGATTTATTTTTTCCTCTTGTTCATGGAGAGCCAGTGTGGGGTGGCAGGAGAAGTCCCGCACCAGCTGAGACACAGCTCCCTGTCCCTGTGGCCACCTGCGATGCCACCGTTCCCTCAGGATCTGCCTTCCAAGTGAGGAAGAGGAGGGAGAGGATGGACTTCAGATGGAAGAAGGGTCTGAGCTTCAAGGCTTGTACATACGCTGGGTTTTTCCCCCTCACCCTGGCATCTTGTTTTCCTCTTGTGCTAGATAGCTCTTGGTTGGTGCCCCAAATATTCAAAGAGGACTCCCCAGGCCACTTGTCCCTGCCCTGTCTCTAAAGATGGCAAATAGCACCAGTTGGGTTTTGTGCTGTATTACACCCCAGGCTTGGGTAGCAAAGACAGTAGTTTTGAGGTGAACATATGGATTAGAAGAAAAGAATATTTCTTTCTTCCCAGGTCTTCTTTCCATCATGAAAAATTAACATTTGAGTGATTATTTAAAATAGATGCCCAACCTACTTTTGGTTCACATGGGGCTAAAGTTGCTTTAATTTCACTGCATATACATTTCTCAGTGGGGAAAACCTATTTCCTTGAAAGATCAGAAGCTCTAAATGGAATACCTGAAACATATTAAGCTATAATTTGGCTACACCTGATTTGGGTTTGGAGTGCTTGATATTCAGTAGTTTTTTTCTTTTTTCTTTTTTTTTTTTTTTCCTGATACTGAAGAGACATACATTGTTAGGTAGCACATACTTCACTAAGTTTAAAAATAAACGTAGGAAATATTATCACTAGCAGAAAAGCACTAGATTGGCAGCTCTTGGAGAATGAAATCTTCTCTTCAGCCCTGAAGTGACAGAGCCAGTTTTGGTAAGACCTTCCCACACTGCTCCTCATCCATATGCTCCAAACGTTGCTTCCTCATAACCCAAGTCACGTGAAAGAGCCCCAGCTGCTCACACCTGGATGCAAACCCCAGGTGTCTGCTGGCAGGTGCTATTTTCTTCCTCACTCTGCTGTGTGGAAGCGGTAATAGGAAAGACAGTCATGCATTAATGGGTGCTGCAAGCACAGTAATCTGTAAGGAATTTGCCAGCAGACCCATGCCCAATAAAGCTCCCTGATGTAGTGCTGCTCGTTCAGGTTGCATGTTACCAGCATTTCTGAAACTTGGGAGAAAAAGGTCTATTATCTAGAAATCATGGTAGATAAAATTGAAAGCAGTCTCTAGAAATTTGGGCTGGATAGTTTTCCTCTGGGTAGTCTGAAATAGGGAGTTTGTGTTTGATTTCTCCTCTAAACATGAATGGAGGGCTGAAAGATAATAAATGGCATCACACAGCAGTACACACAGGGAAGTGTAAATGTTAAATAATGAATCTTTATGACATACCTGCAAAGTCAAATGTATTATTTAACTTCTGCTCATTGGAGAAGGCCAGGCAAGACATGTGTGATGGAGTTAGAACAGGGTCAAAGTCTTCTCACCTGGGAAGACTTGGACACCTCCTTTACTGAGAAGTGGCCTGGATATCCCAAGAATGCTATTCTGCAGCTGCTTAGAAGAGGTCAGCTTTGACTCTTGATGCTGACTCTTAGTATTTACTTGGCTGTACCATATTGACATCAGCAGGACCTAACTATGCTCTGAAGGGCCATGTGAGCACTTGTGCTGCTGGGTGAGTCTGCTTCAGATCTGTGCAGACCCATAAAGGGAGCATGGCAGAAACATGGGCAGGGTCATGCTGTGTTTTGGTGTTGTCCTGGTTAGCACAGCAGCCCTTTTGGAGCCCTTACTGTCAAAATAATGCAAAACAACCTTGGGGTTTTGTTAATGTGTCACATCAGTGTCATTTATTTAGTTGCCCATGCTTTCTTCTCCCTCCTCATTTTTGCCCAGGGTCCTGTGCAGCAGCTCACGTGCAATTAACTGCTTTCCAGCAATTAACTGAGATTGCAGTGCAAAAATTTGACTGATCTGAATTAAAATATATCCCCAGATTTAGGCAGCTTGATCCAGGTTTGGTGGTGGCCTATTTCTCAGTGAAATGTGTAACAGCAGCCAAGTGTCTTCTCTTGTATATTATTATGTTTCTTAATTTCATGGTATGTTTTCTTTGTTTGTAGTACTAGCCTGAAGTCATGCATCAAAACTCTTACTGTATTCATGAAAACATACCAAAGGCGAGCTTCACTGGCTAATTAAATCTTCTCTGATGCACACTGGCATGATAAATATAGATTTAAAACAAACAAAATTTTCTATTATAGAACTTCTCCTATTCTATTCACCTGATGTTATCAGAAGGGTCTGGCCCAGGAGGCAAGATGTGCTGAATGCTACACAGGAAGTAGGAGGAGCAAGAATCTGGGGCAATTGGGCACAGAAGTAAGGGGGTGTTTGTACACAGAGGAATTCCTGTATGCTAGAAGAAAAAAAAGGTAAAGGTTACAAAGCAGATTCTTCCATTAGCAAGATCAGAAGGTGCATTTCTTCTGTTCTCTTTAGGAGTCATTCAGAGCTGCAGCTTGTTGGCTGCAGAAAACAAATGAGATTTGGGAAGAGAAGAACTGAACCCCACAGCAACAGCTTGTGGTGGAGGGGAATAGAGAACTGTCGAGCACACTGAGCATCAACAACAGATGGGCTTTTGTGCAAAACATGGTGTCATGGTTAGCCAGGGAAGGAAAGATGATGGCTTTCCATCTCTACAGCAAAGGAAGAATAGGTGTGTTCCTGATGGTTTGAACTTATAGGTGGGGGTCGGTTCATTTCTCCTTCCTCTTCTTCCTCATGCCTGAAGAAACCCTTTCAATTTTTCTCTAATTCCTCAGGACTTTAATCTATGCAGAAAATCCTATCTTCAGCCTCTAAGGGACTGAGATTTTGGCAACCTCCAGTCCCTGACACTTCTCATTGCTGCCAGTTTAGCTGAGCTGAGTTTGATGCCCTTTCCTTGAAGTCCACAAGCTGATGTCCACATGTTACTGTATAGGAGCATTGCTGGGAAACATATGGCAGTAGATGGAGTGTGCTGGGTAAGCAGAAGAGGTAAGAAGTTACTGGGCCAGAACCAGCCAGGCTGGATTATTTGGAGGAACCATGTTTGAGATAGCCTTGCCATCCAGGTGCTAGAAACAAAACTCGAGACCCAGTGACTGAGTGTTAATGCTACTGGAAAACTCCTTACTTTGCATAGCATGTACAATTTGTAGAAGAGTTCTTTAAAAAAAGAAAAGGTATTTGCATATAAAATTATGTTTTGCACAGCATCTCTCTTTTCAGTGTGAAATGAGTTTTTGTACTGGTTGCTGTTCACTGCTGAACCAGCCGATGGGGAAAGGAATGAGAGAAATGATGGTAGCTTGGGCTTTGGTAGATCAGCCACTGTCTGTACTGGGTCTAAGGAGCCCCTGGTTTGTTCATATCTTTTCTCTATTAAAGGGAACATAATAGAACTAATAATTTTGTTTTAATTAGCATTAGATGCCAGTAAGGAAAAGGGAAGATTTTATGCCTTTCTCACATGTACTGAAAAGCCACAGAGCTAGCTCAGGCATAAGACCTCCCTGGAGGAGAATGGAAAAGGGTGCTTTGTGCTGATTGTGGATTCAGGAGGGCAGCATGGCATCAGATTACATCTGCTTGATATTTTAAGGTTTCTTTACAATCTTAGAGTAGAACGGCATTACCTGAAGAATGCAGTCCTGCAGTTTAAGAGGAAATAAAATGTATTCCATAGAAAATTCTGCTGTTGTGGAAGATGGCGGGCCTTGTCAGAAACCTTCTCACCAAGGAGTGAAACTGCACTCCAGACTCCATGATATTAAGCATGAGGGGAATGGGTTCAACTCTCTTGCCCTTTTCGGTGAGATTGCAGCTGACAGTTCAGGCAGGAGGATCTGTGCAGTGAGTAGCTTGAAGTGGGATAATACATACTGAACACTGCATGCTGGGAGACTTGCATATGGCTCTTGTTCTAAATAGTGCCTTCAGACATAGCCTGTGGAGTATGTGCATAATGGCTCTTTGCTGGAATTTTTGCAATGTATAATCCTTGATGGGAAGTGGTTGCTTCTGTATAAAACTGCATCTGCCATTGCAGACTGCTAGGCATGTTCTGTGCATAATGTTTTGGTGTTACTGCATGTTAATTGCAGTAACATGCAGTTAATAACATTGCTAATGCGTGGACACACTTCTGAAACAATTAATATTTTTTTCTTCATTATGATCTGGTGTAATGACAATTCCTCACTGAAGTGTAATCTCAACTACTTGCACGTCAGTAGTGCAAAAAGATCTGATTAATTATTTGTTTAAAGGCTGTAAAGGTACCTTCTTCCATCTCTCCCCCTTTCATTCTCAGATAATTCTGGCATAACGTCTTTGAAAATTTTTCCTGAGGCTTGCCAGAATACTTCATCACTAGGATGAGGCCTAGGTATGTGCAGTCGTGCTTCAGAACCAAAGGAACTGTTTGAGATTTTTTTATTTTGCAAACAAAACAAAGCCTGGCTGTTTTTTGTTGTTCTCTTTTCTAGGCTGTTAACTCTGGGTATTGTTCACTGTCAGTGCTAGCAGAAAATTAATAAATTTAAAATATGGCTCCTTTGAGCAACTGAACAGAGAAGTTCCTTCTCAAAGTTACTTACTGCAAACCATTCAGAGCTTGCTAGACTGCTCTGTTTTCTATGGTGCTTTGGATCGTGACAGAAAGAAACTGTGTAAAAGTAAGATATTATTATTAGCTCCATTCCGTGTTCAAGCTGGCTGATAACACAGCTGTCCTCTCCTTTCATTGATGTACTTGTGAGATCTGTCAATCAAGTCTGTGTCAGCAGCACATGAGGGGGAGGGTGCAAGTGTGTTTATTTTTACTGTCAATTGTATTTGCTAATGAGACTGGAGTCCATTACTAGAGAGGGAGCCTATGTGAGTTAGTGACTGAGTCAATTCGTTATCAAGTGCTGGCTTTCATGCCAAGAGTTGCTGGGGAGAACTGAAAATCATCATTCCTCCACCCCCAGCTCCCCTCTGTCTAACCTTTCACATTCACTCCTGATATTAACTGGAGATCGCAGCTGCTGGGAAACTGGCAGATACAATTTTACAAATGGATGTTGTCTGATGTCAACCTTTCCTCCTCCCCTCCCTGAGCATCTGACATTTCTCAGCCAAATGGACAGATAGAGCAAAAGTGGGATTATTTCTTTATGTTCGTAATAATAATAATGACTTACTTTCAAAGTGCTTTTGCTCACTAAGGATAGAGTAGTGTTTATCCAGCTTGCATTTTCCATCTCATCTGCTGTTTTTTTCTGCCTCTCAGCATCCTCCTATTTCCACTTGATCTTCTCCTCTTTCTTCTTCCTTTTCATCAGTTCTTTTTATTCAGTTCCTTGCACATCGTATTGCGTTGGTGGTGTCCTTCTCCCCTGAGATCAGACATGGCCCTAGACCACTCTGGCTTTACAAACCACTGCTTCCCCTGCTTTCCTGAACGGACCATTTTCCTGACCCAGCCTGCCCCTCCACCGGGCATATTTCTTACTACCTGGGGAGACATGCTTCATCCCCACTTGAAATAAGAGTGTGTGGTAGCTGCCCTTGGTATGAGCAGAGTTACTTGCAAATGCTGGATGGGAGCATCAGTCTCCCATGCTGAGAGCTCTTGGATGCACTGCCTCACCACTGCTTAAAGCAGGCGAAGAGGCAGGGCTTCATAGTCCTAAAAAAGGATGAAATCATGACAAACTCCAAAGCCTTGGGAAGAATTTGTGGCCATCTGGCAGACAGCATCCTCAGATACAGTCTTTCAGGGACGTGCTCATCCAGAGCTGTCTCTGGTGACAGAGCGCTGTCTGCAGAGCCACCAACACAGTTCCTGCTTTGTTTCCTCATGCTCCATTGCCGGCCAAATCCATGCCGGGCTATTTCTGTGGGAACAAACCCCAAGGTGGTGTCATTACATGTAGGATAACATGTGTGACCTGCACATACCAATTGTCTCAATTGTACTTCCAGAAAAAAACTTTACTTTTTAAATTCAGATCGTCTTTGTCCATTGCCATATCTTTCTCCAGGTTTGCTCTCCTCTTCTCTCCAATGGAGCAATTCCTGTGTGATTCAGGAGGTGATTTTTGCATTGTTTCATTATTTCATGCCCTTTTCTGGCCTTGCCTAGCCTGCCCACCTGGCTGGTCTGGTTGAAAAAGGACCCCTTACCACCCCACGCTATATGCCAGAGAACAGTTCATAGCTCTCAGCTTTGATCCTAGTTTCATTGAGAAGGTGGCTACTGTTTTTTGGTGGGTTCTGAAGAAGACTGGAAAACTGGTTTTAAACTGGGAGGAAGGACAGTGGACCTCCTGTGGGCAGATGGTGGAGGGAACAGATATTCTGTGCAGTGCTCCTCCCTTGTCACCTTCACTTAAAATGGGCTGATTTCATTTTACTCCACTCACTTCTAGCATTGTAGGTGTGGAAAAGGGGAAAAGTGAGATTCCAAAACCCTTCTCTCCCCCAGGCAAGAAAGAATCAGGAAGTCTTGAATGCTGCTGAGGTTGTGTAGTTTCACCCCATCCTATTCCACCTTGATTCATTGCAACACATGTGGTAGGCTGGGGCTGCATTTCTCTTCACAAAGAAAAGCAAGGCACAATTTTCCAAGGATATTTTCTGGGAATTGCAGCGAGGAACCTCAGAGAAAGAAAAAACAATTCTTATTTCAATTGCTGCTCCTCTTGTGCCAAAGTAGAATGCAGATGGAGATTGTTTACCCAAAGTGATGGTATTTTGTTTCCTTGGCCTGTCAGGGCCAAGCTCATCTCCAGACTGTCGGTCAGCAGACAGTCACAAGATTCTGTTCAGTGGAGTTGAGTGCTTATGCAGATTCAGTTTAGATGTAGTGTAATATAGTGTAGAATGATATAGTATAATTAAGTAATTAATTAGCTTTCTGATATCAGTGGAGTCAGATGCATCATTTTCTCCCTTTGTTGGGGCTGCCTGCTTTTACTATAGTAGACTATGGTAGGGGTCATAGAGCAAAGAGGAATCTCAGGAGAGGTGGGCCAAGGAGTAAGGGGAAGAAGTAGAAAGTAACTCCTGTGAGCTGGGACAGTATCAGGAGAGGTGGGGCTGAGAAGTTTAATAATTCACTGCTGGTCCTGCAGATGAGGATGTGTGTGGAGCAGGGGGAATTACTGATTGTGGGGAGGAGCTGGATTTTCTGCATCTCTAAGGGGCCAGAGTCATTCCAGAGGTGATCCAAAGTCTGCATCTGCTTTTGGGAATGCTGGTGACTCTGTGAATGTTACATGCTGGGGAGCTAGGAATCAAGTGCTCCAAGGACTGTTCAAACACAGCAGCTTTTCAGAGGGAAAAATATGAAGACCTTGTAGTGACTTTTCTCGAGTCCAGCTCCTGGGTTTTTTCACTCTTTGAGGCTGGCTATACTGCACTTACATTCCTAAATGCCTTCACGCTGTTAACCCTTACAGTTACCCCGTTTGTAAGTTCTACTCTCCCACTATAAATGCAAAATCTGTTCAGCCGAGGAATTTAAAGGACTTGCCCCCAGACTCAGCCTGAGGCAACTTTATGGTTCAGGTTCCTGCTCTTGTCTGTTATATCTTTTAGACCATAACCCCCTACTGACCCCTCCCCTCATCTACCACCTTGCTTTCTTCTACTTATCTATCACAGTTAGTGTGAAACCCTCCTCTAGTGTTGATTTAGCCATATAAGAACAGTTTTCCTGCTTTTCTGCCTCAACTAATTGCTTGTTAAAAAATTTCAGCTGAAAGTGCATCTTCATAGCCTACGCTCTTGAATTTTTCTCTTCCTCTGCAATTATTTACCCCTCAAAAGTGGTTTAATTTAGCTACAGTATGTACATTAAATATGAAAACGTGGTTGACTTATTTAGAATAGTTATTATTGGATGATTTCAGATTGCATGATGAACATGAAGTAAATAAGCCTTGCTAAGTAGGTAGACAGTAATAGTCAAGGGTCACTTCAATATCTCACAAACTTTAGCTGCCACAACCTTTGAGGGTATAGGCTAGGAAGTAAAGTTCAGTTGTAATTTGTCAGTGGACATTTTCAGGTCTTTGCCTTTCTTTTGTAGTTTCTTCGGTTCCTGTATGTTGTGCACTTGGCTCTCAGCATGATTTATGGCACAGCCCAGAAGGCTGGTTGGTGAGGCAACTCTTGTCCTGCAGAGGGGATTAAAAAGCAATATTTTGTACTTACCTGGGTATATGAGTTGGGAAAAAAACCCAAGTCTGGACCTGGAGAATATGCCTCCAAAATTCAAGGTAGTTGAAAAAACTTTCTCAATTAAGTTTCATCTAAAATTTGCTGGAGGTGTAATTTAGATCAGATTTTAGGCAACCAGAGCCGCTTTTGTTGAGTGGGTTCCAGTCTTATGTGTAACAGGCTTTGTAAAGCCATTAAAATGGCTGGATAGAAATACACCAGATATCTGATGTCTGTGGCAGCACAGCTGATTCTGGGATCAGATTATTTGAGCTGAAACTGGTTTGAATTATGAAAAAATGTTTGCTTTTGCTGCTCTGATGTAACAACATCTTTCCATAGTGGGCAAGCATGATTTGTCCCAAGCACTGTTCTCCCCAAGACTGATTATTTGCTATTCTGTCCCATCTTCATCAAGAGCCTGCAATGGAATGCATGTACTAATCTCAGATGTAAATGCTTGTATAACGTTAATCTACTTCATGCCATATATATATATATATAATTTTCTACTATTCTGCATGCTTTTCAGTATCTCAGTTCTTAAGGCAGCAAGACTTGAACCCTCCCTTTTATTTGGTAGGGTGTTAGGACTTTGAGTCTGGAAAAAAGATGTCTGAGTAGGGCATGACAGGGGTCTAGGAGGATCACAGAGATGGGTAGGAAATGACTGTTTTCTCTTTATATGAAGAGTAGGAATCCCCTGTAAATTCATCAGTCAAAATCAAAAAGAGGCACTTTTTTTTCCATGTGGTGCATGCATAAATTGTGGAATTCACCGGATGGTGTGAAGGGCAAAATTATAAATAGTTCTAAAAGCATCTTGACACATTTATGGAAAAAAAAAAAAAGAAAAAAAAAAAGGCCATTAAGATCTACTAAATTCATTGATGCAGATGTGATCTTTGGCTCAGGAAACTCTCAGACACAGATATCTGGCTGCTGGGAGAATACAGTAGGAGAAGGATCACTGTGTATTTGCTCTGTCTTTTCCTAAACCTTTTCTGGTTCTTGGCTGTATTCAGAGCACTGGGCTGGGTGATCCTTTGGGTCCAACACCAGACATATGCTTTGACAGTCTTAGCAATATTTCTTTAAGAACATTAATGTGGCTTGTTTGGAGCCAAGTTCAACATTGGTATTTAACTTCACCAGCAAAGAGGTTTTTTAACTATCTTGTCAGGAGTTGTTCCTGGATATGATCAAGGCGCAACAACAGCATCTCTAAAGTTAGGACAGTCAATAACCATTTGGAAGAAATGTTAACATAGCTTGATTAAATATTAATGGTATGAGTCATAGGGAGTTCTTGGAGATTGAGGAGTATGGAAAGAAGCCTTAACTCTCAGTGGAACTTTGTGAGGGAGCTGTGTATTTAAGGTAAGTAACATATCCAGTATGTGTCTGAGAAATACCCAGGACAAGGGTGTTGCCTGAAATTTGGATCCTTAGTACAAGGACTGTGTTCTAGCATCTTTTAAGCTGGATAGTGCAGAGAGTGAACTTATGGGAGCTTAACTATAGCAAAACCTGTTTTTTTTTTTGTCTCTAAGCTTAGCAATTCTATTTTTAATGCATGGATAGTGGCAAATATACTGTATCTTTAATTTTGTCTTAACCTCTTTGTCTGCTGTCAGAAGTGCCTTCAGGGAAGGTTGAACTCCAGAATCTCTATTCTGAAGGGAATGTTGAACCATAAACCACTCTCAGGGTGTCCTGGGATGAATTGAAGCTCCCTCATTAAGCTTTCTGGGCTTGTATGAGATCTGGCAACAAAGATGTCAATCTGAGAAAGATTTTTTCCATCAAAAAATTTACACAGACTACCATTAGCATGAAATGAAACAGTCAGATGAGTTTCTGAACCTTAAGGCTCCTCCATGAGTTTACAAAATCAGAGTAAGCAAATTGTGAAATGGTTGAGAGCTCCAGTGGAGGCAGAATTTGGAGAAAATTAATGCAGTTGGAAGGGAAAAATGCATTTTTTTGTGCTGGGTGTTTTTTGTTTGTTTGGTTGGTTTTGGGTTTGTTTTTTTTTTTTTTTTTTTTTTGGGGGTTTTTTTTTTTTTTTTTTTCAGCAAAACCTCCTTCTTCCTTACAGTAAGCAAAGGCATTTGTTTTGAAGAAAGGGTACCAGTACTGCTGTGGATGAAGGTAGAGATCTGATGTAAGTAAAGGCAGATTTTGTAACCACTTATGACGTTCCCAGTGTCTGTTTAACTTGAGACCTGGAATATGTCATGAAAGTAATGAACATTTCACAGCTTCCAGTGACCTGAGCTTTGATTCATGCTCCCAGATGTGCCATGGGAATTCTGAGAACCACACATACCTCCTGTCCCAGCTTATTGCTTTCCTGTCTGAATTCCTTCCAGCTCTGATCTCTTTTGCCTTTCTCTGTGTTTCCCATGAAAAGGGCTAACCTACCTGACAAGTGGTTGTGTCTGACATGATACCCATCTGCCCTCTCCCTTCCCTTCATCATGCAATATATACTAAGCAGATTCTCATTATTGTTCCCTGGTAACTAGGCAACCATGAAATGTCAGCTTGGCCTAAATAAATAAGGCATACATATCTTTGTGATATATTTGAATTTACATACATGTCGTTATCAATGTACAAGGTCATTTGAGCATGTCTGTACATGTGTGAAATCTAAGTGTGACAATACTTTGCAGTTTCACCCATGATCTTGAAGCTTTTTGCTTAAGTATACCCATGCTCTTGTGATTGAAATATTATCACTACCTCTAAATGACAGGTAAGTAAGCGAAGGTATAAAGAAATAAAGTGACATTTCAAGGTCACAGAAATACCCAGCTGAAAATGCAGGAACAGCTTCTTGAAAAACGTGTGCCTGAATATCCTGTATCAGGTCCAAATCCTTCACCCCATCACTATTTCCAGAATTGCAAACAGCAGACTGGCATCTCCCTGTCATTTCTCCGTGCATCTGCTCCTCTTTTACTCTCTCATTTTGCTCACTCATTGCGCTGCTGTTGTTGTTCCCCAGATTTTTCCTGTTGTTCCCCAGTGATTGTTCCCCCTAATCAGACATCCTTTCACTTCATATAGACACTCTTTCCTTAGACCCTCTCTGGCTTATTGCTCCTCTTTCTTTGCTGCCACGTCTCCTTTCTGCTCTCCAGCTCTACTCCAGCCTGCTCTTCTTCCACCCTTCACCCACATATACAGAACTTGGCAAGATGTAGAAAATAGTAATTCCAAGAGAAACTGGTAGCATATCCTTGGAGTTGGGAATGGCCAGAGGCTGCACAAAAAAAGCACTCCCAAGTTGGAGGTGGGGAATTTCATTCAATGAGAATGAGCACAGGGATTACCTAGGGAGGAAGAAAGAAAACACCACCAAAACCTGTAGTTTTTCATAAGAGAAGGATTTCAGGAAGTTTGTCCCATGTGAAATGCATCTGTGCAAATATTTATTATAAGCCAGACGTGAGTCCTTGCTCTGGCAGTGCAGGGCTAGTACCTTGGCATTTCAGCACCCACCAAGGAATTTCATGATGTTAAAAAAGCCCTTTAGAGAGTTGTGGGCTGTTCTCAACACCCTGCCTACACGTTAAGGCCATAGCATCTTTGTGTACTGACAGTCCTTTGCTGCTATCCCAGACCTTTCCCAATATCAGTTCCAAGATAAAGCTCACCTCCCCTGTGAGTACCTGGGAATTCCCCAGGATCTGTCTGTGACCTGCTAGTGTGTGTTTCCTGGAGCGTTGTCTTGGTTTGAAAAGACAGGTGTCTGTTAAGGAGGGCAGGAGCCTCCCTTGAAATGGAAAATGTAAACCCCCTTCCTCAGAATTATTATAATTTTGAAATGAAGGGGTTCTCAGGCAAAGATATGGGAATAGGAATAACTAGGAAATAGTTCTTTACTAGGAAAATTAAAAATACAAATGCAATAGTACAAAAAACCCAACCACTGGCAGAATCAGACTAGGACTTGACACATTGTGGTGTTGGCAGCAGTCCCATTAAATGGTGGCTGCAGCCCTCCTGCAGTGGCAGGGGGGGTTCTGTTGGAGCAGTGATCCTGTAGAAGGCTGGAGTTTTCCTCTGAAGGTCCAGTGGTGGTGTAGATGGGCCTGGTCTTCCTCTGGGAATCCTGTGGAGAAGAAAGCTGCTCTTCTGGGAATCCAGTGGGAAAAGGCTGCCTGTGGTGTTCCAAAATATCAGATTATATCCAGGTAGGAATGCTTGGCTCCTCCCCCTGGCTGGAGCATCTCCCACTGGGATGATGTAGTTTTATCAGTCATGCAGTGAGACTCAATGGCCCATTGACAGAATATATTTCCTGGAGGGAGCATGGGTCATGGAAGAGATAAAGAAAACTGCCCCACTTGGTTTTAACAGGTGGCCCATTTACAGAAGAAAACTCCCTCACCTCTAACAGATGGCAACAGAATACACACCCCAGCCACATCCTGCAACCTAAGACAAGGCTTAACCCATATATGGTTTGGATACTGTTCAAGACACAGGGCAGAAACTGAGTCAGGCAAACATAAGGTCTCAGTGGATCTCTCGAGCTCTTACTTGATTATCATCTAAAGAAGAATTCAGGTTTCTGAGGCTAAGGATCACTGCACTAAGTTGTTCAGCACTGAGAGAAACCAGAACCCTAGTTAAAAATAGGGATCAAGGGCTAGAGGGTTTTTGTCCATGTAACGTGTGCCTGCCAAACAATAGCTGGGGGGTATATGTACAGTTGTATGCCAAATTTTGCTTAGGAATGTGTTTATGCAAGCAGGAGGTTTGCTCTAACATAACTGCAGTTTACCCTGTGTAAATTGAGTGGGCTTAAAAGATGAGTGGGAGGAAAAGAACTGCAGCAGAGCTGGAGGCAAAAAGGGCAGGAACAGCTACCTTAAAGCATGACTACTTAAAATTTCCTGACCCATGTGGGCACGACTCCTCTCCCTTAGCTGAAAACACACATTCAAGTCTGTGCATCTGCACAGATCTTCCATCACCCACATTCAGCCATCACAATCTTCAGCAGGCCCATTGTCATCGAGAATATAATCCAGGACAGATCCTCAGCTGGCTGCAGACGCCAGAGTTGCCACGGTCCTTTCATGGCTGCAGCCAGATCCACTGCGGGTGGCAGGGCATCAGAAGGTAGATGGGAATCTGTGGGTGAACACGTAAGAGATGCAGTCTTTCCAGGAAGGAAAAATCTCACTGCCTCCAGGTCCTTTCTTCCCCTGAGGTGTGGTGGCTTCTTTTCCATGCACAGTGAATGCTGAGGGAATGGCCTCCCTCCCATCCCACCCACAGTTGGTGAACAACAGCAAACGCTGATCTTGGGAGTCTCTGTGAGAGCACTGGGCAGAGTCAGGGCATTGAATGTCCTGTGATGATCCTGACCATCACACTGTTAGTGCAACCCCCAAAACATGTTTAGGCTGTGCCAAGTTGCAGACAAAGCCTGGCTCCAGTTCATGGATGGCTTCATCCAGAGAGATGGTTCCAGGAGATGTGAAGAGGTAGAAGAGGAGGGTAGCTCTAGGGACATTAACGACACTGTACCTCTTGCCTTAGAAATGGGCCCTGGCCCATTTTAGCTCTTAGGATTTACTGAGCCCTCTAATTGCTAGTGACAGAGGGCCAGGATATGTGTAGAAATATTGGTAGAAAGATCACAAGGGAAGGCAAATGAGCCTCATCCCTAACTTGGCCAGCCAGGCTAGGTCACCCAATGGCGTTAAATTGCTCAAAAAGAGAAGTAATGGCTTTTAAATGATGCTTCCGACAGTAAATCCTCTTTTGCCTTCTACCGGGAAATATTCGGGGCAGCTGGTGGTGTAGTTCCATCTACCAGGAAGCAACAAGTCAGGCTCCACTGTCAGTCACAGATGGTGTAATTAATTCTTCTAGGTAGTGTAATTAGTCCGTCCTATCAGCTACGTATTTTCTCACTCAAAATTATGCTAAAGCTAATAATACATAAAACACAGAAAACAAAAAGAAACCCAAAAAAAAAGGGGAAGCGATAATGGGAGGAGAAGGGATTAGCACAAAATTTACCAGTGTATAATTTTTTCTTGTTGTACATTTCCTCTTCCCTTCAGCTTCAAACACAATTCAGAACAACTGGTGAATGTAGCAAGCAGAATGAATACAAATTGACTTACTTTAAATAGCAGCATGTAGGACTTAGCCAAAGTCTGCTTTCAGATGCTGAGGCGAGATAAGGCACAGATCCTGCAAGTAACTGGGCAGGCATTGTGGCAGGGCTGAGCTCCGGCACTGTGCTCTGCCCCAGAGCCTGGGGGGTAGGAAGGCAGCGTGTCCACTGCTGCCCATGTGTGCTCCTCTTTGACTGGGGTCCCAGCAGGGCAGACCTGCTGCAGGGCTGTGTGGGAACCTGGGTATGACTTCCTGCAGCACAGTGTGGGGTGCATTGGCTGTCTCTGCTTCTGAGCATAGAAGCAGCGGTCATGGATTTAGAAATTGGTCTCCAAAGCAGGGAAGGGGTGAGTTACCTGGAACAGTACCCATAGGAGAGGTATCATGTCCATGCATGGGTAGGGGGACTGTACCTCAGAAGACCCTTGTGGACTTGTTTCCTTTCTAGCCCAGATGCTAGTGCTGAACAGTTCTTGCAAATCCCCAAAATGTAGCTGCTGAGGTAATTTCCTTGGGTCTCAGATTTGAGGGTTGATCCTAGAGAGAGGAAAAACAAAAACTGCTAGGTGAAACCTTCCTCCACCATGACATTAATTGTTTTCCCAGAGATTAGGCAGGCATGGGGAGGAGGTGATAACTGGGCTGAGCTAACTGGAAAAGGGGCCTGTGGGGCTCTGCAATGAGCTCTGCTCTTGGCATGTCACCCTTGGCGTGACTCCCTATGAGCTGTGTTCACTCCCCAGCTTGCCCAAAGCATCCCATGGACTTGCAGTACCCAGAAGGGGAGAGGATGGAAGGCTGATTGTGAGGGGGGACAGGGATGGTGTAGTGCAGCTGGGGAGGCCTTCTTGGTGAGCAGGACATGTCTGGCTCTCTGTAGTGGGAAGGAGGGCAGTGAATGATTTTGCAAAGAAAACTGGTGCTGAGAACATGAAGCTATTTTGGGCAAATAAGAAGATTCAAAGCAGACTGCACGAGTCACTCTCAGTAATGAGAGACTTCTGAGCACGGTCAATCTCTGTAATCACTTCTGTGTGAGCTCTCCAGAGCGGGGCAAGTTCACAAAGGTGCTGTGTGGCTCCAGCACAGAGACCAGCACACGTTGCCTTGGAGCATCCTGTGCTTGCAGAGCTCCAGACGCAGCGTGGCCCTGTGAGCCTGATGCCCCATGGTGCCTCAGCCTCTCTGCCGAGTGACCCCACAGCAAAAGGAGAGGGGGAGCTGGCTGAGTCCCTGTGAGCGCAGAGAGCCTGTTTCCCTGGAGATAGAGCTATCTCTTTCTAAGAGTGGATTTAGCCCAGATGGGAAAAAATTGCTGAGCGGGAACAAAGTCCTTTTTTTAGAGCTTGAGGAGGCACAGCCTTCCCTAGTGCTGACCCTCAAGTCTCTGAGAGCACCCTCTCCTCTGGGAAGAGGTGGTGCAGCAGCCTGGCTATTCTCCCTGATCCTAAGCCTGCCATCAGCAGGAAAGACTGCAGCATGGTGTGTACTGGGGGAGGGTACAGGGTGCTGGCCCTGGAGGGGGACCATCCCCTGGGCAGCTCTTGGTGTCTTGCCTTCCAACCCTCCCAGTGGCTTCAGTTCAACCAGATAAAATCAGCTATGGTGGTGCTTACTTGCCGTTCCTCAGTGGGCATGGTGAGAACTGCCTTGTGGCTAAGCCTTGACAGAGCTCTTTGTGCTGCCTGGTGAGAAGCAGAATCAGGGGAAGATCATACTCTGCAAATTACAAAGCCTTTGGTCATAGATGAGCTGGTGCAGAGCTTTTGACATGCAGATCAAAGCACAGGAGCCCACAGACCTTGCAGTGTGGCTCAAGAGGGAGCTGGATGTGTCCCTCACCCCATGAGAAGTGTTCATGCTTTCCCAGGAAGGCTAAAGTGCAGAAGGGACTCTGCTACCCACAAACTTTGTCCTTTAAAAGCTCAAGCAGCTTCAGGCACTGCATCTTTCTCTTAATCTCCCTGACAATTTAGTTTCTGTCTTTCTCATCTCATTTTGCTTCAACATCTCTCCTAACACCCCCCCATCCATCCGTCTGTCTTGTTGCTAGGTGAAAAACTTGGAGCAGCAGCCATGGAAGCTGACTCACGGCCCTGACATGGGAAACTGAGTATTGCGAGCTGCTGCCGAGCCCCAGTGCTCTGGTGGGCTGCAGTTGCTGTGTGCACCTCACCTGGAACCCCCCCACCCACTGACCCTCGCTGCTCCTTGGCCTGGGGATGCCCTCTAGCCTCAGCCTTGCTCTGAGCCTGAGCTGTGCAGCGAGCAGCACAGCTTTGATGAATCTTGTTGTGTTTCCTGGACTGACCTTGGACTTGATTTGTGGTTGTAAGGTGACTGCTGTACTGCCTTTGCTCAGGTGCTGTGCCTGTGTGCCTGTGATGGTGTGGTCCTGCAGTGCCCAGCTTTTCTTGCTTTTCCCTGGGGAGCAGCCTGTCCCTTCTGCTCCCTGAGAACCTAAAGGGTCTTGTATCAGGAACCACCCCCAAATGTGGCACTTTCCTCTTCTCCATCACAAATGCTTTTCAAAGCATTATTGAAAAGAGCATTGGTACTTTTTTGGCTTTCCTTATGCCACTGCAAGAGTGTTCAGAGTGTGGCTATAATGAAATGGCTGCTTATCTTCTTCCTGGAGACCAAAAACTCAGTATAGCTATGAGCCTTGTGCTAATTTTCTGTCAGTCTTGATGTTCTTGCTAATTCTGGGTTGCCATACTCTGCTAGTGACCTGGAAGCCTTCTGCAGCAACAAGGATGATGTTTCACCTTGGACTAAGTTTCTCCTACAACAAGGTGGTGCAGGACAGTGAATACAAGTGACCAGAAAGAGATGGGACTTGGACACTGTGATGCTAATGTTTTCAAGAGAAGTATACAAGTGGAATGTGGGGGGGTCATAGCCAGTAAAAATGGTATTTTAAACTCTTCAGATTTTTCTTCAGAGTTGAAATTATGCAGCAATTTATAGTGTCCATGATGATCTTTGGTCACATGGTTAAAGAAGGCCTGATCATCTATTAGCTTAGCATGGCAATGTTTCTTTTTGGTACATAATGACAAACATTTAGGGTGCTGTGTCTGTTCAGGTTTCACAGATCTCTGCAAGGCTGGTGTGACAACTTAACCACCAGCTCTGGAGCTGTCAGCCTGACTTACACAGGGGCAGGGGAGGGGCATATAGCTCTCCATTATAGCTTTCCACTCCTGCTTCTGATCTCATCTGAGTACTAAGAGTACTTCAAATTCCTACTCTTAAATCTTCCTGGAGTGCAAGACCAAAGGCTTGATTTGGAGGCTGGTTAATTTGGCAGAATAATTACTGTTCTTGATATCATGAGAGGAGACAATGATTTATCTGTGTAATTTTGGGTTTTTGTCATGACTACTCATTGCACAGGATAGGAGCTCATTACATGCTGTTGAAGCAGCCTGGGCAGAACTTGGGGAGGTTTGCATGAAGATCAAAGAATCACCTGTTTTAGGGTTTTGCCCCATTCTGGGAAGAGCAGTGCTAATATAACAAGTGTGTATTGGCTCACACTGCATAGTGACGGGGAGAGAGCACTGAGAGTAAGCCCAAAGAGGAGATTGATGGAGGGAGGAAGGGCAGTCCACTGTCAGCATAGCTAGAGATCTCCACTTGGATGTGTTGCACTGTATGCTCTCTTCTTTCCCTGTGCAGTTCTCCTATTGAGATCAATGGTGTGTCCTCATACATGGACTGTGGCTTTGAAAATGGACCAGACCTTATCTGTTGGTCAGCTCTGTAAATGAGAACAGGATTTGTTCCTTGCTCTGAAAAAGGACTTTAATTTGGCTCTTCGATGAGGTGCAGTATTGGGCTGTATTATATTTTACATAATAAAATGAATTCTGATTCTTCTCTTACTTATGTGTACAGTATGCTGCTTGAAATAGTAGATATTTTTAATGTTTCAATAGCTTTTTATTAAAGGAAAATGGAAATGGAAACCACATTTCTTAAATGAATTTTATCTCTATAGCAGTTCCAGCGATCCAGATCTGTGTCAGTGCCAGTTTATTGCAGTCTATTTTCTCCTCAGTGAGCATCTGCTTAACAGTTCAATGCAGATACAGACAGATAGGAACATTCTAGCATGCACCTAACTCCACCCTGGGGCATGATAGAAGTTACTTATGGTACTAATTCATCTTTTTAAAATAGAAATATTTTGGTCAAGGAAGTTTTGTCCACTGAACAGGTTAAATTTGTCTTGGAATAACAGAAAATGAGGATTGTGTGCTCTCCCTCCCACTGTTTTCTTAACTTATTTTTCCCTAGAAGCATTATTTAAGCAAGCTGTTGCATAAAATTTATATTAATCTTTGTATGCTTTACCCTGATCTACATATCATTCATTAGTCTTGTGCTGTAATGCAACCTAACTGCTATGAGCTATTATGACAAGTTGCAGAGCAGAAAGCCATGAAGCTCCCCCAACTCATGTTTTTGCCCTTCCTCTTTCTCTTCACTGACTACAGGATTAAGTAATTTTTTAATGTTTATGAACTCTCAGGTCAAGAAATGGATCTTATTATCAGGTGGAAAATAAGTACAAGATTGAAAGCAAAGCGCTCTTCTCTGTGTTTATGGAATTATTTAAGAAATACCATTTTGGTTAAGCAGAGCATAGAAACAGATATAATTGTCCATGCTATCTGGACTGGAAAGAGTGCTGCGAGGGAGGAGGAGGAGGATGGCTTCCTGCTCCAGTAAAGGCAGGGCAATTTCCCACAGTGGAAGGACTGTCCTTGCTGCTCAGCAGTGCCCAGTCAGTCAGAGAGTCATGGAGCAAAATGAGGGCAAGGTTCTTTGAACAATAAAGCATGAAGCAAGAGTCTTCTGTTCTTACCTTTATGCTCCTTAAAGAAATAAACTTATTTTTGAAATGTTTCTCTATCAACAGGCTTTGTTGGAGCGGTGGTCCTGGAAAGGAAAGATCTGATTGTCAGGGTCCTCCTGTAGGGTTGGGACATTGCTGCAGGGCCCTCCTCAGTCACTGGGCTCAGTCCCACCACTCTGAGGGGCCCTACTTCATACAGGCACACAGGTGGGTACTTGCTGATGGTGATGCTGTTTCTGGCATGCCCATGCGTAACTACACCACCTCTAGGGGTGCTTGCAGAGCTGGAGCCTGAGGGGAGAAAAGGGATGCCTCCAGAGCAAATGGACCCCTTTGCTATCAAACCAACAAGGATTGTTTTGCCAAATAAATAGTTCAGACTTTTAACTGGGAAAACGCATGATGAATTATATCTGCTTCAGCTAGAAGGTTCAAAGTAATTTTGGGGATTCCTACTGCTGTGTCACGATCTCATCTCAGTGAAGGGAGCTGTGTCCCATGAGAGGCCATTGCAGGGACACAGCATTATACCTGCCAGCAGAAGGTCTGGCTATGGGAGCTGCATGATGAGGCAGGGGAAGATCAGGTGGGTGGCTTTGGGGCAATACTTGGCAGCACTAAGAACAGCCAGACTAAGGTTTTCTGCTGTGCCGTGGTTTTGCTTTTTTCCCCTCTTAAGCCTTATCTTTGTAATTTTTGCTCCTTGTACTTGTCACAGTAGGGGGAAACAAGAGGGACTTTATTCAGCTTTGTCTTTTCCTGTCAGACAGATGAGATACCTATGCCACTGCAGCCGTGACCTTGTGGGGGTCCTTTGAAGTCACCATTCTCTGGCTTCTGATGGAATATTGCCTTAGCATTGCCCACACTTCTGGCTGTGGCTTTAGGCACACAAGAGACCTGGAAAGGCTGCCACCCCCTTCTCTGCCAAAGGTGTGGTACAGCTGGCTGCAAGAGCAATTAGGCTACAAATCCCTCTGGATAGGAGAAGCACTGGTGAAGATGGAGTAGGGTCCCCATAGATGAGGAGGGACCCTTAGGGCATGTGTTTTGAGCATCGTGATCCCTCAGGAATTGGTGGCTGGTTCTCCTCAGTGTGCTACAAAAAGCTTTGAGGAGAAAAAATAATTTCATCTGCAGAGGCTTTAGATAGCACTCACCCCACACTGACTTGTAGTGGGAGACTGATGGAGGGAGAGGCTCCCATGGGAGGTGTGTGGAAACCCAGCCTCCAAGCATCTCCGGCTGCAACTCCCACTTTAGCTCCTCGTGTCCCTGTGACCTTGGTTTGGCACAGAGTGAATACAAAGCGAGGAGCAGCTTAGTGCTCAGAAGTGTAGCTAGCTAACTACAGCTGTCTTAGATCACCCTTCTGCAAGATCTACAGATTGCAAGGCAAGAATGGGGGTGGGGGGAGAGGATTTAGTCAGCCGATGAGCCTGGCTTCTATGTCTCTTTTAAGAAAGCGGATTTATTGGTATTAAACATGTCTCTCTTAATGTGGGTGATTTAAAATGGAAATTGCCTTTGAAATGGGATTTCCTATTAACTAGCTGAGAAAGAAAAATAGGATAATACCATCATCCCTATACAGGGTCCATAGATGAGATGCTGGAACAGAATTATTTGGTTAACTGCTGCTTCTTCAGAAATTATAGCTTCTCTGAAAGAGCGAGACTTGCTCAGATTCCTCTGTGAGGAATGGTTCTATAGATGCTTCCATAAAGTTATTTTTATGGGAAAAGCAGCAATTTTACTGAGTCCTTAGGGCTGGAAGTAAGAACACAATAAATAGTGATTCTGAGGGCATGTTCAGGAGTGTGTCCAGCTCTTGCAAGTGTTACATTTGGGGCCAGATGGAGACAGAGACACTAGAAGACTGGACTGAGTATTCACTTTTGTTACCATGCAGTTAATGCCAATTGAAGCTTGGATTAGTTAACAATTTTAGTACGAAAAATAAAGCATTGTGTATACCCAAATTTGCACTAGTTCAGTTCAGGCTGGCCCAGTTATCAATTTAATTAAGTCTATGCAGCCTCTTTATGTGGGAGGATTGATTTACTTAATCTGAACCCTTTTCAGTTAGCTTTGGTTAAAATACATCTTTACAAGGGCATGGCTGTACAGCCAATGGAAATAGAGGTGGATATATGTAACTTAGGTCAGGACAGACCAAATCCAGAATTTCTATCAGCAAACTAGTGCACATGGGATGATTAATGGCATCACTATATGCCACAATTAGGATTTTCTAATGTCAGTGTACTGTACCGTGGAGCAGTGTAGACACGCCCTGTCAAACCTAACAAACAATTTGGAAACCAACATCCTTCTCCAAGTCTCTCAGGACAAAAGGTAATGTGCATTGGAAAGAAGTGGCCACGAAGTCTTCTGTCCCTAGATGGTCAACTTGGAGCAAACCATGGAGGTGATCCCAGCCCCTAATGGTGATACACCTGGTAAAAACAGCGTGCCCTTTAGCTATTGGGGCTGCCCTCACAGGGCCACACTCCCAGACTGATGGTGCCAGCACGTGAGCCCCTGAGCTCAGCCTTCTCCTGGGGTGACTTCTGAGACTGCCCAAGGTGGCCTGGGGAGCCTCTTTCTCAGCTGTGCTGAGTGAAGGCAGCAGTTGGCTCATCCTGAAATCTCCACCCCTCTAAACTCAGCTGATTGCAGGCAGTAAGGCCAAGTCTTCAATTTCTCCTGAGTGCCATGAGTGCCTTCCAAGAGTTTACCGCCTCTCATTTGCTCACAGTATCTGCTTAAAAACTCCAGGAGAGTGAAGCAGAGAAATGACCTTCTGCCTCCGTCTCCCTTGTACAGGAAGCCATGTGATTTTGAGACAAGGGATTTGGTGTTTGGGATCCACTAGTGCTAGTCCCAGGAGGTGCTGTGACTGGCACCTGAAGAAAAGCAGAAAGACAGAATAAAGAGCAGCAATTAGTCACTTCTGGATCTTGCTGCTGTGTGTTTGTCTCCTCCATTGTGGTTTCCAGCCTCTAAGGAATTTGTTCCAAAGGTGGCCAGCTGGGGTGTGCCTGCCCTGTGGCTCTGGCGGCTGGTTGAACCACCATCCTCCCCAGGGTGATCATGTCATTGCATCTGCTGAAAGCCTGCAAGGACAAGGTGTGTTTCCAAAGGCAGATAAAAACATTTTGCTTCATTTGAAAGATTGGGGTGAGCCTGGAGGAGATACTCTGTGTGTTGCAACAGTGCTGTGGAGCAGAAGGAGGACTTAAGGCAGGTAGTGGGCACTTGAATAATTTGTCTTGGTCTGTTGAGAGGGAGCTGACCTTGAGTATGTTGCATAGAATGATAATTTAGGTTGGAAATGGCAGGAGTGCCATGCCAGGTGCTGTTGGTTGATGAGGGAAGAGAAGAGGATGGAGCTGAGTGGAACTGAGCTATGGCTGGATGGAAGAGACGCTAAGAGACAAAATGGTGTCAGGCCCATAAGCTTTGGAGTGGGTTTATAACGGGTTGCTGTGGTCTGCCATGGTTGGTTGCTTGGAGGATTCATGGTTGCTTGGCAACCCTGTTGTCACCATTCAGATGAAATATCCAAGGAGGGGACGCTTTGGTGAATACTCACTGGGAGGAGAAGGGGGAGCTGGGGCACAAGGGTGGGTACAATAATCATGGTGGAGCACCTTGGTGCTGTACAGGGATGTGGGCAGAGCAGGTGACGAGGAGGATGGGCACCCTGTCTTGGTACTGACCAGGGTTTTAAAGAGATACATGGAATGTGAGTGAGTGGGGATTGTGGAGCAGGCCTCCTCATGCACTTGTGAAGGCATGCTGGTCTGTCCAGCCAGCATGGTCCTTCTCAGCATTTTGGGCTCAAAGACCCTGTGGAGCATACTTCCATGCCTCTGCAGGAATTGACTGAGGACAGGAAGGCAGTGGGACAGATTGCCCAGAGAGGCTGTGCAGTCTTTATCCCTGGATATTTTCAAGATTCATCTGGATAAAGACCTAAGCAACTAGTTCTGATCTCCCAGGTGACCCTGTTTGGAACGGGAGATTGGACTACAACCTCCTGAGGCCCCTCCCAGCCTGAATTATCTGTGATCCTATGACTGCCTGGTTGGTGAGGAGGGGCTGCTGTTACTTTGTACTGTAAGATGCCCACAGACCTCAGGCCAATCACCTCTACCAAGTACGGCCATTTCAGATGGGGATTCCTGCAGCTACTTGCACAGTCCTCCTCACTTCTTCCTTGAAGATTTACATGTTTGGAATAATGACAGTTGAAGTCAGACTTCTCTGCAGCTGTTATGGTCCCCTAGTCTTTTTTTAGTATTCTCAGAAAGGAAAAATTCTCAGTTTGCATTTTTGGGGGATAAAGGCTGAGGGAGACAGTGGGAATTGCCTGAGGAACAGAGAATAGGTTGAACTCAGCTGTTAACTTTATGTTACCTGTATGCCAGCACTCAACCCCAATCATCTTATCCTAGTGCATGCTTTTTGTCAGCGATCCTTTGATGTGGGCTGCTGGCTTTTCTTCTGGTGGGGACCTGGTCTGGGACCAAGGCCTTTTCCAGAATCCTGTCTATCCTCTAGACAGAATATTTCCAGAGAATATTCTGGAAAATATTCTCTATTTTCCAGAATTATCCCTGTTCTCTGGGACCCACTATATCTGGGCAGAGAAAAAAGCAATTTTGTCCCTCTTGTTTTTTAGGCACTATTTAGATTTTTTTTCCCCCACCTGCAGGTGACTGACCCTGATTCCTGCTTCTGTGCTGTGGACCATCAGTTCTGGGAAACACGGACCAACCCTCTATGGGTTCATGTTCTCTGCATCTCTGAGGCCAGCAGCAGCAGGTACAGGTGCTTGTATACATGTGATGATCATCTGAGTTGCTGTTCTGTGAATTTGCACACATCCAAGACTGCCAGCATGCAGCCAAGGGTGCAGAGGGACACCTATCAGCTTCTCTTGATGGGTAGCAGCCTTAGTTCATCACTGAGGCTGTCACAGAATGGGAAAGCAGTGTCATGGTGCTCCCTTTTTATCCCATCTTGATGTGCCCCATGTCACTGCACACCTTGTAGTGTCCCAAAGGGAGTACTAACAGTTTTAATCAAACAGATTCTCCAGTATATGGGCCCATGGCTCTACAAATTGCCTGAGGTGACAGCTCACCAAATGAAGAAAAAGGAGTCCTATGCCATTATAACACAGGGAGTAATGAATGGTTGAATAGGATGTTTGACCTTCTCTATGGGCATTAATGCAGGCAATGTTGGGTGTGTGTTGGATGCCTACGTAGTCAGGAATTCTCTTTATTGTCATGGCCAGGTGAGACTTTTTTCTGCCTGTGGACAATAACTTTTCTAGCACATAGCCAGCAACCTGCATTCCAAATGATGCAGTTTATCCTAATTCTTGCTTCTCTTTCTGGCTAATTCTGGCTGTCATGGACATTGCACTATGCCTTCAGGTCCTGTTGACCTACCATGATGTGCATGTTCAGTCAGTCACCTCTAACAGCATGCCAGGGTTTGCTGACATTTCTGTACCCTGTTCTGGACACCACAAGACAGTGAGGGGCCAATAAGGAGCCATTTAATCAACACAGGATTTGCTGAAATCAAACCTACCTTTGCTCAGCCCAACCACATCACCATTATTGGTAACTCCTGGTAAGTAAAGGTCTCTTTTGGTAATATAAATGTCCATGGCAGAAAGGAAGTGAATGTAATTCAGTTAGTACTGACCAGTCATAGAATCACAGAACAAGCTGAGTTGGAAGGGACCCACAGGGACCATCAAGTCCAACTCCTGCCCCTGCACAGGATACCCCAAGAGTCACACCATCTGCCCAAGAGTATTGTCCAAATACTGACTGAGCTCTGTCAGCCTTGGTGCTGTGACCACTTCCCTGGGGAGCCTGTTCCAGTGCCCAAACACCCTCTGGGTGAGAAACCTTTTCCTAATATGACACCTAAACAACACCTGCAATAAAGTCATAGTTTTGCCAAATGCTGATCTCCTCATTACCCTCTCCCAGCATCTTTCTTCTCTCTGCATCCCCTGAGCTGTCACAAGGAACAATATAACTGAGACACAGACACTCTCTAATGTTTTTGAAGATGAAAATATCTGGGAAAAGTAGCATTAGTGATACCCCTCTTCCCTGTGTTTTTACTTCATTAAATTGTGGACTGTCCCTTTGTTGTCTGTGACACTGAGACAGTGTTCTCTTCAGAGGCTGGGCTACAACAAAAACCCTGTTAGGCAAAAGATAGGGGCCTAAGAAAGTTGAGTCATGCAGAAGACACCAGTCAGTTTATGACAAAAAATGTACAATTCCTTCAGGTAGCATGAAAACACTTGGCTGTCCTTGACCTAGGATAAGAACATGACCAACAAGGGCACAACAGCCTGCAGGTTTCCTCTTTGTCAGCATGAGAAAGCCTGGTAGCACATCACGCCCAGGGTTCTGACTCTTGACTGACATATGGGCTGGAGCAGAGATGTCCAGCTGCATTTTTGCCAGGGGAACAAGCCATAACTCCACAGGAGTTTAATGTACTCGCACTTAAAGGGCACAACAAAAGACAAATGGCCTTGTTGTAAACCCACAGAATACAGTCACAGATTTCCCTCTACTCAGGCAAACCTATCTACAAGCACTACAGGAGGCCAAGATTTTCACTGTGAGCTGCTTTAAGCTGTCCTTCCAATAAATGTTGCCTTGCTGTAATGCCCAGACTCCGTCCTTGGACTGGGAAAGTTGCCAGGGTGTGGCCAGAGCTCTAGGTGGACATTTTCTCAAGATGATGAGGGAAGAGGAACAGAACATCATGTGCTTTTCTGAATTCGATGCTTAATAATGAGTGAGGAAAAGGCCTAGCCCATGCACAGCAAGGGTCCATATTTTACGTTTTCCCACTGCCATGGCATAGAAACACAATCAACACTTGAATTGTGGAAGTGACATGGGAGGTAGAGGGCATACTTACAGACTTGTTGGAGGATGGAGGCTGGTCAGCTGAAGATAACCCTGGCTCTGAGTCCATGATCACCGTGAAGGTGAAAGAGAACTTATATTTGAGTGAGGCCTGGTGTTGGGGTCAGGTTTACAGCTGATGTATGAAAAAAAACCCCAACCAACCAAACAGAAAAACTCAGAGCATGAGACATTTTGTGAATAGTGCATGCCACTAAAATGCTGAGGTTTGAGTTTGGGTCAGACCTAACATGAGAGCAAAAATGGGCTGCTGGACTTCAAAGCTGCTGAGACAAATGCCTCCATTTCAATTTGATGGTAGATTAAAAGATGCAGCTGAAGTGTACTAGAGGTCTTTTGCTTATTGCCTCTTCCTAGATGTCTAAGTAAAGGAGAAGAGAAGGTGGCAGTTTTCTTTAGAATATAGAGTAATCTGACAGAAATCTTAATGTTTCTTTCAGCCAGAGGGCTGAATTATTGAGTCAGCTGGCTCACTTGGAAACAGCTCAAGCAAAAGAAATCTATCTCCATTTGCATAAAGTAATTTGCCAAGGGTAGGTCTCATTTTATCAGGAAGGTGTGGTGGTGATAGAGCAGCAGGATAACCTCAGTTGCTGTAGGCAGATATTCTCTCCCAGGACTGTGAATATTCAGGCTTAGCACATGCTTTTCCATATTTTGAATTAATGAGACTACCAAATAAATGGGCAAAGGAGCAGGTGACCCTAATGCTGCTGGCTCTCAACTGACCATGGACAGCGATTTTCAGAGCTACTTTTAAGCTCGTTAACGTCTCTCTTCTGTTTGCCCCCGGGCAAAGAGCTATCTTGGGGGAACACAGCTGCATGCTAACAGAACTAATTTTTCACTTTAAAGTGTGTCTAAAGAAAACATTTGTCTTAAATTAGATGGTCAATGCAAATGTACAATAAATGCTGTAGTGAGCACTTAACTCAAACCCAGCGAGAACTTTTCCAGCTCAGAGGCTCTTGGCTTGCTGGTGAAATAATTCGTACTTCTGTTTCAAGGAAGGCTTTCAGGCCCATATTTCTGTGTTAGAAAAGTGACCTGCTTTTCTAACGTCATGCTGCTTCTTTTTCAGAATCCTTGTCAGTATAAATAATATTTTCTTTCTCTACCATTTCTTCCCCTGCACCCTCTTGGTGAGTTATTTGCAATACCATCTGCTTCACCTGAAGGAGAAATGAGATGAACAGAGAGAGACTTGGTGCTGTTACCAACCCTGAACTTTCCCTGAACATAGGCAGGGGCTGTTAGGCTGTCATGAACTGAGGGATTTTCAGAACTGTGCCGACAGGGAGCCCAGCTGGTGACGCTAACCAGCCTGGTTATGCCACACTGGCATTAAAGTGAATCCCTGTGCTGGATATACCCTCTCCATATGTACTTGTTTGTAATAAATGGTATCAAAAGTTCTGACAGAGCTTGCAGGTGAAGGAGGGCATAGGGGATGGGTTGGGTTTTGTCTTTGCTTTCCGTACATTGTTTCCCTGTGTAAAGGACTGGAAAGAATCAGTGGAGAAAAGATAGGAACCATGTGTTTGGGAGGAAAATAGTAGTGATGCTTTGGTGACAGTATTTTTATGCCGTAAGGTGTTTAAACAAAAAATGCATTGTTCAGGAGAAAACCAAATATTTGTGGACACTGCTGCTGTTAGATTTGGCCTCAGTGGTGACACGTGTATTTTTAAGAGTGAAGGATTTATTTTTTACCTGCAGTAACTTAATGTTCCAAGTGAGTTTATAATAGTACTGGTACCATTTAGTTTGAGTGAAATATCAGCTCTGATGTCTCTCTGTACTCTTTTTTTTTCCTCCAGACACTTATCAGTCTTGGAGCTATTTAACTTTACTTACTCTTTTCATAGGAGGTGGTACATGTTTTAGCAGTGTCCCATTGAACAAGCATTAAGGATTTGAAGCTGCATATGTGAAGTTGAGGTATTCTGGGTAATGTTAGGAAATCTGTGGAAAAGCAAGTAAAAAGCTAGAAATGTCCCATTGTCTTGTCTAGAGGCCATTGAAATGGAGTAGGGCTTACTAGCCACTTCACTGGCATGTAGGCCTTCTGGGTAAGAAAAATAAATGTGCTTATTTATGATAGCACCAATACTGTAGAAGTTTGACCCAACTGTAACACACGGGGCAAAGAAGTGGCATGTTAGTAACAATTCTATTATCTACAACAAAGCAAGTTAAAGGTGAAAGCCAGGGAACTTAAGTGACTGAAAACTTATTGCCCTGTATATTTGTAGTGGGCAGTTTCCCTTTTAATACTAGGGGCTGGGAAGTTTCTGGGCATGTGACCAGTTGAGCTTTTGCCTTTATGTGGATATTGTGTTAAAGATGAGACCATCTAGGTGAAGCAGATCCCTGAGGGTGCTTGCAGCAGCTCTCAGTAGCATGAGCAGTAAACTAGATAATTGGTGTGTTGGTTCTCATCCAATAATAATTTATTTCCTGGGAGCAACTTCAAAGCTTAATCCTAGAATTAAATCCCCTATTCCTCCTTGGGATTTTAATTTAGTTTTGAATGCCCTGATGGATCATCTGCTAGAACATTAAAGACAGCTTTCAGACATAAGGGTGATTTTCTGGCTGCTGTATGCGCTGTATGGAGAATAGGTGAATGCAGGTACTTTCCTGAAGAAACTCTTCTTTAGCTTTTCATCACGATAAGCTGGCAAAAGCCACACTTTATCTTTTACTGAAAGCGGTTTTTCAGTTTCCTTTAAACCGTGAAGGCAATCTGCCTAATCCATTTTGCAGCTCTTCCAGTGAAGAGAGTCATCACTTGAATCTGGAGAGAACCAGTAAGATTTTCATCAACCAGAAAGTTGATTTTAGAAAAAACCCCCAGATAATCTGTTTGTCTTGTTAGGGCTGGAACAGGATGGAGATGACTGCCGGGAGGGTTGTGGTTTCCCATTCATTCAAGTGTGTCAGGAGACTGTATCTTGTTAAGACCAGTGAGATGGGACAAAATCTCCAGCCACTGGAATGATCTTTGCACCCCAGAGGTGAGAAGAAAGGCATCTTCCTCAGCGTGATGCAAGGCAGTGAGTGCTTCAGCCTTTCCTTTCTGCTTCTGCATGGCAGGGTAAAAGGGATGGTGTCTATGGCTAATGTTTATACTATTCTTTGATGAAATACAGTACTGCATTTGATGTTAATTACTATTTATTATGAGATAGATGTGGTGCCTTTTGACAGATAGTATCTTCAGTCTGGGTGTGCTATAGGAAGAAGAGCCATGTATCATCTTAGAGAAGTGACAGTGTCAGTTTGAAATCCTGGCTGTACTTCTGCAGTTCAAAAATAACACATTTCCATTTGAAAGAACAAACTCCACAGTTTCTTAGTTTAATGCGCCTGTATTTCATACATAAATGACCATCCAGGAAAACCAATTTCAGTAAGTCTGCCGTTCCATACTCAAAATAATAAAACAAGTCTATAAAGACACAGAGAAAGCTATTTCTCCTTTAATCTGCTTCACATTGTTTTTGATTCTGCATGACAAAAAACCAGTCTGCTAGTCAGAATTTCTGGGGCAGACTGACCATGGCAGAGACAGTAGGGGATGCTGCAACTATTGCAATGTAAAATGATGAGAGCTCAGCTAAGTGTCCTGGTATGACAGCTGAGACAACATGTGTAACACTTCAAAGCAACCGCAGCAGTGTTCACAATTCCCTTCTGCTGGGCTGCTGGCAGGATGAGTGTCCTCCGAGTAGCAAACAAAGTGATCAGTCTCCTTGTGCCCAGGTGTCCTTGCAAAAGACTGATGAGATCTCCCCACCCAGTGGCTTCTGGCTCAATCTTACTTTAGCATCTTGTGGCCCTGAACCATGTGCAAAAGAAAGGAAAACAGGTTTCATGCCAAAATTTAGCTGAGCCCTTCAGCCAGGTGCTTGTGTCACTCTCAGGTTTGTATGCTTGTTTGTCCATTTGCTTTCCCTTTAATTAGCTGATAAAATTTCTTCCATGCTGTTCTTTATGCATCACGACATGGCATCCTTGTTTGTGGACCTGCATGGCCAATGTTACGGTGATCTTCCAAAACTGACACAGGCCTGGTATCCAAACACCAGGACATGGGCATAGACATATCCAGCCACTTTATAATCTGACTGGCTGAGTACAGCAGGGCACAGAGCACTGTGTAAAAGCAGCTGGAGTCTTGGTTACCATGCTCTGCAGCCCATGTGCAAACACCCAAAGGAGCACTACTATGAAAAACCTTTTTATGGTGTGAATTATCCAGAGCAATTGATCCATTTCATTGACTATAAGAAATTGTTTTCCATAGACATGGCTTTCCTTCTGCTAATGCAAGTGTGTCAGTGTTTGAACAGAGGACCTATGAATTGGCAGTCTTTTCCCTTAGCTGCAGACCTCACTTATCTAGAGCCCTGGAAATAGGCTCTGATTTCATAAAGTCAGCGGGGGTCAAAGGGTCTTTGACTAAGGCTCAAAGATACTGTAGGGGCTTTGGTCCCTGTCAGGGCTGGCAGATGCTGCTCTGTTGTGACAGAATGGCTCTGCTGGATTGCATCCTCCCCAACATCATCACTGCCACATCCAGCCCTGGTTGCTTTTGACATAAGAACTTTCATTCACATTCTTTTATCTTAGGCAGGACAAAAATAATATAGCCCTTAATTTATAGTAAACATGGACTCGTTTAAAATAAATCCCTCAATTTGTCTTACAAATAACATTTAAGTGTTTTTGAATTGAAGATGTTTGAAAAACTGTTTCCTATCAGACATGCTATTTGTTTCATTTAATGCAGTTTATTCATCTTAGTTGATTGGAGAAAAAAATAAAAAAAGCCTACCCCAGCTAGTGAGAGTAAACCCTGCCACAGTACTGTGCTGCTGTAGATTTTGCAACATTTTTTTATTTGGAGCCAACCTCCACACACATTATTTACAATAACTATTACATCTTAATATAAAAATAATTTGGGGATTAGATGCTGTGCAAAATCTTGAGGAGATAATTCTGAAGCAATTGGCATTTTTATGTGCCTGATTTCAAACTTGTAATTGAGCCTGATTTCTTTAGTCAAGGGAACACACCCAGTTTGTCTGAAAAAAATTGTTGAATTGGACACTCAGGGCCCTAATCACTACTGGGAACTTAGCCCTTATGATTTATTTAAGGAGGAGTTCTAAATATACATATGTATTATGTTTATGTAAGATGTGCATGGATATCTATCAAGTAGAAAGGCAACTAGTCTCATCCTTAAAAGTAAATGAGGCTTTCATGTACCATGTAACTGTGGAGTTGTGTCGTTTTATAAAGAAAAACAGTTGATGAATTCCTTAATCTTAAGATCACAGAGAATTATAACCTTAAATATTACTGACTTGCTTAAAATGATTGCAGCCCCTTGTCAGAAATTGTTCCTAGAAATACTTCCTAACCCTCCATTTTGTGTTTCTAAGTAATATGCTGGATGAAAACCACTCCCTCTCTTTTCGTCAAGCTCCTTGTCTGCTTTTTTCATCCAGAAGAATGCAGGAGGACTTGTAGAGTCATAGTTTATCCCTTCTTGCCATACAGAAAGGAAAAAACATCCCTTGGCCAAATCATATCTGCTATTCCTGTATCACTATTATCAGTGAAAGGAATGGCAAAGTCAAATGACTAATCTCTTCAGCTATTAGCAGCTTCTGTATGTAAGTATCACTCTACAGTTCTTTTCTCCAACTGTTCTGAGATAATTTCAGATTACTTTAGGCTTTGGCTAATATGTCTTCCATTTTTGCTGAAATTAGAATGCAAAATATCATAGTCACTTTTTAAAGCACGCCTAAAAATTTTAGGAAAATCTTTCTTACAGGAGAACAGCCCTTGCCAGCACCCTCAGGAAGATCCAGGCTGTCAAAATGAAAATATTGGTGACTGCTTTTGTCAAAGAGCTCAAGCACAGATTGGTATTGCTTGTGGTCACTGCAGCTACATGAAAAAATATCACTGTACACACACTACACATGGAAACAGAAATTCATTCAAGCTCCAGATGGCATATTGATATAGATGCACGCAGTGCTACAGCCACGTTGCTGTCCATTACCTTCCCTACAGACCAGCAAACTCTATTTGGAACGTGTGGATCGATTCTGAGGTACAAACTGAGAAAGAACCTGGGGGTTAAGGGAGAGTCCACAGCTGCTGTGGCTCTTTTAGGAGGCTTTTCTCCCTCAGAAACCTTGGCCAAATGCATGTTTTGGCCTACAAATACGTACCTGCAGCAAAGGTCCAGCACTGAGTGCTCATCCGCACTTTGGAACACAATTCTTTGGCATGTGGGGTCTAGCCCTCCTTGCCTGTCTTTTGAGCAGCATCTTCCTCACTGCTCCTGGACACAGAGAATGCTAGGTAGGTCCAAGCAAGTGCTTGGAGGGTGCTTTTAGTGAGAGGATGCAAAGGCTGGATGATGCAGTCTGCATCGGCACTGAAGCACAGCCTGTGATGTTCGGCCAGGGGTCTGATTTCCTCCAGGACAAGTGTGGCTGGTAGGGAAGCATGGGGAGGGCTTTACTCACTGCTCTTGTTTATAGGGTGTCACCAAGGACCATCTGAGCTCTTCCAAATCTCCTACCAAGACTCAGACATTGGAAGGGTGGGTGTTTGCAACCCTAGAGTGACTACACATCCTGAAGGCTGCACTTGACACTTCCATCTGGAAGGGGTTTGCTTTGTTACCCACTCTGGCTTTTCCTGGTAAGGGGCAAGACTTACCCTAAAGCCATTCTCTGGTGCTGAGAGGGGTAGGTGGGCACGCTCTGCTCAGGCCACCCATGGCACAGGAGGGGACAGGGATGGATCTGTGACCACAGAGCGGATTGCCCTGCCACAGTGAGGCTGAGAGCACCATGGGCTGCAAGGGTGCAGGCATCCATGGGCAGGGCAGGATGAGGATGAAGACACGAGTTATTTTCTGTTCAGGCTGATTTCACGTTTCTTAGCTTCCAAGGGGCTCTGAGAATAGCAATTAAAGCACCGGGCTTAATTGTGGAGTATCCAATTTGGATATTAGCGTTATCTCTGCTCTCACTGCTTTCTTTTTGTTCGGATCCAATTCTGCTGCCTGCCTGCTGGCTGGGTGCCCGCTCCTTTCTTCTCATTATTACTATTTTATGGTTATTGTTAATACTTTTTTTTTTTTTAAGCATTCCTACTCTCGGTTGCCTCCAAACATGCGGGTCGCGGTCCGAGAGGGCGCCGGTCGCAGGGAGCCCCGGGCGGTCCCCGCGGGGCTGCGGCGGCTCTGCTCGGCTCGGCTCGGCTCGGCCCGGCCCCGGCTCGGCCGGAGGCACAGGTGCCACCCGGGCACGGGCTCCCCTTGTCCCCCGCCGGGGGCCGAGACCTGCTCCCTCCGGCAGTGGCAGGGGTTGGTCTCCCGTTGCCCGTGCTGTCCTTCCCCTCGTCCTCTCCCCCCGTTTCCCCCACTGCTCACTCGCACAGCTTTCCCTCCCCGCCCCTTGATATTTCCCCCTCCCCACCATTTTCCGCGGGTATATTTAATTATTATTAATTATTAAGCTGCTGTATTAATTCACCTTCCCATGCTTTCCCCACCTCCGGGAAGCATTCTCGGAGCTTTTATATTGCAGAGATTTTTTTTTTAATGTATTTTTAGAGTGATGCTCTGAGCGCTTCCACCTCCCCGCCCCTCATCTCCCACCCGGGCAGTACCAGAGAAGAGAATGAAGAAGTTGAGCATGTCTGAGGCGGATCAGCCTTGCAGGCAGAGAGGGGGGCAGTAGCTACTCAGAGCAGCCCGAGTGCTTGAAGCAGGATTTGCTGGTATGTATGTGGGTCTGGATTTTATGACAGCTCTAAGTGTGAATCTTTTACTGAGCGAGAAAGGAGGGGAAAATAAATAAATATCTGCGGCTTCATTAAATAAATGCCTGCATAGCTGTAAGCCCTGTCCGGCTGTGCTGGAGGAGGTGGTGGTGGGGACACTCCCAGCCATCCACCCACCCACCCCTAGGAAAAAAAAAAAAAAAAAAAAAAAAAAAAAAAAAAGCCGAAGCAAAGCCAGGAGAACCGAGGGTTCGAGGGCTGTGTTGCCGGGGCCGAGGAGGCGGGGGTGGCGTGGTGCAGCCCGGGCCGTGGCAGGTGCAGCAGCCCCGTGCCCGCACCCCGCGGCGGTGCGGGTGCGTGTGCGCCCAGCGCGCCCCGCGCTGCCCCTGGAGCCGAGCGCGGCGGGCAGCGGTGCCGGCAGCACTGCAGAGGGGTGGGCACGGCCCTCGCCAGCCCTCGGGGGCTGGGCCCGGGGGTGGGCGAAATGCTGTGCGTGCATGGGGAGGGGGCCGCGGGGGGGGGGAGCCGCTTTCTCTCCGCGATTCACATCGCGCCCGCTTTCTCGTCTCGTATGCATGCCTATCCCGGGAATGGTGTAGTCAGCCCGTATCTGAATTATTTATAGACTCGTGCCAGCTGTTTTTTTTTTTTTATTTTTTTTTTTAAATTCCTCTTTTGTGCATTATTGGGAAATGCGTTTTGCCTTCCTTTCTTCTCAATATATTAATGTCTTTGTTGGGGAGCGTTTTCTATCCCCTTCAGATCCCTCTAATACAAAATTGATGCTTATTTTTCCCTTCAGGAAGGGGACGCTTTGAGGATAATCATGCTTCACAGAAGAACGGCACCGACCTCCAGTTGCATTAAACACGACCTCCTCCACTAGGGCTCCAGGAAAAAAAAAAAAAAAAGAGAGAATAATTATAAGAATAATCATTAAAAAGGCGAAAGGAATGCTTACTCTGGAACCTGCATTTGACGATCCTCACCACTCGCGCTGAATATCCTCTGAAGTGATTCTCTCCAGCTTTTGAATTTGCACCGCTTCAAGACGCAAGATTGCCACAAAGAAACCTCTATTTTTTTTTACAGCCAAATAGGATTGTTTTTTAACTCATTCCCCTACGTTTAACCCCGACCCTTATTCTTCTTATGTGGATATGCAAGCAAGAAGAGGAGACTGGACATTCCCAACATGCTCTCTCCCTTGATCTGTCCGTCTAGAGGTTCTGCTTCTACAAACCAAGGTAGGGAAATTCCTGTTTCTGTGGTTTTGCTTGTAGCTCGTTTTGGTACGCGGGTTTGCCCAGGGAAGATCACTCACGGTAGAACAAAAGGTTTAGAGATGCTGCTTTTAGAAGCAGATAGAGGGAAAAAAAGCCCCCTAGCATTCACCAGACATGTTGATTCCCTCTTGGCTCATCAAATAGGACACGAAGAGAAGGCGAAAGGGTTTGACTTAGGTACCACGCTGTGAATTGGGGGAAAGTCCCTTGTGATTTTCTTTTTGGGGGGGGAGGAGGAACACGGCTTTGGAAAGGGGTGAAAACGAAAATAATTTTCATCCATCCACCCGCAGCGTGCCTCCTCCTTTTCACTGGTCCAGCGGCTCCTTGCCATGCTTTGATGTGAAAGCAGAGCTGGTCAGGAACAGCGGGACGTAGAAACCCGCTTGTTGCCGGGGAGGGTGGTGCATTACTGAAAACCCACGCCGGGCTCTCGATCGTGAGCGGCCTAACGCGGGGGCCGGGGCCGGGGCCCGGGGAGTGGCCGGGGCCGCCCCTGGCACCGCGGCAGGAGCCCGCCCAGCGCCGGGGCGAGTGCGCCTGCTTGCGTGGAGGTGGAGGGCTATTTTAAGTCCAAGCACGTCAAGCGACTTAGCCTGAACCTACGAGGCGCTGTATTCAGGCAACTTCACGTGTTTTAATTTATCCCCGTCCCCCTGGTGCTATCAGCGGGCATCGTGGCCCCTCTCCGCCTCGCCCCGTCCTTCCCCCTCGCCATCCACCGCGCCTTGCGCCCCGCGTCCCCGCACCGGCAGCCCCTTCCCCATCCCGAGGGATGCAAAATGGCTATCGTGCCGCTCGGCTGTAGATACGCGAGAGATGCCGGTGCACCCCGACCGTAACGCGACATGTGAGTCTTTCCGTAAGATGGTGGCAAGACAAAGGGAGCCGGGGGGTGCGGGAGCGCCGGGCACAAGGTGTTGAACGTCTCGGGGTTATTTTAAGCCTCAGCCCGTGCCCGCCGCGCCGCTTCGCCCGTCACGCGTGGGTCTGCGCGCCCCCACGCCGCGAGAGGCGGGGGCAGGGCGAGCTGCCGCACAGCCCCCGGGGCGGACCCCAGCACCGCGCCCGCACCGCCAGCCCCCCGCCCAGGCTCCCCGAGCCGCCTCTCCCTTCCACACCGGGAGCTTGGCGGTGGGTGGGGGGCGGCAGGAGGAGCGGGAGGCGCACCCCACAGCAGAGGGAGGAAGAAGGGGGGTCATCCTCCAGCCCTGCTGCGGGGTGGGGCAAGCCTCGAGGCACTCTCAGCCCTTGATGCATCCCGGGCATGCCGAGGCGGGGGCGCGCCTCCCCTACCACCTCCTTTGCCTGCATCCTTCCAGTGGCTCCTTGCCACATTTCTGGGGGGAGGTTTGTCGGCCTATTGTTAAAAATCAGAGCGGTTCCGCGTGAAGGGGTTGAGAGCCACCTTTCCTGACATATTCTGGCTGTGCTTCTATAAATATCTAAGGCTTCCCAGGGTATCCGCGCCTGGATCCTCCCTGCCTGAGCTCTCCCTCCCTCGCCGCAAGTGGGAGTAGAAAGTTTACCTGTGCGGAGAGGAGGGCGTGTGGGAGCCTTTCCCCCTTTTTCCGAAGGAATTTCTCAGGCCTCGCAGCTCCTGGATCTTCCCAGGACCCCAGCACCGAACTGGTGGGGGATTGTAGCCCCTTTCATCGGCCATCGCTTACCCCTGAGAGCCCCGAAAAGCACAAACCCCAGGGGCATGCACGGAGAGGGGAGGGTGGGCTCAGTCCCTGCCCCTCTGCCCCCTGCTCTGGGTTTTGCAGGCACATCGGACGGCAGAGGGGAAGGTTTTCCCGGCTGCCTGGCCAGGGTGGCAGCGGGCCCGGGCTGCCTGCTCCCCTCGAGCGGTGCCCAGCTCCGCCTGCCCGCTGCCTGCCCCTGCCGCCAGCCCTGCCCGCGGGGCGCCGGCCCCGGCGGGTGCCGCATCCCTGCCACAGCCCTTCCTGGCCAGGCCAGGCCAGGCTCCTGCAGAGGTGGAGCAGGGCAGGAGGGACTTGGGGAGGGGTCTTAAAGCTCTGATGCTCGGCCGCGGGAGCCAGGATCATCACCGGCCCACATCTTCACTCTTTACTGCCCAGTCTCTCTGGCTGCTGCCTTTACCTGTGACTTTTCCTCATGTTCTCCAGTGTGGGCAAAAGGAGATGTCCACTACCATTGCTTTCCCCACCATCAAGCACAGCTACCTCAGGCTTTGCAAAGCAGTGTATGGAGGCAGCTAATCCCTCCTGAGCTGCCCCTTGGGCAGGCAGGAAGGGCTGGGCATGCAGCACTGCCAGCTCATGGGGTGCTAGTGCTGTCCCACATGCCAAGGCCTTGGGGAGCAGAGCAGGGACACAGCACCCTGCCGTGTTGGGTGACCTGGTGTGCCCCAGCTGCAGCTCTGCAGAGAGCAGCAGTTTGTTCGTGGGTGCAGGGTGCTCTGCAAGAGGGGAGGTGTGGGTGTGGGCAATTTTCAGCTGCTCACCCACGCCGCCCCAAAAGCAGCAGCTCTTGTCGCCTCCGTGTATCTTGCTTTTCTTTGGTCCCTCACCACACCAGCTTGTCTCCCAGTCCTCGGTGGAGGTCTCAGAGGGGTGGGACATGACGGAACAGGTTAAGGACAGAGTCAGAAAACAGCCTGGGGATGGTGAGATTTGCTTCAACTTCCTCTTGGCTCAGTCATTGTTATACAGATAACAATGCAGATCTCAACAGAGAAAAGGAAGGAAGCATGGTGAAAGCCACAGCTCCTCTTCCCAGGGACCCTGGGCTCTGATCTGTTGTCACACCTGCTGCACCGGCCAGTTCAGCCTGTGTCAGCCCTGGTGCCTGTTGTGATCCCTGTGCCAGTGAGACCATTGCTGAGCAAAGGAAGGTGTCAGCAGTGGCACCCAGCCATCCTGTTTTGGGCAAGGGTCTCATGATAGCAAGATTGTTGGCTGAGTTCTACATTGCACCTGTACATGCCAGAACACCACACAAGAGATGACAGAGAGGTGGAAAATACAGAACAGGGGCAAAAATCCCAAGCTGCCATCCCCATCTAATAACTGATGCTTTGACTCGTATTATCCTCATTTTGGATTTCCAGCTGTCCCTGTATAAAAAGTCTATCAACCTGTGAACAAGCACCTGATCCCCAAGCCCGAACCTACAGGGAGAAAATGTGATGGAATTAATTTATATTTCATCTTGCTGGGGCTGTTTCTCGTGCTTGGCTTGGAAGAGGGCAGGTGCTCCTGGCACCGCTCGCTTCCGGTGCCAGAGCTCTGGAGCTGTGCTTGGATTCCCACACTGGACTCACATTGCCTGGGTTGGCACCAGCAATCGCTCTCTCTGCAGTACCATGTGGGAGGTCTGGATTTGATTCCTGGTGCTGTTTTTCATTCCCCCAAGCTGGCAGAGGGTGGGAGCACTGTACAGATAGCACTGCTTGTATCTGCATTGGGCTCCATTCCACATTCCCATCCTTAGGATGCACAAAAGCTGCCTATGAGATAGTCCAGACTGAGGTCTGCTCCCAAAAGGTTTAATCTTCTTGGCCTTTAGGGAGGCTGCAGCTCTACCCTGCCTGTACTCTACTCAGCAGTGTGGTTTGGTAAGCAGTGGTGAAAGCTATCTTGTGGCTGGAGAACACGCAGAGGGTTTTTTGAATTTTTTCAGTTTTCTTTTTGTAAGCTGCAATTAATCACCAAAAAATGGATTAGTTAATATGAAAGATGGACTAGATGATCTTTCTGAGCAAAATGGCTCAGGGTATTGTGATTGTCTAATCCACCATGGAATGCTCGTGGTATCCACTCTGCCTGACATCACGGCTCTAGGCCTGCCTGACTCTTCTGCAGTTCTGTGATTAGCTTTCTTTGATATTTATTTATACTTGAGAGAAAAGCACAAAGTGGTTGGGAGAAGCACAGCTGATCAGTTATCTGCTATTACCCTGATCTGTCCTCTGTCTATCCATCCACAAGAACTCTTTACACCAAAGTGAGTCAACTTATTAATTGTCGCTTTGCTGCAGTCAGACAGACTCGCTGCTGCCTTGGGTACCTCCCTGCGTAAAATGAAATGGCAGTTTGAAGATCACAGCACTGAAATATGTAGAAGAGGAATCAGAGGAAAATAAGATATTTGAAGCTAAGCATGGCCCACCTGCTACTACTGCCTTGTCCCTTCTTATGGGTTTTGTCTTTCTGCTTTCTGCTTACAAGGCAAAGAGCTTTGTAACGGGAACTAAAAAATCCATTTCTCCAACCATAAAGGGGGCTCCACCATCCCTCTGACCTACCTTTCTTTCTTTTCTGTTTGTCTAAAGACAGGAAAGAAGGTTCCTGGCAGGTATGGACTGGTGCTCGCTCTGGCAAAATTAGTGCTATGGTGCTAAGTGCCTGTGAATTAGGAGATTGATCTGACCAGGCTAAATATTAAAGCTACCTTTCATGCTGGGGGAAAAAAATATCCAAGCAAACCCATCCTTTATTGTTCATCAGCTCGTTGCTTCCTTAATCTGGCTCCCAGCTAGAATTGTACGTCGGAGTGTGAACTGGTGTGTGTAAAAGTTGACCAAGTGCAGGGTGGTGATCTGTGCAAACCAAGCAGCGTATCTCCATGTGCCTGAGGTCACTGCAGAGAAAAAAATCCCCTCTCTATGCACTCAGAAACAAATGTATGGCACAAGGCAATGTGCAAACTGTGCAAATTCAAATTCAATTCAAACCATGGCTAATTTGGACCTCTAGAGGCAAGGCTGCTTTTTATTCAGTGTTTTCTTGGAAACAGAAGAGAACACTGACTCTGGGCAGGAGAAGGGACAGACATCTCTTTATAAAATTTTTACATATATATTGAATATGCTTAATGTGAGAAGAATAAAACCACTTCTTTTTCCATACCCAGGGTCACCAAAAAAGTGAAGAGTGAAAGGGTATGTGTTCTGAGACCCACTGCCAGCTCATCTTCCCAATACAGCTGGTATTTTTAGACTGCAAAGTATGCTGGATGACTCTCTTCCCTTTCGAACACAAGCAATTGAAGACCATGTTTGATATCAATATATATAGTCTAGATATATCAATATAGATGCATTGATTAAACATCTGGGGAAGAAGAAATTTTGAATGAGAGTGGTTATGGGCACAAAGTGAAAGGGATACTAGCCTGAGATCTCTGCAACATTCACTCCCTATACGTCAAACCCCTTCCACATGGAAGGTTCCAAACTGAAAAGAGTCACTGAAAGTGGCTGAGGTAAAAGGTTAGGTTGTTATCTCTGAATACTGAAGATGTTTCTGTATTCCCAGAGCACATACAGTATTACTAACATTGGTGTGCAAGGCTGTGCTGAAACATTTATAGGAAAGAAACACTCTAAAGGGAAAAACGTGAATTTGATCTTCATGTTTGGTGGCTTATCTGTACTGATTGCTCCTCCACTAAAACAGGTGCAGGGCCACCGGGTTGTCTGGCCTGATTAATCCATGGGATATAATTATGTCACTCCTGCACACCCCTGGCATGTTGGGGTTGTAGGAGCTCACCTCCAATTAACTGTCCATGTGACAAACTTTTAAATTGCTTCTCAAGGTAGCAGTCAGCCTACTCTACTTTGTCTGTGTGTAGCTATTTAGTTATGGTAACAGTTCTTGCTTGCTGTACTTCCAGTCTGGATTTTCAAACATGGATCAAGGAATTAAGCAGTGTAGCTACCACCATCCTCCTCCAAACCCACTCCCTAGCCTGTGTGTGAGCTCTCATTTGTTCAAAAGAGTGAAATGATCTGTCTAGAACCTATTTACAGAGGTGGTTTAGCTCTGCTTAGGTGACTATGTTCTGTTTGAGGGCAGCACTTCTAAGAGAGGGAAGGGCTGGGGGGAGTGTGCAGGAGTGAACTAAGACAATGATCACCGAGCAGAGAAAACAAGACCTGTAAAGAAAGAATGAGAGAGACCTAGGGAAGCTCAGTCTGGAGAAAAGACAACTGTGGGTGGATCTTTAGCTGTCTGCAAATACATAAAAGACTGTTACAGAAAGAAGACAGGGGCCAATTATTCTCATTAGTCACAGAGGACAGATCAGGAAATAAATGACTTTAAGATGAAGCAGAGAGAATACAGATTAAACATCAAATTAAATGTTTACTGCACTAATGTTTTAGTGACAGTAGAAGACCTGATAAATTTGGCAGATTAGCTGTGACTGACAATATTTAAAGCTAGATGTAGGTGCTGAACTATCAGGATTTTGTATCTAATAAAGTCTGTCTCCAGTGAACCTCAGATCATGATATTTGTATGCCGAACCAAACAGCTTTGGAAGAAAGATAATGAGGTTGATTTGTCCTGTGTGCAGGAGGGAGAGGCTGTCCCATTGGAGGAACCTGATTTGGTTTGGCTCTGTGCAACAAATCTCATATGGCGTCTGTAGGAGTCAAAATGATGGTGTCAACTGGTGGTACAGCTTGTGTGTATCAGGAGCTCCCCAAAGATGCCTGCTTTACAAAACCTCTGGTAGGCTGTGACAGCTCATACTGTCCAGGGGACTGGCAAGAGCTGCAGTATAGAAATCGGGCAGAAGAGGCTTACAAACATGTCTTGTGTGAGCAATGCTTTAGCATTTGCAAGCACAGTTCTTGAATCCTGGGATGAGTTGGGCTCTGTAGATTGAGACCATGTCTCTTTCATTCAGAATCCTCACCTGTCTGTAGCCACTGCTTTCAAGGCTTTACACTATCACAGCATCTGAGTAGCTGCTGTGCCAAAACCTGATTCTGCAGGGGGAGGAGAGGCTGACCGTCACACACTGAACGGTGTGAAAATTCACACCCTGCTATTGCATGATGTCATTCTTTGTCTTGCAAGACGAAATACAGTTTAAAAACACCTTCTGTTTACTCCTCTTTGCTGCTTCCAGAAGATAAAGTGGGATATGGGCAGCCATGAGCATTGTGGTTTCTGAGGATCATTGCTCCACTAGCCAGCCTTCACAGTCACGTCTCTTTGTGCTCTGAGTTGGAGGAGCTTCCTGTGGCTGCTTGGGGTTTGGGTGAACAGCTCTGGGTGTTCTGTGGGTTTTGTGAGGGATCTTCCTACCTCGGGTCAGTAGAGATTCCCCTGCCAGAGGCTGAGATGGCTGAAAGGGCTGTTTTGAAACTGTGAGTTTGGCCGGCGTTGGGAACGTGCTGTGCAGCCTAAGGCCTATACCAGTGTAAATCCTCCTGTGCATCAGCAGGAATGGTGACTGTGGTGCAGCCCTGCTGGTGGATTACACTATTTTAAAAAAGAGTGACAAGCATGTAATCCTGATCTCTGGTGGTTTTTTTTGTGGGAATCAGGAATTTCCTATACAGGTGTCCAGGACACACTCAGACTCAAATGGAGGAAATGACACAATATGGTCTCTTATTATACTTGGATTTCACGTTTTTATTTAGCTTCTTCACCTAATCTCTTAGTTAAGGTTGCCATGCTCTTTTGGGAGATAATATATACAACTCTCTCACATGGATGTAGTTTCTTGCATGTATGATCTTTGAAGAATTTGGAGGATTTTTGAAAAGGAAACAAATGTAAAATTACTAAATTCACTACTTCAAAACAGACTAGGAGGTGAGATGGCTACTTGAAGCCAGGTGAGGCAAATAAAATTTGGTGTCACCAACCTGATGATAATTTACTAGTGCAAATGCCATGTCCTACATCACAGCTGATTGCCTAGTGAACAGAAAATTGGTTTCAGGTGATAGGCATAATAGCCTCATGGATAGCTTAAGAGTGCAGTGGTCCTGTGTTGTTACCTCTGGCTGTGGGCCATGAACAGGACACAGTGGGGCGTGAGTAGGTTAGAGATTGAAGTCTGTCATAACAAGAGACTGGCTTCCTTGTGTCACGTGAGACTTCTGCTACTCAGAGCTGGAAATGAGGTACTGGAGATACACAGCGGCTCTTTGGAACGCGAAAGGTGAAGGTCCTAAATCAATACCACCTGGAAATGAATTGCAGAAGAACTGCTAGGATCCTAAAGCCAAGGGCAATCCCAGCTCTTCACAGCAGTGGTTTTGAAGCCTGTGCAGTGAGAAGAATGGCTCTACTGCTGCATGGAAAGGTGTCAGGATGCTGTCACCTGCTCCAGGAGGAGGATGGAGGAAGGGTTGCTGCCGTAAATTTGCTGTTGGCTCTTTATGCCAGGTAAAGCAGGATGTTGTTTAATTGTACACAGCTGGATTTCTGGGGAATTTCTGTCACAAGGCTTTGCTTAGAAATGCATTTGAAGTGCATTGTGGCAGAGGAAATGCACTAGAACGCACTAACTCGCGGCTACTTGCACGTAGGCATACGCTTGTATGGAAAGCACATGGGAAGGATCTGCATATCCCTGCACCCCTCTCTCTCCTCCTCTATAATTCTCTATTATTGCTGGCTGCTGTAGTCAGTGGCCTAAGTATCTCAGGGGAGATTCCCTCCTGTCAGACGTGTGTTTCAGCAGAGGCAAGCTGAAACATCAGAGGCTGACAATCCCCAAGGGAGAGTCTAATGAAAGCGACAGAATGACATAATCTGTTCTATAGTCTCTCCTTTTCAGCTCTCCACGTTTTTGGTGCAACTTGAAATTACCCTCTAATTTATTACTGAAAAGGTGTCTATCATGTATAATTGAAATTATATAGATAGTGTCCTGAAGTGTTGGAAGTCAAAGTATAAAATAAGCGTGGATGTGGTCTGCAGTACTGTCTTTCTGGAAGGCAGCTTTTAAGACTGAGTCTGAAAGTAACAGTGGTAAATGCCATGAAAGTATAAATAGAATCTCAGAAAAGACATTGCAATAATTTCATTAAGTGATGGGCACCGGTATCCTAAACAGGAGGAGACAAAAATTAAGTAGTTTAGAAAAAGAGGATAGCTGTGGGATGGCTGCCTTGAAAGATACAGTGGCTCTTGCAGAAAGCACTTTGTATCCCTGGTTTGGAAGTTGTGAACTTTCAAACCAGGGATCCAGAGGGAGAGCCAAAGATCATGCATTAACCATTTTTAATTTGCACAGTTTCTATGTAGAGTAATGGGGCTCCAAGGCTCTCTGAACTTCAGGACTCAGAGAACTTTGCAGGGTCTGAGTGCCTGTACCTTGGTGCTCTCTGAAGCAGCAGCTGGATGTCACAGAGGGTATCATACATGAACAGCCCTTTCTGTGCAATGGCCTTTTCCTTACTGGAAGGCATATAACTTTCAGAAACCAGGAGATGCATAGATAGGGCTGTTTAATGACACGCCTTGCCTTAATAGTCTTGTATGGTTTTTCTTGTTAGGGTGTTTTTTGTTAGGACAGATTGATTCCTGACTTCAGCTTTTGACATTAGAGAAGATGATTAACATTTTTGACAGAAGATGTTTAGAAATGGGTTAACTGCCAAAGGAAAAAGAAAAAATTAATTTCAGAGGTTTTGCTAGTTGTGCACTGAGCTTAATTAGAGTGTTTGATGTGTTTTTATGAAAAAGCAGAGAAAAGAATAGCTAGCAGTCTGGTGGGCAGAATACTAACAGGGTTTTGTGTGACGCATCCTTATTCTGCATACTTCGAAGTGGGGACTTGTCCCTGAGGTTGTCCTAGCCAAGATGAGGGCTCAGACTACTGGGTCCTCTGCAGTAATGCTTTCTTAGTTGGAACTTTTCCATTTGGAACTGTTCTGCTTTATATAAATGCCTATTCATTGTGCTGGTGAGAGAGTGCTCTAACGACTGGGCTGTGGAGGTAGTTTGTTTCTTTGGCCCAATACAAAGTAATTACTTATAAAAAGAGAATTTATTTCAGCCTGAAAGAAATGGAGGCACAGGCACTGTAGCCCAGAGGCAGTGGAGTCCTCTGAGACGTGGGAGACATGGGAGCTAATTCTTCCTCCAAATTAGTCAGTGCAGGTTTGTTCTTGTTCTGCTTTGAATGCATTTGTTTTTTCCTGGTGACATGAAAACAAAATGTTTCATTTAGCATTGAGCTCCAGTGCTGATTCCAGGTGGGGGATAAAGTGACAGGAGGAGGTGAATTCCCAGGAAACAAAGACCTAGATCCTCAGGCAAGTGCTCTTAAACTAAGGATGAGGGATGAGAGCTATGGACCCTGTGACAGGAAACCAGAGTTACTGCTCCAATGAAAATTTTTATCGTTTCCTATAACGTGCGGGTATCTCTTTACAATTGTCTCCAGATCTTTAAAATCACTTGGGATTTTCATTCCTGCACCTCATATCCCTCAGTATATCCCCTCATAGTTTGTTATACATTTGCTTTGATAAGCTTGGTGAGATGTTTAATTTTTATATGGAAGGGGGAGTTTTTCCAGAAGTGAACACTGGCTGTGGGAGACTTGTTTCCAGAAGAACTCCAGGGAGTCAGTGGAGAAAGACCAGGTTCTTTGAAGGGCAGTGTAGAGCAGGATTCCCACGGATGTGCTCCAACTTGCCCTCTAGAAAAGCTAATCCCTATTGATTAAGGTCAAAGGTAGCCTACATAGATGAGCTTTCTAAAAGCTTTTGTTTATCTCTTTTGTTCTGCGTTGTTATGCATTTTAAGGATGTACTGGGTTGGGAGCTAGAAAAGACAAGAGGTGTATAAAATTATTACTCTTTCACCATCCAGTTTGGAAAACAGTCATGTTCCATGAGGAATCCAAAATCTCCTAATGCCTCTTTCTGTGTCTTGTGTCTTGTCCTGTGAGAGAAAACTGTGTACCTGACAGTCCATCTCTTTTTGAACGTGAGGGCCAGGAGATTCCTTAATCTGTGCCCAATGTAAATTGTTCTCAAATGTGATTTGAGTTTGCAAGTAACACCAATGTCCCCTTAGGTGCTCTGAGCCATGATTTATGGATTTCTCAGACCTTGCTTTCAAACCAGACAGTGGCAAGTTGGTGCATGAGGTCTGCTGACATGACCAGGTGTAGGGCTGGTCTGTGGCACCCCACAGAGACCTGGTTCTCTGGATGTTACAGGCTAAGGAGAGATGGGCCAAGGCTTGCTGCTTGTAACACCACTGTGTCCCAGGAGGGAGCTAGTTTAAGGATGACATTTTTATTATATGTCTTTGTGCATTTTTTCCTGCATGCGTTTAGAAGCATTGCCCACCTTCATCAAGGCACATCTTTCCTAAGAAAATACTGCCTGTGTGATGAAGCATAAGAATCAAACAAAACAGAAAATTAGAGAGAAGGTTTGCCCTGACAGTCTGTGTCCTTTTAAGTGCACAGAGTAATACAGAAATTTGTGCGTCCTCTGAAGTGACAGACTTCTGTAATAGTGCAGTTTGGCAACTGTGGCAGGACAAATTGCAATGTGTACCTGTGCAAGGGTGCAGCTGCAGCCCAGAGCCTGGCTGCACTGTCCCTTCAAAATGGGGAATCATGGCATTGGTTGTGGATTCAGTATCAGACTGGATTGACTTTGGATATCCGCTCTGTCGTACGAGACATAAGGGCTTCCAATATTTATTTGAATCAGCTTCATTTTGAAATATTTTTGTTTATAAACTTGTTCACTTTTGTCACAGGAGGGACATCATAAAGAGCTATTTAGGTACTGTCTAGGCTGCTCTTTCAGTGCCTGCAATGAATGCTGCATTCATGCTTCATGTTAATACAAAAGGTGCTATTTTTTGTCCTCATGTCTGATGATTTCCTTTTTTCTCAAATGTTAAATAACATGATTGTAAGGATCCAACAGATTCTTAAATACTTCCATGTAAGTTTTCAGGTATTTTCTTGATTGTGTAATGTATTGCTTTTCCTGCAGTACGAGACAGGAGCAGGTATAGAATCTAGCTGACAATGAGTTTTGAGATCAGATTAAGTTGTATCAGGTTTGCTCCCCCAAATCCTCATGGACTGTGCCTGGGGGAGAAAAATCAATGCTCTCTGGTAGAGCTGCTTAAAATGACTGTATTTGACATAGTTGAAATTTCCATCTGAACAAAATTTGAGACTTTTAATGCAAATTAATTGGTTTTCTCATAATCTGAACTACTTTGAAAGAGTAATATAAAATGGTTTTAAAGCTGCAGGACAAAACTTGATGGAAAAATCCTAGAACTTTATTTATGGTCAAAGATCCAGAGGGAGAGGGGGAAAAAAGCATTCAAAACTTAAATTCCCTTTAAAATTTCTGATTTCCTTATAGGATGTCTAAGTATTTAGTGGCAAAAATGTTTGGTCCAATGCTCCTCCTGCATAGGACAAATCTTTGTGTGTTATTTAGTTGAAGCCTTGGGGTTTAAAGAGTTTGTATGCAAAAGACTCAGCTTGAATCTTGGCTTTACTGAAATGCCATATTTATTACACCAGCCAAAGAAATGCAGAACTTGGATAAAATCATCTGGAGATTATAATGCTGCATGAAAGATTAGAATAGCAACGTAAAGAGAAGGTAAGCTTCACCTGGGAGGAGGATGTTAAGCTGTGCCTCTCATAACTGGGAATGAGACCTGAAACATTCATACCAGTAAACAGAAGAACACACTGGGGAACAGCTGTAGAACCTTGACCAGAACTTGTGGTTTCCTGAATGGATGGGTGGAGTTCCTCAGTGCAAAACTGAAGGGCTTGGAGAAGAGGTAATTGGGAATCATCTTGTCGTGCTAGACTGGGAAGGTAAAAGCCCACTAAGCTTTGTCTTGGCCATAGTCAGGTGAAGCCAAGCTGACCACCTTCATCCTGGTTGAGCTGGTCTAGTACATGCTGATCAGCATTTAGCAGAAAGTGGCTATCCTTGCTCTGTGCCTGGAGATACGGTCAGGTGCTTTGGGTGGAGCTCCTCTGCTTTAGATACATGCATAGGTCTGGTCTTTCTTTTCAACTAGAAGCACACTGGTCTCCTGCAGGAGGACCCTTGGGCTTCAAGTAAGAGCAAAGTGTGGGGAAGGTGTATGTGTGCATCTGTGCCGTATCATGTTTTCTGAACATACAAAGGACAGACACAGTTTTGTATTTTTATGCAACCTACTTTGTTTTCTCTCTCTGCTGAGATGGATTCTGTTACAAAGACCTTTGTCATGGTGCTGACAACTGTCATGATTCCAGCCAATTCACTCATGTTGTGGCTTTTCAAGTGACTTGAGTTGTGCTTAATTCCTTTGCCCCTTCTGAGTCTGGAAAGTTAATCAGAAAACCTTCTCTTAATGCTGGTGAGGGGAAAGTGGGCTGACAGGGATTATGAGAATAGGTTGTGGCCAGAAGACAGATTTATACATCTTGTTGGACTTTGGCTGTAAATTGCATGCTGGTCCTGCTAAAACCTGGAGCATGAAGGACTGAGAGAGCTGACACATTTACCCACACCAGCAGTACATATTCTTGGGAGAGGGTGGGAGGGAGTAGCCATTGCTTTATCTTGGACTTCTTTTCTTTGAAGAGGGAAGCTGATGCCACAACCCACTTGGTGTGGTAGATGTGCACCCTTCATCTGGGTCCCAGAGCAAAGGGCAGCAGGGACAGTCAGAGATATAGTGTCAAGGACTCCCCACTTCATTTAGACACTGCTGAGCCACAGCTGCCTTGTGGCTATCAGAAGCTGGACAGGGCTCAGCAGCCTCTCCTCCATGGAGCTGAGCAGCCATGGAGGCAGTCAATGCTGCTCAGGGCAGGCTCTCCACCCACCCCCACCTTTCCCTCGTTCTTTCATCTTCTTTTCTCCTACATCTGGGCAAGCCCAACTGGACTTCATTCTGTAAGGCAGAGCTTTGGGCCAGAGCAGTCTTGCAGGTGGTTAGCGTGGCTGGGGAGGCAAAGCCAGTGTGTTTCAGTGCCTTTGAACTGCTTTGGGGGCTGTTGGAGGCTCTGGCGTCTGGGAGCTAGAGGGGCAGGGGAAGAGTTTCAAAGGAGATTTCAGAAAGAGAAGTTTTGGAGGAGAGAAAGGGTTTTTTTCCTTTTGCATCCTAAAAAATACTCTTTGCACCCAGGTTCTGCTTCTATGATTACTTGCTGCTCAGGCAGCATTGGGTGTGCTTTGCACAAATGTGATGTCTCACAGGAAGGCTTTGAAGTAGCCTCCCACCTCCCCCCTCTTTGGAATGAAGGAGGAGGAGGGAAGGCTTAGGCACCACTGTTTGGAGGAAGCTGACGTTCAGGCTATTGGGAAGATGCTGTGCCCACTTTGAGGGTGTGCACAGGGAAAGGCAGTGTACAGAAATGTACCTTGGAGTGATGCTTAAGCACTGCTCAGTGCCCCCAGTTGTTGTCACAGGGCCTTGCCTGGGTCTCCAGGGCCCACTGCTTTTTCTGAGAGCAGCAAGGCTGTCACACAGCAGCCTGGCATTGGTCACCACCAAAGCAAACTGAAGCCCTTGAAAACCTTTTGGCAGTTTTTGCTGGGGGACTGATGATGGGGACATGTCTGTGAAGAATCCATATTGTCTTGTGAATTTGGGGATGTGTCTTGACTTTACTCTGACGACAAACCCCATGCCTTTGCTTTGTGAGAGTATTTCCACTGGAAATCAAAGAGATTTGAGATACATAGCAAGCTAAGCAGTCATACCTCAGAATAGGATTTGGGGATTAACCGAGTGGATAGTAAATTGAATAGTAGGAGTTAAAATCAGACTGTGCTTGGAAAGAAAGCAGAGATGAGAGGTGCACCCCTGGAAAGCAGTAATGCTAGAAATGACACTGGGGTTATAGTTGCTAGCAAATGAGATATGCACTCACAGTACAATGCGGCAGCAAAGAGGCTGATGTGATTTCTGGGTTGCATAAACAGAACTGTTGTGTCTTGAAGCAAGGAAACATTTTCTTCGTGTTTCTAGCCATGTTTCAGGAGCCTCATCTGAGTGTACCTAGTCTAATTTCTGGAGAACTTAGTGCCCCAAAGATGGCAGCAAATTAGAACAAATTCAGTGGAGCAACAAAAATGATTAAGATGCTGGAGGGATTGATCTAAGAGGGAAGATTAAAGCAACTAATTACATTTAGCTTGGCCAAATGACAATTAAAAGGGAGATGTGATGACTGCCTTAAAGTGTGTGCTTAAGAATGTAAACAGAGAGGAGAGAGAACTGGAAGGAGGGATTGTTTAGTGCTGTTGGAGTGGTTGCTGGTCAGATGCCTGCTCTGCACTGCTACCAGAGCTGTGTATGAGCAGAACCAGAGACTGAGAAGTAGCTGTAGCCAAACAATAGCAGCAAATGAACAAAAGAAAGCACTGAATAGACAGCACAGTTCCTGCTGTGAAATGTGGCAGAGGCTAAAGTACTGTTTCTAGGGAAGTGATGGTAGACACTTGAAGATTTGCTATGAGCAGTGTCCAGAATTCTCCTGGGGAGGAGGAAAAGGGTGTGGTGTTCCCACAGAAGTCCTCCCCCTCTGATTTGCAGGACCCAGAGATAATTTCTCCCCTGTCCTTTTGTCTGTGAATGTGTAGTGTTGCATCCATGCCAGGGTTCAGTGTTTCCAAAAAGATAGTTTGCAGGGTGGAGTGGGAGCAAGCACGGGGATGGGGTAGATGACACCTGTAACAAATGCTGAGAGAACCAAACATGTTCAGTCTAGAGGAAAGATAACTCTGGGTGGAAACCAAACAGCAATTCTGTGAAGGACTGCTACAAAGAGAGGACAGGGGAGAATTATTCCCTTTAGTCACTAAGGGCAGATCTAGAAGAAAGTGGGCCCTTGGCTGAAGCTGAGAAAAGCAGGACCTGTATGAAGAAGAAGCCTGAGTATGGGGTGACAAGGAGGCCAGGAGGGGTGGGGGAATTGTTATGCATGCAGATGGCCAGGGGTGACATGAGACCTTGTTTATCACACACCACAGGCATTGATACAGTAAATTTTCATGTGATTTTGGAGCCTCTAAAATCTTCTTGAGCTTCCAAACAAGATAGAGCTGTGGTACCTTTTCTTGCAGGTTTTTTATTGATATTATGTGTATCAACATATTTATTAATATTTCTGTTTATATTTTTGTTGATTATAGATCTGTTTGAATGCTATCTTTTTCAATGAAAGGTCTGTGGAGGAAATGTACACTTCTTGCAAAAAGTGCAATGAAGGGTTAGTTCCAACAAAGTGTGGATTAGCTGAGGTTTTTTGCCCCTTTGGTATGAATGGGTTGTTTTGAGGAATAAAATAGCCTAATTAGTTTTAAAAAAGTGTACAGTCCTCTATCTCCGCATATTGATAGGCATGGGAAAATTTGAAGCCAGAGCTCTTATCACAGTATTTCTCATCCAGTTGTGCTTAAAAAAAACTGCACATTTTTCATATAAAACCTATTTTCACATGTTAGACTATTTCATACATGGAAGTATTTTATACCTGAAAATGTTAATTTCCTGATCTGCTTTTAAGACGAGTGAATTTCCAAGTGAAAGGAAGAGGTGATGATAAGAAACAGAGCCATTAGCTGGTGCAGTGTCTCAGCTGGTGGCTCCAGCCTCCGTGGGTGAATAGCTGTGTCGATTGTGATGTGAAGAGCATCCTAAATGTATTCTTTTGTGATACCTGTTTGCAGGGCTATTTGTAATATAAGTGTTTCAGCATAGTTCCCTGTAGGACAGTGACTGTCTCCTGGTGTCACAGCTGGTTCCTGGGCAATTTTAAGAGGAATTTCAAAGAGTGACAGGAGCCCAGCATCAGAGAAATGGGTTCTTGCTGCAAATTTGTAAGGACTCTTTTTAAGGCAAAGGCTGAAGCACTGTGTGCAAATGAGGGGCTGTGCTGTCCTGGGCTACAGGGAAGACTGAATTTGTAGTAAAGATAGGAGGCACGTCATCAGGGTCCTCCTATCTGACTGTTCAATTGGCTTTTATTTAGTTAATCAAGAGCTGTGGTCAGTAAAGTAATTTTGCTTCATTGCTCCAGCAGTTTTTTCCTGCAGTAGTTCAGTGGTCTGGCAAGCCCACCTTCATTGGAGGCTGAGGATAGAATGTCAGGCTGCCAGCTGGAGTAGCTGATGCAGGCACAGGTCCCCTGCCTTGCCAGCTGCCCACGGTACCTTCTCACAAGCCTAGTAAGCTGGGCTTGGACAAGTCTTGAGCAGTAGCAGGATTTGTCAGAGCCCATGAGCAAGTCACTCAGCCTACTTGTGCTGCTGCAAGCTGGGACGATGAACACTGCACAGCTGTATTCAAAAGTCACACTTCCTTTTGTGCTTGTGAGGTGTCACTTTTCAGCTGATGATGCCACAGAATCATACTTATTCTTTACTTGGTCTTAGCTTCCAGAGCTCTAGCCTTGGCATTCTTCAGTGATTTGGCACTTACTGAAAGCAAGCAAGCAAGCAAAAGCACCATACAGAGCAGAAAAGCACTTCACAAAGCATATTCTGATGAAGTCAGCTCCTTGAACAGCTGCATCAGGGACAGCAAAGCAGCCAGAAATACAGAAGGGGGAATATGATGGGAGATTTATGCTGGTGAATCTATTGGAAGATCTGGAAGATCTGTGACTAGAGAAGATCTCAGGGCTGTCTTATCTTTGAAGCCCTCATCCCAGACTTCCAATGCTCTGCAGCCAGTGTTAGATTTGCAGGTGTTTTATGTGATATGGAGTTTTGGACGCAGTAAAATCCCATGTCCTCTTAAACAAGTATGGAACGTATTGGTTTTTCCCTAGATTTCTGTCACGGCTTTCCACTTCTTATGTATTTACTTATATAAATTTGTTCTTTTTTCAAAGGTAGCTACTTGGCTCATGCAATTTGTAAGTTGTCAGTGCCAGTGCACTGAGTCAACCACATGCCCTGGACCTGTAGAATTTTTAGGAAGAGCTGTACTCCTGTTGCTGGAGTTGGATGGTGGTGAGGAACTTGGTCTGAAACTCACTATAGCAGAGCAGAATAGTCTTACCCTTGTTAGTTTTGGAAAATCTAAAATGTTACATTATATCTAAATAAACAGTCCTCTAAATGCCTTCATTCTGGAAATGATTGGATTTGAACAATACAAAATGATTGAAAAGAAAGTCTGTTTCTTTCCCCAGACTACCTCTGAGTGGCCAGGTTTGACTCTAAATCAGGATGGAGTTGTAAACTGCAAAACTTTTAAATTGCAAAAGCTTTGTCTAAACACAATCCTCCTCCTTTGCAAAGCTCCAAGAAGCCACTGTTTGGGAACGCAGACCCAGCTCAGCTGCTGGCTCAGGGACTCCAGAGCCGACATGGACAGCAGCACCTCTGAAAGCTTTACGGGCAGAGCCAGCAAAGTGGGACACTGCTCTGGGTGTGCAGTGTGCAAGCCCCTGTTGGCAGGGGGCTGCCCTGAGTCCCTCACCATGCTGCAGCAGCAGCTAAGCAGGTTTCCTGCCCCAAAGGGCTGTGTACCTGCCTGCTCCCCAGCTGCCCTGCTGCATTCTTGGTGCTGGCTTTAGGACACACGTGTGCAGGACGTTCTGACCTGCTTCATGCTCAACAGACAGTGGAAGCTGATTGCTGGGGGCAGCCTTTGGTCTGCCTGCAGATTGGCTTCAGGGATTACATGCAGGGAAGTGTGAACCAGTAGAACTGCAGCACTGATGTACCACGCTTCTGCATGACTTTCTAGTGCTAGAGGGACATGAACTGCATTGTGTGAAATCTTCACAGCAGCAGATGTGTTCTAATTTCCTAAGAAGGCAATTGGCATGTCCAGCTTCCCTTTTTCTCTAGGCTGCAGTGGGAGCCAAAGTCCATAAACAGCACCCTTCCTCTAGCCTGTTTCTAATGTTGCTAATATCCATTCACAACATTTTTCCCTGTCAAGTGCTGCAGGTTGGAAGGATTGGTGGCACCTATGGTGAATCACTACATGTTGAAGTATTTACTTTACCTGTTGCTCTGTAGAAGCTTGAGATCCAGACTCTGAGGTTTTAACAGCTCCCTGCCAATCAGATTAAATATTTAGCAGCAATAGGTTCTGGGCATCACATTTCTGACAGTGTATTTCATGCATCATTTGCTGTAAACGTTGGGAGATTTTTTAGCTACCGCTTGCAAAGTAACTCCCTCTCCACTTTCTCTCCCATTATTATCTCTTCTTTTCACTGTCCCTCTCACTTCTTACTTTTCTTCCTGTCCTCCCTTTCTCTGCTCTGCTGTTTCCTTTCCCTTAGCTTTTATCCACTGATCACTGTTCATGGCTGTGTGGGTGTGTGCATTTCACCTGTCATGGATCTCAGTCTGTGGTGGAGTAGAGGGACTGCCTGCACCTAACTGTGCACAGCCACCTCCTTGGAAAAGTGTGCATTGCTAGAGGAAGGGCACAGGCTGATGGGCTTTTTGGGGAGTAGTAAGCACCTGAGGACAAGAAAAGGCAAAGCATCTCTGTCACCCCTCTCTCTATGATGCAGCTCTATCTGCAACGACTGTCTGCTTTACTCTTAGCACATCTGCTGGTTGCTCTGTGACTCTGTCACTGTGGGGCAGTCCTTTTCCTTTTAGTCCCCTTCTGGCTGAAACTTTTGTAGGAAAAGGGTACATGGGCTTAGTCATCTGACTGAAAGTGTGGTCACATCCATCCCCATGGGATCCCCTTGTCCCACCAGTTGTCTACTTGCAGCAGACTTCTGTGTCAGCTGTGCTGACAGCTGGCTGACACCCTGGTGCTGGGATGAGGCCCATCAAAACCAAAAATCCAGTGAAGGTTATCAAAAAAAGAAAGGGGTATTTTTAGGTGAGGTTTCAGCATCAGATGGTATTTTCTGTAGTAGCAGAGGGTTGTCTCCTAGAAAACAGCAAACAGTAGGGAAAAGACAAGGACATTCCTTTGCTTCCTTGAGGTGCTGGACAACAGGTACAGGTTTCACAAGTACAGAGATTTCACATGTACAAAGTACAGTTGTCTAGTGGTCATCTGAGTTTTCAGGTATGATGTCTAAGGACCTTTAGAGGGTCTCTGTGAAACAAGGATTAGAACTGCCACAAGTGGTGGTTCTGGCCTGATGCTGGGTTGGGGAGGGTAAAGCCTTCTGGGCAAGTGTACTCTGTAGGGAGGCTGGTGCCCTGCGTGTTTTATGCTGCAGAACCTTCCCTAGACCTTGCCCTTCTTTCACACATTGCTTGTCTTGCTTTGATGCTGTTCATTGTCAGCTGTGGTCAGATGGTTTGACTCTTCATTACCCTGCTCCCTTGACTCCTTGGTACGTGCATCTTTTCCACTGCTCTTGCTCTAAATGCGTTGTCTGCTGAACATGTCATTGCAGTCCCACAGGGAGCCTGTGGTTCTTACTGCCTCCATGTTTGCCCTGTGTGACTGCTGCTCTGCATTCCTGTCATCTCACATCTGGTATTCAGCCCCAGCAGCTCCAGCTGCCCTGCACTACCAGTCCAGGAGATGATGGTTAGTGCCAGGGCCAGGTTTTTCAAGCATGTGCCGTGACAAGTCCAAAGCCATCTGGTGGAACATCAGCCTTTTCTTTCCACACTTCTGCTGGCATGGGACATATCCCCTCTTCACACCAGTGGGCTTGAGGGCGTGAGGGAGACAGGACCAATGTTACCAAAGGGATGCTTGGGATGCCTTGCTTTGAAAGCTGGAATGTGTATGAGATTATTTTTCTTTATGAGGGGACTGGGGACCCTCTAGGTAGAGGGAAGAAGTGAGGGAACCCACAGATCACAATAACTAGAGAAGATGTCTCTTCTTCTCCAATCCAATGGGCAGTGAAACCTTTCTGGCTGAGAATCTGCTGGGCTGGGGTATGGCAAGCCAGCTGGTTTGAATACTGGGACATTTGGGAAACTGCTTCAGCAGAGATAGGGAGTGGAAAACGCCTGTAAATTTTGTGAAGAAGAATAGGTAGTGATGAACAAACTGGACTGCTTAATTTCTTGATTTATTTCTCTCTCTTGCTTGCTCTTTTTTTTTTTTTTTTTTTTTTTTTTTTTCTCCTCCCCTTCCCTTCCCATTGCTCTGGGCCCCTGCAGTCCATTCCCTGCATCTGGTGGCTTATTTCCCTACAGATGTCATCTTGGCAGTAACTCAAACCTGAGTACCTCCCTTAGGGAGTTGATGCACTGCCTGAGTGCATTTTCTTTCCCCAGTGTCTGGGTATCTGATACTTTGGATATGAGGTGGTGATTTTTCTTTCTTTTTTCTTTTTAAATATATGGTTTTAGGCAATTGTATTTTATATACAAATAAAAATTACAGCAGTGGGGGGAAGCTGGAAGGCAGATGGATCTGGAGAGGATGGTTCCTTAGCTGCATGGAGGCCAGCCTGGGTGCATGAATCACCTGGAAGGGCTGCACAGCTTGCCCACTGACTCACCTCAGCTCCAGGCCTATTGAGTCCTCCGATTTCTTTAATTAGGAAAGAAGGAATGATAAATGGGTATTGTTTTTTGTCTTGCTGAAGTACCCCGGGACTCTGGATGAAGTGATGACAGGGCCATGCTAGGAATATGGTCAGGGAGGTGGAGAGTTCCTGAAGCTTTGCAGGCTCTGAAGATAAAGTATAAACAAGAGGAAGGGGATCCCAGAACACCAACAGTGTAGTCAGTTGATAATGCATAAGTGTCTTATTTGTTCCAGCTTTTCACTTTCTCCCCTGAGACAAATAGCACTAGGAGTGTGGCAAGAGGCTTCTCTCTGGATGTATGCAGATCATGAACCCCCTGCTGTGGCACACAGTGCCTCACAAAGGTGCTAACACCTGTGCAAAGTAGGTTTAAGATGCTGCCACATCAGATCAAAGGGGCTTTACACCCCTCTGGCACAGTAATAGTGGAAATGAATAGTGCAAAGGGCTCTGAGAATTTTAATATACTTTGTCATCTTCATAAATATAACAATTGACACCGCTGTGTGCAGAAATGCCTCCTGGCTTGGAATCAAGGTCCTGCCACATTGTCACCCTGAACAGGACACCAAAGCAGGGCTGTGTCAGAGAGGTTTAGCATGAAGCAAGGATGGTGTCTAAGGGCTGATTTTTAAAATTTGAACCTGGAGACCCCATTGGGCTGAAGTTCACTTCACTGTGGCCTTGACCTAGCCTGGAGAAGAATCAAAGCTATGCTGAGCAGAAGAAACATGAAAACCCCAAAGTGAGCATAGCCCCAGGAGGTTAGAGGGGGATGAGTGGTGTGCTCAAGGCACTTGGACAGGCAGTTCATATAGACAACTGGGCTTGCTTTATCTACGTCATTTTGGGGATGGGTAATATTTGCAGCATGTAATCTTTGGCTGTTCAGGATGTCAGTATTGGTACTGCTGTATACAAACAAGGGTGAGACGAGGTAAAGACTGTTTTAAGTGACTGCTTTAACATGGTGTTATTTGCCACTATAACCTCAGGGTTACAAAAGTCCTTCAGAGGGCAGGACTGGCACCTCAGTGCTACTGCAGCAGTTCAAGATGGGCAGTGTTATGACAGCCCTGACAATATAGCCACAGAACCCCCACCCACTGTCTGTGGTGTCTCTTCTTCCAGCCCAGAAACAGCTCTTGGGAGGGAGAGCAGCTGCTTTGTGCTGGGTGCTGGCCTCTGGTGAGCAGTAACATTTGGGTTTCTTGACTTAGAAGCTGATTTCCTTCAAGGGCCATCCTAGATGTAAACAGGATGCAACTTGAATTTTGTCTCCACCTTTTCTTTTTCTGTCCCAGGACGGTTTTTGAGTTTTCCCATTTTCAGGAATACATGGATTTAGTGTGTTTGGGAACTGGTGCCATTTCAGGTCTGACAGGGAAGGGGTACAGAGCTGCTTCTCTCATCTATTTTCCACCTTCAAAGAAATGCAGACCTGTCTCCTGGTTCAAGATGCGATGGAGTGCATATATACCTTCTAAATTTATATAAAAATAAACAATGACAATAAACTCTATGTTTATATATAAACAAATATATTCCGTGTGTGTGTGCATGTAAAAATGCATACACACCCTTATTTTACCTTATAATTAATTCTGGCGTGGGAATGCACTAGTCTTTCAACATTGCTCTATGGCAGTGTAATCCAAGAAATAGTGGGAACTGAAAGAAGAAACTGAGCCAGGGTGGACATCTCTTCTCTTGACTCCAGGGCCACTTCAGCCATCATCATTTGTCCCTGCTCAACAGAAAAATTCCCCAAAGCAGAGCAGTTTCTCTCTGTAAATTTGTCAATGACAACAACTACCCTGTGGCTTCCAGAGCCCCTCAAAACTCTATGTTCATCCCAGATGTCAAAATTCCCTCCTTTTCCCTGCAAATATTGGGATACTGCAAGTTCAGAGGTACCTGTAAGAGTCATTAATTAACTGTGGTGAACTTGTCACAGCTGTGTTTCTTCCCCCAGATCCCAGGGCTTCCAGTTGTGGGCTGCTGTAACTCGTGGTCTGGTCTAAGGGCATGGGGCCTCAAAATTACATGTGAGGACTTCTCCATGAATCCCACATTTCTGGCATCTCTGACACTGAAGCCCCAGACAGGACTCTTGGGGTCTGCAGGCTCCTGTATTTTCTTTGGGATTTCTTCCCTCAGATCCCAGGGCTTCCAATTGTGGGCTGCTGTAACTCATGGTCTGGTCTAAGGGCCTCAAAATTACATGTGAGGACTTCTCCATGAATCCCAGATTTCTGGCATCTCTGACACTGAATCCCCAGACAGGACTCTTGGGGTCTGCAGGCTCCTGTATTTTGTTTGGGAATGAACTAGAGCTCCCAAGATTTTTGTCCATACTGTAGAGCCTGCTGACTCTGGTCTGCCCACCTTCCCCCAGATCAAGTTAAATCCAGGCTCTCCATTTTGGAGACCCATGCCTAGGCAAACTCCTTTTGGAGTTTCTGCAAGTGAATTGAAATGGAGCTGGGCTTTACATTTCCACTGTCCAAGAGCTGCTGGAACCAGACCTCCTGGATCTGTGTCAGACCTTCAGGGCAGATCTCTTGATGAAACGGGAGTTTCCTAGGTCTGGTTGGAAGTTGCCTGGAGGATGGACTCTGGTGCCTGAGAAGAGCTGCAGCTCTGCCCCTGAAGGCTGGCTGCCCATTGCAGCTCTGCCTCCCTCACCATTGCTCTTGCTCTTCCTTGCCAGCAAGGCTTGGGACTAGGTGAAGTATATCATGAGTTTAGATATTTTTGTGAGCATAAGCTTAAGAAATGTGCAGTTGCTAACATGTTTCATCAAAAACTACAGGTCAGCAGTGTTTTCAGTTTGAGTCAGTGTGGCAAAGTCGATATTGAGTATCAGGAATTAGCTTGGCAGTTGCCAAGTATTTGTGGTATTACAGGATTTCCTTTCTCTCTGCTCCTAGCTAAACTAGAATTTATTGTCCTCAAGATCTTGGACATACAGGTTTTAATACACTCTCTTGGGATCCTGTGAGTAATGTTGGGTATGATCTCACAAGAAGACATTGCTGCCTTTGGGTAAGTGCAGTGGAAAGCAATAATAATAATCTCAGCTCCTGTAGCTTCTATTGCTTGAGAGTAAAAAGTACTTTAAACACCATAAATAATTAAACATTCCAACTCTATGAGGCAGAGAAGATGCATCTCCATCTTTCTGATGAGGAGAATAAGGCAAAGGATGAGAAAAAACCAATGGCATTTACACTTTCAAAAAATGCTATTGGTTTTAGATGGTGATATGAAGGATTAGAACAAGACTTCACTTCTTGTGATTTGTTCCCTCCATGCTTTTAAGATTTAAACCCAGACAATGAATGGTGTGAATACAAGTAAGCTAAGAGGTAAAAAGGATGGACCAAAAATATGACAGTGTTTAAAGTGAGAAATGGAGCCATGAAAAACAAAAACTGGATTGGAAAAAAATGATGGATGGAGAAACAAGGGTGCTAGAGTAAGATATACATTGTAGCTTGAAGGAAGGCTTAGTCCTCTTATACCATTTTAAAACTAAACTGGTTTTAAAGCATTAATGAGCCAGGGCTACACTTTGTCCATTGTATTGATTTTTATTTACTGGTATTCACTATTGTGACAATTGTTGCATTCTGGTCATGTTATCTCTTACTCTTGCTGCTAATGCTTCTTTTTCCTGCTGCAAATGTAAACTATTGTGACCTTTGTGTAAAGCAGATGTGATCCAAGGGAGCTGAACTGCACCACGATGAAGTCAGTGGTGGAGCTGGGCTGGGAGCTGACATGGGCTGGTATCTCCTCGCATGCACTTGCTGGCATGAGGAGGAATGAACAGTGGAATGAGCTGCTGGGAAAGGTGCCTGAAGTAGCCAGCATCAATGAATTTGAGAGGCTGGAGAAAACAAAGAACAAAAAAAGCGCATGGAAATGGCATTCAGCTGAGCCAAATCTTGTCTGTTTGCACTGTATTGGGTCTTTCATCCCTGTCCCTAAAGCATCAACAGCCAGTGATAAGCTGTGGTGCCAACATGGCTTTGCCTGTGTATCTTTCCTTCACTGCAGCACTGTAAATATGATGGAGTGCTGAGCAGAGGGAGAGGTCAGTGGCTGCTGGGCTGGGTCCCTCCAGTCAGGAGAGCTTTCTGGACACTTTTGATTGAAGGTCTCAGTAAGATGAATTGGCCCTGACCTGTCACACAATTGCAGGCACAGCATGGTCTGGTGCACAGCACTAATGTACTGTGAAAGCATATTGTATCCAGCTGCTTGATAGCTGGTCCCTTACTGGTCATTGAACTCAGAAAGTTAGGGAAAGGGAAGGGAGTTGGGTTGGAAGAAGAAGGAAGGAAAGGAGAAGAAAAATGAGACTACCACATTTTTTCTGATTTGCAGTTATCAGTTCTCCAGTTATCATGGCTTTAGTGTTTGTCATAAAGATCAAGCTTTTCTGAAGTGATGAGTGTTTTTTGGGATGCTTCTGGGTAGGGAGTGTACAGCTCCAAATACCTTCAGTTGCACCCTTTTAGATGTCATACATTTGTCTTGCCTTATTATTTCTCCTGGGTAGACTTTTTATAGTTTTATTTTTCAATAAGTAATGATAACAGGAACAAAAAAGTCCTTTACCAAGGATCAGAGTGAGAAGAAGGGAGGGATCAACAGACAGGCAGTTACAAAGAAGGAGACTCAAACCAAAATTTTCTGGGTACTCCTCTATCATTTCTAGTGGCCTGACCAGAACTTGCCTTTGACTCTTCTTGGCTTCAGTGGCCTTGTCATGCCTATTTCCACATGCTAAACCCATTATCTCAGTCCCTTTCACTTTCAGATTAATTCCCTGTCTTATTTCATAAACAAGGTTGGCACTGTCACAGGGTCCCTTGGTGACTAAACCTCACTTTCCAGTGAGAGAAAGCAGTGGAGAACAAGAGGCCATGAGGCTCCTGGGGGATGTTGGTGGCTCGTGAAATGTGGCAGTGCAGCTTTGTCCTGGACCAGCTCACAGGATGCATCTCTCTCTCCACCCCACTACCTCCACTTAGCAGCTCTTTTGTCCTCATCACATCTTGGTGCTTCAGGGATCAAGTGACCTTTTCTGCCATTTCTGCTGTCTGTAACACCTTCATAAGAGTGTGATCAAGCCTGGTGAGCCCTGGCACTCTGCTTTAGGGCTGTTTCAGATTTGCTGTAGCAGTGCCATTGTGAGCAGAGGCAATGCATATTTTTTCCTACCTTGTCCCTGCTGCATGGATTCCAAAACTGAAATGTGCACCCGTGAAGATCTTTCTTAAGGGATAGGCAGCTTTATGCTTTAAAACTGTATCTGGTGTCATACGTTATATGTGAGAAAATAGGCAGCAAACAGGATGACTGTGTCCAAAGTGCAAGTGTAGTTTGAGGCTCCCTCTGACTCAGATGTCCCTTCTAGAATTCCAGACTTGTAGAAGAAGGAATCACTCAATTTTGGTCTAAAAAAGAAAGTATTTTCTTTTCTGCTTATGGTATGTTTAAAAAAAATATTCTGAATTGGTTTTTACACTGTTTATGTCTGGCATCCAAATAATTTAACACTTGATGTGAGACTTTGAGTAATCAGTGGGGATCTTGGAAGTGGTGTGGAATTTGGCAGCTGCCTTTGAGAGCCAGTGTAGACTCTGTTTACCTGCTCTGTGTTTTCCCTTTAAGGAAATGATGCAGGGAATGAGCAGGTGCTGCATGAGATGCATGAGAGAGTCTGGGAAAAATTAAATTTCCCATTTAATTTTCACCATTAAATCAAAATTCCTGGTTTTTAAATTTTGAAATTCATTGTATCAATCTGTCAATGCACAAAATGCAGAGTTGATTAAAGTTGAATAGAAAACCTCAAATTAATACATCAAATAACGAGAAATTCCAAGGATGTGCTTTTCCAAACCATCCAAGTGAAGTTAAATGTGCATTTCTCATGGTTATTAATGGATCGGAGGTATTTAAATCCCTAGATTTTGGAAATTGCAGTCTTTAATATCCTCATGTTATTAATGTGCTGTCAATTCCTCCTTGGAAATGAAAACTGGAAATGGAGAATTAAGAAAGGAAGGAAGGGATTTTCAAAGGGCTTCAGTTCTATTTAAGAGCAAACCTGGCGTTGCTCTGCGCAGCATTCTGCTGCCTGTTTAAACTGAGTCTTGCTCTTCTGGAGGCAAAGCTGCTGAATTTCAGCCATGCTGAAATGCTGTGGAGGGGCCCTGCATGCAGGATGGTCTCGCTCTGAGCCGAGATGCAGTTCTGGGGCAGACAACAGTTGCAAGTGGGAAATGGTGTATGCCTCGTAAGCTTTGAAATCCCTTGCTTCCAGTGGAGCATACACATGCATGGAGTGACAGCTGTGGCAACTGAACCCTCCAGGTGGTGAGGATATTTCAGTCTCTGGCAGGGAGGACCTGTCTAAACCCTCTAAACTTCTCTAAGCAGGATGCTGGGGGAAGGGTGAGATCCTGGCAGGGGAATAGTGGCTCTAGCCTGGCTCCATAAGCCAGGCTTGCAGAGAGGGGAGCCTGTGCCAAGCCTCTCTGCTCTGGCATTTAGAAGCTGGCACTGGGCAATGCCAGACTGACCTGCTGTCTCTCTTAATGGCTTTTGTGTGTGTGACACTGAGTCCTGCAGCTCTGCACGTGTGTGCCAGTCTGGGTAAGCAGGTCAGACCCGCTCCTTCGCTCCCTCGCCCAGCCATTTCCTTCATTCTCCCTCACTCATCCTCATGAGGATCCAAGGGGACTCGAATTATGAGGAGCAATAAACACAGCTGAACTTTTCCTGCAGCAGAGGAAAGTCTCAAGGGGTGATCAGATAACCACCTACAAGCATTTTCACAGTGGAAACGGTGAGTTGAGAGGGAGAAATGGTTTAGGCTGAATGAAGGAGATGTTATTAAAGTTACAGGATAGCTGAGCAAAGAGAAAATTTAAGCTGAGTTTAGGGATAGGTTTCAAAATATGAGCCATCTCCTAGCAGTGGTAATCTTATTGTTTGAGTTGTTTCAGAGCAGGTAGTGTGCTAAATGAGGTGCTGTGGACAGTAATCCTGAAGTGACTGGGGGAAGGGCAGGACTCTTAAGCAGAGGATTTTAATTTTTGATTTCTATGAATCATTTGGTGTTGGTCTCAACAGAAGGTTGCAGGCTGTGGCTGTATAAGTTATCAGCTGTGATATGTAAAATATGTGGGTGGGAGGAAGTGGGAAGGACACTGGGAACTTACCCGTGGGCAAGCTTAAAATAATAACCCATAGTTCTTCATCTATTGGGAATGATATGTGTCTAATTGATGATCAAAGCATTTTTTGTACTGCCTTAAGTGCAGGGAGAGAATTGCTCTTCTCCTTTGCATGGGATAGAGAAGGGGAAGGACTTTTTCACCTTATTCTTGCATACACCTGTTGGATAGACAAAGGCAAACTAGCCTCTGATGTACCTTACACTGCCCAAGTCAGGCAGGAGTTTGTACCTGGTGTAATAGAGAAAGAACAGCTCTGAAGAAAATAAATAGAGACTACAAGAAAACATATGTGCTATTTTCCACGCAGTGTCTATGGAAAGAGAGCTAACAGTGAGGTAATGAGGGAGCTCCAAGGGCTTTGAAGGCTTTGGCTGGGGGTATGTGATGCACCCCCCAAAAGAGTAAGGCTGACTTGGGAGAAATAAGGGAAAATTGGAACCATTTTGTATGTTAGATAGAAATGGATCTGTGGGATGTTACAGGCATGGACAGAGGTACATGTTGAAGAGGGAGTGATTGTGAAGAATAGAAAGACCTGTCCAAAAGTCCTTAGAGGCATGTTTCTGCCAATGTCGTAGGAGCATTTATAGCCCAGAATGATAATATAAGTGATGTCCAAAGCTAGTTAAAATAAACTAAACCATATTGCAACAAGTTTTCATCTGAAAATACTCAAACACCCTTACCCAGGGTCACCATAATAAACCCTTTTGGTCCAGGTGCTGGATTGTTGCATTCACCACTGTGTATATCACTTCCATTGTCCCCAGTCTCTGCCATCTTTCTGCTCTGAATGTATGGAGATTTTCCTGCAGCATCATTCATTCTGTTTATCAGCACCTGAAGTGTGCAGGTGCTTTCAAGACATCTATCGTGCCCCAGATCCATCTTCCTCTTCTTTGTGTCTGTTGACAAAATTCCTGGAACAACAGGGCTGTGAGCCAGAAGAAGATTTATGGGCACTTCTGTCACCTATGTGGTAAGCAGTAATATGGAGAACAGCAGCACAAGAGTTGTCAATGAACAAATAGCCTGGGCTGAAGGTGTGGTAGGATAATAGTCACAGCAGTGTTAGAAGAAGAGGAATGCCTCTTCAGAGGTATGCAATATGCAGCATGTCTACATTGCAGAGTAACCACGAGATTGAGAGGATGTCCTAAGCTGAAACTGGGTCATCAAAAATCAGAGAGATGGAGAAACCTAGGTGTAAATTGTGGTGTGGATTATAGCTTTAAACCCCAGCTCTTCAGACTAACAGTTGATGAGGTTCCAGTCTGTCCTGCCTCTTTTTTCTCATGGGTCTTCTTAGCACTTCCAGTTTGCCCATAAGGCAGATAGTAGACAAAAAGATCAAAATGTCACCAGTCTTTTGTCATCGGTAAATACAGAAATAATGTTCTTCTTTGATCTTTGGACATACTTGTATTTCCTTGTGTGACAGCCCAGTAGCCACCTAGTGCAATGCTGACTTCCCTACAGCTTCTTCTAGTGCGCTTGTTCTCTGGTGGTGTGTTGGATGCTAGACCCAAAGCACCTTTGAGGTTTTTAAAGTATTTCACAGGTGAGATGGATTTCTTCCTACCTCCAGCTAGATCCTGAAACATAAGGGTTGCTTTTAGGTTCATTGTCTGATACTGCTCAAGCTGTCAGAGAAATGAAGGCAGTGTGAATTAAGATGCTATCAAAGGTGAGCAAATGGCAAAGGGTAATGCTGATGTCTCACACTGGATCTGGCAGGACATCTGTCTTTAGGTGGTAATGGGACTGAGGGTGGTGATAGTGACGAGGTCTGGAATTGGGCTAGTGGTGAGAGTAGGGTTGGGAATTGGCACAGCAGCCGGTACAGATACAGAATTACACAGAATTAGCTGTTGAATTCAGATTCTGTGGATTGAAGTCTAAGCAGGGCTTAGAGCATCAGAGCTCTCAGTGAGCAGAGCCCAAAAACCACTGGGATAGGAACTTCCCTGTGGCCCTCCAATGAAGCCTCCGAGGGGGAGGCTGGAGGTAGGCTTTTCATTCTCCCATATTGAGCCAGTATCCCTGTGAAGTTCCCTTTGATGGTGGCTAGGGCATTGTTCAGCCTCCTGTCCAAAGTATTGTCTTCCTCTTAATTAGGAAAGCTGCCTTCAAGAGAGCTTTTTGTCATGAACTGCAGTATTACCTCACTTCCATTTCTCTTGGTGTCTTGAGCTTGGTGGTTGGGTTTGGGGAGCCTGCAAGCACCTTCCTATTGTGCAAGACTATTTAGAAGGCATGATTGCAGCAGGAGGAGGTATCCGTGTCAGCACACAGCAGAACTACTCCCAAAAAACTGTGACCAGATCTTGTTCTGCCTCAGTTTCTTTACCTGACCTGAATATGGCCTGGCTTTGCTGTGCACTGCTGGAGTAGTAGTCTGTTTACAGTTAGCCTGGTTGAATGCACAGTGACCTATTTGTGTACTTTCTGTATTTTGAAATATCATCCAGAACTACCTCTTAATGCTGAGCTGTATTTTACCCGTGCAGCTTAATAATTTTCTATTAATACTTATCTTAGGTCTGATCCATGTAAAAGTGCAGTGTCAAGTAAGGTTCTCATGATATTTTTAAGCAATCTAACCTTTGGTCCTGGCTAAATTCCAATTGGAATAATTACTGTCTGACTACCTACATTCCTCTTGTATTTTCAATTGGAGAAGTTAGCTTTCACTTCCCATTTTGAAAGTGATTGTGTAACATTGCTCTGCAGCAACTACACGCTGCATTCCCCTACAGTGCTGGATATATTTTATTGGTAAGTAAAATAAGATTATAGAGGTGTAATGATTTTACTGGCATGTTTATACCTAAATATAGATATGTCTGTAAAACCACTTTATCTAATGGCCCTACCATATATTATTTTCTAGGGAGTCAGAGACAATATAATAGTGTGCAGTAATGTGTAAAGGATTTTACGTACCAGTCAGGAGTTTGGGATTTACTAAATTGTTTTGGAGTGCCATAATCACAGAAAATACTTCAAAAACTGCGCTGCCCCACACCACCTCTAAAGGAAAATCTGCTCATGTAAAATACTTGGTAATAAAATATACTTGCATATTTTTATAAACATTCTTGACTGGTGAAATTATACTGTAAAATTATTAAAATTTCTTGAAATGACAAAGGGTAAATGCCTTGTTTTACAGCTGTAGCCTTGTCAGGTGCTTATGAATTTCTTTGTGTGTGAATTTCTCCATCCCCCTTTTTACTGGAAACAGGAACACACTTAGAAGGAGGTCTGTATGCTGCCTTCAGTGCTTTCTTAATTGAGTACCTTGAATGTTTGCACTTGAACACTGTGGAAATCATGGACAAAACTTGTTGCTCTGTATGCAGAAACACATTTTCACAGTAGTTCTGGGGTCCCCTTGATCTGATAGTAAGTGTGTGGTGGTTCACGCCTGCCTTGTCTCTACTAGCACACATTCAAAAGAGACCTGCAGTGAGCCAGACCAGAGGAGGAGCATGAGGTGAGGTTGGTGTTGGGATGTCCTTTCTGTCCCTTTCTCTAACAGCCAGTACATGCATGTGGGCAGCTGTGTGAAGAGTGGCTACTGATGTGAACACAAGTCAGCCCCAAGGAGGGAAGGGATTGTAACACCATAAGCATCCCTGATTTAGTCTTTGAGCAGCTCACCCCTATGCTGCCTTGTGGGAGCTGAATGGTGAAAACCACACTCAGCCTGGGTTGGGTGTGATTTATTGATGTTCTCCTGCCTTATCACATCCCCAGCTCCCATCTTATGAGGGAGCCCAGCCTGGATCTGGTACCTGCTATTCCCTTAGAAGAACTCTGCTGTCTGTCACACAGACTGCGCACGGAGCACCTGACAGACCTCGTGAGCATGACAGATGTGTTATGTGTGAGTGAGAGATGGAGAGAGAGATTTCTTGGCTGGTACAACACAGGGTACCCCAGCATTGCTCTGCCTGATGCAGAGAGGACTTGTGGCTGAGGATCCAAATTGGAGATGGCAGGTTGGCTACCGAGCCACAGACAACCTCCTCTTGGAATGACCTTCTTCCTAGCCCTGGCTGCTCCCTGCATATCTGGCCAAAGCCTGAGGATCTGGCACTGTGCAGATAACTCCATCTTGTATTGAATGGAAAAATCTGCCTGAGTGGGGCACAGACACCCAACAGATTGGCACCCATGTGCTCTTCAGGATCTAGGCTCTCTTCTCCTGCTTGGAGGTAGATGCTAGATATTTATTGGCTTTAATGCAGGTGAAGAGTAGGGAATAGGTTTCTTGGCTGCCATTTTTCCCACTGGGAGAAGCATGTGCTTGGGCATGAAGGCTGACAGCTGCCATGATTGCCTGTGTAGCTCCTGCTTGAATGCTATCTGAGCCCTGGGTTGGAAGGCCCAAGGGCTCAAATACATTATTCCTGGTGGGAAAGGGGCTGGGAAAAACCTACACTCTCCTCCCTGGGCATCACAACTAGCCATTGCCTAACCAACCATAATACGCTGTATGAGTCGGTGCAGAGGGACTGCAGGAGACATATTTTAAGAGAACAAATATAGCATTTAAGTGAGTGAGCAAGAGAATGAGAGACAGAGAGCGTATAGAGTGCATTAAAGTTAATAAAGCATTGCAGAAATGGGGACTGCATTTCACTGTGAAGGAATCTAATTTAGTGACTCGTAATTGGAGGATAACAGTCATACTGGAATGAAGTTAACTGTTCATTTTGCCAAACTCTCAAAGTCTCTTGGTTCTCCTTGTAAGCATCTCTCAGAAAGTGAATCCTTCAGAGAGCTCAGAATCGATTGGTGCTTCACACCCGCAGTCCCTTTCAGCTTCTTAAGTGGATTTGGTTTCTCCGGTGCATATTTATTATCTATTTTATTATCTGCTTATTTATCTGGTAATCTCAATGCAGGATGCATCCTCTCTGCTTAGCATAAGAATGAGGGAGCAGGTGTTGAGCCTGTGTGTTCTTCTGGGCAGGGCAAGATGGGGCCTCTTGGGGCTTTTCCCATGGGCTGGTGTCAGCTAGGGTTGTTTTTGGACTTCCTGCTTCCACAAAGTTTTGCCAGCATTGTCCCTGATGCTGTGGCTTTCTGTTAGTTTGACAGAGGCATGTGTAGCAATGAACAGTAGGGTCCCATTCCTGGGCACGCAAGACCAGAGGTGTAGCACAAAGAAGTGCGGGGCTGGTGTATTTATTTCAAGTGTGCCTGGTTGCTGAAGAACAGAATTCTGGGCATGAGTAGCTAAGCAGGACCTGTTGTTTGAGGGAAAATCTTCTTTAGTTTGAAATGCCTGAAATCTCCTTGGGACATCAGTGTGACTCTTGGTGGGCACACCAAGCAGTGCTAGCTCCAGCAGGTGTGGTGGGCAGATGGGGGGATGCTGTTCTGTTGTCTCTGATATTTACACTGCATGGGTGCTGTAAGAATTAGTTCATTAGTGTGTGTAGAGTGCCTTGAGGACAAAAAGCGCTGTGGAAATGTGAACTATTATTAAAGCGGGACTGGAAAAAGAAAGAGTGATGAACAGTCCCACAGGGAACTGTCCCACTCAGGCAGGGGCTGGAGAGATGACCTCATCAGGTTTTTTTCATCTCTACTGTTGTGATTACCAAATAAAGTGGACATGCTCAGGGAGAAGATTTATGTGCCATGCCTGGCTGTAGTAGCTGAGGGTGAACCACTGTAAGCTCTGTTGGCATTTCTACTTCTGTGCAAACACAGCTGTCATGTGGACTTGGAGGATCCTGATCCAGTTTTGGCCATGGCAGCTGGGAAATTTTGTATTCCTGTTTTTCTTCTTTTTAAAAAAGAATCCTGTATTGGTGGAAAGCATATAGTTGACTGTACTACACACTGGAGCTGTGTGTGTCCTGATGGTGTATGCAATGGATACACACATACGTATACACAGTGACCTTGCCCATTTGTGCTCACTTTATTCTGGAGGGACTGTGCTGAGAAAGGAAAAGGGAGTTCCTATCTGCCTGGTCTCCTCAGTCTCCCTGCCTGTACCTCCAGCACAAGTCCAAACTGATCGCAAGCACCAGTCATTCCTTTGTGTTGAGGGTGAGCACTCTGACATGGGCTTGACATAAGCAATTAATTTCACAAAGACAGCTGATCAGCTGTCAAAGGACAATTCTCTATCACTTTTGACTTGGGTCTCAAAGTGACACAGGACCTGAGAGATGACATGATCCCATCTTCTGCTGACAGCTGTTCTCTTAAGTGATGCCAGACTCTGAAGTAGGGGCTGGACTGGTCTGATCCCCCAACTTTAACAGAGCATGAATGTAGCCAAAGGGCTCAGCATCAGACTGGAAGGATTTTTGGGAGGAGAGCTTGTGGCTGAGCATGATCAATGGATCTACCTTGAAGGCTGAGTGCGAGATTGACTTGTCAATTAATCACTTTGTTTTACTTTCCCCCTTTTTTCTTTCTCACTCAGGGAGTGTAAGAGCCGAAGATGAGGCCCAGGGTGGAGTGCTACTCTCCAAGGTTTTGGCTGGTGCTGGCAGTCCTCGCAACAACAGGGAGCGGGGCCCATGCCCAGAAAAGCCACCCGAGCATTGGCATCGCGGTCATCCTGGTGGGGACCTCGGACGAAGTGGCCATCAAAGATGCCCACGAGAAAGATGACTTCCACCACCTCTCAGTGGTGCCTCGGGTGGAGCTGGTGGCCATGAACGAGACAGATCCCAAGAGCATCATCACCCGCATCTGTGACCTCATGTCTGACCGGAAGATCCAAGGGGTGGTATTCGCTGATGACACAGACCAGGAAGCCATTGCCCAGATCCTGGACTTCATCTCTGCCCAGACCCTCACTCCCATCCTGGGCATCCATGGAGGCTCCTCTATGATCATGGCAGATAAGGTAAATTTAAATGAGCTTCCTTCTATTGCAGACCTGTGGATCCAAACTTAAAACAAAGAGAAGTATCTTATTCTGTGATCCTCAGGTGGTGTCTCATGGGGCCGAAGGCTTGGGGGATTAGGCAGCTTCAGATTCAAAGACAGATTAAAAGAGCTAACTGTGTGTAGCACTACTGAGAAGAGCCTATTAATCATGTGGAATTATCTGCAACAGAGAAAAACTGAGGAGGGAAAGAAGCAGGTAGAAGAGACCCACAAAAGAATCAGCCCTATTCTTCTTCCTTAAGAAGGGTAAAGAGCCCCTGACAATTGTAATTTTTAAAAGGTTTTATTTTTGCTTGTGTTTTACTTTAGAAGAGCCAGGGATCATAGCCTGGGTTTTTTTCCTGCATGTAGCTGGAGGACATTGTGGTATTTTCAGGGATGCTTAATACAGCTCTTACATCTTAATTGGAATATAATTGAATCTTTAATAAAGCTATCCTCTCTATAAAGTGTTCATTAGCTCCTGAAGTTAAATAGGTGTTAGCTGAAGTGACTAACCAGTCTAAACCAGTCCAGCTAAATCTTTCTTTTTTCTACTGCACTACTTTATTCCTTCATGTCACAGACATTTCATTGTTTTCCCAGGCCCTAGCCAGTCTCTAAAGAATTACTACACAAACAAGCCATCCTGCTACTGCTTTTGGACAGGGCAGGATGCAGAGAGGGAGTAGCATCTTTGGCCAGCTAATAACTCTCAGTGAAGCATCCTTGGGGTGCATATGGACCTGATACAAACAGGACATGCAGCAATTCACACCTGAATGTGCATTTGGCCAGACAGTGTGGCTAACAGCAGCCTTGGGGCTACTGCTGCCCAGTGGGAACACGTGAGAGAAGCTGGCTGTCCCTATTCCTGCAGGCTTGAAGCCAGACAGTCAAGGCCAAGGCTTTTATTGAGAAGACTCTCTTGACCATTCTTTGTGCATCCCAAAGAAGTAAACAGGGACACAAGCTCACAGTCTTTTTCTTTTACAGACAGCTCTTAAGTGAGTCTGAGACATTTAACTAGGCAGAATCAGGCCTAATGGAATGAAGGGTGAGAATTGACCTGGCCACTATGGCAGCTTCTCCTCAGAAAGAGATCTAGTGAGATGAGAAATCCAGGCACATTCTCTTTTATTTACCTTGCAAGTAAATAATCCAGTGCAGGCTTTTGAAGGTGCTAACAAATTATTTTCTCACTTTTTGACCAACCGTTCAGTTGCCAAATAACTCACAGTTAGTGTGCAGTGTTATTTTCTCCTATTGGCCTTTAAACTGAAATAGTCACTGAATAATCACGGGCCTTTTTTCTCTCACTCCTTGAATAGTTGCACATATGCTGAAGTCCCACTGCCCCATTCCACCCACAGTGAAGCTTTTCTGCTTTGGAGGCCAGGCAAGCAGCAATGCTGCATCCTGATGCTCTCCTGTCTGCAGTGTTGCATGGTTATCTATGTCTGTGCAAAGGAGGGTTGGAAGCAGTGCTCAAGTGCTGCATTTCACACTTGGGGTGACATCTTACATCTTTGAACAAGTGTGAGAGTTACTGACAGAAGACCTCCTAAGCACTGGGAAAAGTCCTTGTGACTTTGAACATGGCAGGCCAAATTCTGATTTCAGATTCCTGCAGTGCAAATCCAGCACGGCCCCACTGCCTTTGGCAGGATTAGATCAGATTTACGCTGCTGCAATTCAAAGACAAATTTGGCCTGTTGAACTTTGAAAAGATTTTTCTTTCTACCTGTCCCTAGCCTCTCCTTGGGAAGGCAGCATCTCCTGCCACTGCCCTGTGTATCCCACTGGCTCGCTTCTAAAGAGAGTTCTGGCAGGCAGGCAGGCAGCCCACAGGGAGCTCAAAGGTGGAAGCCTTATGAATGGAGACTTCTGTTTTACCAGTCTTTTTCTTTTTTTTTCTTTTTTTGGTAGTTTTGCAGACAGGAGGTTTGCAGGTTATGTACAAAGATCTGCAGTTTTAGGAAAGGCCAAGGTTTCTTTGAAAAATAATTTGAAAAGGCTGACCTTTACAACTTCTGATCCACAGGTGTGTAATCTTTAATGGATAATATTTATTTGAGGAATTGAATTAAAATATGGTAGAGTGTAAATACACTGAAATTCTACTAAAAATACTGAAGTCAGCCTGGTAAGTCCTTCAGCAATTTATTTTTGATATAGGGCCTTGACAGAGGCTTTGCTTTTAATGACTCTTAGTCATATTCTTTGCAGATGAGTTGTGTGGCTGAGGTTTGATCCTGCAAGCATGGAATGCTTCTTTCAGCATCCCCTCAACGCCCACAGCAGTCAGCTGTGATTGAACTTGCTCAGCATTTCACAGGTTCAGATCTGCACTTACAGCTTTGTTAAGCTCCCCGTGTGTTTGTGATCAGTAGTGCCAATGCAAACCTAAGGAATGCTAGAAACCATGAATGTCTTGGTGTGACAGATAAGCCCCTCTTTGCTGGAGTTTAATGCAAAAAAAAAACCCCAACTCCCCAGTCAAACCACCTTTCCTGGAGCAGCATATGCAATTCTGTTTCACCTTCAGTGAGGGTTTAGTAAGTGTTCTGTTAGGAAATGTGGGTCATGTGTAAAAAGGGCTTTGTAATGTATCATGCAGCTGGTAAATTGAGGCACAAAAGGGCAGGCATAAAGAAAAAGAAATTAGGATTTCAAGCCTGAATTTTCTTTTGTCCTGTATATGAAGACAGAAATATTGTATAATGTGCCCTATAAGCTGGCTTTATCTCAGTTAATATTAATCTAGAAGTTTGCTACCCACCAGCTGGAGGTCTAGGCATCAGTGGTAATGGAGACACCAGCTGAGGACCATTCACCCCACCCAATTCAGGGTGCAGTGAAATGCTCATGGGATAGTCCTGTGTCTCCCCACTGATTACTGAAGAAGGCTGTACCTCAATGTGTTCATGATGTCTCAAGCTAAATGCCATGAACCCTGCCCTAGGTGTGACATAGCAAGTGGAGGTATGTTGATAAAAGTGTAACATCCTTTTTTCCTGATTTTTTCAAACTCACATTCTTTAATTTGTATTTTATTAGATTTTGCAAATGTTTATATAATTTGTTTTCCCTGTATTTTGCCTTTTTCCTCTGAAAAATAAGTATACGGGAATTTACATGTTTTTGCTGTTTTTGCTCTTTGGTGCTCGTGTCTCTAATTCCACCTGCTTACCTGTTACAGAGTGTTACATTTAATTTCTGACTAATCTGGCACAAGAAGAATGTGCCCAGATGATCTGTGTGCACACTGTGATCTGGGTTTAGTTCCAGGAAAACGGTGAAGCAGAGACACACGATGTGCCTCACTCGAGCTCTGGAGAGGCCGCTTTGCCGAGTGAGAGTTCTGTCACAGCCAGTTCAGTCCCTAAAGCTGGATAAGCCTGCCAGCAGTGGCTCCAAATGGAGTGAAGAGCAGCAGTCCTTTTGTTGGGGCTGGGGGCCTGGCAGTGATGGCTAAGGGGGAGAGACTGACCCCACATCAGTTCCTCTCAGAGGGGCAAGGCTGTAGCTTGGGACAGGGTAGAAGAGTGCTCACACTGTTCCAGCTCTGTAAGAAAGCACCTTATTTTGTTGCTGATTCCTGAAAAGGACCAGGGCAATAGCATCATCTCACCAGGACCTGTGATTAAAAAGGCAATAGCATTGATCACTGGTGATCTGCGTGCAATCCAAAATAGATGAGATGGAGAGGAGAGACGTGTGCACCACCTGCAGAATTAGGTTTCTGTGGTCCAAAAACTTTGCTCGTGGAAGCTTGCTGGTCCCTTCAGTTTGCCTGATGTTGCTGCAATGACCTGACTTTGAGGCTTTGTGTTTTCTGATTTTAAGCATTAGTTTATATTGTCCAGAGGACTGCAATGCACTTCTGACCAGAGAGCATATCTGCTGGCCTTCCAGCATTGAAAATAATTTATGGTTTCTCCCCAGTTGTTTTGAAAGGAGAAATTAAATTGTATGAGGATGCCCCGTGTTAGGAGATTATTGGTGAAAGTAAATCTTCAAGACTGCAAACCAAACTTCAGTTCAGATAACCACACAAACCAGTATCTTGAGTTGCATTCCTGAAACTGGATATCTGACTAGGCTTTTTTTCATTTTTGTTTCCATATTACCTAAAATCAGTTCAGCCCAGAGCTAGGAGGTAAAGGAGGAATCCCTGAAAAAAAAAAAAAAAAAGGAAATAACATAAATAACATTTACGAATGTACATTTATAGGTATTTCAAGGGAAGGGTAAATTGTTATTCTGATTTACAGTACTTACTGTGTTGGAAAAGATTTAGCTTCTTGCTTAAAAAATGACCACACCATTTGCCTGACTGGTCCATTTTCTAATGATAAACTATTTATTTGTTTTAAAATAACAGACAAAGGCAACTTGGTGATAATGAATGCAGAAAAGCTAAGAACAGAAAATGATATGGGTTCTCTTATAGCACAGCTGATGGCCATCGTTTTTGCTGGAACTGTTCCTCATTACTTCTCAACAGTCATGTTATTTTGCCGGAGATTCTTGTCTTGTGCAGCTTTATAGTAACACAATGGTGCACAGGCAGAAGACGAAAAAATCTTGGAGGAAGAGGATGGTAATGTTTTCCCAGGTGAAAGTCAGTCTCCTCTGTCTCTGCATCCCTTGCTGTTCTCTCCAGGGCTTCCCACACAGGGATACACGCAGTATGCATCAGCATGCTGATGGAAATAAAACGGTGGGAAAGAGTGATCTGTTACTCAGCTGTGCCACTAATACAATTTATATGAAAGCTGCATAAAACGAACCTGAAATTTAAAATCTGTTCTAGGCCAGATTCTCCTTCCTTTTTTTCACACAGCGTGGAGCTGGCTTTTCTCTCACTCCCTCCACTAGCCTGCTCTTTTTTCTGATTATACCAAAGCCGCGATGTTGTCTCTGCCTTTGTGTCCCCACTTCACAAATCCCTGTCCCCTTTATTTTGGTTTTCGGTAAAATTTCCAAGACACGTTGTCTCTCTCCTTCAATGCCAAAGGTTGCTGTGATCACTCTGTGTTTGCGCCATGCTGTTGCAGCTGTAATTTCTTTGGTGTTTCGGTGGAAAGCAAGTCCAAAGTTGGACAGTGGGAGTAAAGCACCAGGGAAGGAGAGCAGCTGTTGGCCAGAGTGCAGCAAAGTGATGCTGCAGGTACAGGGAAGCCAAAACTAGTTGGATAAGCTGAGCACCTAGATAGACACTGAAACCAGGACAAAGTCAAAGACACTGGGACAGTGCTGCTAAAAGGAGAACATCTGTAATTAAAAGGAAAGCACTTTCACTCTCAGGTTTTCAAAGGTTAAGTAATAGGGATGCAGAGGGAATGAAAACCTCATTTTTTGGGTGTAAATCTGTTTCATTTCCATTAGGAATGACATCTGAAGTTTTTGAAGCCCTTGTGTGAAGGAAATTCAGTAAAAAAAATTTAAAAAAGAGTTAAGGTTCCCTTTGAATGGATTATATGAATTCAAGTAAAATAAATTCCAAACAAAATACTGATTAGAAGTGGGGGGGGAGGCACATTTTGATCTGCAGACATTGAAAGATTTCTATCCCTTTTTCCTGCAAAACCAATTTATATGCAGTTCATGTAATTTCACAAAGTGTTTTTCATTTCTCTGAAACTGCATTTGATGATAGTAATAGTTTAAATGTTTCTTAAACTTATCTAGTGATTAGCAAAGATGAGTTTGATTTTAAAAAATAAAAAAAAAATCAGCAGTTTCTCTCCAAGCTCTTAATAATTTTAAGGACATGATTAATACACTTATTTTGCTTTTAGTACTCTGTTGTTTCCTTTTGCTGCCAAAATAAAGCTCTCTGTAGCTCACAAATAACAAACAAAATATAATGTGTTCTCAAATTACAATTCTGCTGCAAAGGTTGGGGAAGAAGAATAAAAGGTAAGTCACAGAGACATAGACAATAAAAGGCAGAATTGTATGCCAGTGTTGTTTTTCCCTTGTATACACATGTAATAAAAAGCCAGGTGGGTCTGTAATTTATGTTTACATCTGTGTCTAATCAACCCATACAAAACAACATTTTCTTTTCTTCATATCAAGAAAGGGAATATGGGCAGCATATTTTTGAAAGTTTAACACCTGAGGATTTCCCTAGAACTATTTTTATTATTTTACAAATAAATTACAGCACTTAAAAACCCTCAGATATTATGAAACCTGGAAATGAACTTTTGAGAGGTCTAACCTCTCCCCAGTGCCATTAAGTCCTTAAATGTGAACTCTTATTTTCTAAGCAAGAGCTCAAGTACTCTCATTAGTATTATTCCAATGAAAATATGACTTTTCAAAGAAATGTATAATTTCTTTTATTAATTATCCTATTAAAGTAGTGTACTTTTGTGTGGGTTTTTTTGTGTTTGCATTTTTTTTTTAATTTTTAAGGCTTTCCTCAAGTTCATCCCAAATTTTCTTGCGAGGAACTTAATTTCAAGGCCTCCACTTTTTTTCTGGGGTATTGTTTTCAGGAGTCGCAGGAAAAAAAATGTGGAGTTGATTTCTTTCTTTTTTATTTATCACTTAAAAGCAACAAGAAAACCTCTTTAAAAAACAAAGAAAACAATTCTTATGGCAGTGTAACTTTCTGTAAATTATCTCTATTGCTTTTTCCCTCCTGATAATTGATACTGGATGGACTTCATGTTTGCCCTGAGCCTTGGACACCTGATGCTTGAAGGTGTTACCCGAGTTTGGGTGTCAGAGAATCGGGAAGGAGGAAGCCTGGTGCCCTGGTGAGACTCGTGCCCTGCTGAGGTGCCCCGGGACGCCCTGGGCAGGGGCAGTGCTGAGGGACAGGATGGCCATACAGAGGTGTGGGTGCTTTCCTTCAGCAGGACTTGCCTCAGACAACAAATGTCAAGCAAAAGTGAAGTCTGATTCCTTCCCATCAGCCTTCTGCAGCTATTTATAAGCTGTTTTGTTTCGGGTCATAGGATTTTTCCTCCAGGAGTACAGAGTGTTAGTTTTCTTCTGTTGTTATAGTGATGTTTTCTTTTGAGGGACAGAAGACCTTTCCTTCCTTAGCTCTGCACGCAACTTCTGCAACCCACCTGAGGTAAAGAAAAGGTGAATTAACCTTGTCACTCCTATTGCTTAAATGTGATGTTGCCACTGTCTACCTGGAAATAGAACTGTTGAACTCTCTGTGAGGAAAACATTGATTTCCACCCAGCTTAGACCTGGGCGTTGTTGGATTAAGGTTTTTTTAACACTAGGTGTTATTATAGTGAGTTGCTTGATGTTATATGGGCTACTTTTAATTTTTGAGGGAAAGTTTTGTAAGGTTTTATTTTTACAAATGAGTGAATATCTTTGTGGGAACTTATTTAGGTTAGCAACTTTATTCTTAGGGGGTACTGGGGTAGTATAATTTGTACCTTGATTTTCACACTAATGATATTTAGGTACATCTCCAAATCTGTAAGCACTTACCTGAAGAAAATCTGGAAGCTTGATGAGCTCTGACCAATAGTTATTTATAATCTTTATCACAACCCCTCTCTTCAAAACAAAAAACCCAACAAAAAGGTCTTTAATCAATTTGTGCCATCCCCAGCCGGACAAGGAGATTAGTTTCTTCAATCTGGACAGGCAGTCCTTTATTACAACCCCAAGCAGTAACTTGTCTCACAAAATCTAAATTAATTACACTCAAATTTGTCCCTACCCTAAACTGGCCTCAAAATGAAATTGAAAACACCGAGTGTGAAATTGCCTGATGCTGCTGCTTTAGATCTGCGTGTCATTCCCCAGTAACCGCAGGACAGAGAGAAACAATTCTTTCCAGGGAATCTCTTATTCTCTTTGCCTTTTATTTGCCTCATTAGCCAAGTTTGGAGGGGATGGATTATGAAGGAAGCTAAGTGAATTACGTATACACAGGGGGCTGGAAAAAACAGGGTAAAGAAGAAATAATTCTAGTCTGTGACCCTGTTAACAGTCTGGAGGAGCTGATATATGAAGAAAGAGTTAAACAGCTGTATGTGTGTAGTGTAGATTGGCTGAACAATGAGTCAGGGTGTGATTTATATACTCAGTGAATAGAGGTGGACTAATATTAGAGAAAAAAATGCTTAGTGTAGCTGCCAGAAGCAGACATAGGAATGACAGGATAAAGTTAGAGAAATATATTAAATTATGATACATCAAATGATAATATTAATGGATATTATATACATATGTGTATCAAGAAGGCGGCTCAAACACTGACTTAGGAAGTACTCCAGACTTCTTAGGGAAGAATATGGAAACCATGTTTCTTCAGCTGTTTTCAAATAGGACTGAACTAAGTGCTGGAGAAGATGCTATATAGATGAAGCAGAGGAGAAAAAGGATAAAGAAGATGAAAGACAGATAGGAAAACATCCCCTGAACCTAGGATCATGGGGAGAAAATTAAGGGGAAAAAAAAGAGTAAGTTTGGAGAGTAAGGAAAAAAATACTTTAAAGGTTCTGTAGAAGCAATTTTTCTCTGTGCTTGGCAATAGCTTTTAGCTGTGTATCTGTGAGGTTCCTGATAATAACAATAAATGTAGGTTTCAGAGGAAGGAGAAAGACAGGAATGAAGGATGTAGAGAGTCCAAGGGTGAGTGGACAAAAAAGTAAAGGAGGCAGGTACATGCAGTGAGGAGATTTGATCTAAAAGGTGCCAACAGAATCCAGCAGTTCTAATAGACCCTAGTCCTCACTGCAGCTCTGCTATAAAACATGACTGTAAGGCACTTGCTCAACTGCTGTCTACAGCAATTTGCCCTTTACAAGAAGACCATAACAATGTTTTTGTGAAGTTTGAGCTCTATAAAAGGCAAAGGTGACCTAATTACTAGGAAACAATTACTGGATTTTTCTAACCAAAGTAAATACAATGCTTGAGATGAAAATCTGGACTCCAGGAGGAGAAGCTTTAACCCCCATTAGAGGTGGTGGCTGAATAGCTGCATCATGCTGGAGAACTCATTTTATGCAGAGCTGATAGTACCATCTCTTGTAAGCTTGGTCAGCATTCCCCATTATAAAATTCTCTTGGGGGTTTCTTGTAATGTTGCCAGCCTATGACTGTTTGAGCAAAGTTTCCTATGCCAGGTGTATGCCTCAAGCTGATTGATTTAATTAGATATTTATTTGGAAAACAAAACATCTCTGTCTGAAAATGTGGCACAGAACAATATGTGATTTATCTATATCACAATTGCTGTCACATTTTCCTCCAAAGGTTCTGCCTGATCACCACAAGTTCTCAGGTCTGGAGCAGGGGTGTCTTGCAAGGAAGGACTTGTAACCAGAGGTGTGCTTTGGCTACCACTACTTGGCTGCTCCAAGTTTGGCCTTGTTATACGTGTAAGAAACTGCAGATGTGAATGGAGTCTTTTTATATGTTTGCCACATCTCTTGCAAAGAACTCGTCCTTGCAAACTGTGCTTCAAAACTGCACCTGGCCCTGGGGGCTGCTGGAGCTGGAGGTCTCCTGTGGGATCCTGGTGGGATCCAGCCAGCAGGAATGTGCAGTGCAGCAGGGAATCTGGGCAGAAATGTGGGTGGGGTGGGGGGCATGTAGGGTATTCTGAGGAGCCACTACTGAGGGTGAGTAGAGTATGAAAGAGATCCTGATACAATTAGAATGGGCAGGGGGACTGGATAAAGGTAGGAAACAGGAGATGGTGGATGGGAGAATGCAGAGAGGGAAAGAGAAATCTGCTCAGGTTATGCTTCCTTGTTGGCTGTAGGAGCAACAGCCAGGGAGCACAGGGGGTGACAGAACTGCTGAACACATGGGATGAGGAGTGTGAAATGGGAGTGGAAAACCTGTCAGGCAGAAACTGCAGTTGAGAAGACCAGATCTGGGCCGGGGCAGGCACAGGACAGTGGGATTGGACAGCGATGCTTTCCTTGAGTGTGCTGCTTCCCTCCAGCTGGGCAGAAATATTCCCTTCCCATTCTGCCCTGAGCCACAGAGGAAGTCAGAAGTGACTCTGCAGGGTGACTGGGACACTGGCATCAATGCTCCCTGCTGGGGCAAGGCCAGCGGGTCTTACAAAGTGTGCCTGGGGCTGGCTCGGCTGTGCACTCCTTCAGCCAGCACGCCCTGTTCCAGGGCAGGGGGAAATGGGCAGGGGGAAAAGCTCCCTGCCCAAGGAGGGGGCAAGGCTCTCACAGGCTCCACCAGCTGCCTGGCTTGGGGCCAGCACAGTCGGTGTCAGGCCTCTGTGCTGGAGGGGATCAGCTCCATGATGGAGCTGGCAGCTCCATGCGCGAGTCCTGCAGCGCTGTGTCCTCACTCCTGCTTCAGCTCGCTCGCTTTCTGCAGAGGCAGAGCCCTGTCCTTGCCCCCCTGCTCCTGCAGCAGTACTGAGCTGGGCGGTGAGGAGCCAGTGGCCCTGCCACAGGGCTGGGCTGAGCATACACCAAGTCAGCAGCCCTGCTGGGTCTCAAATCCTGCTCTGTACCTATCCTCATTCCTATCTTCTCCCTTCTCCTGCTTTCCTTCCTTTCACCCTCTCCTGTCTGTCACTCTACCCATTTCTTAATTCTTGTTTGCACTGTGCTTTGAAAATGCAGAGTGCTGTATAAATGTAAAGTATTATTATTATTTCTTCTTTTTAATTAGCATCCCTCACTCTCCCTTCTCTTGCTATTGTGGCTTCCAGAGAGAACGTGTGGGCTTACATTATTTATAGCTGTGTGAGAGTAATTACAGAAATGATTTAATTACTCAGCTAATACCGTTCTCCACATCACCAGCTTGACAAGCCACTGATCCTCTCACCACAGCCGAACATGCAGACTAGCATACATGTCATGGTTAAGTGGGTAAGGGGAGGCAAAGCTTGGGGAATGATTTGTTACAGCCCTGCTTGTCGCTGATCACTTCCCTGGGCTAAGGGATGAGGCTGCTGATCTCTCAGGGGCTCGGCCTGGGCCAGAGTGTGGTGTCACCTCAGCTGGGGCAGAGCTGCCCCCAAGGAAGTGTTGTACAGTGATGGTTCATGGCTCCCAGTGACAGGGGCTACCTCCAACACAAACCTACTCAAGCTGAAGATTCAATATTTGGTGTGCTGCATTAACCAGCGCTTCACATTTATCAAAGGTCAGAGATCTGGCACGGTTTTGTTTTCTTAACTTCTATTTAAGCCTGCCAGATCAGAAGGTAGAGTTCATGCACCCTGCGTGGGGTCAGAGTGTGAGATAAAATCATAATTGCCAGAAATGTTCTTTCTTGCAAGTGGCCACGTGTGGGTCTGACCCTCTTTAGGTAAATGAGCTTTCCCTCTGAGGGGGATGGCTTCTTCTTGCTGAGACTCCTGCCATGGGAAATGAAGTGTTCCCATCGCTTCCAGTTCACAAAGACTTGTGAAGAGCAGAGAATGTCCTGTTTCTGGTGCAGTATGGAAGGAGTTTGAGCAAGGAGAGTACATGCTTTCCTTCAGGGCATGCACCGAGCAGATGGTTACCAATACCTTTTAGTTATCTACCAGAGACTGTTGAAAAAAGCCCCACAAACCACCTTGTGAGCTCAGGAGAAATGTAATGAAAAAGATTCTTCTCTGACAGCACTGTAGATAAAAAGGAGGGGTCAGTGAATCCTTAACAGAGGAGACAATTGCTTGGGAAGTGGAGAGAGAGGCTCTTGTTGGATTGTGGGGTATTTTTCAGATAAGGGTGTATGGGGAAAACGTTTCTCAGAAGTGCCTGCTTTCCATGTCTCCAAATTGCCTGGCTCCATTTGGGCTCCTTCATGGCCTGGGCTGTGGGCCAGGTTCAGAGTGTTCCTCGCCATGGCAGGGCTGGGTGGGCGGCGGGAGGCTTGGGAACAGGTGGCACCGAGGCTGGTGGAGTGGAGCGCCTTTTCCACGCGGCACCGGCTGCCAAGCTGCAAGGCGCAGGACACCTGGTATCTGAATGGGCTCTGCCCACCTCCCAGGAAGCGATGGCAATCAAAGAAGTAGGCTGGAGTGTTTTAAGTGTGAACAGTGAATATAGGTCTTTCTTTTTTTTCAACATCCAACATGAGACAGGTTAAGGCAGCTTACATTTGAGAAGATGCTGGATGTCTCCATCTTCTGGAATTTGAGACTTTCATGGTGTATCTCTGAATGGACACTCTGAGTCCCTCCCTCATTGCTTTTGCAAATGCACACTAGACGCTTTTATTTGTTTTTCCCCTTATTTGACCACTTGAAAGTGAATTTTATGACCTAACATTGGAACAGCTTGTTGAGAAGACAGCAAGCGGAATGGCAATGGAACAAGTAATTTTGTCGGCTCCCAAATGAATGAATCCTGTTTTCACTGGATTCACATCTCACAGTTAAGTGACTCTTTAACTGAATCATATACTAAGGCTATAATGTGAGCTTAGTCCATGGTAGACACCAGAGTGTCCACAGAGGTGAGAACTTGAGCTGAGTGAATATATTTCAGAAGAGCTGGACTCATCCTTCCCCCGTGGTGAAAACCAGAGGCATTAAAAGGGTCTCATTTCTTCACCCACTGCCTTGTATCAACTAGGAGATGACCAGTCCAAATAAGTGCGTGCAGCCACAGCAGCTTCAATTTTTCAGGACCTGTCTACACCTCCTCCCTGAAAAATACCATTGTCCCAGATCACCTATTGTTTTTCTCCCAGTTTTCACTACACCTTTTATAGTCGCTGGCTGGCACAGTTATGAGAGAGCTGTACTGTGGTGGCCCGAGGCTTCTGTGTATAGGGGCTGTTCACCACAGGCATGCTGCCAGCTCAGGATGAAGTCCATTTGATTGCCTAGCGAGCCTTTGACTGGGAGTGGGTGAATCATACACACTGCTGTGGGGTCAGACCAAGGCTTTGGGACTGCACGCAGTTGCAGGCTGTATTTCGTAGAGCACTCCAAGAATTTAATTCTCCTTGAGTCCTCTGCTTCTTTGTCAAATCAGGTGGAAATTGGCCAGCAGGTTCAAGAGTTACTGGAAGGCCTGACAAACACACAATCCCCAGGTTTGCAACAGTCTTGTTTCCTGAAAAAACAAGCTAAAAAATGCACATAGCACTGTGGGGGCGTCTCGGGAGCTGAGCTTTCGGCATGAGTGTCCCGTGTGTGCACACAGCATGTTCTGTGTGCACACAGTATGTCCCATGCCACACACAGCATGTCCCATGTGTGCACACAGTGTGTCCCGAGGGCGCACAGTGTGTCCTGTGCCGCACACAGGGGTCCCAAGCTGCACACAGGGTGTCCTGAGTGCACGTAGTGTGTCCCGAGCACACACACAGGGTGTCCCGAGGGCACACAGGGTGCAGGGCGTCCTGAGCACACACAGCGTGTCCTGTGCCGCACACAGGCGTGTCCTGTGCCACACACAGCGTGTCCCGAGCGCGCTCGCAGCGCTGCCCGCTGCCGGGCGCTCCCTGTGGCCCAGCCCGGGCCCGGGCGTGGCTCGCTCTCGCACGGGGCACATGTGTGCGCTCTGTGGCTCACGCAGGCACTGGGCTGCGGCAGCCAGGGAGGCACGGTCACCGACACGCGCTTGCTCAGTGTCGCATGCTCCTGTCGGTGAGCTTTGGAAGGGGAACATGGCGCGAGGCTTGGGGATCTTAATATTTCTGTCCCACGACAGACCCCCTGAGAAAAGAAATTAGCCTGATGACAGGAGCAGTAATTGGATTATTCTGTTAGTATCCTCTGTGGAAGAGGAAAACATGTGCCTTTAACTGTATTCTCAATGCAGACTTAAAACTTGCACTTAAAATGTGAATTGTGCCTTTTTTCCTTCATAACTGTCAAGCAGACATCTGTTTTCTGCCCCACTTTTTTTTCTTCCTTTTGACTGGCTAAGCTTTCTGACTAGCTTTATTCTTAGCCTTGTGGCAAGCCTACAGGAAACTGTGGTGGTTTGAGTTCCTCACCTGGCGCTGAAGATCGAGGCATACTCTAATCACTGTGTGCCTCGGGTGCGCTGAGGAGGGGCCAGCCTGGTGATGAAAATAAGGGAGGATGGATGCCTTGATCTAAATTAAGGAGTGTGCTGAATGGGCTGAAATCCTGGGAATGGGAGAGTTGGGGAGATCTGAATGATATAATGAGATAAAATGCAGAGCAGGGAAGTGCCCAGCAAACTTGGGCTGTACCTCTGACCATGGCTCTCCGGGCTAATCTCTGCAGCTGCAGTCTGGCCATTGAAATGTCTGTAATGGGACTGACAAAGTTTTGGAGTATGTGCATGTCTGCAGGGGACAGTGCTGCTGAAGTGGAGGGAGATAAAGTGGAGCTGAACAAAGAGTGAGCCAGTCAACTATCTCTTTCTGTTAGTTTTGGTCATCTCAGAGACTCCCCAAACCCATGTGGCCAGCTTCTATTTTGTTGTATAACTGTGAGGTTAGTTTTGATGTGTTTTAGGAACATCCAAATGTTTGACACAGCCATTACCTACCCAGAGATTTAATTTTTTTGATAGTCAATTGGTTCTTTAATTTGGATTTAATAAGTCACTTTGTGCTCCATTAAATAGGCCTTCATGCAAAATATTTAATGCCAAAGTGTGCTCGCCTGCAGATGGTGGAACAGCTTCATTTTGGGAATGGCTGGAAATCTCACCAGGCTGTGCTGGTGCCCATGGTCCATTTTCCCCCAATGAGCCATGCTGCCATTAACCTTTGCTGTCTCCATGTCCTGCTGTGAGACCGCAGGGCTCATCTTCACCAGGACTTGTCCCAGCCATTCTCTCTGTTTCATCCCTCTGCCCTTGTCTGATCAGCCTTGGAGGATTTTATGTGCACATGTGGATTTGAGGTTTCAGCTGCTTAATTGTTATAAACTGAAGTGTGGCTGGCTGCTTTCTCACCAGAGGGTGGCAAAACCCATACTGTGATACTGACCACTGGAAGGAGAAAGAGAGGTTGTGAGTGATATTTGTTTGCTGTGCTTAGGACCATGTTTTTGTCTGACAATGTCACTCAGTGGTCAATATACTGGTCCTGCAGTCTGTTGCTCTATGTCTTGAGGTGTGCCTATAATAAAACTCAGTAATTCACAGTACAAGCTGTGGGGAAGAATTTTGTGCTGCCAGGGAGCCAGAAGCCAGCCAGCAGCTCATGCCGTTCTGCTGCTACACAATACGCAAATCTCTTGAATCATACATTGAAGGCTTTTTTTTGTTTGGTAATAGTGGAGTGAGTTTAGTTTTTCCATTTTCCCTCTCCTGGTCTAGTCTAGACTAAAATACTAGGGAGGGGATTATCTTGCTTGGCTTGTTTAGGTTTCTGTGGCCAGGAAGAAATGGTTTAGTACAGGAATGGGTAACAGCACCTCGGAGAAATGTGGCTGTGTCTTTGTGTAACCATGCTCAGGCAGAAGCATGTCCTGTCCTCAACACTGAATCCATCTCTGCTCTCAAGGAATCCTTTTGGCCAAATGTTTTGCTGCATTTGATGAATAAATTGGATGGCGAAATGAGGTGACATGAGTAGGTTAGATATGAGTGATGAGGATCTTGCCTTGACAATCAATTTATTGCTTTGCACTTAGGAGTCTGTAGGGCATGGTCCTCTGGGAACTTATCCACTGGGATTAGTACCTTCAGTTACAAGGAGATAACCTCCAGAAGATAAAATATTTTCCTTGCCACTCACCTGGTCTTGCTATTCTTCATACTGGTCTACCCCCATGTACGAGCACCCTGTAAGGTATAGCTCCTGCAGGCTTGGTGGGACCTCTCTTAAAGACTGAGAAAATGTAACAGAACTGTGCCAGAGGTAAGAAAAGAGATGGGAAGATCTGCTGAATAGGGGTGTTTGACAAAGGGCAGCAGTGCAGAGGAAGGGCATCCCAAGTGTGAGGGTGGAAGGAGGCCAGGGTGTGGGATCAGGAAATTTGATAAGATTTTCAAAAGAATTCATAGACTAAAGCAGATAGAAAGGGCTGAGGGTGAGATCAGATAATTAATTGACAACTGCAGAGATTCATGTTCCTCTCTCAGCCAGCAGTATGTGCATTGTGTGACTTACAGTGAGCATATCACTCCTGCTGCTTCTCTCACTTAGCCCATGGCCAGATGTGCTCAGCAATCCCAGATCTCTTACAAACATCCTGTATGTGCTTTCTCAAGGCTGTGGACCAGAGGTTGGAGCTCCTGGTGGTCACTGCCACCCTGTATCATGTTGCTGCTTCTTAGGTGAGATGTGCTGCCACCCTGCAGTGTCCCCATGTGGTTTACCATGCATTGCCAGTTTCTGCCTTGTCCTGGAAGGACTTGGTAGGGGACTTTAAGAAAGGAACAGGGGTTCCAGTTGCCTTTCCTCCCTCTGTTGCCCAGTAGGCAGGATCTGGCCCCACTGCTGATGAGCACCAGGCTGGGGAGGGAAGGCAGTGCAGGCAGTAAGGAATGACTCATGACTCATTCTCCCCAAACAATCAAATGCACAAGAATGTGTCTGCAAACTTAAGACTCAAAAGGTTCACTTCTGTTTCCAGAGTACCCCAGAGGAAAGCTCTTTGTTGCCAAATACTTTCCCTTCCACAGTCCCATTATTTTTTCCCCTTAGTATTTTCTCTTAATGGTTGAATCGTTTAACACCACATATAAAGTCGTATTTGGCCGCTCTGGGGCGATTCTGGGTTGCCATGGCAATGAGCCCTGTCTCTCCAAATTAGGACATTTTTCCTGCTGCCTTTTCTATGCGAGGCTTGCTCTCATCTCTTTCTCTCTTACTCTCCCTTGATGTCTAAAGTGCTGAGCGCTGCCTCTTCTTTCGCACGCTCCCTGAAAGGGATCAGACTTTACCCGTCTAAATTAATTCCTCTGAAGCCTGTGCCAGCTTGGCATGGACCAGCTTTGTGCTTCACAATGAACCTGCTGCAGAATCAGGATCAGGGCAAGGAGGGGTAGGAAGGTGTAAAGGTGGTGAGGTTAGCAGGGGACAGTGTGTGACCGTGGTGTGCTCATTCCCTGGTTAGTGCACCATTGCCTCATCTCTGCCTGGCTGCTGCCAGGGCTGTGTGGAGCTGGGTGCTGAGGTGAGAGTTGCTTAGCTTAAAATATATCTTAGGACTAGAAAAGCTAGTGTAATAAACCTAGGGTGAATGTAGATGTGCTAGCATGCACAGATCTGTCGGACAGCTGTGGCTCCCCAAGGTCCCATCCTCCATGGGGCAGGCACCTGCAGCTGGAGGACCATAGGAGTAATTTGTCTCACTGGGGAATTGTGGCTGCTGGATCTTGTCCCCTGGATACACTGAACTGTACCTGGTATGTGACAGTGTGCTGAAGCAGGCAATTGGCTTTGTACCACTTCTGCACCTGTATATTCCCCTTGCTGTCTTTGGATTTGGCATGAGTCAGACCCACCTCAATTTATTCTGGCTGCTGACAGATTCCCAGAGCCCCTGTGGCAGCTGGAAGTAGTCTGACACATGGATGCCCCCAGCCAAACTGTCTACCCTGGGCTATGCATCTGACCCAAGGGAGTAGGAAAAGAGTTGGCACAGGCAGCACTAGAAATTTGCAGAAATTGAGGCATGCCCATATCGGGCAGGTCTGGGTGACTGGGTATTGTCAGGAACTGGGAGCAGATCCACTGTCCCAGAGAAGTGTCATCCTGACAGTGTGAGGTGATACGTGGCAGTACAATCCAGCATTTTCTACTCATCAGGGCAGAAATGAAAATGAGGTTTTCTTATTCTTTATTCCCCATGCCAAATGGGCTACTATCCCAAGACCTGTGGCAGTACAATCCAGCATTTTCTACCCATCAGGGCAGAAATGAAAAGGTGATGAGGTTTCCTTGTTCTTTCTTCCCCATGCCAAATGGGCTACTATCCCAAGACCCATTTAACCCTGTGGATTATTTTGGAAGTTTTATGTATAGCAGAGGGTAGAAAATCAAGGGAGGACAAAAATAATTGTGAGTGTTTGGAGCAGGGATGAAGGTACAAATGTAGGTTGAGAAAGTGATTGGCCTCAGATCATGTTCTGTCCTAGCCATGGTACAGCCTTGCTGTTTTTCATAAAAGATGCTTTGAAGCTGGGGGCAGTTGGCTGTGAAGTGAAGAGCAAAGCAGAGTGATGTTCCATGGCTGAAGTCCTTGGGCTCAAACCCAGGTGCTCTGCGTGTTTGGCTGCCATGGGACAATGTTAATGTCCTGCCTTTTCTCCAGGAAGCCAAAAGCCTTCTTTCTGTTTAATGATGCAGTGTTTAAATAAAAAGAGGTGACTGAACTTGTATATTGGTTTGACTGATAGTGGTAGGAACTTTGCTACACTGTCCTGATAGACTTAAAAGTTGTCCAGTAATGTTAAATGTTATTCTAGAAACTTATTTGTAATGATGTGTGAACTTGTTTATATCAAAAGGTAATTTAGTCCAGGATTTTGCATCCAACAGCAATTGATAGAGGGTCAATTAGAGATATTTCCTCAGAATACTCTCCAAACATCCCATGAGTTATGACTTAGGAAAGTCTCTAAATTGATCAGTGTGTCTTTGTATTTAGTAGTGCTTGATGGGTTTTTCTTCCATACCCTTACCAACATACAAATTCTTGGCATTTTTTGACCCAGGCATGTTTTTAGCATCCAAGAGACAAAGGAGTTTCATCATTTAACTGCTCATAGGGTGAAGAAATTCTTTGTTGGAAACTTGCACCTTGGTATTCTCATTTTTATGTCCCCTCATTCTTTGACAGGAAAAAAATAGCCTAACAGTTATTAATTCTTCACCTTCTCTATCCAGCCCCTGACTTTAGAAGTCCTGAATTCACTTTTCTTCAGGAGAACCGTAATTTATTTAGTTGACTATCAGGAGGACTTTTCCAGTTGTGTCATCCATCCTCATACCTTTTTTTGCCTCTTCTGCATCTCTCTGTGGGAAGGTATTTAATAGAGACTCTCCACTGGAAATGAGAAGATCTACAGCCTGTGGGAATTACTTGCAGTGTCTAACTGAGCTGGCCCTGACACAGACAAAACATGCCCTGTGCTGTCCTGAGGAACTGTTTTTGGCTCTGCCCTCTGAGATGTGGGTAAGAGATGCAGGTATCCATCCCTGATTGAAAGGTAGTTAAGAAGATGATGGAGCGAATCTGTCCTTGGTAATGCCAGATGATGTCATGGAAGGCCATGATAGGTCCTTGGACAACAGGAAAAAAATTTCAATAGCAGGGTGGTAGAGTGTTGGAGAAAGGGCCTTGAGTCAGCTACAGCTAAGCAGATCTACTGCTGTTGATGGCCTTGTTGTGAGGGGATCCTTCAAACCCTGTCCTGCCAATGTTTCAGTGGAGTGCCATGAAGTGACATTGAGATGCCCCAGAGATGATCCATGAGTGCCAGATGCCGAAAATTTCTAGGATTGCTTGTATGGTATGAAAGGTCTTTGTGACTCTTCCCCCCCACCAATTTCAGGTTTTTTTCAATTAGCATTGATCTATTAGGTTTTTGTCCCTTTTCTGTATTCCTCTAGGAAGCACACAGCAAGATTTTGGGCTGCAATGCTGAGCAGGTGGGATTTTAGTGCCCGGGAGCACTAAAAAGGAGCAGTTACAATATCCCTGGGAAGCTGCAGCATGCAGAGTAACTGCTGTAGGATTGTCCTGGGGTTTCCATCAGCCCGCCTGCCCAGCTGCACAGGGATGCTCAAACAGGCCCCAGCAGTAGAGAACAAAGTGTGGGACAGAGCTTGGAGTGAGTTTGGCTTGCTGAGCAGAGCAGCTGGGTCACAGGGATGGATGCAGCAGAGATTTTGTAGAAACAACTGATGCCTGAATCATTGCATGTCTGGAAGATGGAAAAGCCCATTAAAACAACAATTAAAAAAAAAAAGAACAAAGCTTCTAAGAGTTCCTTTATTTGCAACAGATGTGTCTGAAGCTTCCTCAGATAATGTGCAGGTTTTGGTGGTGTAAGCTGGCTGAAAACATAAGATGTGCTCAGATAGGAGGCAGGATGCTTCCCAAACAACAATTCTCACTCCTAAACTTTCAGTACTCTCTTCTTCTAGTTGTTCTAAGATATCCTGAAACTTTTCTTCTTGTATTGCTATTCTATTATTTCAGATGCTTGTCCTGTCTGATAAATCCTACTGGATTTAAAAGTTGAATCTCTATCACCTTGTTTTGTCTGCCCTGACCATACTGTTTCTGGCACCTTCATTCTTGTGCTGCTTTTATAGATTATAGACTATTAGGATTGAAAATGTGTGGGGAAAAGGAACAAGATCTGAAATTAATAAAATATCAGTGGAGAGTGTGTGTGTGTGTGTGTGTGTGTGTGTGTGTGTGTGTGTGTGTGTTTGTACCTGGCAGAGGTTACTGTGAAACTAATTTGTTCTGAAATGGTGTGGGGTGTGCAGAATGGAGGAGACTTCAAAGGCTTTGTTTAACATTAATAATGCTACATTATACATGTAAATGCCATTATTAAAGGCTTCTGGGTATTTCAGAGGAAAATTAGAAGGAAACTTTGGGGCAGCTGGTGTAAATCAAACCAAATGTATGAGCTGATGGCAAGAATAAATAATGATTCCCTTGCTTCCTAATGCATTTTTGCCTTAATTTCTATGGCATCCTTTCTCCTGTTCTAGAATGAACAAATAGCCTCAAAAGAAAATAAGAATGAAACGAGAGCACTTGGTGCTCTGAGCATCATCTGGAAAGAGGGAACTGAAGTTCTCTTTCTGAATGTCTGGGAGAAGTACAGGAGGAGTAAGCAAAAAAGCACATGAAGAAAGTCTCGGGCCTTCCTAGAAGTGCAAGGAATTTAAATTAGTGCTTGTAAAATGCAACAATGAATAAGACAGGTAGGTAAAATTCTCACATGTAATACCAAAGTGCTTGAAATTTTTGCCAGAGGGGAACATTTTCACCCTCTTGCTTTCCTTGAGAAACAATTCCCTTTAAATTGGATTGAAAAATGCAAGATGACTCTTTATGTGTGGATTACTGCTACAGGATGACTGCCAAAACAGTCAACTACAGTGAACAAAGTAGGAAATATAATTATTGCTGCAATTTCAGATCACAGAGAAAGAATTGCAGCTGCCTCTAGGAAAAGCAGAACTATAGCATTTAAAGGAAAAAAATTTTTAATTTTTCCAGCTACGGAATCCCACAGGAGAGAGCTCATGGGGTTGAGGAGAGCATTCAAAAGAGATGAAGTTGAGTCTGCAATCCAGTATGCACACACAATATCCACACTTTCCTGTGTGACAGAAAACATACAGGGATGGCACACCTGGGTTCTGCGTGCTGATACAATGCCTGTGTCTACAGCTTTTCAGCAGATCCTTATGGACTGCAGTGAGGCTCTTCACAAGTGTGGCAGAAGCTGCTTTGCAGTCAGCCATACGATCAGAGCAAGAATGAAAATTAGAGTCCACCTATGGGCTTCTCTTGCAAAACCTTGTGCTGATCATTCATAATTTTAACTGTGATTGGCATTTTAAGGGGCACATTCCACCTTTTCTTTACAGGCAGGCACTTGAAGTATCTGGAGATTATAGAATGTGGATAGCATATTAACATATGGCTGCCCAACATATTGGTATATACAAAACGTTTCTAAATGTGTAGTAGAACTACCTGAAAATTTTCCAGTGGAACAATTTTCTGCTGGAAATTGTTGATTCTATGGTATGGAAAGTCCACTGTGAATGTGTCAGGCCTGTCACAACTGTGGATGGAAATGAGGCAGGTTGGTTGGTCTGCAGAGAGTCTGTGCAGCTCTTCCAGATCCCTCGCCTGCCAGCTGAGTAGGTGACAAGCTAAAAATGCAATCTCCCAAACTGGAGTTTTTCAGGTATTTATCTTCTGTAAGTTTTCTCAAATATTTGATTGTTTATACATGTTAGTGTATAAAAATACACTAACTCTGCTCTCTGACTCCAAAGGGAACAGCAGTTCTGTGTTCTTGCCACCTCAAGGTATGCAGCACAATTATCAGCACTCTTCCAGCTACCCGTGCAAAGCACAGCACTGTGAGGCTGCTAAGGCAGGGATGAACTCTGTCTCATTCAGACTCAGCACACCCCTTCAGACAAAAGCCACTTCCAGCATGCCCCTCAAGCTGCTCTGGTGCCTTCCTTCTTAGCAAAAGCTCAAAGCATGCAGGTTCTATCGCTATCAAATCTCTCTTTCAGTCCTTTTAGGCTGCAGCCTTATTGGCTGCACCCCCGCATCACCACCCACTGCACAGATGCTTCCCCTCCTGAAGACATATTTAGGTGCAGGGTATAGGGTGGGATGGGGCAAATGAGAAGAGCTACCTCCCTACAGAAATCATAGAGGATGGAGGAGAGAGGCAAGAAATTTTTATATATGATTCCTCTGGTGCTTCTTTCTCCTCTGGGAGTCCCCTCTGTGGTGTGGGACTCATCTGACACATCTCTGTGTCCACTGCACCTACTTGTTGAGGGCACACGTCCCTTCTTCTGAGATGCAGCGGTGGCCTGTGGGGTTTGAGAAGGGAGTGGGGGCACAGAAGGAAGTTGTGGCAGTGGGGACTTGTAAGAGCAGGGTGATACAGTCTGTAACAGCAATACCGAGGAGAGGAAAGGCTGTGTTTACTAGGAACAGTGAAGGGACATTGAGCCGAAGCTGTCAGAAATCTGTGGAAGGCAGATGGGATGGGGGGCAGGACAGGCTGAGAAGCAAGAGGTTTCCATTCTGAGGACATGCACATGTTATGTGGAGAGAGGGGTGGTGCTCGGTGCTCAATGCTGACTTCTTGCATAACATCCTGGTCTGTTGCGTTAAGTGGGAGCTTGTGCAGGTCCAAGATGTCATGTCTGCACACTTATGAATGCAAATATATCCCCAGGAGGCTCTAAAAAAAAAAAAAAAAAAAGAAAAAAGAAAAAAAGAAAAGGGCTTTTTGACTTTGATACAGCATGCTGCTGTCCAGGCCCTGGTATATCTAAACCACAGCTATGGAAGAGTCAGAACCTTTCCCCATACAGGTCTGTGTTCTTCTCTCCAAGCCCTGGGGGGTAGCACGGTGGGTAGGAGAGGTGTCTTGCTTGGACTCTGTATGATGATTGTCCAGGATGCTTATAATTTACCTTTTGTAATTGGACTAATCTGCAATTTGTGAGCAAGGTGACCTTTGCAGATCTTCTTGGTCATCCTGCAAAGCAGTGTCAGTCCAAAATGCACTGCTATGGATAATATCCAGCGATTATTGGGGTGCAGAAGTGAAAACTCTGTGAGGAGCATGGCTGATAAAATAACTATTAGAGGGAGTCCATCCTGAAGCTGTGTGGAGGTGGCTAATCCTGCCTCCAGTTGTAATGAGGATGGCTAGTCACTCCCCAGTAGCACTCTTTTTGTTTCTGCATGACCAGAAGCCCTTGAAAAACAGAGTGATCACCAGACTGTTCCAAGAAAGGTTTGTCCATCACCAGAAATGTATTCTAAACCAGATTGTGCATGGTCAAATCCCACACATAAGGCTAATTGATTTGCAGTTTGTGCTTTGTTTTAGTAGGCTTTTGCCTACTTAGTAATTTCTGAGCTGCCTGAACAAGCCTTTGCACAGAGGACACATTCTCCAGGATTCTTTGGCATGACCTAGCTGTAGCCAGCTGTTGTGTTTTAGGGATGCTTCCCTTACTCCTGTGAAGCAACCTGTGAATGGATGCTGGATGAAGGTGGCTCCTTCACTCTGAGTGAATATTGGAAAATACACAGCACCAGGAGTAAAATGAGATAAAAAACATGTTGAGTAGAAGAACAGAGCAGACCAAAACCTTGCCATAGCTGAGTCTCTTTGGAAGTGTGTGTGATGCAAGGGTAACTGACCCTAAGCCTGCAAGCAAAATGAAAAGCATGGGTAGCTGGAAGCATAGGCTTTTCTCAGGGGTTTTTGTCCATGTGAGCTTTCATTTGGAATGGGAGTGCATAAATTCCATGATCCTGGAATTAGTGTAAATTCATCCTGTGGTTTTCGACCAGAGTAAAAAAAGAAGACAAAAAACTCAAGAGGGCTTGTGAAAGTGGAAAGGACAAAGTTCTCCATATTTGGCAATTCTGAGATGTTAAACCAGTCCCTCATGGAAGACTGGATGGTGCTAGGAGGCAACAAAACTCAGTGAGTGTGACCAGAGAGAGAACGTGAGCACAAGATTTTCTATGGTACCCCTTGGAAAAGTATTCTCAATGTCCTGATGGGAGAAATCACTGAGTCCAGTGAAAGCCTGGGTTTGGTAAGGAACCTGATATGCTGCAGAAGAAGAAATCTGCAAAAAGCTATTTGGCCACCTTCCCTTTTCTAAGTCAGCATCCACCAGAAATGACACAGAGACGTGCTAATGTTGCAGCAAACAGCAATAACCAAGACAGGGCCGACATTTGAGAAAAGGCTGTAAGAACTGCAGCACTGTGCTTTCTTTGCAACGGCAGTCCCAATATAGTAATGAAGATGCCCTCATCATCATTAAAACTGGGCATTTCTTTGCAGCTGCAAAGAACAGTTCTGCAATAGGTGATTTTGTTGTTGGCATCAAAGGAAGGGGGATGCTTGAAGTGAACTTGCACAGGAGCATGTTAGTCTGATGCCAGAAAAAATGACAGCCTTGAAAGTAAAAATAATGGAAGGAAGTGATAAAGCAGGAAGTTTAGGATGTATGGGAATGGTTGGTCTTTTGAAGAGAAGTGGCTGAATTGAAAGTATGGCTAAAAGCCCACTAACTTAAGAAAGAATGGTACATAAGGGTCAAAACCAGCTAACCTTTTTCTCCAAGGAACCATTTGAGGGTACTTTCCTGGGGTGAGGGAAGCTGCTTAGCTGTAGGGTAGCATGGTAGGAGTCAAGTCAGCCCATGATTCATAACCCTAGAAAATTCCCTTTTGGTTGTAAGTGGAGAGTAAATAAAGATTTTATTCCTCTGGAAATCATCAGGTGATGAAGCGTGTAAAGCTGGACACATACGATCTTAAAGAGTAAATAAATGTTTAAAAATAGATCAGTTCCTGCTACTGTGAGGGGAAGAATTCTGAGACAGTGGGCATGAACATTTAGGCAGTGGAAATTTTGAGCTGCATTTAAACTCCATAAAGCCATTACCAGATCTTTGTGAGGAACCAGTACCAATGAAGTGTAAATTACATACTGTGAAGATTTGTTAATGCAGGTAGATCACAGTGCTGCCAATACTGCCCCAGAGACGAGGAGAAATTACCACAACTTTGTAAGAAATTTCAGTGCCTGGTTTAGTTCCAACAGCCCAGGTCTTGAGAGCACTTCTGTGTGAGATGTCCAGTGAATACAAGATGAGGAACTGAAGATTATGTGAAGGTAATTTAGGGATTTAAAAGGAACTTGAGAGGGGCCAGAGAGGTTTTATCCTGAACTCAGAAGAGCGGTGATATTGAAGAGGCTGTCAAAGCTTTTCACATGCATACCAAAAATGTAAAATGTAGGCCACGTCAAGTGAAAGAGTTAGTGGTACAAGGAAAACTGTCCCCTTGCTGCCTGGAAAAAGCAGTGAAACAACCAACACAAAAATAAAACAATTCAGAATGTACTTGTCCTAAGCTATTATTCTCACTTCCTCGAGTTAACCTTATTAGAAGACACTCCAGCTAAGCAGGTGATCATGCATATGAAATTTGTTTTTCCAGACACCGTACACCTGACTTACTTAGTAACATCTGACTATAGGCCAGCTTAGTAGGCATGAATTTTAAGTAGTTTGCATGGATTTTGACATGTAACTGCTAGTTTTCTTCATCCATGATTTAACAGATGGGTTGAAAACCTCATTAAAATAATAAAGAACACAGTGAAGGGGATGTGGGTTATAGTTTGATCTGTATTAAGCTCTTTTGAATCACAGCATGGCATCTACAGGGTGAGATGCCTCCTGAAGGCTTTTTATTCAACAGAAAAGTGGAGTCAAAAACTGGGGTCAAAGTGACTTGGGATTTGTGGTTAGTTATATGAAGTAAGGCAAACCAAAAATCTCAAAGCATTTGCAGTCTGAGAAGCTTCCTTTTTTCATGAAATTATTTTATTCACACGTGCTGGAGAAGAAGAGCTAGGGGTGGGCTTGGCAACACAGGAAGATACTCCGTTGTAGAAGACTGTCAGGTCAGGTGGACACAGGACGACAATCAGTCTTCACATTCTGCATGGGAATGCAGCAAATCAGTCATTTTGCTCAGCAAGGCTTCAGGTGAGTTACAGCCACAGCAGGTGAGAGATGTGACCCTGGTCACAATGTGACTGATAGACTCAGCACTGCTCTGCACACAGAGAAGAGCTGGTTCACATGACAGCACAGGTTGCCTCAGAGGGTAACTCAATGTACTTCTTGGAGAAGGCAGTGGACAGGTTATAAATATGCAAAATTTGGTATTATGTTGATATTTGTTGATTCCTGTTATCCTGATACTTGTGTGGGAAAGGAAGAGGTGAGGGTCTGTGCCCTTGATGGTCTCTGACCTAAGCCAGTTAAAACCAATCCTTTTCCCATCTGGGGCCTACTTTGCTCCATGCATGTCAGATGACAGCTGCCATTTTTTACAGTATATAAAGCATCTCTGTATCATTGTTTGTGGGTGATTTCCAACCCACTTGAACAAATTTTTCTGGTCTATCCTGATAACAGTATCTTTTTCCATAGCTGTGGCAGAGACCAGGGGGTTGGTAGAGGAGAGGCTAGATTTCTCCCTTGCTTTGCATACAATCCCTTCCTTAGGACCCATGATGGAGGTCAGTAAGAACAAGTTTTAGCATTTTGCTGCCTGTCAGTTTGATCCTGAGTCTCCCTTGCTTCTCTGGTGGTGTCCCTCTGAAATTTAGACTGTTTTCCTGTCCCATTCCTGGGATAGGTGGTCTAAGCACTACAACTAAAACTCCTCATAATTACCAAGCTTGTTAAGGACTGACTTATCAAGGTGCTACGTGGACCTGTGGTCTTCCAGCCAGTGGAGATGGCTTCTAACACTCATAGGCTGTGTGTCTTTGAGATGCTCAAATACCAGCAGCATGCGCGTTGTGGTGTGCGCTTCCTCCGGCACTCAGAGGATGCAGGGAGGAAATAACACGTGTCTTGCATACATCCGTTGTTTGATTCATCCCTCCATTTTATGGAGCCCTTGCCATGAGTATTTTTTAGTACGAACCATGGGATGGGAAGCAAAAAGAAACCCCAAACCAGAGGAGAAGATTAAGGGGAGCCTGTTCTACATTCTAACAGTTAATTACATCCTTAGTTTTGGAAGCTGGTGTTCCTGGCAGACAAAGGAAGATAAAAGAACCCATTGCATGAGATTACTGTGTTTTCACCTTAATATATTACCAGGTGAAATTTTGCTGGAGCAATTCAACTCAAATTTTAACTGTAGCTTTTTCTACTTTTATGCATGGAAGAGGGGGAAGGAAGCATGCTTTTTGTATTTATCTTCAAAGGATATTTTACACATTATTATTCAGCAGGAGGCCAAACAGGAGGCCCTGCTTTTCTTGTGTACCGCACCCTTTAATCACCAGGGGCACACCAGGAGGTCTGGGGGCTTGTATAAAGTGTGGAGGTGGGCGCTGGGGAGGAGCAGTGAGATGCTTCAGCCGCAGAGGGGCCTGAAGGCACAGATTCGCAGAGTGCTGTTTCCATGGCAGTGCTATGGAAACAGGTTCTGCTGCTCACTGCTGCTCAGGGTGGAATTTCAATGCTTCACACAGCCCCGGTACCCAGGAAACAGCAAACCCACAAACAAAACCCCACCAAACCTGTAGATGCCTCACTAGAGCACGGTTTCTCATTCAGTCTGTACACCCTACCTGCTGCCCTGGGGGAGGAAAGGACGAGCAAGCACAAATCAGCTAAAATTAGAGCTTGTTACACACTTGTGCCCCCCACCTCCATCTGGGCCCCTCAGAATAGTTTTGGAGGTTCATATAAATTTGACCAACTCTATAATCTTTGATCTGCTGTTATATGTAGGCTGCTGAATGCAGTTTGGAAGCCTCAGGCAGCGCTACAGTCTGGAGGCAGAATGGCTGGAAAGCAGCCCAGAAAAGGACCTGGGGGTGTTGGTCAACAGCAGGTTGAACATGAGCCAGCATGTGCTCAGGTGGCCAAGAAGGCCAATGGCATCCTTGGCTTGTGTCAGGCTTAGAGTGGCCAGCAGGACAAGGGCAGTGATTGTTGCCCTGTACTCGGCAGTGGTGAGGCTGCACCTTGAGTGCTGTGTCCAGTTCTGGGCCCCTCAGTTCAGGAATCACTTTTGACAGAGAAGGGCAGCAAAGCTGGTCAAGGGGGAGAGGGCAATCCTATGCAGCACAGCTGAGGGAATTGGAGTTGTTTGCCTGGAGAAAAAGAGGCTCAGAGAGGACCTTACCACTCTCTACAGCTGTCTGAAAGGAGGCTGTAGCCAGCTGGGGGTTGGCCTCTTCTTCCAAGCATCCAGTCACACGATGAGGGGACATAGTCTCAAGTTGTGCTGGGGAAGTTTAGGTTGGACATTAGGAGGAATTTCTAAACAGAAGGGGTCATTGGGCATTGGAATGGGCTGCCCAGGGAGGTGGTGGAGTCACTGTTCCTGGAGGTGTTTAAGGAAAGACTGAATGCGGCACTCAGTGGTTGATGAGGTGGTGTTTCATAGATTGAACTTTATGATCTCAGAGGTCTTTTCCAACCTAACTGATTTGATGATTCTGAGTGCATTGCAAAGAGTGGGGAAGCAGAGGGCTAAGGAAGACCCAAACCAAGAAAAGGTCTCTTCTGCTCTTGGCTTATCTTCATGACCTTCTCTGAATCACTTTGGTTCCCCATGCCTCAGTTTCCCTATCTGTAGAACAGAGAAGATAATGACAGCTTCCCATAGGCTGGGCAAGATTGACTTCACTGGTCAGTGCAAGCAGGTCCTTGCAGAATTTGGGCTACTGTGAAAGTTGTTTAGCTAATGCTTGGAAAGTAGTTTTAGGCCCTCTGGTGAGAGTGGTTAGATAACAGCCAAGTTATGGCACCCTTAGGAACAACCAGCCTGTAAAAAAAATGACATAAAGCTTTTGTAGGCATCACCCTCTTGTTCCCTCTGATCTGTGTTTCTCCTGCAGGATGCAGCACTGGCTCTGTGATTCAGTACATGGAGGCTGAAATACACCAATTTTAATTGTAATACTGGGATCGTTAGGTCTGCCTACCTAAACAACCCTTGCATAGCATCCCTTGCATACCAGAAACATCCCTTGCATGGTAATGGAAAGGAAGATAGCATAAAGGTTGATCTTTGGTTTTACAGCCTTTCAGTACTGCTGATTTTGACCAGTGTAGCTTGAAACCCAGCAATCAGTTTAGCCTACTTAAAATTTGTCAGTAATTTGCCTGGTATGCTGCTGAGTATATCCCTGTGCCAGTAACAATGTCCAAAAACCCTTTGGTTGGTGGAGGCTGAGTCAGAACAAGCCACAAGAGGCAACCTTCTAGCCTTTCTCACCCCTCTTTTGTACCAGCAGTGCCAGTTTTGGACCCTGGAGCTCCAGCATGTCACCTCCTAGGAGCCTGTATTAAAATTAAATTCCCAGGGAGCTGCAAGAGCACCCATGGGTCCCCCCACTGGTCTCTCAGAGCTCTTCCTTCTGCCATTCCAGCCAGTGCAGCATGCTGCTGTAAGTCAGCAAGGGCAGCCCATCTGCACAGAGAGGTACTGGCTTCTGAGCACGTGTCCCATGGAGTGGAAAAGCACAAAGCTGCCTGTGACAGCAGGGTCATGCAGAGTCACCGCTGTGTGTTTGGCGATGCTGCGTGGAGGTGGAGAGGAAGCAGAGAGGGAAGTGTGGGTGTTGAAGGTCCCACCTACAGGTCCACTGCTCCACTGGCTGGCTTGGGGAATGCTCCCCATCCTTCTGTGTTTCCTTAGCATGCTGAGGGAGCCAGGCAGGGGGACACAGCACCTCACAACCTTTGAGGGCTCTCAGGATGATGGTAATAACAAGAGATAACTTGCTGCAAGAGCTGTCAGCCTTATAAATACCAAGCCTATGACAGTAATAACAGGATGGTCCTTAGTCATATGTTGGGGAGAGGATCTTGGAGAATCCTTGGGGGCCGTGATTGTGTTGTCAGAGCAGCATCTCCTCACTTGCCAGGGATGCAGGCAAAGCTGTGGGCATCTCTTATCCAGAGAGCAGCCTTCCTTTTGGAATCAGCTGCCCCTCTCCCCCTGCAGAGGAATTGCCTTCTGCTTAATAAATGTCTGCTTGTAATATTCTGAAACAAGGAGGCTAATCAAAGGCCCCATTCTGTGGAACAGGGATGCTAAGTGACAAGATTAATTTCAGTAATCAAGCAGCTTAATTTGGACATTTTTTTCCCTTCTTCTCTGTTGCTGATGGAAATTGAGGCAAATCTCGTTCTGGAAAGACACTCTTTCCCTGCCTGATACCAACAACTTCCAGTACTGAAAATGCTTGTGTAGGGATGGGAGGATGGAGAAGAAAGAAGAGTAGGAAAGGGTCACATAGGACAGTGTCAGTGAATGTGTGTGGACTGCTATGAGTGATGTTTCTTGAGCATCTTTCCTCTGGAAAGCTCCCAAAGTGTTTTATAGACTGCATCGCAAAGGCTCCAGTCAGCAATGAAATGCAGTCATCTTGGCTGGATTGCAGCAAGTCTTTGAAAGGACATGGAAATTCAGCTGGGTAGGAGAAGGCAGGCAGGAGGCTGTGATACCACCAAAGGGAAATCATGAGACGTGAAACTGTGTGATGGTGTGGAACTTATTTGAAACACACCTGTGGCTCAGAGGTCTCACCTCTGCAATGAAGAATGAATTAGTCTTCATCCTTCAGTGATACAGAGCGCTGAGGGCCCCTTTCCTCTGTTCAGGGCTGGTGCTACCAGCTCAGCCTCTTACAGTGCTGTGCATGGTTCTCACTCATCTGCCTGGCCACTGCTGCTGCCATCCCACCTGCCCCACGTCCACCTGTGGAACCTCACCAGACATGATGTCGCTGAGCTCTGGTACCACTGCAAGCTGAGGACGTGTGCCAGTGATCACCTGGGGGCCTTAGCCCATTTTGCCCATTCCCTGATCACAGGAGATAGTGGAGTCAGCTGGTGAGATGGTTGGGGAATAAATCCCAGAAAATGTGATTTATGGTGAGGCAGGAAGAGCTGAGTCCCTGCTCTGGTGTCATGAGGAAGCATTCCTCCTTTAGTTGCAATTTTGGCAGGGGAACACATTTCCAAGTGCCGTAGCAGAACTCAGGACTGGGTAAAGCCCTTTGGAGTAGGTAAAAGAGGTGTTTTTCTTGGGGGTAGTTTTATGCTGGCCTAAGGCTGAGGTGTGTGCGTGGGCAGGCAGGAGAAGTCTAATAATAGCTATTTACTCATTCAAACGCCTGTGATCTGAGGAAGCCTGGACGGGCACCCAGTGGCGTGTGACAGAGCCCTCCAGAGCCAGCCGAGTGGGTTTAAGGGAATGACGTCCTTGCCCGAGGCAGTGAGGTTCGGGTCTGGCAGCTTTCCATGCCGGTCTCTCCGATCCCCCTGCCGCTGTCAGCGCTCTCCTCCGCCGCCGCCACCTCTCCCGCGTGTCCCCGCGGGGGACATTCTAACGTGGCTGCACCCCCTGCCATTTCTGGCAATCAATTTTTCAGGGACAATCCGTGATGTTTTCCTGACCCACCCCCTCCTTTCCCTCTTCTCCTTCCACTCCCTCCCTCCCTCCCTCCCGCTGACTTGTTATTATGTACTGCAGCTGCCCGGAGGATTTTAAATAGACCCATAATCGCACAGCAGCTCCTCTTGGAAGTTTAAATATAACCTCCTTGTTAATCTCGCGTGTGGCAGCAGCACAGCACCTGGGGAAGGGAGGGATGGACGAGCACTAACCCGTGGCTTTGCATCAGAACTGGGAGGGCTTAGTGAAGTTATCAGGAAATTGCCTTGTTCATTTTAACCAGAATAGTTCTGAGGATGGTGCGAGGTGCCAAACTGATAATTTTTTGCAGCACAAAATTATTTTCTTAGTTGCCATCCCATGCACATCACAAGAGAAGGCTGCCCTGCAGCTGCCCTCCCACTTGCCCTGGCTTGGGCCAGTGTCTGACCCCTGCTCCAGGAAAGTCCCCCAGGAGGCAGCGGGAAGCTCAGGCTCCCTGAACCCTTTGCCTTCCTGCCATAGCGTTTGCTGTTCCGTGCGTGGTGCTGAACGAGGTGTTTCAGCGAGAGACCCTGCAGCTCGCTTCCCAAATTATTTTGTGGTAACATACTGATTTCAATATCGTTTCTAGTTGATGGATTAACTAATTTACCCCTCAGACTGGAGCAGTGTTTGCTGGGCATCATAGTTCGGGGACGCTACAGAAGAGATCACAATTAATAATGGATTTTCCCAAAAGACCTGTTCTAAAAGAGCAAATCTAGTGCTCAATAGTCCATTAAATGTAGTGAGACACTTTCAAACAGGAGCTGTTGCCTGTTGCTTTAAGCTGACAGGATCCCTGCTCTCCCTGCATCTCAAATGTAGCCATCTTCTCACAGGGACAAGGGATGTGTGTGAGGGATCATGTCCTAATAAGTTCTTCTGCTGTTGCTGGAAGGAGGATCTAGCTGGCTGTTCGGGCATGTGGGTTGTATTTCCTCCAGTGAGCTGGTGCACACTGGGAACTTTGACACACACTGACACCAGAAAGGTTGTTTCTTTGTTTTCCTCCTCTGTAAAATATAGAAATAAACCCAACCAAATCAAACAACAACCCCCCTAAACCCACAGAAAAACCCCAAAACCAAAACCAAAAAACCCAAAAACACACAAAAAAATAAAACTCAAAAAAACCCAAACAAAGAAAATTAAACAAAAATCTGTCTTTTAATTAATTTTGAGCAGTACCTAGAAAATAAAGTATTATTACTGATGCTAAATTATCCATCAATTCTAGTAATCCAGCCATAGTAATTGCTGAGCTGGGGAACTAATTCACAACACGTAATTTATTCAGTGAACTTAGCTGCTTTTTCTGTTCATGGAATATCAATTGTGCAGATCATAATTTCCTCAAATTTATTTGAATTTACTTAGTGAACTTCTTGGAAAATATTTACTCTATGGATTGATACAGGCTGCTTTACTTAATTATGGTTGGTCAGAGAGATCTATTTGGTATTGTTTCTATTCCCTTGTTGAATGAGCACACAAGCACTCCTGTCTTGAATACTTGCATATGAACGTGGTAGATGTACACTTCTGCAAGTTTTTGCAAATTTCCATACATGAATATGCAGATAAAACTCCTATATGAGAGCACTGACAGCAAACAAACACAGACAAGCTAGGCTTAAGTAATTTTGCATTAAAAAAGTGAATTAATATTTTTAAAGGGCCTAAATTACCAGGACAAAAGTTGCATTTTTCTGCAAAGTAACCTAGTCCTTGGTAAACACCATCTTGAATGGCAATAATGGAGTGTTGAATCATAACCTAATAATTTTCGTATTTGCGTCTCTCTGCTGATCAGTGCAATGATTTCCTGTAGTAAAAGGAAAGATTGGACATTTATTGTATGAAGACTGTTTCTTTTTTAGCTGGCTGTATTCATGTGACCCTTGCTGTAAATGTGCTTGTGTCCTTCAATGGGGAGTGTTTGTCTGAATGGCAGACCTGATTGTTTCCCTTCCATTAATTACCTGTTTCCAACCTGTCTGCCCAGCTCCCTCTTTCTATCAGAAAGATGTAGCGTGGCTAAACCGAAACTTTCTAAATGACGGAATTGCAAAAGTTTCCAAGTGTTTGGCTCTGGTTTGTGGCCTAGAAGTGTGAGAGATCCTGTCCATAATGACATTTATACACACGTGGGAGTGAGTAGTGTAGCGTGATCAACACAGAGTGTAACAGGGAACAAAGATGAACTACTGGACATTCTTGAGGACCACAATGTAGAAGAAGGCTGAAATGCACCAGTGTGAAGTCTGGCACCATGCAGATAGACATGTCACTGCAGGGCCTGTTGTGGAGCCTTGCTTTGGGTAGGACCCACACTAGATCTTAAGGGCTTGAGCAGCAGAAATTGTTTGGAGAGTGCAACACTAACATATTTCTATTTCTTCTAACTGGTCTGGATGACTTTGCACAGTCTGCTAGTCTGTATGGAAAGATTCTTTGTTACTCCTACTAATCGATCCTAGAAACAATAGGATTATCAGTTATAAGCAAATGAAAAAGAGAAAAAGTGGGAGTATTATTTACTGATGTGATAACTGAGTCTTCAATATGAGACATCAGCATAAAAGGCAATTATATTCCTAGGTGCCAGGCAGGATATTCCCTGCCAAGGCAGGGAAGTGTCAGTATCATTGTAAAAGTCTCTACTGTAATTTCCTCTGTGTATAATTCTGTGTATAATTCCAGTTATTCCAATTAAAGCAAAGTGGAGCCAGAAAAGTATCTGATTGGTAGAAAGAGGGAAGAACACATTTTACAGAGGAGAGTAAGGCAGTATAGCTTGCCTAACCTGGCAAAATGCAGTCTGAGAAAACAGAAAAGGCTGCCATCCACTGAAACAAGAGTGAGGTGAAAATACCCTGGCATCAATAGTGCTCTTCAAGGTAAAGAGCTACTGGTGAAGGTATTGACTGGCTAGGAAAGGGCTTTAGTAGAAAGTCATCAGCACAGCAACTTTCAAATCGCATGGGAAAGTGAGAAACCTAACTTCCCTCCAGTGAGAGCATTATTAGTTCTTGAAAGGAGTAATGTGGAAAGACTCCCTGGGAAACCAGGGCTGCTCCCTCCCAGACTGCTGTTTCTTAATGATATCAAACCCCATGTAGGCACTCTGCTCTTTGGATTTAGAAGGACCTTAATTCAGTTTAGTTCAATTTTCATCTAAGGGTTGCTTTAATTTGGAAGAACTGTGTCCATTCAAGGCTAATGTGATTTTATGAATTCATGCTAAACTCACAATTTAAGTTAATTTGGATTAATTTTCCCAACTGTTTCTCATCAGACAAGATGAGAATGTAGTAGAAATGGAAGAGAAATCTTGAGCAGTCCTGCTTGTGATTCAGTTCTAAACTGGAAAGTAGATTTTCTGACTGCAGAAGGCCTGATGAAACATCTGGCCATGTCATGCGTCTCCCTGGAGAGGTGCTGAGGAGGCTGCAAGCTCCCAGGCCCAGTGTCCCAACTGTTCTCTGGTGTTTTCCCTTCCTGCTGTGGGGGCCAAGCAGAGCAGCCTGGTGATACCCTTGTTTGGAAGGAGTGTTAGTGCTGTCCCATGGGAAAGTGGGCTCTGTGGGGCTACCTGCTCTCAAAGGTGGATTTGGGCGGGCTTTGTGGGTAGCATTTGGCATAGATGAGGGGAGTGTGGGCTGTCTGGCTGTGTGCTACCTACACGTAGGGAAAAAAAACCTTGTTTTAATTCCCTGAACCGCATTCCATTGCTTTTGCTTGCCGGCTTCGAGGAAAGAAAACGCATTTCCCTGTAAAGCTGCTCTAAGGGGTTTACAGCTCAGCTGCGATGGGAGGTGTTATTTCTGTCGCTGCTATTAGCTGGCACATCTTTATTTGCCTCTTTCTGGCTGGCACGTCGTGGGTGGGAAATGTGTGAGCCCTAATGTGTCGGGCTTTGGGAGGTGCACGGAGGGTCCTGCCGGTGCCCCGGCCGCGGAGGGCAGCGGCAGCGCCGAGCGGTGTCGGGCACGGAGCGCGGCGCTCGGGAAGGGACCGTGCTGCCTGGCTCTGCGCGTTGCCATGGAAACAAGGCTGCATCCTTCATCGGGATGCGCGTGGACCTGATCCCACCGTCTGCTGGCCTTTCGGCCTCACCTCCTGCTGCCCCAGTGTGGTTGTGACTGTCCTGTGCCAAGTGGGTGGGAGGGGAGCTGGCGTGGAGGGACCCTGTGGGGCTGAGGGTGCAGGAGAAGGGTCCAAGGAGAGAGGTTAAAGTGGTTCCCTGGGTCCTGGGAGTGGGAAACACCTCTGCTGAGGTGCTGGGGGCAAAGGGAGCCTGAGGAGCGGGCAGCAGGGGTAATTCTGCCATGGCAGCTGTGGTGGGAAGCACTGTGAGATGTTGGGGTGCCTAGACACTGCAGGAAGGGAGTGACTCTTGAGAAGGTCATTGCTACGTGGCATCATGTATGGACCTTTAGATAGCACCCAACAGCCTACCTTGAGGAATGGTACAATTGTATCATAACAAATTTAGCTCAGGGACTATACTGAAACCACTCTGCAACTTCAAGGATCCAAGGTAGTAATTCTGCAAGGTGTTGCTGTGCCTTATGGTCTTTCTGGGTTGTTCAGGTTAGCTCTGGCATTTCTGAGGTAGGGATGTGGCATTATACCATATAAACATGGTTTTGAGAGTTCTGAAAATGTGAAGAGGCTGTTGCTGGGGAATTAAAGCAATTGCATAGTGCACTTAGAACAAGCTTATGCAAAAATGGGTGAGCAAAGAAATCTCACTTAATGTATTCCCTGTGCACTGTGAGCAGTGAGAAGAAAAATTTGCTAAATGAAAATCTTTTCAGTTGTAATACCTAGCTCAATCAATACCTAGAAGAGGGCATTTCAGGGAAACCCAGAAGCTGTAGCAAAAGCTCTTGACACCTCAAGAGGCAATAATCTACTTTTTGAGTCCATAAAGACTGCAAGATAACTGATAAACTCTGAGGAGGTGGTTTGCTGGAAGCTGTAGGATGGAAAATGTTGCCCACTTGCAGTCCTGAAAAATCTCCTGCCAAGACTCACCATCAATGGTGATATGTCCATATCCCAGCAAGAAGGATTATGATCAGCCTGCTTAAAGTTCTCCTGACACTTCTGTCTGAAATGCTGTTCATGTTAAGTTTAGACTGTAAACTTGCACAGCATTACTGTACCCTGTTGAAATGCTGCTGTCAGAGTTCCCAGAGAACTGAGGAGTTTCTTTGTCCAAGTCCAAGATACACAACTGACCTTATGCAAGGGAGCAAACTGCCCTGAGAAGGACTGAGTCCAAGACTGGGAGGGTTTGTATGATTAATCTCTGTTGAAACAGACATGCTGGTGCTTATGGAGTGAGATGAAAATCTTCTGGGGACCCAACAATTGATGCATAGCAATGAAATACACAAATTACCAATGGGCTGTGCAAACCATCCCCCCATCACACACACCAAAGATAGCTGAAGGGAAATGCATGACCCTTGATTTAGCATCCTCAGCACTTTATATAGGAATGGAATATGGACATTGTAAAGCATAAAAATATGTAGAAATATTGCTTACTTTTTCTTCCTTGGATATCCTAGAGTTACAGTATAAAGAGAGATTCAGTAGGAAGGCCAGTGAGGAAAGGCCATGTTTTTCCATTGGTGAATAGAGAGGTTTGTCCATAGCCTAGTGCAGAATGCACAGGGAGCCTGACCATATATTCACTTCCATTTAGAGAGTATGATAACACTATGAAGTTAGTGGGATTAGCCTGAGGAACAAAAGCACAGAGATCTACTGTCAGCCCTTAGAAACTGCTGGGTGACATAACAAGAGCAGTTGGACACCAAATGAGCTGTAGAACGCTGGGTTGATGTTTTCCATGCAGTGTGCTTCATTCACTGAGCTTGCCCAGTCTGCAGGGCTGCATGCCTTGAAGAGCACCAACACCAAGATAATAAATGTACATCGTTCTTCAACTCTGCTCCTTCTACTCTTAGCACACAGAATAGGAGAATGTCCTCTGAGATAAAGGGTGCACAGCTACTGCTGCAGGCTCCTACGCAGTGCAGACAAATGCCTAGTGTAGGAATGTGCACATCCTGAAGGCACTGAGATAATGAAAAGGTTGAGCTCCTTGCACTAGCCACCACTCTTGAAGGAAAATTGTTTCATCTCAGTGCTTCTCAGGAGGAGATATTCAGAAGTTTTATATAAAAAATAGAAAAAACACTTCCTCCTACTAGTGAAAAAATATATCTTGAAGCTAGATGATCAGAGTGATGTCTTTGTATCAGCTTTCAGAATTGCTTAGATGCACCCTGAAATAAACATTCCTGTGGCTAAACCCTTCCCACAAATATTCCCTCTTATGACCTACCTACAGAAAAGACAATTTTGATTTTTTTCATTTTTGGTTTTGCTTGTTTTTTTTTTGTTTTTTTTTTTTAAACTCAGATCTTCTTGGTGTATATTATTTACATGACTACTTGCCTCCATGGAAGGTGAGTCCTGAAGGACTGTATTTTGTCAGAAGGAACAAAGTCTGTTAAAACTATATCTTGAGTATTTTCACCCATGATTTGAAGGCATCTGTCTTCCTCTGGGCTGTGGCCAGGGCTGTGTAGTGAAGCAGCCTGTGTCAACCCTGGCTTCTCCCTGAGAACACAAACCAGAGGCTTAATTAGCTCTGAATTCATGTGTGGTGATGCAGACACTGCTCGTCAGTAGGTCTGGGCTGCACCATCACCTGATTTCGTAGAGATCATTGTCAGATGCTAATCCAGGTGCTGCCAGGCTGGATTGGAGTGTAGCTGGCATACTGGAGATGAGGTAATTTGCCTGTTTTGTGACATCCTGCAATAATTGCCTTTGTACACATGGACATGTGTATGTCTATATAAACACACACCTGCATGCAGTGAGAAACCAGGAGTGCAGGAAGACAGAGGATGACTTGGAATGATAAAAAGTGGAAGAAAAGAAAAAACACCACAGCCTATGGTTCTTCCCTTGCAGCCAGTGCAGTGCTGGACACGACTTTTTGTTTTCTCCCCTCACACGGTCATTTGTTTATCTTTTGTCACAGGCCCTGGCCAGGCAGGACTTCAGTGTTCAGACTGAAAATCTCGTTTCTCCCCTGCTTGCTGTAGCCCCTGCTGATGCTTCCATCTACTTCCCACTCCCCCATTGTGCCAGAGCATGTGGCTAAGAAAGAGGACAGCCAAGGAGATGAAGGAAAACAACATGCACCAGCTTTGCCTTTGAGTCAGTCAAAGAGCTATTTCTATACCTAACACATCTCACTCTGGCTTTTATTCTCTTAGATGCTTTTGTTACTCTTATTATTAATGACCAGCAGAGGCAAATTCTTATGCTGCTCTATCATTCCCTTCCTCTGCTGTGTTGATCCTCGACAGAAATCTCAGTGTCTCATGTGTGTGTGTGATCTTGAAAAAAGATATGGCAGCTCAGTCTCAGCCTCAGGTTTTGTTTAAAAAAGTACAAAGCCTAATATAGATAGAAAAATTTGAATTCAAGTACAAAAAGTATCTTATTTATTATGCTGCTGCTTTTAAGTTTTGTCAAGGGCATATTGAATATATAGATATATATTAATGTGCAGGTAAGTATAGAAAGAACCTGAATTCAATTACGTGTGCTTCGGCACAAAGTTAAGCTGACTGGAAATGGACTTCTTGACTTTCATTGTCCAAGCAGAAAAATGTACAAAACTGAAACTTGGAAAGTCAGATGGACCAATTCCCACTTTCAGATCCTCTTCATCGAATCCTGAGGAGTGTAAGTGTTCATGTGCTTAGATCATGGAAGTGGATATAATGGTCCTTACAGCACCAATCACTGTTGCAACTGTGGATATTAAGTACTCCAGGAACGGTGGGGATGATTTCAGGCTCTAGCTCTACAAGTCTCATGTGGTCTCCAGTCTTTTACTAAGAACAATTTCCAATTCCTCAGAGTTCAGAAATGGCTGTTCCATGGATAGGGAGTTTGCCACAATTTGTGCCTCAGTCTCATAACAACAAGAACCATGAAAAACAGCTATTAATCATCAGGGCAAAGAAAAGGAATTGAAGAGCTATGATCCCAAACAAAAATAATAATAAAAAAATAATGCAGCAGCTGTGGATTTGGCAGAAGATGCTGCATATGTTTGGATGGGCATCTGTGCATGCAGGAGACTTCATGTATTTGTGAGTGGTTTTGTCTGTAAAGCTGTAGAAAACCTCCTACTGAGTTTTTGAGACTTAATAGACGGGAGCTCAAGAAGATTTGAGAAGGGAGCTTCTTTCCTGTCTAATATCTGTGTAAATAACTCCATTGGTCTCAGAGTTTCCATTGGGGATGAGGAGAATCAATAATAATTTAAAACTTTGTGAATCAATTAGATAAGCAAGACAGACATGACAGCAGCTTCCCAACAGGGGCATTTCTCCCTGGTTGATTAGGAAGGAGAGCTGGATAGGGAAGGGAGGTGCAGTTTTCATTCATCCTGGAACACAAGAGGTAACTAACTATGGCCAAAGCAAGCTCTAATGGGGATCGGGTCTCCAAGCATTATTGTTGTTTCAGCCAAGGACTCCCACAACACACTTCAGTGATACAGTAGCTTTCTAAAGCAGGGGCCTAATCCAGAGCCCTGGTCCAATGGGTCAAGAATCCATCTTCTCCTTGGACTTGAAGAGTCCCAGCTAGATGTGATACCAGAATAAGGGTCACCAGGATGGTGCAGGCTGGGATTTGAACTAGTTAGCTCTCCTGATTTGGCAACTCTGCTGGACACGATCTGGAGCTTCCATGTGGTGCTGATGAGCAGATGCCTTAGGGCCAGTGCATGGTTTCTGTGCCTCCTGTTGCCTGGTGCAGACATACACATTCTGTGCTAATGAGACAGCTGCTTGCCAGCAGCAAGTCCAAACAAAAATGGACCAGGGTCCTGTTTCTTCATTTTATGCCCAGATTATTTCATCCTGTTCTCAAAGTATAAAGCGGGGGGTAAAATCCCTCTTAAAACCACACAGAGCTGCCTTCTTGCCTGGTTTACAGAACAATGATTTGGCATTCATCCTGTCCCAGCCCTTTCTGTAAAACACAGGTTGAAGTGAGCTGAGTCTGGTTTGGGAGAGCTCAAGACAACAAGGAATTGTACTTTGAGCAAGCAGCACCTCCTTTCCAAAGTGATGGAATCTGATCTGGAAGGTGCGGTGGAGGGAACTGTGGATACTCACAGTCTCCGCAAGCTGTGAGTACGAAATGGTGAATGCTCACTCCAGGCTCAGGAGGAGGAAAGGTGGGCTCCCTTCTTTCCGAGTGTCCCCTCAGTCCCGCTCCCCTTCCCGAGCATCTCCGCAGTCCCAGCAGGCTGTCGGGGGATGAGCCGCGCACCGTGATTTGGGTGGTGACGCCCAGACCCAGTCTTCGCAGCTCCTATGCGGTGCTGTGCGGTGCCTCCCGGCGGGATGCCGGCGGTCGGGAGCTTGCAGCGGGATTTCGTGTGCGCTGTTGCCAAGGGAACTTGGCTGCCGAAATGGGACCAGGGCGGTGGGGCAGGACCGGTGCCTACCTCTCTCTCTCTCTCTCTCTCTCTCTCTCTCTCTCTCTCTTTTAAAATTTGTTTTTCCTTTGGGGTATATTCAGAATATCAATTATGACTCTCTTAGAGAAGAGGCAGCCAGGTATGAGGTAATGGGAAATCTGGAGTCTGTGCAATCTAGTCAAACCTCAGCTCTTGGTTTTGTTCACTTGCTGGAGAGCTCTCCTGGCTTAAGTGAGTGGTTGTTTTTTTTTTTTTTGTTTTGTTTTTTGTTTTGTTGGTTTTTTTTTTTTCTTTCTGTCAAGTAACAGAATTGCCCATTTACTGCTGTTCAGGATGGATGAGGTTGAAGCCCTTTATTGCTCCTTGCCTTAAGGAAAGCAGAGGGCACATCTACACAGACTTTGCATGCAGCTGCTCGCTCATTTGTACTCTAAGGCAAGCTAACTCAGATCCAAAGGGTATGAAAGTTATACAGATGTGTTAAAAATTATCTAAACTCATTTATAATACCAGCCTGTGAGAAAAGATTAAATCCTGGCACAATAATACTTTAAACTGACTGCCTTACTTCAGCCATCCATCTTAGAGCATAGGCACAGCCAACTTTACTCTGCCCATAAAGGCTGACTACACCTTAGGCATCATTAAGACTGCAGGTGCCATCTCTTAGGACAGAGAAAACAACTACCAGCTTAGCCTGCAGAAGGTTAATAATTAAATTAAATAAGCAAGGCAAAATTTGAGAGATAAGGGGTATCACTACTTTATGAGAGAAGAGGAATAGAGGCACTTAACAGACACACTCTGACCTGTCCTCAGCTGGACCATAGTGAGAAGAGATCTTAAGCTCCTGAGAGGCCCAGGGGGCATTGGATGCAATGCTGAACTTCCAGGACTTATGTAAATTGACTCTGTGAACCTTTGGAGGTTCAGATTATATGAAGGTTTGCTCATAATAAGACACCAAAGGTATACTTGATGAAATGCGAGAGCAGTTAATTTAGAAATTATAAAAAGAAATAGTATTTCACCCAGGATAGTTGATTTGAGAAATTTATTCAATGACATCTTGCCAAATACTGTGACTGGACTTTTTTAAAGTGCTGGATAGTTTTATGGCTGCTCTTGATTAATAAGGCTATACCAAATGACATCCCATTCAGCTTACAGTCAAAATTCAGTCCTTAGTCTGGGGGGTAAGACAGCCAGAAAAGAAGAGCCAGGCAAACACCATGATGTAATCAGATGGATGAGTAATGGGGCAGTGTGACTTTCATTTGTTCTGGGCTGGCAGTGTCAAGATATTAAGCCAGCCTAGTGGGCTTCTCTGAGCTGGGACAGGGAAACTGGTCCTGGGCTGCCCAAATTGCCTGCATGGTGTAACATCACCTGGGGGGTGGACTCCACTCAGCGTGGCCAGTGCTCTAATCTGTCCTTGTACTTTCATCAAACAAGGAAATACACACCTACAGAGGTGAAAATGGAAATGTAACAATCCTGGTGGGAAACTATTTATCCTGGCAGCTTGCTAACTAGTGTTTCTCCTCTGTGGAAAAATGCTGGCATCCATGCATGGTGCTCTAAGAAGCTAGTACAACATACCACCATATATTAGCCTGCTTTTACCGGTCACAAAAGTCACAAATTTTACACCCTCCCTTTAGCCAAACAACTGAATTTCTCTGAATTGTATATGTCAGACAATGGCTCTGCATCTTTTTTGCATGTGGTATAGAGTGGAACAACACCAAGATCAAGATTACAGAATCTAGGTTATCTTGTGTTTCCTCTGTTGCAAAGTCTTTTTAGCAAATTATTTCTGCAGACCCTTAAGTAGAAAGTGGAAATCACTTAGCTTTTTCAGCCCTTGAGTCATCTTTAATTGGAGACCTTTTTGTTGCAGCTCTCAGGAACTCCTTGGTGCTGGAGCACTTGGACTGTTGCCCCTGGGTTAGGGCTCTGCAGCAGATCTGTTTCCACTGCTACAGAGAGATTAATGTCCAATCCATGACTGGGATCTGTGTATATGTTGAAACTTTTATGTGTAGGTAATGTCATTATACATGTGAATTTAGTATATTTGTTATCATTTACCAGGGTAACAGTTGAACTGTGCTAACAATTCTAGATTCTTCATTGCAATTAGGAGCCATCAGGGATTGTGGCTTCCAGAGAAGACCTAGAGAGTCAACAACAATTCTCCTAGTTAATTTATCACAGTGTGTCCTGTCTTTCTATCAGTGGCGACATTGAACTGGATCTCTTGCTATCACTCATCCACCAATTCCTGGAACTGTCAACTCTGAGCTATGTATCCCTCTGTCAAATAAGTCTAGTGTGTTCAGTAATTATTGCAAGAACAAGGCAGGGAACTGATAAATGATATGGTTATATAAGCCACATTTGTTCATCTAAGAAATTTGAACTTCCCACTGATAGCACGTTCCTAGGGCAGCTTGGAGGATTTTCACTAAGAACAATCCACTCCTCAGTGAATCAGAACGTGGGAAAAGGATTGCAGGAGGTCATGTGCTATGCAAGTCAAAATCATTAGTAACCCAGGGAACCTATTTCAGTCAAACAGGGAAGTTTTGGAATCTTATTAAGTAGTATAAACTAGGCAGAGTCATTAGGAAATGACACAATTCAACGTGCTCCAACTTTACATTGAGTAGGTTTTGCTATGAATGTATTTGTGGAAGTGTGAGTGTGTATATGTGTGTGACAAGCAGAGATTCTGTTTTAGATGCCAATTCCACCAGGAGGACATAATATTAGGTCTCTAGTGTCACCATGTTCTCATAGTCCCTACTGCGAGCATTCAAGAAAGCACTCACACAGCATGATGGCAACATGTAATATAAAAGTCAGAGTTTTTTTGTATTGAGTTGTTGAAAACGAAATAAAAAAATTAAATTTGGAGAGAACAAACCAAACAGACAGAGGATCCTTACTGTAGGCTAGCCTGAGGCAGTAATGGATTTGTGGTAAGATAAACAGAAGTAAATGAACACTTAAGCAACAAAGATCCTGGTTTCCTGTCAGATATGTTATAAAAAACGGGACTCAGACATATAAGTAACTAAATTATAAGACGTTGAACTGTAGTGGCATTTTCCATCATGAGCAGTAAAACTCCCAGTGAATCAAGTATCCCACCAGGACTGTGACAAATAGGTACGCAGTGGTGTGTCTCAGTTTTGAAGAAAAGAAATACATAGGTAGGCAAATGAAAGCCTGTGTTTTCCCAGAAGTTATTTCGTGCTTGCTCACTCCTTTTGCCCCCTCCAAATTGTGTAGTAGACAGGACTGAAATCTAAACAAGAGGCAGCCCTGTGTGGTTTGGCTGTTGGTCATAGAGTAATTTTGCAAATCAAGACTGTACTAAAGACACATGAACAGCTTTTCTTCTAAATCAGGAAATGAGAAGAGGGCTCTGCAAAGTGATAGTGGCCTGAGTCATTAGGATCCCCTCTGTGAGCTGGAGAGGAAGGGCAAACCCCAGTTGTTAAATTATGGCTGCATAGGAAGCCTAATGAAGCAGCAAATGGGGTTAAATATACAGATGTTCCCAAAAGCCTAATAAAAAGGGGCTACTAGCCTGGCAGTACAAATTGTATTTGTCCTGCAGCTGTGTGGAGACAGCAGAGTAAGGCATTTTGCAATGACATGGTATATTTCTCAAAATCCTGGAAGCAAACAAGTGCTCTGGACTTGCTCCTTACTTGAATTCTTTGTGCATAACTTGACAGATCTTGCCTTTGTGGGGTCTGGCACTTTGACTGAAGCTAAAGGAGCTTGCCACCCCTAGCAAAAATGTGTTCATGGACCAGCCAGGAGTGCATGGAGCACAGAACCAGATTACATTCAGGTGGGCTGCACAGAGGGAACACAGCATGCTGATCTCCTCACTCACCGAGTCAGCAGTCAATACCATGGCTCAGTGGAAGGTTGGCCAGTTCCTCAACATGAGTGGACTACTGGAACTGTTTTTGGGGATCTTGCATTCCCCTGCTTTGTGGATGTTCCCCAGTCTGCCCCATGCTGAGAAGCAGTTTGGCTCTGGGTTGTAGGATCTTGTTTTTAAGGCAGTAATTGTATTTGTTTGCCTGGGGAATCTAGAGTGCCTGTTAGGAAAGAACTTGAGAGAAGAGATCCCTGAGGACCTCTCCTACCACATCTGAGGTAAATGGCTCATTAAATGGCTGTGATTGGTTTCAAATGGTGCAGCTGGAGGAGGGAGACTCTCCTGGGAGAGTCACCTGCAGCCTTGCCAAGGGCTCACATCTTCAGTGAGGTGTGGGTCAGACCTGGCCTAGCTGCAAGTCTGAAGAACTTAGAAGCATTGGTGATAGTTCTCTAAACCTTGTCCTACCTCTGCAAACCCTCTTCCATCCACCTAGGAACTCGCTAGCCACCGGTCTGCAAGAGTCTGCTTCATGGTGAGTGTGTTTGTACCTTCACCATGTGCAATCCAGCCTTCTTATTTGAAGGGTTAAACGTGCAGGAGGAGGAGGCAATACTTGTCCCAGCATTGGTAAACTCGGAGCAGATTTTCTGTGGGAAGCCATCTGTCAACTGGGGAGTGGTGCTGTGTCAATTGATCAGCTCCACCTCCAGCTCAGCTCTGCAAACTACAGATCCCTGGCCTTGTAGGGTGATAGTGGGGGAGTACTGGGATCTCTGGAAGCTTTGAGATCCTGTAATGGAGCCTCTGCTCTTTCAGACTGTGTGAGGGACACCCTGCAGCATCTTGCTTTCTCTTGCATCAGGTGGTGATGTAAAGCCTGAGCATGCAGGTGAAAGGGCTGTAGGAGGAAGACAAGATTTTTCCTGTAGCCAGGGGATTGTATTTCACCTGGATGATGTGCAATGTAAGGGGCTTCTGATTAACACTTGACCTATCCCTGTCCCAAACTTAAAACTGCCTCCCAGTGGCAATGCTGAACCATATTTTGGCTGTTTCAAGGTAAAAAAGGAAGGTGGAAATTGTGACATTTATTCAGGAGAAAAATAGGAACTTATAATGTTCTGTAAAACCCTGTAATGTCTGGAAGGGTAAAATACTCCTTTTTGGTTTAAGACTGTAATAATGCAATAATGATTCTAAAAGGTATATGTGCATAAAAATGGTAAAACCACCTTAGATCTGTTTCCTAATTAAAAAACTTTCACTGTAGCACTACAGTGAGGTCAAATTCATACTCTGATACCCCTACTGTTCTGTATCAGTTCAGCTCCTTCTCTTTTTCCTTGACTTTTCATCAAGCATGCCCAAAAACAAGGCTGGAAGAAAATTGTGATTTTTTGACATTTTTCTTAGTTTGCTTTTTGTCCCCCTCAAAAGGTAGTGACTGAGATTTCTATCCAACTCGATCAGCAATTCTCCTGATTTATTATGAGAGGGACACTTTCTTCTCTATTGTCTGTCCTTCCTTCTTCATCCCTCTCTGAGTGCTGAGTTGGTCAGGGAATGAAGAACATTTGGCTAGCCCGACTATTGGGCTCATTAAGTGCCAAAAGACATCTTGGCAAACCAAGATCTGGACTGGCTTGCACCTCCTTAATGCTCTCATTTTGAATATAAGTTGCCTCTTCTTGCTGCTTCTGTAATAGAAATGCCAACAGTTGCTCAAGAGCAATTATTGCCTGCACAGCCAAGTGGCTTGTGCTTGATGTAAAGTGGGGTGCTTTCATTTCTCAGTGGAGGGGAATTGTTTCGCTGGGTTGTGATAAATCTCTTTATTTGGTGTATTGATTTTTGATGTTCTGATACACTCTTGGTAGTGAGGAGCTCTGAATTTTGTCCCCAAGTCTTTTGGGGCTGAATTCCCTCTGACAGTTAGGCGGTGCACTCATGTGGAACGAACTGTCAGCAGGCATTTTAGCTTGACCCTGTTTAAATCACTGGGAGGGCATTACCTCCTGCACCTTGCTATCATACCTACTAACTCCTGAGAGTGTGTCTACGTAGCCTTGAAATAGCAGTGGATTTACCACCTGGTGTCCCCTATTTGTCACTGAGGAAGCAACCAGACAAGACTTCCAGACGCTGTGTGTCAAATGTTCCTGTAATTCAATAACCAGGCCCTTCAGATCTTGGACTCTCTGCTAGAAATGGTGAAAAATTGCTGTCAATTCAGAGGCTCTTATGCATAAGTGTAGAAAGGCTCTTGTTGAACTTAATATAAAAATAAATACTAGTCATCGGTGTAGCTGTCTTGCCTTTTCATGTTGCAGTAAGGCTGAGTCTTTGCACTCTAGCATTCAGTCGCTACAAGTGGCTTTCAAAGGCACTGTGCAATGAAGGGTGTTGGAGATGCTTGTTCAGGATTTTTTCAAATTCCGGCACATGCTGTGAGAATAGTTTGATTTTTTTTCCTCTGTCTTTTCTAATTTTCTGCATAAACTTCAAAGACATAAAATTTATTTTTATTAGAAGAGTAGGTTCTTTTCCTGAGCACAGTTCGGAGAGAAGGGGGTGAATTCCAGTGATAAAAAATATGAGATGTTTTCCATATATTGAGCAGCTCCAATTGCTGCTCCTGGCTTTTGTTGCAGTTGTCTTTTTCTTTTTGCATACATTTATTTTTCCACTAAGCAAAGAGCAGCCCTAAGAGAACTTTCACATGTGGGTGGTGAGCTGTATGGAGGAAGCAAACAGAGTTTAATCACCAAACTCGTAAGAGAGGCATTTTGTATAGGATGTGACCCCCAGGGAGCTCAGGAAAGAGAAACAAGCAGCTTAAGGCTGGGTATGGGTTCAGGTCTTTACATTTTTAATTGTTTTTTTTTCTGGAGTTGCTGAGCTATAGCATATTTTGTCAATATAGGAAATAGCTACAGATAATCAAAACCATGACTAAAGGATGAATGGATGATTGATTATCTACATCCCTGCCGAGAAACAGCTTTACCTGCCAGGCTGCAGGAGATTCAGTTTGGTAGAGAGCTGTTCTAAATGTGACTATCTTGAGGTAATGTCCTGAGGCACAATCAGTTTTTCCAGGTCTCAAACTCCTGACTCTATCTTTTTGTATCTCTGGTCCAGTTTTCTGTCCAGTTTTCCAGGCTTATTAAAAGAAGTTTGGACTGTTCTCATTCCTTAAAATAGTGTTTGGATTTGGAGAACTTTGTTATTATGATGGGAATATCTACACAGAGAGACAGATTTTTTTTTGTTTTGTTTTGCTTTTAAATTTGTTGTTGGGTTTTCTTTTATGCTCCTCTACACAGAGAGACAGAATTTATTTTTTTGTTTTGTTTTGTTTTGCTTTTAAATTTGTTGTTGGGTTTTCTTTTATGCTCTAATCCTACTCTAGAAGTCAGGAGGAGTTTGCAATTGCTTTTAAAAGATAGAAGATATATCCCTAAGAGAGCATATTGGCAAATATTGTTCCCCATTCCTTTCCTTCATGAATTTGGCAAAAGCAGGGATTTGCATTTTTCTGGATGTCATAAATTGAAAGCCTGGTATCTGATGAAATCCCAGGACAGAAGAGATTTACACTACACCATTGGAGAGCTGAGAACTGTGTAAAACTCCTTGGAGTCTTCGAGGTTGTAAAGTGGTACAAGTTCTAATTTTTACAAAGATTAACTTAGTGTGGTAGAAGGATATGAGAGCCATACCAAGAGAAATACTGAGCTGATATTTCTTAAAAGCATGGTGTCAACAAACCTCATCATAGTTTAGAAATCTCTGTTTTATTTTACTGTATTTTATGTTATTCTGAGACTGAGCCTTCACGGTTGTACTGAGAAGAACTGTACAGAACCCTGTACTGCTGCTTGCTTTGAGAGGAGCTAGCAGTAGAGATTGTCAGAACTATTTCTATCCAATTATTTTGCCTACTCTGTTGGTACTCCAGTCTGGATACTCAAACCAGAGTGACTATCCCAAACTCAGTATCAAAGTGACTGTCCCAAAAATCAGTATCAAAACTGTTGTGTATCCTGTTTATGCTACAGATAAGGTTATGATAATCCTGATTAAAGCTCTTAATTTCATGGAAATATTTTGTACGTATTCTATTTTTCTGTCCTCACTTGTGTACCACTTGTTCTCTGTCTGTTAGAATCAGGCCTAACAGTTGAAACCTTTAAGTCATTTTGGCAACCTGCCTTTAAAAATAAAGTAAGGACAGCTGGTCATAAAAAGGATTTTACTTCCTTCTCACTTGCTTCACTTAAATTTTAAAAAGTTAAAAATCTTTAAGCTCTGGCCAAGAAATGAAGTGAGATTCTGACTGTGTGCCTACCCTTTTATGCTCAATGGATTGACTAGGAATGCTGTTTATTTCCTTTGACCTATTCTTGTTTTCTTTTTTTTTCTCTCTTCCTCTGACTTCCTATTCCAGGATGAGTCATCCATGTTCTTCCAGTTTGGCCCATCAATAGAACAGCAAGCTTCTGTCATGCTCAACATCATGGAAGAATACGACTGGTACATCTTCTCCATTGTCACTACTTACTTCCCTGGTTACCAGGACTTTGTGAACAAGATCCGCAGTACCATTGAGCACAGCTTTGTGGGTTGGGAACTGGAGGAGGTCCTTCTGTTGGACATGTCCCTGGACGATGGGGATTCAAAGATCCAGAACCAGCTCAAGAAGCTCCAAAGCCCTGTTATCCTCCTCTACTGCACAAAGGAAGAGGCCACCTACATTTTTGAGGTGGCCAACTCAGTGGGTCTGACAGGCTATGGTTACACGTGGATCGTGCCCAGCCTGGTGGCAGGGGATACAGACACAGTGCCATCTGAGTTCCCCACCGGGCTCATCTCTGTCTCATATGATGAATGGGACTACGGTCTTCCTGCCAGAGTAAGGGATGGAATAGCCATAATCACCACGGCTGCTTCTGATATGCTGTCTGAACACAGCTTCATCCCTGAGCCCAAGAGCAGCTGTTACAACACCCAGGAGAAAAGGATTTACCAGTCCAACATGCTCAACAGGTAAGGGGAAGAGCTGGGCCAGCCATACAAAAGGGCGGTCAAAGACGCCCTCTGATACCAGAATATTTCTGCTAGGCACGTGGTGCTTTGTGCAGCAGATGGTGTTGGCCAGAATTGGGCAAGGGGAGGTGAGCTGAGGGTGGGACCCATGCTGCTGTGCATCATGAGTGCCAGCGTTATCACCCCCTTGGAAAGCCTTCATACAACACAGAGGGCAAGTCAGCATGAGGAAAAGGAATAACGAAGGCAAAGTGCAACAATGTGAGTGCATCCCTCAATGCACAAATTTTTGCTTTCATAACAGCACTGAACTTCTTAGGGTGTCTTTGCATGACTGGGTCTGCAGCTCTCAGGTGGGTTCTTGCTGCAATCAATGGGAATGTTTGTGTTGAAGTCTAGAAGACAGCAGCTTATGTTCCAGACACTAGCACTATGTGAACAGGTGTTCCTTATAGGTGATGGTTGTGTAACCTACCTGGAATAGTTTCATGGCGACTGTTGTCTGAACACCAAGTGTCCTGCTGTTCATTAGCCCTGAATTACAGGATAGGAGGAAGTGAAAAGAGATGTGGAGAACTAGAGCTGCAAAAAGAGTTAGAGCCATCAACTGCTTAAATCCTGCTTCATACTCAAAGCCTTTAAAGACCTTGGATGTCTTAAGAATCTGGTTTATCTTCGAGGAGGGCTTGTGCTGTCACCCTGCTCTTTAGCACTTCACTGGCTGTTGTTTGCTGGGTGTTTAGGGTACTGTTCTTTCTTGTGTACCTTATGCAGAAAGCCTAGTACCTTGATAAGAACAGCACATTTTTCCAAATTGAAAAGGGTATTTAAACATAGGGAAAACCTGTTTGAATAAACATCTTATTTTTATACAAATTCAAATTTTCCTAAGAGACAGTGCTAAGGCATCTCTTTAAGGGCATAGAGGATGCTTGTGGCGGAACAACCTCTAGAACAGCACTCTGATTACTACATGTTCTTCTTTGTCCCAGATGGAGTTTTAGCATGTAGCAAAGCAACCCAGATAATTAGGCATGGAATTCAGATGCCCCCTGATCTGCTCAGCTGTCATTGTGCAATGTTTTACATATAAAATCCTTGGACATGTTTTATCCTTTGTGGTAAGAAAAGGAGAATCCAGGCAGTAACCATCAGGCCACACAGAGCTCAGTGTCTTTGTTAATTTGTCATGTTGAATCACTAAGCAGTGCAAATGTGATGGATTGGTCCACATGCTGTGACCTCTTACTGTCAAATTTACTAGGCAGATAGAGGGACAAAGGGACAAGGAAGCAGATTTTGCTTTGCCTGAACACCGGGGACTGTGAGAGAACTTTATTCTTTGGCCCAATATATTACCCATATTGCTATTTGTTCTTTGTTGCTATGATCCATTGGCATATTGCCAGGTCTTATTGCTTTTACTTCCTCTTTCCCATGCTCTTTTTTTTTCCTCTATGCAGGCCTTGGGCACCAAAGGTGCCCAAAGCTTTTATCTCTTTCCTTCCCAGCTAGGCTTAAGAGTAAGGGTTTTTTCTGCTGCTCTTTTGAGTCATCACTGAAATGATTAAACAGGGAAAATATATATATAGTGTGTACAAAGTAATGAGAAGTAACATCAAGGCAGGCTTTTGTTCTACCTTTCCAAATGAAGAGGGATTCTGGGGGAAGCTCTATTGTGTCTTTTCAGCAGTTATCTAGAAAACAAAACGTTCCCTGCTATGTGATGCAGTGTTCTGCAGAGACCTTCTGCTAATGAGTTTTGTTGACACTGTTAGCCTGTGCATAACATCACACCCATACAGCTGTGCTGCTTCAAGGACCCAACATAATCTCTCTGCATAGCACCTCTTTGCATTGTTTAGAAGTCACCAGCTCAGAGACTCTTGAGTGTAGATATGCCAGCACTGTTGTGCTGTGTAGATATGCCCTGAAGCCTCGGCACCCTACATGAAAGCAGTTCCTGTCACTTGTGAAGATCATAGCTTTCTTTTCACCTTCATGGCCCAAATCACACTGTTTCTGCTCCCTTGTCTGCTTTGGGCACAGCATTCACAGGAATGAGTGCCAATACGTGTAGATACACCCCGCTTAGTTTGGGTACTCACATCAGTCTCACGGAGAAGCACAGTCAAATTAGTCAGTGCCAGGCTCTGTTCTGCCACTGTGTAGATAGCTGCAGGCACCTGAGCTAACTCATAAATAATTACACTTTTGTACTTACTTGTGAGCACAGTGCAAATACTTGCTTTGCCTCACATGGTGCTGGCCTGTGAAGGGGTTCTGACCATGCCTCCTTTCCCTCCCCCTGCCCATGTTTCCACACTCTCTGTATTTCCAAGTGAGGTGGCAAAAAAGTTTGACTTCAGTGAGTTGGGTGCTTAGTTTTTTATTTAAGTCAAATTACTTTCAGGCACCTTTTGAAGTTTAAAAGCTAGTGATGTTTGAAATAAGCCATTGCTTTTAGAAATCCAAAGGTTCAATAGAAATTGGATGGCTTCAAGCTCAGCTTCAAGCCTGAAGTCTGTGGAGAAGAAGAGGTAAGGGAGAAGGACAAGATGTGGAAGGAAGCAATCATGAAGATGTGAGTTTGCCTCACTGAGCCAAAACCCACAGAGATTAATAGCTGTGTAATCGGTGTTCATACCTTTAAGTTCCATTGAATTTGCTGAAATTTACTATGTGCTAATCTTTAAAACTCTCATTATATGCTTGGTCTGTATGGGATATTACAGATTCTGCAGATCTGGCTACTTTATGCTTTCCCTAACTCCTTCCACCTATTAGGATCCCACAGTACTTGTGCACTGTGCACACCAGGTAGCAGCAATACCTGCGTGTCTGGAACCTGGTTTGGCTCATTTTGGACTGGACTGGCTGCAGGTTCTGGAAAGCTAATTTTACCCTTGCTCTGGACCCAGCAATACTATATTCAGCCATGTGTAACTTAAAGTTCCCCCTCCACATGCCTACACAGAGTAGAGAGATGCATGTATGTGGGCTTGATATCTGGGGAGACAAAGAGTATGTGACCTCAGATAAAGCATTACCATGTAGCTACTGTTTCAGAAACTCTTGAAGCTAATCCAAAGGGGTCCAATTTTCTTCAAATCCATAGCTGGGGAGGCAAAGCAATAAAAAAAAAATTCCCACGTTATTCTTTGGAGAATGACACATCAAACAAAAAAAAAAAAGTGTAATTTAGTTCAGCTGTGGCACATTATACACTGACTGTGAATTAGTCATTTCCCAAGATCTTCCTTTGAACTCTGACCATTTCTTACTTTTTCCCCTTGTCTTTCTAAAAGAGCAGTTGTTCTGAATGCAGCTAAAATCGAATGGTCTTACTCAACATGGTGTCAGTGGTTGATCTGGGTATATAATGGAGTAAGGAGAAAATGAACTGAATGTTGTTCAGATTCTCCACATCTTTCCTCCTTTTTACATTGACACTTGTTCGTTTTTGCAAGAACTTGTGCAAACAAAGTTTTATTTGAAGTATGGCTGTAAGCACAAAAAGAAATGAGACAGACTGTTATCTAAATGCCATTTCTTGACAATGTAGGTGTTTGGTCTGCATCTTCTTGTATCACTAATGGTCGCATAGCAACTGTTTCTGTTTTGAAACTGGTTCTCTTTTGTGTTAGACTGGAACTACAGAAGTATGATCACGACCATTGAACATTTTGGATTTTGTCCAATAAGTGAACCTGCTGATGAGATAACTCCACTAAAGGGTAGTAAAATGTTACTTTGAGAGTTTTGTTCTACAAGATTTGTTAGTTATCTTTTTGAATGATTTTTGAGGAATTTTTTCTCTAGTGAGGGATTTATCTCAATTTATGCTGATAATAGGCTTAGGTGGTAATTTGGAGTCCAAATATCCAAATGCTGTTTCCCAGTTCAATTATAGTCTTTAATTCTTTGTTCTGTTTGTAATAATTACGTATTCATTTATTCCCTCATTGTCCCAGAAAACAATCTGATCTGAATATTTCAGTCTACCAAGTTTATAGTTATCCCAATATCTGGTCTTCTGGGCACCCAGCAAAAACACGGTGTGCTCTGCTCTTCTCTGCTGGATGAGAAGATCTCAAAGGTTGGGAAGGAAACGCTCAGAGGAGGAGTTCTTACCTCTTGGCCCTTCCTAGGAGAGTTGCTAGGCTTCCAGGCATCCTGCAAAACTCGTCTTTTTTCCCTTCACCATGGCTGCTGAGGAGTGAGTGGGCAGAGGTGGATGTGTTTATAGGCAGCCTTCTGCTTATTTCGTTATTTTAATTGATGGGACAGATTTCCTTGAGCTCTGGATTGGTGCTTCTCATTACATTTTAGAAATGGGAAGAAATAACTAAATGACAGGAGTATTCTTAGGAGTGGAATTCAGAGATGAGTCATGAGAAAAGAATATAATTTCTGGCACATATTTGAGGAATGGAAGCTCAGCTGTTTTCTATGGATGTTCACAGTCTTTGGGCTACATAAGCTGTGGTTTTATTCTAGCCTTCAATGAGACCTGGATTCTTTCTCCTTGTTGTCATGGCTGCTTCTGAATGCTGGGCCATAACTACTAGTTTGTTGTTGTAGGGTTTCTAATGAGTTCTCCACTGATTGGCTTTAATAGTCTCTCATTTAACACCAGGCTGCACACAGCAGATTTCATTTTAATAAAAAGTGCAGTGGAGCATTTGCTTTGGAATTAAAATACAAATGTGGAATTATACTACCTTTGCAAAGAAATACTTTTAGAGGGAAACAAAGTTAGGTTAAATTCTGTACCTCAGATTCTTCAAATAGGAAAGGAGTTGGCAAACTTGCTCAGTGCGTTGTTTGGACGTGACACTTCCACTCTGGAGAAAGTAACATTAATCTGTAGTTTTACCTTGCCAAATAGATAAGAAATGCAGAAGAACCTTTAATGAGTGCTGGGCAACTTTTTTTCCTGGAACAACCAGGGCAAACTCTGTTCTCACATGACTACATTTCCCTAATAGAAACCAGGAATTGCTGGGGCTTAGATAGCTCAACAGTGAGTCAGAGAGCAGAGAAAGTTCTTGAAATTGGGTTGTACAAACAAATTGCTTCCCTGGAAACTCAAGACTATATGGGCTGTACATATCCATAAAAAAGTGCATTGCCCTTTCAGGGTATTGTGTCACCCTGATACCAGTGGGCAGCACCATACCCATAGCACCCTGGTTTTCCCCAGGTCAGTGTTAAGGACAGTGCCCAGGCAACACCTTTCCTTGTTTCTCTGGTCTCTCTCAACCCACCCTCCTGCCCTCTCCTCTCTATTAATGGCAGCCATCACCTTCCACGCCAGACACAGGGGACATCATGTGTCATTGGCAGGTATTGCCATGGAGCCACTCTGTGTTGTCTCCTAATTGAGTGGGTCACACAGCTTCACAGAGTGCAGTAGGGGAGTTGCGGGCAGGAATGGACAATGGATCATTTGCAGTGTTCTTTCTCCATTCACAGGTTTGTCAAGTTACCCTTGTACTAAGAGACAGGAGCCCTGTCTCGCTCAGTTTGGCAGGGCTACATCTACCTCCTTGCAGCTGGCTGCTGCCAGCCCTTGAATCCTGTGGCACTCCAGCTGTGGCAGGCACAGTGCTGGGACTTGCTTCTTAATGCTGGGGAGGTGGTGAGACAAGGTATAAGTGGCATGTTCCCAGGGATGCAGAAACTGCCCTTTTCAGAAACTTGGAGGGTGAGAGAGCATATGTAACTTTTGACCTTTTGGAGCCTTTAGGCCCATGTCTAGTTAGCAGCTCATTATGTTCCCACTGGTTGGTGTGTCCTGCTGCTGTCAGGCTGGTGCAGAGTGGCAGCACATGGCGTGAGCGCTGCTGACAAATTAGACATCCCTGCTGCTGAAATCTGCTTGTTCCTGTCACTGCTCCAGCAGCAGCTGGAGGCTGGGGCTGGCCTGTACCTCCTGCCTCTGTCAGGGTCTCTCTGCCTCCCTGCATCCCTTGCTGTACGCCATCTCACTCTCTGTGTGTACTGCCATCACATTTTTCTGTCCCTGTCTTGCATCTCCTATTGCATTTCATTTGCCCTGTGTGCATTGCAGTGTGCAGTGCTGGTGAAAACTGCTGGGTTTGTTGGCTTGGGGCTACTGGATATTCACGTTGCCTGGTCAGGAGGTGAACAGTCGTGTGCCACCATGTCTTGGAGGAAGTGTTGGTTTCTTCTGATTCCTTTTTTTCCTGTCACTGGAGAGGAGTGCTGAGGGCAGTTTGTAACATGCTCTTGATCCAAACATCTCCCGTGCAGGTGGGCTGGTGAGGGTGCTGGATGCAGAAGAGCAGTCTGCATCTGGCTCTCCTCCTTGCTCTGCCCAGCTCTTAAGCAGTCCTGCTTGGCCAGCGGGAAGCACAGCTGTCCTACAGTGGAAGGACAAACACCAAACTGACTTGTACGCTGCTAGGAGACTGGAGATCCCTGGCTTCTCAGTGGGAGTATGTGATGGCACAGAAAAAATGTTAATTCCTAGCTGGCACCACAGGATGCCTTAGTCTTGCATAGCTGGGCTTTGTCAGAGTGGGAGAATAGGTACTTGCTTATGTGGACAGTTGGGTATTTCAGCCTCTTTGCAATTAAAATAGGATCACAGAATCACAAAATATTCTGAGTTGGAAGGGACCCACAAGGATCTTTGAGTCCAACTCTTAAGTGAAAGGCCTGTAAATGGATTGAACCTGCAACCTTGCTGATATTAGCACCTTGCTCTAACCAGCTGAGCTAACAGAAGGGTTCAAGTTAAATGATGGTTTTTGGCAAGGGTCATCTTTTGATTAAAGGACATACCCTTTCATAAACGCCTCCAAAATCCACCAGCTGGGAATGAATTTTGGTATGCACCATCAGTTTCCAGATGGGAAAATGTCCGTGTTCTGCTTCCAGCCCTCTGAGACATCTTCTGCTCTGCAGCCAAGTCCAATTAGTGCTAGTACTGTGGCAACTTCACTTGCTGGTGACAATATGTTTTAATGTGCGCCTTCAGACTCCTTCCATTCCTCATGGAAAGTGAGTCAAAATCCCCCTCTGTGGTGGAGCTTGGAAACCACAAACCCCGTCTGAGCCACAGTTTAGCACCAGCTAAGCCGTTGCTGATCCTGCTCTGATCACAAAATGCATTTAGGGTGCTGTGGGCTTGAAATTGCTGCAGGAAACTTGAAAACCTGCTTTAGCAGAGCAGTGGAGAGAAGATGAGAAATATCCTTTTTCCTTCAAGAACTGGCTTGATGGGGAAATGGATATTTTCTGGCTTGCACACCTGCACACTGATGGCTGGCCATATGTAGTTTCATCACTGGTGCCTACCATGAACATGTGCATTTTTTTTTCCTTTCTATTAGAAACATAGATTCTTTTTATTTTTTTTCCCTCTCTCCTCCCCTCAGACTTAATGTTCTTACTATCTTTCAAGTTTTTAAAAATAGGAACTGCTGCGTTGCTATGGCTCCCTGTGCAGCTCTGGAGCAGCTTTTTCTTCTCTTTGATGCAATTTGGGTTCCCGATTCAGTTTGACAAGTGCTGCTTGCACCTAGTGCTCCCTCCTGGAAGGCAGGAGGTGGGGAGCTGGGGGGGGATGGATGATGACAGCCTTTGTGTTCCCTAAAAAGGGGAAAAAGATTAAGTCAGGTGACCTTTCTTGGAAAAGAGTGGAGGTGTTAACCCTGGTATGTCTCGGATGAGGTTTTTTAATGTTCTGCAGATTTAACACTGTTCCTGTGGTTTAACTTTGAATAGGGTGTTCTTTCCCCCTTTCTGCCCTACATGCCTGTGTGATGGAGCTGAGCTCTGTCAAACAGCTGCCTGATCCCCTGCAGAAGCACCTGCTGTTCAGTGGCTTTTGCCATCTAGGCTTTGTCCAAGAGATTGTGCGTGGTTAAGTGCTTTTCTGAATTGAGGCTTAGAGCACTCCTGACTAGATGCTGCTGATGAAATTCCTCTCAAAATCATTGCTTTAAGGGTTACTTGAGTCTTGCATCCACATTTTGGGAAAATGTGGATCTGCATATGTGTGGGGCTGCTGAATACCTCTCTGAAAGGGACCCCACCAAAGTTTGCACAGGTAACAGGTTTTGAATACCTGTTACCTGTGCAGAATCCAGACCTGCCTCTGCAGTGTACATATCTCTCCACTGGCCTATTTTCAAGTAGCAATAATTTTTAAAGTACATTTTGTTTTACTTAACAAATTTTATTTTCATTCACAGTCCAAAGGTGAACATTTTTTGAAAAAAACCTTTTTTTGAGAAAAAAATCCTTGCTCATCCAATTTTGAGTTAAGAGAGTGTGAAATGGATGAATTTGTTCTGCTTTCAAATAATTAGCCAGCAGTGGGGTTTCTGTTAGTGTGGACAAATAACTCAAAGCTACCTTCACTTCAAACTTCAAAAATTGGTTTGCGATGTTAGACAAGGGATTCCTGCTTTGCTAAGGTTAGAAAATGTGATTTTGAATTGAATATAAACATTTGATGGTGATGTATATTACCTTAGTGTAAATTTTTTTTTGTATTGTACATTTGTTGTGCACTATATTTCTTGAAGTATTTGAATGGAATATAATCTAGAAATGTGATGTTTAGAATGCTTGAATATGAGTGAAATAATAACAAAGAAAATAGAAATAGCAGAGACCTGTCAGCTTGTTCAGTACACCCTGCTCTATCATTTCTGCAGCGTGTTCTCTCCTGATTTAAGTAATAAAAATGTCCCTACTCAAGCCTGCAAGCACCTTAATATAAAATGAATATTAAAATCTGACCATAGTTGCCCTTGAAATGATCAATCAGACTGAGTGCTGCCAGCCATCTTCATGCAAAGAAAGCTCTTTTCTTCCCCTGTGGAGAGATTTCTGATCTTGTTACATCACACCAAACAGGTCTCTACCCCTGTCTTGATTGAATAAAGATGGCAAGGTGATTGGGCCTCCCCTCTGCAGTAATGTACTGTGAGATATGGTGGAAAAACAGCTTTGGTGAACTCAGTGTTGGTCTTTGTTAAGGATCTTGAGAGACAGAAGATAATCAGATGAAGAGTCCCCCTCTTGATGGTGTGGTCATGGTGGAAGAGAGCTGCCACAGTGGACTGAAAACCTGTGAATCTCTGTAACCTGACACTGGTTAAAAGTGCACAAATGCTGACGTGATGCTGACTTTTTTGCTTGGGTTTTGAAGCTGTATTAAAACGAGATGGAAATGAGTTTTTAGTGTCTTGCCCAGTGTTCTTCCCTGTATTATTAGTGTCACAAATGAAATCATTTTTCAGCAAGATGGCTACCTCCAGTAGCAGTGTCAGCAACTTACATTTATTTATGACAGGCTGTAGCATCTTTTATCTGCAGTTCCAAAGCACTTTACAAAGTAGAAGGGGATGGCTTAATTCACAAAAAATGCAGCCATCTCTGGGGTGAAATAGAACAACTGTTTAACAGAATATAGTACAAAGTGGAGATGAATACTGCACCTCACTGGAGCTGCACAAGGAATTTCAGCTGGCAGAATGAATTTACTAGAGGTGGATTTTCGCCAAGACATTGGGGGTGTTTAATGAGCGCAAGATATTAGCGGCGGTGCCACACATGCCTCTCTTATGCCTGTGTGCAGCAGGCAGCCAGCAGCACCAGAAGTGGTGTCACAAAGGAGGTTAGCAGCTTTTCCAGTGTGCAGACTTCAAGAGCAAATGATATCTAATTTCAGTGACCTCCTTTGTCCCAAGAGAATGACAGGTTTTGAGTGGATATATCTGGATTTTACATTGATTATGTGCTTATTTCCCCTGGAGACAGCCCTGGGCAGTGGGAGATATCCAGCAAGGCTGCTGTGGTTACAGACAAGTGATAACCAGAACTGGATGGAGAGCAAAAGGGTTGACTGCAATGAAGCTCTGAGAGGTTTTAGCCACACGGGTAATAGATGTCATGTATAACAGATGGTCCTCCCAAAAGGATACTTTCATTGCTTTCTTCCCCCTTAAAATAATGTGTCACTGACAGATTAGGCCCTGTGAGTGACATGAGGTACCTCAAACAGATTGCTGCAAGCAATGCTTTCTACCTTCTTCACAAAGATGCTGATGTTGTCCTTCTGCATCTGAGTGGTGACGTATGGCGTGGTGAGTGCGTGCAAGTGCTGGTACTTAAGCCATGGTAAAATGCTCTTCAGCATCACCAAGGGACTGTGAAGACTTTGAGGTGCAAAATACCAACGCTTACAGCCTCTGAATAAATCTGAACATCTAGCAACTACTGTTCAGTATGCCTAGTGTGTATTCATGTCAAAAAGCTGTTCTGTAGGGCAGTGTGGGATATTGGGCTTTCCAGCTTTTGACTTGCCCAGATTCAGGAAGTGCAGCAGAACCATTATTTCAGAGTTCTGCATGCTTCACTGCCCTTGTCTCAGTTTCCTTTTCCTTTTCTTGCAGGCATGTAGCTGAGATACTGGGGGCTTTACTTGCAGATCTATTTTGGTTTTAATGTAGCTTTGAGATGGAGAAAGTCTTGCTTTGTGAGACTACAGGTTACATGAATCACAGAATCACAGAATGGTTTGAGTTGGAAGTGAATCTTGAAGATCATCTAGTTCCAAGCTCCCTGCCATGGGAGGGGACATCTTCAGCTAGACCAGATTGTTCAGAGTCACATCTTACCTGATTTTGAACACCCCCCAGGGGTGAAGCATCCACAGCTTCTCTGGGGAATCTGTTCCAGTGCCTCACCACCTGCACAGTAAAGAATTTTTCCTAATATATAATCTAAACCTACTCTCTTTCAGTTTGAACCCATTCCCCCTTGTCCTGTCAGTACATGCTCTTGTAAATAGTCTTCTCTCTCATCTTTCCTGTAAGCTCCCTTCAGGTACTGGAAGGCCACAATTAGGTCACTCCAAAGGCTTCTCTTTTCCAGATTGAACAATCCCAATTCTCTCAGCCTTTCCTCATGAAAGAGGTACTTCAACAAGTGCCTTGGAGGTAGCACCAAGCCACAGTTTCTCTGGTAGCTGTGGAAAGATGATATTTCTGGAAAAGGCTCCAGTTTGACTGTCTAGAGTGAGAAGTTTACTTATTTTACTGATTTGTATTTTTTTCTCCCAGCAATTTTTCATGGAAGGCTCAAGTTTGAATTGATGAAGCCACAAGCTTAGCAATGCTGTGAAATTGATTTGGAATAGTTTATTATAGTTCCATGAAATTGCTTAACAAGGAAGTTTGGCAGAGTGAGGGAGCCAAATGAGAAAAGCATGGCTCTCCCAACAGTGGATGGCACAGGGAGTACCGTGTAAGCCAGTATGGAGGCTATGTAGGCATTCAGGGGTAGGATTAGCCACAGGGGAGAGGCATCCACCAACTTGCATTGCAGATCAGGCTGGCTTGCATTGCTGCTGGTATCCTCCCTTTTTGTCACCCTCTTCTGCATCCTCACAAGGCCTGCAGAAGGGGTTCTGTCTCTTGGTGCTCAGCTGCAGCAGCTCAGAAATGTTTGTCGCAGCCATCAGTTGTCAGTGTGGAAGCAGGTCCCCAGAGAAGGGCACTGGCAGAAAGGGAGTGTGGGGATGTGGTGCAGATGGAGGACCACTTGGGGGAATATAAAGCATCACTGAGCTTGGTTTTAGAGCACTCACTGTGAAGGACATGCAGCTGGTTCTCTAAGTGGGAAGGCTGTGGGTGACATTGACTTTAATTCCTCTGTGTGGCTTGGAGCTTGCCTTGCCTTTTCTGATGCCACAGGTCAGAGCAGCAGTATACCCAAAACCAGGCAGTTGCATGGAATGCTGTGACTTTGGCTGTGGCCATTCTGCTGAGGCTGAGCAGTGGGAACTCCTGTGCCCGGAAATCCCTGAACCTGCTCTTGTCATCCGAGAAGTCAGGAGAAAGCAGCCATGTAAATTTGTCACATTTATGACAGAGGTTCATGCTGAAAGTTTCTTTAAGTGTTAAAGATAGCTGTTTGGTAGCACCTAGGAGTCTCATCTGGTGATGGCCGAGTGACAAACAGTCCTTGGTCTGCTTCCCTCACCATTACAGAAGAAAGGAGGAGTTGCGCTGGTCAAGGAGATGAACACAGTTTTGCCTATGGCTATTTACTTAATTACTGCACCTCTAGGAGACTGCTGCACAAGACCATGGGGCTCAGTCAATACTTAGGGTATTGAGGGTGTTCTCAGTATTGCAGTAGCCTGGTGAGGTGTCAGGGAGCTGGCTTGGTACCACCTGGAACCTGTGGAACAAGGTTCTGTGTAGTGGCACATGCTGGTGGGACTGTGAAAGGTGTGGACAAACTGAGAGAGGTCTGTTTTACAAGAATGGCTCTTTCGTAACAACTCACACCTTTACTGATGTAGACCTATGTGAAAAAGCTTATTTTCCTAATCAAGTCCTTATGCCTTGGTTTTGCAATGTCTGTTATGTATTTCACCACTAAAAATGCTATTTCTTTGTGTTCCTTCTTCAGGCCAGGAATCCTTTTTCCCTCCCTTCTTTTGTTTTGTCATCAAGCATGCAAATGGTGGGCTTGTTCTGGCCAGTGGGTGCAAGAGGAAATTTTGCATTATTCAGGGTCTATTCTTCTGCAGTGCTTCTAAAGAAGGTTGTATATGGTGGGTAGTCAAATAGAGAAACAGAGAGCATGGAACAAGTATTTAAACGTTTGAACTAACAATGTTTTTACTTCCTCCTCAATCCACTGATCCTAATGGGTTTCCCACTGTATGCCTAAGAGAGAGCTTAGAGGGGTTGGGAGTGGGACACTTGTGAGCTTGCTAGATCGACCATAGTTCTTGCTAACTGACATTTTATCCTTCTATTTTTAGCATAATTTTGGGGCAGGCTTGCAGGTTTACATTGTGGAAGGAGAGAACAGGAGGTTGCAGGGGAGGCAATAGCCCATAGGCAAGGCCTATTGCTGTGGTGTTTCTATGATTCCATGCTAATGGTGTTTTGCAAACAACCAGGGATGAGCCCACTGCTCTTGTTATCAGTCATGCCCCCTTTGTGTATCTCTATGCCCTTCTATCACTCCCATCTTCCATCCTCTTATCCTTCCCTCAATAGGTGATTCTTTTCTATTGAAATATTAAATCTTAGCTTAAAACAGAAGAACCACCCCATTTTCCCTACTCTCTTTCTTTTCTCTCTTTCATCTTTTCTTCCCATGGAAGTGTTTGAAGTAGCGCAAGTTCCAAAGAAAAGCATTTTTTTTCTCCCTTTGTGCTTTGGCTCTGTGTCCCTTCTTCATAATATCTTCCTTTTGTTATTTTGTTCTGCCTGCCTCCTCTCTCTGTTTTCTCCCCATCTCTCAACCCTTCTTCAAGGCTCTCTCTTCATTAATATGTTAATTTCTAGCCCAGGAATGCTTCTTGCAGCTCACTGTTCACCAGGGAGAGCCAGAGGAGAGAGCCAGGAAAGAGAGAGAAAAGGGAGAGAGAGAAAAAGAAAAAGGAGTGAGTCAGTAACTTACAGCAGGACAGGACAAGGGGTGTTAGCAAAGGAGAATCTTGCACTGACAGGTGTCATGATGCCAGGAAGAAGAGGTTTATCCACAGTTTTGGACTGGATTGGTCTTTATCTATTGTTTTGACATTTTCAACTTCTGAAACTTAATATTAGTAGGAAAGAAAGCCTTGAAAACTAAAGAAGCTCTGAACTATTTTTTTCAAGTAGTTCCTTTTTGGCAATTACTAAATTATCTTTCCCTCAGCACAGAGTTTTTTTAAGCATCAGTCCCTACTCCCACCCTGATGTGGTCTCTTTGTTTCATTTGTCTGCAAATGTCTGATTTGTTGTCTGTATGGTCTTTGCATAGGCTTAGGGCATATTTTTCAGGATGGACAAAACCATACCAGCAATTCTCTGAAGGTAGTTTTACTCCAAAAGAAGTTTTCAGCTGAGAAATAGGGAATGTTTAAGCTGCCGTTCAGGTAAAAAGGTATGAATAAAGACTATAATCCTCCAGAAGTTATATAGCAGTGAAAATGTTAGGGAACCTGGGGTTATGAGGAGCATGACAACTGCCATAGAGACAGGTGTGATGAGTCAAAGTTTTCCTTTCTGCCGCCCACCAGTACAGTTACTGGGTGGAAGGTTGCAAAGAAAGAAGAGATGGAGGCAGGCACCTCTGCATCATGGACCAGACCTGGGAAGGATGCAGAATGCCAACACTATTGCAATTTTGCCCTGAAATGAGGAAACCTCTTTGCTGTTTTATATCTAATGAAGCGAGACCTCTGTCTGTGCTCATAGTCTTAGGATCATGATTGACCAAGCAAATAATTAACAATGCAGCAATGAAAGCTGGTGCTGGGGAGCTGACAGGGTGATTGGCTGGAGGTGAGGAAGCAGTTCTGAGGAAGGGCATGTGGTAAAGGAGAGAGACAGGAAAAGACAAGCTCTGATACAGTGCTGCAAAACCGGTACGAGCTGGAAGCAAAACAACTGGGGAGGAAAACTCAGGGGGACTGCTGCAATGTTCTGTGAAGTCCAAGGCCCCCGAGCCAAGAGCCTTTCATATATTACGTACACACAGCTGTGTCAGAAGAGTATTATTTAGGTTGCAAAGGCAAGCACTTCAAACAGAAGAAAATGCCAGAATTAAGGCTGCAATCTTAATTTGGCATTCTTGTGTCTATGCATTATAGAGCAGTGGTTTCAGTACGGTCTTTCAAGACAGGACCCCTGCCTGCTTCTGTATGCATGATGGGTAATATTTCCTGACTGAGCAGTGATTCAGTATTTCATTTCCTTCGCCTTGCTTAATGTGTACCTTTAAGCTTTGTATTGTGTCTGCTTTCACAGGCTGCTGAGAATTGAGGATTCTTTGTCTCAAGGTGTTATCTGTGGCACGTTAGGCCAGTGTCTTGGTACATCATGAGGTTCATGGATTTTCACCCTACTCCTACAAGCTGAGAGGACACAAGCTACTTCATGTAAATCCATTGTATAGGCGGGGAACTGAGGAGCAGCAAGATTAAGGTCAAAAATGTCTATTAATTTTTCATGGCCCATCTGAGACACCTAGAATCTCATTATTCAAAGCACTGATCATTACAGAATGCTTTCAGTGTTCAAAGCAAATTTCTCTTTGTCTTCAACTCAGCAATTCTTCAATTGCCCCCTGCCAAGTGTTACCTAGGACTGAGCACCGTTTTTCATTGATTTTTTATTAATGTAGAAATGGAAATTTGGTGACATACAAGTTATATGGGCTGTTTGTTTATACCCGTATAATTGTTTGTTTTGCAGAAATAATCTTGAACCCAGGAGAAAAGGAAAACAGTCTCCAAACAATTTCCCTTTTAAAAATTTAATTTGAATTATTTCTTTCAATATATTTGTGATGAAACACTGGATTTCTAATTCCACTTAGTTTATGACTTCAATATGGATCTTCCTTTCATTTGAAAACAAGATGTTTGAAAATGTTCAGATTCAAAAGAAGACAGGCTGAATATATATCTATATCTATATCTAATCTATACATATAGATATATATATAGATATATATATATATTTTCTTTCAACAAAGTCAAAACTTTATACTTACTGATCTGCCAAAATTGGGCTCTAAATAGAGTACTTATTTTTGTTTGGAATTGCCACCAACCCAAAAAAAAGGGGCCAGAAGATTTGTCCTGCTTTTGTTAAGCATCCAGAAAATGGGGTGCACAGATTTAGAGACTGTTTGTGAAAAATCTGGTTTAAGACAATTTACTGATCTCTTCTGCCTCGTGTCCAGTAATAGGATGCATGTGAATGTTTTAAAGCTGTGCCATGTGAGGTTTAGATGAGGTGTTAGGAAGGTTTGAAGGTTTTCTTCACTGAGAGGGTGGTCAAAGACTGGAACAAGCTTCTTGGAGAGGTGGTCAATGCTCCAAACCTGTCAGTGTTTAGGAGGCATTTGGACTAGATGCTTTTGATAGGTCCCTTTCAACTGAAATATAATATAATATAATATAATATAATATAATATAATATAATATAATATAATATAATAATATTTAATATAATATAATATAATATAATATAATATAATAATATTTTGTTTTATTTGTGCCACCATGGCCTTGTGCAGAGGTTGGGACAAATCCAGCCTTGCAGTACACCTTTCAGCTGGCTTAGCAATTTGATTTTCCTGTTTGTCCTAGCCATTCTCAGCCTCTCACTTGATTACTGCCCACTTTCCAAACAGCTAAGTTTGATTCCCAAATTAATCTGTCTAGTGCATTCAATGAGATCAGGGTCCTGCAAGAAAAAATTTTGTTTCAGGACTGATTCTTAGTCATTATGCAAAATGGGATGCATTCAAATTGAATAGCTATAATGCTGATGTTTTCAGTCTTTTGCAGTGCTTGACTTTTTGTATTGAATAAGCCAACACTTCATCAAACTGCATGGTTTAGTGGTCACAAACTTGTTAGCTTTTCTCTCCCACTACTGACCTCTTTTGTCTTGTCTCCACAGCTTGCCTTGTCTGTTCTTCCCTTCTGGCTTCTTGTCCCAGTCTGGTTCTCATCTAGCAAAGGTAGAATCTATCTTACAGACAAGCAATCTAAGCTCCAGAACCTGGGTCTAGAAAAACCCAGCTTCCACTCCTGGGCTGTGTCACTTATTTTCATCCATTTCCACTTATCTCACATTCTGACTCCTTGTCTAATCCTGTTCCCTTCCCCTCAGCTCCAACAAGTCACAGTCTCTTTGTCCAAATAGCCCAGGTGTGACACCTCCCAGGTCTCTTCTTTTTTAGCCCGTTACTTCTTGCAGTGTCCCAAGTCAGTGTATCCAGATTACTTTCCTGGCTCTTTCCTGCTGCTTTGGAATTAGCCAGCCTCTTTTTCCAGACATCTTTGGGTGCAGGGAGCAGGCACAATCATGGGAAATACCAACCCAATAGAAGTATTCCTCCTTCTTCTGCTTCCCCAGTCCACTCATAGGCCTTACTTGAGCCTTAGACTGCAGAAGGCCCAGTCAGGAGAGGAGTTTAAAAAGGATGGTTTTTTTGGTTTTTTTTTTTTTTTTGTTTTTTGGTTTTTTTTTGAAAGCTCTAATCTACACATTTGAACAACTGTGAATTGCAGTTTTCCCAAAGACTTATGATCTGTCTAGGTTTTCACAAGTATGGGAAAAATCAGCATGAAATGAATGTTTGCTTTCCTCTCTCATCAAAATTCATGTCCCTTGAAAGCAGAGAACTACAGGAGCTTTTTATAAAGGTCACTATCTTTTTCCTAATGTTGGTAAAATAGCTTTTTTCCTCTTGCCTGTTTTTGGAAAAGAACAGACCATTTTAACTTCAATCTTCATCAAATATCAGACATGACATGAACATCAGATATGGAAAATGTCACTCTTAAAGTTAAAATTTGGCATAGCTAGAGAAATCTATAAGGAATGCTTTACCTTGGGAAGAAGAGACAGCTTGAAGAGATGGTGATACCAGCTCCAGCAGTGCAAATTTCTCCTCTGTCTGTGGGCTTCCTGGAACATTTTTAGGAGGGCAAGGTAGATCTGCTTACTGGCTGAATGTGTTCTTGTATGGTCTTAAACCTGGGTCTCAGTCAGCAAGCAGATAAACGAATTGTTTTATTTCAGTTTCAATTGAAAATGATGTTTCTTAAAAAAAGAGAAGAAGTGTCTACCCCAGGCTTTCAGCACCTTTAATCTTCTTTTAAAAATGTATGTCACACAATGAAAGAAAATCGGTACCGGTCCCCAGCATGGAAGTAAAACCAACCATCCAAAGAGTTAGAAAAAACAAGTGCAAGAATGGAAAAAAATCCAATTCTCCAAAGGCTATCCTTTTCTTACTTCTCCATCTCTCCCTCCCTCCTTGCTGCAGCCATGGGTGTTCATCTACAGTGCTGTATTTTGCAGTCGTGCCTTCACCAAAACACATTAACTCATGCAGCTCATGAATCATCCCCAAACATGGGAAGCCTTAGTGGGAAGACAGCAGTGCCAGAGATACTGGTTTTTTTTCTCAATTTTTTGTAAAATGTTTTTAGGAGCCAAGTGGCATGTTGAGGTTACAGGCTCCAGATGAGAGCTCTGGCTGAGAGCTACAGAGTGTGGCAGACTAGAAGAGGCAAGTTTGGGGTCAGAATGCTGGGAGAGATTTGGCCAAGATTTGGCCAAGCATCTTCTGACACTTGATGCATCCTCCCTTGGTCTCTTGGAAAAAACATAGTGAAAAATATTACTTTGGACTCCATGAAAGGCATTCTGTGTTCTGGGAAGAGATTTCAGAGTAGGTGGTGCAGCCTTGAACCTTGCCATTAGCCTTAGCTAAATATTCATAGAATCAAAGCATCATTTAGGTTGGAAAAGACCTCGGAGATCATTGAGTCCAGTCAGTAACCCAGCTCTGCCAAGTAAACCATGTCCCTAGTACCACATCTACACATCTTTTAAATACTTCCAGGGACAGTGGCTATACCATTTCTCTGGGAAGCCTGTTCCAGTGCTTGACAACCCTATCAGTGAAGATTTTTTTCCTTACATCCAATCTAAACCTTCTGTGGCACAACCTGAGGCCATTTTCTCTCTTCCTATTATTGCCACTTAACAGCAGTGGTATGGGACTTGTGAGATGAACAAGGTATCTCAGTCTGGTCCAGTGCTGATATCATCCCTCTCCTGAGGCCGTTCTCAGATAGTTCTTGTGAATTCTCCACAGCAGAAGGAGTGGGGGTTTGAGTGGGGCTGAATTATGAACTGTCTTCTCATGGCAGGTAAGTGATACTTCCTGGCTGGCATTCAGTAGGCAGTGGAGGTAACTTGCCTGGCTGATGCTCATTTTATACCTTTCTCAGGGATAAATTAAAAATCTCCAGAGTTGTTATGATTCCTCCTCACATGAGCCTGAAATGCGCTGAGTATAAATTGAAAAAAAGAGGAAACAGGAAAAAACACCAGCATCGCAAATGATGTGCAAGAGGGCTGCTGCCTGTGGCACTTCATGTATTCAATTTCAATGTGCTGTATTTACTTCTGTTTCCCTTCTGAAAAGACAGCCTCCAGGCACTTCACTAAATGGATTGAAAGGTTTGTCTGGTTTTAATGATGCTTCTGAAAGAGCTTGTGTGTTATTCCTCCACTCAAATACTTCAGAGAGACTTTGCAATGCCTCTTGGTAAATCAGAACATTATGAATATCTTGGCATTTAGGGGGCAGGCAATTATCTGTTCTGGGACTGCTTTAGGAGGAGTGACTGGGGTTAATAAGTTAATGTTTTCTAGGAGAGGGTATCCTAATCTGGGAGAATATGGGAACAATCAGTGGATTAATTAAGATGTGTGTAATGGCATGGTATGAACATTTAGCTTTAGCAGTCACAGGAATTGGAAGCACAGTTTCAGTCTCAGGTGGGATGCTGTGCCAGCGCTGCTCAGCAGTAGCCAAAATTCTGATGTGTTACCAACTCCTTTCTAGGTACCAATGCAAGCACAGCACAGTGAGGGCTGCTGTGGGAAAATGACTCCATCTCAGCCAGATCCCATACAAAGCTCTACCCTTAATTACCATGTAGAAATCTGTAATAGCAGTGTGTTGAAAAGTGCCACAGAAGAACTGGGCAGCAGAGGAAAACTAAATGGAGTCACAGGGATTTACCTGCATAAGCTGAGGTAAGGTCTGGCTCTATGGCTTTGGCATCAGAGAGGGGAACTCAGTGATCTGGATGTGAAAGGATGAAGTTCTGGCTCCTCAGCATGATAGTCATGAACCAGCATCCATGGGAAAAAAAATGGAGCAGGTTTTTTTTTTTTCTGCTTTCATTCCCAAGTGGCTTTGGCTGCATATCAGTGGTGAAGGATGGGAGAGCTTGGGGGAGAAGAAATAAATTTGGTACCAATGACTGGTATTATTTGTGCACACAAATTAATTATATTAGGGAAGAAGTCCTACTTGGTACTTCTGTGACTTCAAGGAACAACTGTTCTAGGGGTGGCAGCTGTATTTCATTACCAGTACAATTATATCTATCCTTAGCCAAGTTGGGGCTGGCACTATAGCCTGCAGTGATGCCACTGTTAGATGCCACAGATTCAGGCTTCAAAGACTCATAGAATCATAACATCACTGAGGTTGGAAAGGACCTCTAAAATCATTGAGTCCAATCATCCTAAACTCTCAGGTCCACCACTAAACTGTGACCCTAAGTGCCACATGGTGTCCCCTACCTCCAGGGATGGGGACACCACCACTACCACCACCTCTCTGGGCAGCCTGTTCCCTGACTCACCTTGAAGCTGTTTCCTCTTGTTCTATCTCTTGTTACCTGGGAGAAGAGACTGACACCCACCTGTCTATGACCTCCTTCCAGAGCAATAAGATCACCCTGAGCCTCCTTTCCTCTAGGCTAGACACCCCCAGCTCCCTGGGGAGGGTTTAGCCTGGTGGCATCATGGGAAAGGGGCTCCTCTGCCCAGGATCCTGGAGGTGCTCCCTGGGCTTGGTGGAGGTATCTTTTCATACATAGGTTTCCTTGCCTTGAAGACAGGTTTCTCACTTTCTGTGTAAATTGACTATTATGCACTGATCATTTTTTGCACCTTCTTGGAAATGGGTTAGAGGGCTTTGGAAGGCTTGGGTGGTTTTTATCCCCCCTTACAGTCCATAGCTGCTTCTTGGCCTCATTTCTGCCCTTACTCTGTACTGTGTTGTGTTATTTCCAGGAAGTACAAGGATGTTTGTCTTGGAAAAATGCTGCCCTACTTCCTCATAGCCCCTTCTCCAGCCACTCTTCTTTCCCATGCCATGTTATTACCAACAATCCGTTATTAGCTCCACAGCAAGGGGCTACAGGGGTGCTGTGCAGGTTGAGGGCCAGCTGCTGTCCTGGGGACCCACCTGGTACAGCCAGTGGGGTGTGATGCAGGGGCACTGAAATGTCCTGTGCAGAGCCCCGAGCCACCTCCTGAAGAGGGAGGGCCATTGCATGGGAACAGCTGTAGGTGAGGGCTTGCATTGCAAACACTCAAACACCTGCCTGTGCCATGCCAGCAAGCTGTCCTCCCAGCAAGTGGCTCCTCTGACAGGCTCCGTTTCCCTTAAATCCCTCTTCACATATTCTCCAACTTGGTAAAAACATTCTTCCTCTGACTCCATGCCTGTGCCCCTGGCAGATCCTGCTCATCAGCTGGGAATGTGGGGGTGTGTATGGTTGAAGGTCTGAGTGTTCTGCCCATGCAGAGTATTTTTTTATGATATAAAATTACTTCCAAAAAAGGGATTTAGAGAATTTCTTCTATAACAGTATATATGACATCTTCAAATTTAGGGCACCTTCCCAGGGAGACTTTGCTTGACATCCTTATTTGAAGTCAGGCATTTAGGATTTGAGGACCCAGTGCTTTAACTACTGGGCTTAACTAGTGGGCTTTTCTGGAGAGGAAATGAAGGTCTTGGTGACTGACTAGAGGAAGGCAGTGAAGAGTGTAGAGGATATATGCATCCAAAAGACTGTGAATAATGGACATGAATTGTAAAAGGCTCTGTCTCTGAAGAGCATCACCTTGTCTTGAGCTCTGAAAAGTGTCTGAAAACACTTGCCATCTCACACCTTGTAAAATTTGAGCCTAGTTGTGTGAATATTAACTTTTAGAATTGATGGGTCAGCAGCTGAGCCCAAATTCCTGGTGTGTCTCATAGTACCACGTGGGCATAGAAAAGCAGCCCGCAGTAGCGTCCATTGCCTGATTTTCACTCAAGCGAAAGATAGTGATGCAGATAGCAGTAGTTACTCTATTTCTAAGAGGTATCATGTTAAAGAGCTTGTTAATACCCTCCTACCTCCTTCCCATCCCTTAGGCAACCAGCATGGGCAGCAAGTATAAATAAGTAAGGATATGCAAAGGGCGAAATTTCATTCCAGCTCAGGGCATGTTCTGTGATGCAACGAATAAGCACTTAGAGGGAAGGCTGGGATGGAAATCTGCAGTGCTCCTTCCCAGAGCTGGAGATAATTGTTAAAGGCAGACAGAGTTGGGGTGTGGATAGAGCTGAGTGGGACTGCACGAGTGGGAGAAAAACATGCCTGACTGACTCTGGCAATGGTAGGGGGTGCCTATTCTGGCAGCAGGTGGGTGAGTGTGTGGGCTGCGGTGAAAGTGTGGTGAAGATGCATGATTGAATTATTAGTTTGTTATGCACGTGGCTGAGGCAGTTATGGGGAGGAAAGTGGTCAGTGGAGCAGATGTTTCCTGTCCATCTGGTCATGGTGCAAAGGAAATACTGAGGCCAGTATTTTGATTGGGCTGTGAATCTAGAAGGACTCCCAGTGAGCAACGGCTCAGCATTGAATCCACCTTTTGAGCTCTCTGGGACATCCTTATTCCCTCTTGGGCTTTGCAGACCAATTTTCAGCTATTGTAAATTGCTGCAGGGCAACAAATCCATTTACATCTGGGTAAAAGAAAATATAAATGTTGTGCCATCTTTCTTGTCTGTCCATCTGTCTTACTTTGCCACCCTTTCTGCTTTGTCTTCGTTAGCTCTTCCTGGCTGTCATCTGAAGCTAAAATGAACTTTCTGGTTCCCCCCATTGGTTCTTCCTTTCAGATATGGTTAGCAGTGATCCTGGATTCTGGGCCATGTATGACTCTGCAAAGAGGCTGCACTGTGCCTTGGGGAGAGGGGTAGGCAGAGCTAGCCAATTTATGATGAGAAGCACCCAGAAAACAGGGTATAAACCAGTCTGAAAGCAGCTGGGATAGCTCTGAGCATGCATGCTGGAACCCAAGGACGGGCAGTGACCAGACCCAGAGCTACACAAAGGGGAGTCTGGGGGTTAGGGTCCTCTCCTCAACTGGAGAGAATTCTCCTTTTGGCCTGTGCTATGGGTGAGGCTGCTGTGCTGGACCGTGGGAGCTAAAGGCTGTGCCACCCTCAGTCTCTTAAATGACAGAGGTTGAGGTGGGAGAGCCTCCAGCACCAGGAGTGGGAAAGCTGGAAGCTTAGACAGGGAGTAATGAAGAGAGATAGATATGGGCAATATGTGGGTGTTCCCACCCTGCATGTGCTTCCTACAGGAATTGTGGCTTCTCTTCAGTGTGCAGGGAGCGGCTGTGTGTGTGCTCAGGGGCTGGAAATGGCTGACATCAAGAAAGCTGTCCTCATCCCTGGAGCTGGAGAGGTTGATGATTTCTGGGCTAGGGCCAGTTTTGTTCTCAGTTAAGCACTTCTCCCTGCAGAGCTCTTCTCTTTAGTCTATGGTTTGGATATCTACTCCTCTTTCAAACTGTGGGAGGCTGATGGGGTGTGTGTTTATGCTGTGTGTATGTGAAGAAATCACCCCACCCAAATTAGCTTCTGAGCACCAAAAGGCTCTAGGGCAGGAAAAGTGATTGATATTAACTTTGTGCATTCTTTAGCTGTTGGTTTTCTTTTACTGAATGAATATCACATGTCCTTCCTTCCTGCATCATCCCCCCACCACTCCCCCTGCTCTGGGCTTTACATCAGCCTCCTTAATAAGAAGTGCTCTGTTTTTAGTCTTAAGTGAGTGCTGAGCCCTTTGCTGCAAGGCTTACTGTTGCCTAAAGCTCTCATCTGAAATATCAAACTGGTTCTTCAGGCATGTTGCACACCCCTGAAGAGCCAGCCCTATCTGAGCTACCCTGCATTGTGCATGGGGGCTCACAGCCCTTCCCCACGCTGCCTCCACTCCTTTTATTCCATATCATCAGCAATGACTGGGAGATGGAGTAAAAATCAGACTCTCCTGCTTTGTGGTTTATAATAAATTTCTTCAGGTAGTCAGCTGCCATACTGACAATGCTAGTAGAAGAAACCCACAAAAAATCACGGGTAACAGGACCCTGTTACTGAAGGAAATTGGCAAGGGTACACTCTGCTAAGCTTCACTCAGGATTGCCGACAGCGCAGCAGGAAAATCTGTCCCTGTCAAGTGGCACTGACCTGAGCGCACACCAAGAGGTGCATCCTTTCTCTCACCTGTGTGCTCCCCACTCCATGGTGATGCCTTTGCAGGGTGCTCTCAAGGCAGTGTTTCTTTCACATGCATTTCCAATCCTTCAGCTCCCTCCACCTTTGCATTTGAGAGTTTGTTATTTCTTCCATCTCAGTACTAATTTCTTGAGACTTCTTTGCTTGACCCTACCATACCTTCTTCAATATTACAAGAACAAATAGTATTTCCTGAGGTAAAATATATGAAAGGCAAAAGACTAAAAAGAGGAGTCTTAAAAATACAGTGTCTAATTAAAATATAGAAATAGCTGGCATATTATGGCAAATAGCTTAAAACGAAACCATAATGGATTAACCAGCTTTCTGAGTAGGACTAACCCCAGCTATTACACAGGGCTTGGTAGGAGCAATAAAAGCTCATGTATCAATTCTGCAGAGACAGTGATAGGAGGGAATTGCAGATGCTCTCATATCTCTGTTCCAGGTTGGGAATCCTCAGTCATCAGTGTCATCGCTAATGATGAAACCAATGCACAGGGCAGGGCTCCGAGGTGGAGGAAGTTTCATCTTTAAATGACCTGGCCCTGTGCTTACCACTCACTCTCAGCCCTTCATCCCTCTGTTTTCTACCGTGTGTCCTGGTGCAAGGAAATCAACATCAGCTCCCTCTTCCATGTCATCAACTTTCCTTCACTCTCACAGCTGTGTGCATGAGCTACTTCTGCCGTGGGTCCCTCTGCCTGCACCTGGGGCTGCCTCCTGGCTGCAGGGGTGGGAGAGCAGATCCAGTGGTCAGGGAGCCCAGCAGGGAGGTGGCACCCATTGAGGCTCTGTGGAAAGGATGCTCCAAAATCAAGCAAGTTCCCTTCAGCATCTAAAACATGGCTGCTTAGCTCAACTGCCCATTGCATTGACTCTGAAGTGCTGAGCTAGAAAACTCAGAAAAACTAATCCTTGCTTGTGAATTTTTTTATATTTTGCTATACTTCTATCACAGATCCAAAGGTTCCTCATGCCACAACACTCCACCTCTGCATCCAACCATTCTGCAGACACATGTTTTGCCTTTCACTCTTTCCTCTCTTGCTTGAACTTTCTTCCCACTCTTTACCCATCATAGCTAACTGCAGGATGCTTTAGTGTTTTTGTTCAGTTGTTTTTTATGATGCTATTTGTTAGAGTAACTGAAGAGACCTATTGTTTATTTTTTGAAGATGGAGCTAAAAAGCTCTCTGTGTATGTGTCATTTGGGTATGTAAGAGTGGGTTAGTATGACATGAAACAATAGGTGACAAGTAAGCTAATGATCATAGTTTGATGTTTGGTTGCTTCATTGGAAAATGGATGGGAAAAGATTGCATAAACTGTTCCTCTCTTGAGTGGAGGGCTGTGCCGATCATCTGAAGAGGTCCTTTTTAAGCTGAATTTCTCTGTGACTCTTAAAATCCTGTTTGCCGTAATGACATTTTCATCCTGAGGTGTGTTTTTATTTGCTTGTCTCACAGTGTGTGGCATGGTGGGCCTGGGCAGTATCTGGAATATTGTTGTCTAGGCACTGAAATCCAATCAAGTGTTTCTTCTTTCATGGCCTAAACAAATCTTACGTTGCGGGAGAGAAAAAAATGGCAATTTGAAGAGCTCATCTGTAGAAGTGTTTTGCCAATCAAGGGCTGCACTAACAAATGGGGTCGAAGCCTTTACAATTTCAGAGAGCTAAATGAGGGCTTGCAGCTGGAAGTGGAACTGCAAAGCCAAAACTGGACCTATATGTGAATTTTGCAATACAGTTTGCTTTTTTCTTTTTCTGTCAAAATGGCTCCCTTTACCACGGGTAGTTTCTCAGCTACCCATTGTAGCATCTCAGCTTCTTCCTAGAAACTCATATTTCTCACATGACTTTTCCCATGTCAAAATAAAATGAATTGAAGGGGGCATAATGGAAGCTTCAGTGTTCCTAATGATTTCATGTTCTCATTCCAAGGCATTGTGATTAGCCACAGGAGCCTTGATTCCGGTTTTCTGTAAAGACTCCAAGAAGGATTTTCAGATATATCAAACAGTTTGAATTTTTTAGACATTAAGAAAGCTGGGTGAAGAAACTCTATTTTGAATGACTGGCTACTTGATGTACCATGGCAATTGACCCTCTGGAGGCTCTGCAAGCCTAGCTTGCCTCTGATGTCCCTTCTCAGCTACCCCCGTCAGAACTGCTCCAGAAGGACTGACTCTGGGATTGACAGATGACATTTGCAAGTTGAGAGGCCAGGGATGCTCAAAACATTATTCCAGGGCCCACTCCACTGAGCTGCGTCCCTGCACAACCTCAGCTGTGTAAACTTCCTCTTTTTCAGTCACTGACTACAGGTCTTGGTGGCAATGTTTGTGCATGGGACTCACAAGTCACGAGGGCCCTACCCCAGCTCTCAGTGTTCTCCTTGACCTGCCCAGCAGACCCCAAAGAAACCTGTAGCTTTGCCACCCTCTCTCAAGCTGTTTTCTATCACCATTATCATATGTGGCTGTTTGGACGCCAGCTGAGGCAGCATGTTTTGGAGTGGGTCAGCCTCCCCTCTTTCACAGGAGCTATTGGAAGAGCTGACTGCAAACAGATTTTCACTGCCCCAATGTGGACTGATGTCAAACAGTGCCCAATGAGAGCTGACAAGCTGACAGACCCAATCCATCAGTGGAGGATGAGGGAGGGGGGAGAGAACGTCTCTTGCGCACGCCTTCAAGAGACACAGAGCAATTTCACAGATGGGCCGGCAAAGCTCTTGTAAGTGATACCAGTCCATATTTAATAGCCTATCCATTTCTCTGGAGGCAGGTGCAGGTGCAAGGGATACAGGGATAAAAAATTCAGTGCCAGGCACAAAATAGCCAATAGGATTCTGGCTTCTAGGGGCAGGCTCCTGTTCCATACTGCCACTGAGTTATTTTATTAGTAAATAACTGGGAGTGAGCTGGCTGGGAGCCCTTGCTGAGCTCAGAAGTAGAAGGTCTCTGAAACCAGACTTCAGGCCACAAGAAATAAGTCTGTCCCTTTTGAGCTGTGCATCCAATGTTGCAGAGTATTCCTGAAGAGTAATTGCAACAGTGAATTCAGAAAGAAAATGCTGGATATTGGTTCCTTTTATTGGTGCACAGTTGGTTGTTGTATGCACAGTGGGCTCTGGGCTGTGCATCATCCTCTCTTCACCTTTGTGCTTTGCTGCCCTTTGGGTAGCATTCACAGTGTTTTCTCATCTAGTGGGAGCCCCTATGCCTTTCTCCTGTCCCAGCAACAGTTGAAGTAAGAGTTTGACCCATTAGTGATTTTTCACTAATTTTCAGCCTGATGATGACATTATGAAGGCATTATTGTGGTATATTTGCATCAGACACATAGGAAGTTATGAAGCTCAGATGCGTCAGTCAGCTGTTCTTCCCTCATCAGGAAAGTTGAGAAAAATTCTGCCACTGTCCATGCTCATTTTCTTTATCCCATATAATGTGACTAGATAATCTTAGAAGTGGTCTGGAGGCCTGGGCTTGGGCTCCAATCTCAGTAATAAGCACAGAAGTGCAGATGAATCACTTGGTGGTCCAGCAGAGCTGTGATTGGGCTCAGAGCTCAGGGGCAAGGATTTTTTTCTTCTGTTTGAGCATTGTCTGCAGGCTGGTTGCTTTATTTCATCAGTGCAGATCATTTAGAGAGATGAATGATCAGAGCATAGAGCAGTTTGAGATCCCCAGCTCTGAAATATATGTGGGAAGACCAAGCTGCTGTTGCAATAAAAGTTAAACTACTTCACTGGTGCTATACTGTCAGTAGTAATCCAAACACATAACTTAAAAACATACAAGCCAGGCCCTTTGTGTTTGGTCCCTGTCCTTTTCTGTGATGAGGTGGAAACTGGCATCTCCTTGCTTTATAACTGCCTGATTTGCAATCTCTCTTTCCCTCTTCCCCCACCTTCACAGCAGCCTGTCCTCATACTACTGATTCATTGTGCAATCAGATGGGTGATAACAGATGCTTCAGGAGAAGGGAATCTTCCTCCACAATTTGCTTAGCCAGTTGTGTGGTTGGAGTAGGAGTCAATTCCTTCCTGCCGTCTGCAGCCGTCTGCAGCCTGAAACGACTCATCCATCCCTTACCATGCTAGGGGTGCAACTATAAATACTAGCAAGGGTTCGTAGAATTTGCCAGCCCTTTTAAAGTTCTTCCTCCAAACTCTGTCTTTGACCATTTCTTACGGCACCAAAAGGCTTCTGACAAAATACAGTTTGCAAAAGGGTGTGAATGGTTGCTCATTTCACTGAGTTGCCTGCACTCCAAGTGTTGCAGATGTGGGTTAGAAAGCAGAATTAACTTATTTTCACCATGTACTTCATTTCCATTAACAGAAACTGCCCTAATTTTTGCTTGGCCACAATATTGTGACATCTCTCATTTTTTAGATGTAGGCTGGGACGTGTGCTATACTGGGTGGGACAGACACAGTGGAACAGGACCTGGCCTTGTGCAGATGTGAATCCAACAACAGCCTTTCTTCTTTCCTTGGTAGCTAAGTTTGCAGGGAAGTAACATTTCCATCTCAATTTCAGTGATTAGGAGTGACATCCTCTTTCTACAGCCATCTGGGGTGTGAAAACAAATACATCTGTGTGGTCCAAATCGATCCAGAAAGGTGGAAAGAAAACCAAGGGCTATCAGAAAAATTATCCCTCTTTGCCTCGCTGCTTTCTGCCCGCCCTCGTTGTTTCGTTTGCTGACTTGTATTTCCTCCCACTCTTCAGCTGGGCCAAATTTGACTGTCTGGTGGAGGCAAGGGCAAAAGCAGTGTCAAGGCTGTTGGGAAAAGGGGAGAGGAGTGGGACTGGGGTTCTTGTAGAGGTAGCCTCAGGCCTGGCAAGGTGACTCCCCCAGCACCTCGCAGGCCCCACTCCAAGTCCATTTCTAGGATCCTGACTGATTTTGGCAGTTGGCTGCCAATGGAAGAGGGTTTCCATGGCAATGTACCAGTGCTGCTTGCTCCCTCCTCAGCACTCTGCCTCCCATTCCCTCCCTCTCCCTCTCCTCACCCCCCTCCCCAGCCCTCCTGTTTCTCAAGCCTGTTGCCATGGAAAAGTCATAATCTATGAAGAATTTCAGATCCCCCCACACCCGCTGGGGTTTGGGTTTTTGGTTTGGTTTTTTTTCATGTTAAAAGTTTGCTTTTCGGTTTAAGGTGTGAGTAGAGAAGGCTGTATCTGCCTCTTTGAAACCTTGTGCCTGGGCAAGAGGGAGGTCTTTGTCTTGGAATTGGAGGTCCTCCTGGAGGGAGGGTGGTATGAAGCTGTGGATGGCAGCTCCAGCTAATGGGCTCCCCATCAGGGCTATGGCCTTGAGAAGTGCTTACATGACATTGGAGTTTATGACCAATTTTTTGAAGGGACCGTGTTGTTTGGCATCTGAATCAATGATGTCTAAGCACCCAAGACATGCTGGATAAAAAAAAGGAGTGAGAGATTTCTGAAAGGTGCCTCCTCTTGAGGCTGCTTTTTCTGAAGTGGTTTTAGTGACTGCTGCCAACAGAAGAGGGTGCAGACAATTCACACACTGCCACAATATAAGCATAGCAAGGGCTGTGGGAATGATGCAGCCAAAGGTACTGAATGAGACCAGAACTAAGGCTCACATTATTCTACCTGGTGCTCAGGCTAATTCCCAAGCTTTCAGGGTATGTCCACATCTATCAGGACTTGTGTACAAGATTTGTGGGTTATGTTTTAGTTTGTTAGCTTCAGTACCAGTTAAAGGTGAAAATAGTTAAATTTCTGTGAGCTGGTTGAACTGGAGGGAGCTGTGGTATGGTAATAGATGTGGAGCTTGACCCTCTGATGCACTTTTCATGGAAATGTTCTGGTCTCGCTCCTGGGACACTTGTTTCCATCCATTCTGTGTTCAGATTTCCCACTGTGGACACTGTGGCCTGGAATGCTGAGATGCTTGCTGAAAAACCTTCTCACAGTATTTCTAGGACCAAGGAGTCCTGTAAATCTCCTGAGCAAAGAAATATTCTTGTCAGATTTCCTACTCTGACTTTCAGGAGGGAGAAGGAATAAGGTTCAGATAATATATCCCAAATTTGGACCTTGTACTTATTTCAGACCTCCTGAGAGTCTTTTATTGGATGCAATGTTAGTATCATGCCTGAGGCTTCTTTAAAGTGACCTTTTCTCAAAGAAGAAGCAGAGAAGTAATTCAAGATCAAATGCAACTCTAGAATAAAATGGCACATTTATTTCACTGGAGATGAAGCAACATGGACTGAAGTTGACTCTTTTCTTGCTTCAGGAAACACTGAGGACACATATTCTGTTCAATTTTTATATAAATGGCTACGTTCAGGTGGCCTGCTGCAGTCTCCTTATCTATTCATCATGGTTACCTCTTCCCATTGTCTGTGTGTACCAGGCATCTGAGTCACTTGCTCCTCACCTGACCTCAGATCCCATAATAGTCATGGAGTCTGGCCTGGACATGTGGAGTAGGGGATGGAGTATAAGATTGAGTCTTTTCAGATTGTGAGAAAAACTATTGATTTACAAAACCATAAAGTCATAGTTCTAGGTCATTTTAGAACCTCTTCTTTTGGATTAATCCCTGGAAGGTGATGGATTTCCAACTGCCACAGAATGTGGTCTGCTGCACAGAAAGCAAAAAGTCTGATCTCTTAGCAATGCTTGCAAAAAGCCTGATCTGTCAGCAGAACTCTACCTTTTCCCTTGGCAATATGCCTTTACTCTGTTCTAGACAAACATAATTTCTTCAGTTCCATGCCCTAGGTTGTTTGGCCACTTCCATTTTCAACCTCTTCTCCAACATTTTTGAGGAGGAAGCCTGAGAAGTTGCAGCAGCATGTTGGGCACCTATCAGGTGGACCCCATCTCTCTGTTTCACAGAGGCTTCTGAACACTTAGCAGCAACTGGAAAAATTACTCAATCACTACCAATCTGATCTAGGAGTTGAATTATTGACCAGAATACAATATTTCCCTTCTTTTTGCACCCGTGAGACTTCAGGGATGGATCCCAAAAGGTTTTCCAGAACACTAGGGGAGAATGTAGGAGTGCACTGATCATATCAGCAAACCAGTCACCCTCCTTCTGCTTAGCAAGACCTTGTGTAGCCCCCCCCTTTTACCAAAAGGAAGAGAGAAAGAGGCAAGTAAGTTGATTTAACAGAGCCTGGACTACAAACTACATCACAAAACACTCTACAAAGTTAATAATACAAGGCACAAGTAGGATATGATATAAATGATGTAAATGTGTGAACTCTGAGTAGGACTTTGGCAGTGTTCCCAGCCGTGTTCAAAATGTACCCATGATATTTCTATCTCCCATATTGGGAACCCACTAGAGACAGGCATAAAAGACTTAGGTTGGGTTTATTATCCATATTTATCATTCATTTCAGAATAGCATCTTCCTCCCACACTGATCCATCCGCACGGCACTACATATGCACCCAGCTCAAAGCAGGATTCTTCACACTCTGGCTTTTGGGGCAAGAGTTGAGAATGGTGAGATAGGCTTGAAGTGTGTGTTGGAAAACCCAAAATAGATGGTGCAAGGGAATATGGACTCTGTAACTATACAGGTGGAATTAACAGAAGCAGTTTGCAAGCTGTCAGGACATGGGACTTTGGGACAGAAAGGAGGCATGCCTGAGTGTAGGAAATGATGTGAAAAACTGGAAGGGACTTCTTGGTGTTTATCTCTCTTTTATTTTTTCCCAGTGTTTGAAAAAAGGATGATGTCAGTGAAAGAAGAGCATAGAGGTGTTGTTGCTGTGACTGGCGTGGGTATAAGCAAAGGCTGGGGGCTGAGGATTTGCAGGGTAATTTTTGACCTGGGACCTGGGGTGCAGGGAGCACCCAAATGGGGACATCTTGACTTTTAGAGCCTTGCTGTCACAGTCAGAGCAAAGAAGGTACCAGTTGTGCAGTTGAGCTGGCTGCAGTGAAGGCAGCAGTGTAACAGCCATGGCTGTGTTGGAAGTGCAGATGGAAGTGGCGGATGCCAGCAGAGCCGAAGGGAAGGATGGCAGACATGGCAGATTGGGTGGAGAAGCAGCCGCATAGGGAAGGTGCTAATGGTGAGGAGGCTACTAATTGCACCGAGTGTTGTTGGAGTGGTAACTACAAGTGAGGACAAAGATGAGTAATTACAGACAGGATTGTGAAGAGGAAGAGGAGGCAGGCTCGAGGAGGAGTGGTGAGGTCTGTGATTATGGCACTTTGTAATGAAGAAGATGCTGATCAGTGCGTGACTACAAGGGTTTGAGATGTGGTATTAACCAAAGCTGTGTTCTTCACATGTGCCAGCTTGTGGCTTTCTTGCTTCTCCTTCTATCTTACTCTTCATTTTATTTGCTACTGCAGCATTTTCCCTCTTTGCATGTAGTGTGAAAAGAAATGCGTTAAGGGTTTCATGTAGGGAAAAAAATGGGAATTAAGAAATCTTAATTTAGACACTACCCCATCTTGTGCCCTTTGTCACACAAATGCTACCTGGGAGGCCTTCTTGAAAGAAAGAGGCTTTCCTAATGCTACAGGGAAAAAAAAAATCACAAGAAAGCTTAAAGGAAATGGGAAAAGAAAAAAAAAATCCTAATAGTTCTGAGACTTTCCTCAGCCCAAGGAAGGGTTAATGCTTTAAATGCAATGTAATTTCAGTGGCAGTAAAGAACACGTTTCCATGGAAACATCAACCCACAGAGGGAGAGAAAGAGGGAGAAAGGAGAGGGATCAGCAGCAGAGGGAGAGTGGCTCCTCTGGCAAAGGAAGAGCCACCTCCAGACCCTGTCCCTTCCCAGTCAGGAGTGATTATTTGTTTATTTTTTGAATCAATTTTCCCCTGGAAATGTTATAGGGAAGAAAGTGATAGGGTGCCAGCTTGGCCAAACTGCTACAGACCCAAGAAAATCCAGTCACACTTTTTGGAGTGAGTCTCCTTGCAGGCGTGACTCTGTTCCTGCCAACACTGTGAATTCATTGCCCCTTACAAATGTGCGAATGCCTTCAATGCTTGATAAACTTGAATAACCCCAAAATCGCTAGTGGTTTCTTCTTGGGTCAAAAAAGTTGAGCTAGTTTTCTTTATCTGAGAATATAATAAAAGGATTTTTTTCAGTCTCCAACTGGTTTAGCTTTGCCTGGCTTCTGCCAGTGAGATGGACCTTTCTGGCAGATTTGAGTGGTTTTCCACAAGCCAAAATGTTCTGAAAGCTCTGTCAGAAAACTGACGTGTTCACCTGTTTGCTGGTCTTGATTCCCAGGACAGAAACTGGAATGGGCTCCGGGTAAATAGTGAGAAGCCCTGATAGCTGGCTGCACAGCAGCATCCCAGCCACCTTCAGAAGACCAAAGAGGTCATTGACATGCACATCTGCTTGGCCAGATTTTTTAAGCCGTGGTCCACAGCCATGTGAGATTTCAAGGGGATGTACAAAAATTGCTAAGAAAGTAAGGCTGCTGTCAGTGGGATTAAATTCACTGCACAGGGACAATAGTTCAACTGGAATATTTTTTTACAGCTCTTCAAATTGACAGAGCTTGAAAGACATCATCCTGGGTGAAAAATCACTGAAGAGCCTCATTTGACTTCTGTTCTGTGACTGCTTCTCCTATCAATGATTGTATCACTATGCCTTAAGACAGATAAACAGATCTGAAGGACATCTCCTAACCTTTCAGTATTTGCCTTATTCTAGTGGTATGGCTTTCATCAGTGACCCGTTAGTTGGTGCCAAGACATAATTATGACCCATTGTTGGCTGTTCTGACAAATGTAATTTTTCATGCTTTTACTGCCCCGTGTAAGCTGATTTTTAATCCTTTCATATGGAAGAAATACCTTGAGAACTATTTTTGCTTTGGAGAAAAGTGATATGTTATCTGTACCTAATCTGTACCTAATGAATAAGGAAAGATGTAAAGGTGTAGCAATAAAAAAGTAATTCTTTAAAAAAGTAATTGGCAGGAATTTAATAACTCTGTAAAGCTTTCCAGGTTGATCCAATTTTGGACTGAACATTTAGTTTTTATTTTATGCAGTGACTGTAACAATTTTGACCTTAAAGCTAATTTTCTATTAGCTATTTTCTGTTACTTAAAGGTTTGGTGAGTCAGTTCAGAAGTATATTTGTTTTTATCAAAGCTTTTCTGGCTAGAAAAACCTTTCTGAGAATAGACTGATTTCCTATGACATTTATAGATAGTTCCAGCTTTAACAGACTATACTCTTAGAACACTTTTCCTTATTTATATTTTATTTCCAGTGGGGCCAGAAGATGTAGAGGTATATTCCCTAGCTACTTAGGACTGTGTCATTTTCCTGGGGAAAAAAAAAGGACAAAAAATTGATAAATTTAGAAGAAATCAAAATTTGTAAATCAAGTATTTTGGGTTTAAAAAGGGAATATTTTGACATGGAAATCCTATAAGCTGTCTCTTGTGATTAAGAGCATGGGAATTTTGTATTCCTATTTCTCCTTCACAAAACTTGAACTAAATCTTCAGTGATATTCCTTCCCCTGTTGAGGTGATGCTGTTTTTTGTAGGATTCTTTCCACGTGGCACACCACAGATGTGTTTTAATTGGGACTCTTTTCCACAGAAGAAAGGGCAGAAGGTGTCACACAAAAACCAGACTGTGTGGGAGCATGATGGTACCAGAAGCTTCATCTTCTGTCCAAAATTACTATGGTTTTCAGATCTTATGTTTCTTTTTCTTTCTTAAAAAATGTTGACTTCTTCATGAGAAAATATTGTAGCCACATTCTTATCCCATTTAAAAAATGGTTTTGCCTGATAATTTTTCATGGCTCTGGCATTTGTGAAAATAGGTTAGTCAGGATGTCTGTGAGAAAAAATTGTCTTTGGTTGAAATTTCAAGATATTGCTATTACCAGCATAGCACATGGGGCAAAATCAAGATTTATCTTTCTCTTCTTCCCATGAACAGGTTACATTATCCTATTGTATATTTGTTTGTCCCACAAGTCACATACAGTCTGGCTTTGGTACTGTCAGCAGCGCCCTGGCACAGGGAGTGTGAAATGCCACTAGGCCTGAATGGCACCTCTTTCCCTGTTAGTGACTGCACAGGATGAAAAGCAAATGGGATCAGGTCCTGGATGACAATATGTAGACAGAGGAAGAATTTATTGTGAAAACTCTGAAGCTCACACAAGCAGCCTTCCACCTAGGTGTCATTACTGTCATGTCTGCCCCAGGTTGGAACCCGTGTTCCCTTTTGAGGGGTAGTTCAGTGAGCCTGCACAATGACTCCCCAACCCTGTCTGCTTCCTGATGGATACCTGTGAGACAAAACCCTGTGGTGCAATGATGAGTTTCCCCTGACATTCTCAGGAGGGAGGCTGGGGCTGCACGCACTGTGGAAAGTGAGCTTTGCTTCTCATTCTCAGGAATGGTCCCGTCTCATTAGGATCAAGCAATGCGTGTAGCAAAGCAGTCCTGCCATTGCTGTGGCTCCCTGCATCCTCCAAGGATAGATATATCCTCAGTCCCCAGGAGCTGTCATCTCAGTGTCTTTGTGGAATGACAAATTTGTGGTAGATAAATAGAAGAAATGGGAAACAAAGTGGAAGCACTATTTTTTATTTTTTTTAGATTAAGAGAGGGATTGATGGAAAAGATTGATCCTTCCACTGTACATAGGAGCTTTCACTTGGAAGTCTCCACACACATACACATTGTTTTCAAAGCAACTGTGCTAAATATGTTGGAGAAACAGCAAGGATGGTTCAGTAGAAATTTGTCTTCCACCAGAAATGGTTATTTCAGAAGTCAGGATCAAACACCCAAAAAATTAGTCTGCCTAGAGGTGAGGGGCCAGTCTCTGTGGATTGACCAATATCACTCCATTGATGTCAGATGAATATCACTGATTTATTGCAGCTCAGTAGCTGCCCTCTTGTCTTCTAAAAAGGTGTGGACAGCAGAGACAAACCAAATTAATCTCTTACATCTCTGTTATCTTTTAGCCTGAGGGATATTTCCTAATCTAGGTGATCTCTAAATCTTTTTTGTTTAATGAAAACAATCTTGAGCTCTGGGCATTTCTCTAAGGCTACGGGTCAGATTGATTCCCAGAAGTAATTTAGGCTGTAGTCTGGGCAGATCTTCTGGTGCAGGATGCCTGTACAATTTGGAATTTGGTAGCACTCTTTTCTACTCTTTCTTTCTTACAGTGCATCTCCCCATATTCAGTGGTACTACTGACAGTGAAAGAGAAAGAAATAAATGCAGGAGAGTGAAATACATTCCCTTAAGATTAAATTTTCCTAGTCAATGGTTGCTTCTATTTTTTTTTTCCTAATTTGTTTTGGTTTTGTTCTTCATAATAGCCTCTTGTTACATAAAATCAGCTGCACTTGTGCCCTTTGCATGGAATCCTTTCACTCTAAATTGTACCTGACACCAGGCAGATGTTACACAGATACAGCCAGATGTGCCTGCCTTTCACAACTCCATGAGCCACCGACAGCACAGCCACGTAAGGGACAGTGCAGGGCAGTGAGCAATGAGAGAACTTCTGAAAGGCTCAGCTGGGATCAGCATTTTCAGAACAGATTCCGTGACAAAATTTGATCAAAGGTCCAGGCAGAGCCTGGTTTTGCCTTTTTTGGGGTGAACAATTGGGTTTGATATCCTATGGAGCCTGTTTTACCTCAAGAGAACTCATGCACGCACCACTGGGTCTGGATGGCTCTTGTGCCTGAGTTGGCTGTGCTCAGAGGCAGAGGCAGCCACAGAAATTTTGAACAATGGTATAGAGAAATAATATCCGTATTATTTTAAGCCTTCCATGGGTTTGGAGAATGGAGGTATAAGTCAGAAGTGAAAGGGATCAGTTGCTGTTTTCTCATTAAAAAAATGAACACTATTGAGTCACTCAGATGAAGGCAGTAACAGCACAGTTAGCGCTGGTTAAGTCTTTTATCTGTCAATCACTTGCCCCTTGAAGGTTAGAATTCCCATTTGTAGATCAGTAATGTGGTCCTAGACTCCCTTTTCCCCATCTTTTGAGTCCACCCATCCTTTTGTCTGTCCATACTTGTTCAGGAGCAGGCGTGAGGATGGGCAGGACCCTGCTGCAGGGCAGATTGCTGTACTCTGCCCTGGTTGTTTGCATCAGGCAAGGCTGGGTTGGTCTTGCTGATGCTGAGAGAGGGAACATGGTTTGGGGTTGTGGGCACTTCTACTAAAATGCAGTAACATGCTTTTGCTTTTTTGCTCCTTCTTGGGCATGAAGTGGGTCTATTCCCTGATACCTCAGACTGGTGAATTTTTAACACTGTCTCTAGGGGGAAAAAAAGGCTATTTCACCATGCAGATTCTATGGAGTAAAGGCCTTTCACTGCTTTCATCTCACTGCTATTATGATTGCCTCAGTGTTTCCCATTCCAGAGAGATTCCAGACAGGATGATGGTGGTATGCATCCCTATCCCTTTATCCTGCATCACATTCCACCTGCCTTTTACCCAGCGAAGGTAAAAGGTATCCCACAGCTTTTCCTTCCCCACCCTCCACCTACACCTTGTTTTTCCCTTGTGTGCTGGGCTGCTGAGATGACTCCCCAGTGCTGACTGTGGAGAGGCTGTTTTATTTATATGGTCTGTCTTATTCAGGGAAGCGATCGATGGAAGGATAATCATGCCATTTCAGACAGACTGCTTGTCTCACTGAAGCATAACAAGCACTGACAGGACGCAGGGGAGGGTGTGTGTTTGTGTGTGTGCTGCACACATGTGAGGCAGGGAAATGTGATGGAGTGAACCGATGCAATGTCCAAATTTGCCCCTCCAGTCAGCAGGCTTAGGACGAGTTGATTCCAAGCAAGACACTAGAGGCAGAAGTAGGAAGTGGCTAGTGATGATTTCAAATGTGTCTCCTTCACACCTGTCTCTGGGGCAGAAAAAAATTTGGTTAGCACCCTTTCTGTGTTCCCTCAAGCCCACCATCTGCCTCTCCAGGCTTTCTCCATCACGGCTGAAACCATTTAAAATGCCATCATCTCTCTGCTGGTCCTAAATTGGCTATCTAATGTGGTTTTAATGCTCTATTTGCTATGCTGTAAAACACTCTCCTTTAACTTGCAGGGCTGACAGATTTACGTCTAGGATGGGTGATGTTACCTCAGAGCCCAGGATGGGGCTTAAGTCCCCCTGGGTCTAATTTGCTTTGTGCCCAAGGACATGTTCCTTTGCTCCTACCTGCTTGTCCATACCACAGGGCTGACAGTGTCAGCCTGTTTCCACAGGCTGTGTACGTTTTGCTCTCACCCGTTTGAGTTTGGGCATTGCATCCGCTGCATCGCCACTGGGCTGGTGAAGGGCTCAACACTTCTGTGCTTGCATCAAGTAGTTCCAGAAATTGCCACATAAGCAAAATCTTTTGCTGAAAGGTGCTTCTAGCAAATTAAATTAAATTGTCCGTGTCAGCCCCCACCATGCTTCCTTTCTCTTTCTCTAACTCTCCATCTTGGAGGGCCAGACATGCAGGGATTAAGATTTTTACAGGCACAGTTTCCTCCTGGTGTTTGTCACCTGAATGCACAGCCTGCTTGCCCTCATGTTGTGACCCGTTACATCTGGTGGCTCAGTTCAGACATGTCAGGGAGTCTCTCAGTCCCCTGTCTGCCTGCTTAGGGACTGGAGTGTGTGTAGGCTGTAGGGAGGAGCCAAATCCCCCTGGCCAGAGCAGGCAGCAGTGGTGCTGGTGCACCAGGGCAGCAGTGCTGCTGAAGGGGATGACTGCTGCTGCAGTAATGATGGAGGGCAGAGCCACTCAAGTGTGGCTGCCTTGCAGCATGCTGCTGACTCGGCCTGCCTGGGAGTCCTTCAAGCCCTGATGCTTTGTCACATAGGCTCAGTGCACCCGAGCAAGCCTTGCAGCTCCCTGTGAGCTGCTCTCGCCCTGCATCCCTGTGTTAGCTGGCAGCACAGGTACAGGAGAGCAGAGAAAGCTGGGGGAGATGCCACTTCTTCTGCACTTCTACTGCAAACTTTTGTAAACATATTGCTAATGGGTTGGAGAGAAAACACTCTGAAGAGTTATATTGCCAAATTTGGAGACTAATTTCAGTCATTAAGGTTCGAAGCAAGGGATTTTAGTGCTGCTTTAAGTGTAAATCTCAAGGCAGCTCCAAGGATTGGAGTCATTGATGATCCCGCCTTGATTATTATTAGAGGTTCTAATCTTTCCAGTGAAAATGAGCATAAATGACACTCTCTTGTCTCATATCTATGCAGGTTTCTGTGAACTCTTCTTGTCAAGCTGTGCAAGGGAGATTCCTGAAGTGGAATTGTTCTTGGGTGTGAGGAGAAAGCGGATTGAGAACAGTTTAATATTGGTGTTTGTTTAATTAGATGTTGGCATTGCTTACTCATTACTGACATATAAAGCTGCAACTCCCATCAGGCTAATGGTATCCTCATCTTCTTTGTCTTGATTCTGGTGGCCAGTGCAGAGAAGTCATGAAGTTGTAATCTTGGTCCACTGGAAGATCCCTCCCACCACCACTAGAGCCTTAACTAGGTCTTGTAGGGTGCACATACCTGGCAATGGTCCATGCCTGGAATTCCTCACTACCAGAACAATTCACACAGCTGGGGAAAAAAAAGCCCGAAAAAAGAGCATGTGTGGTCCTGACATGGGATGTTTTATGCATTACAAACAATTGCATGGCTAAGATTTTCCAGGCGGAGGATGTTTTGGGGTTCGCTCAATGTTTGGGTTCCAAATGGCTTTGGGTTTTGGAAAATAACCAATAGTCTGCCTTTGAAAATTGTCCTGTTGCAGATGTTTCATGCTGGGCTCCCTTATGGCTGTATTTCCAATGCTGAACACGTCCCTTGAAGGTCACAACATGGAGCAAGTGTGGATTTTCCTTTAGAAATAAACATAATTGCTGATTGCACTTGGCAATGGGGAGTTAGTAGATGAGTTTGGTTGATTAATGGAGTTAAAACAAAAAACTTTGAAAAAGGAAGAAACTGAAATAATGACCTGCTTTTTTATTTGTTTGAAGAAGTTTCCCTGGTACAATGATTTCATTAGATTAGCAGGGAGGTCTCTTTGTGCAGATAGTAGGAAAGCATGAACCCACCAAAATAACATATTTTTCCCCCTCTTATTTATTTTCTTGAAATTGGTTCAAATTGAGTTTATAAGGGACAAATTGAAGGTGAATATTAGGAAATGTTTCCTGATGTCATGCTGTAATAGAATAGAAAACCTCTCATGTCTGTAATAGAAATGTTGATTGTGTAATTTATAGAACTGTGCAAAGTAGGGGAGTGCTCAGAGTCCAGGGACCAGCCCTGCAGGCAGCTTGGTCACCTCTGCTTCTCATGGTGATGCGATGCTACTGGTGCCAGAGCAGATTTACAAAGGTAAAATCTACTTCATGCAACAGGATTGTGAATTGAAGTGAAATATATGAACAGGGTAAACTGTCAGAGTGCCATGGCGATGTCATATAAACCACTGAACTGTGAAATGTGTATTTACCTTCTCTTCCCTGCAGTGTATTTCTAGATGGTCTGACAGTTAAGAAAACAATAGACCTGATTCTTATTTAGAGCAACATGCTTTCACAATGCAGCAAGGCCTTGAAATGAGTGTAGCTGTAATCTCAGTCCACTTAAAGGCTCTCCCTATTGCCAGAGCTGAGTAAGGAGGCTTTATGAATAAATAATAAATAAAATTAATAAATAGAATAAATGAGATTGAAGCCTGGACTGTTTAACTGTCTATTTGTACAGCTGACATGAAATGCCCCAACAGAGAGTGCCTTCTGCAGGAGTGATCAGGCCTTTTCAGACAAAGAGAATTGCTGATGTTGGCTGCAGGGCTGATCACCCTTTAGTTTGATTTTACTGGGTGTAAGGCTCGACTCTGTTCCTAGGTCACTGGGCTCTTTCAACATCCTTATCCCTATTCCTAAGCTCCTTCACAGGATGACTCTGGGCCCCATGAGGTCTGCTGGCTCTGAGAGGGGTAGAGCTTCTTGCAGGTGTGCTGCTCCTTCCTCTGGTCTCCACTGCTTCCTGAGTCATTGCCTTGATATTTGGGCTGGGGGGAGGCTGTCTCCACTGCTTCACCTGCTGCCCATCACTGTCCTCAAGTGGCACGCAAAATCCCCTTTGGAGGGTAAGCTGTGGAGTGCATTTACACATCTGATTGCTAAGGATCCATCTGCTCTTTGAGGCAGAGGAAAACCAGGGATGGATTGTGGGCATACATGTGTGTGGACTCTTAGACAGGCTTTTAGGAATTCGTTGAGAGCCAACACAGTATATCACTTCCTTATCCCAGTCACAAAATGGGGGCAATTGCCCTGACTTGCCTGATTGTCCCAATTTCTGGACTAATTGTCCTGTTTTTTTTTAACTCACTTCCTCTAAGATTTTCCATTATTTTGCACTGTGCTTCTACCCTCCTGATGTGAGCTGAAGAGGGGAGGCAGGGTCTCGTTTCGGGTTTGGTTTCCAAGCATTAATGTTCTCCTTGCTCTCTCCTCTCTCCCACAGGTACCTGATCAATGTCACCTTTGAAGGCAGGAATTTGTCGTTCAGTGAGGACGGATACCAGATGCATCCCAAGCTGGTCATCATCCTTTTGACCAAGGAGAGGAAGTGGGAGAGGGTAGGATATGTTTGGTCATTCTCCAACTGTGTCAGGGAAGAAGAAGGGGGAAGGTTCCAGGCAAATAATCCTCCCCACCTTTCTGTACTTCTTATCAAGGGCTGGCAATCTGCTTCTTGTATCCCGGACCAGTGGTATCTCCAGTGCCCAGGCTGCTGTCTTCTCCATGCAGGATGCCATTACAGTCTTCCATTAGCATGCATAAAAAATTCATCAGCTTCCTTTCTGTGATCACTGAACATAAGTTTCCTGGCCTTTCAGAGAAGATATCTCCTCTGTGCCATGAGTTTCAATGGCTGAGACAGAAAATATTTCTCTGTATGGCTTGGTGGCAGTGAAGTTCTGTACACTAAGTGACTACGATTGAGCTACAGCCACACTTAGTAATTTATACCAGTATTAACTGTACTTGATATATCTGGCCAGTGTCCCTTGCAATGGGATGGTGCATTAAGTAGGATGTGAACGTGAGATCATATTGAGTTGCTCAAAGATCCAAATTTGCATATTTTGGAATAATTTGCATGTAACCCAAAGTACCATTTTAGAAATGGTGTGAATTTCTGAGTTAGTGGGAAGTTTTGGTTCATTTCACCTCCCACATAAATGTCAGTGGTCCAGGCTCCAAACAAGCATTCCGAAAGGGTTTCTGTTGAAGCAGAGGGGGTAGTTTAAGGGCTAAGAAAATGAGATATAAAAAAAGTTTTGGGTGTGAGAAGTCAGAGCAAAGGAAGGAGAACTCATCAGAACATTCAATAGATATGAAGCAGAAGTTGGTCTGTATGCAATCATGTGTATGTCTTAGAAAAATGCCCCTTTGTCCCACCATGCACAGAAAACTTTTTCTCCTTTGCCTGCTTGTTCTCTGCATGGACTTGCAAGTGACTTGCTTGGTGAAAGTGAGGAAGAAATTAATGGGGAAATGAGAATGAAATGGGGAGCTGTCAGGAGAAGTGCATTCAGAAAAGAGCTGTAAGAACAACTTACAGCTTGTGAATGAGACAGAAGAGCAATCATTTTAGTGCCTGGCAGGCACTAGGGTCTCCCAGTAGTTGCAGGAATTTGGGAAGAAGCTGAAAGCCCCCAGCTTGTGCCTGGTTTCCAGGAGGACCTGTCTACCTCATGGTCTTGGCACCGTTCAGACCAGATGAGGGTGTGTGGTCTGGCAGAGTCAGAAGAGATCTGAATGGGCCAGGAGTGTGAGGAAACAAAGGGCATGGCATGGCATGCATGGACAGCTCTTGGACACAGCTGAAGGCAGGCTGTCTAGATACTGCACAGGGTGTGGACATGCAAAGCTCAGGCTGTAGAGACCTCACGTCAGGCTCGGTCCACCACTTGACTTCATTAAAGCTTAACAGGAAAAGTCCAGGAGGATTTGTTCCTAGCTGGCACCACATTTGTTCTCACGGGGGAAAACTCCATCGTCAGAGAAGGAAAAATGAAGCAGTAGCAGCACGAATCCTCCTAGGGGTTATTAGCAGGCCTGGCTGTGGGAATCTGTCGCTGGAATGCTTTGCAGTCTCTGGGGAGGCATAGCTAAATACAGTCCTATTTTTATCTTGCCTGTCACATGCTTCACACCCTCAGTGAAGGCTTGGTGGCTTCTGTCAGTGTTAAGAAAGGTTGTTCAGTCTCTGGCAGATGAACCAGACAATTAGTAGAAGGGATCCTAGTTATCAAGAGTATTGGGTTAGATCTGTGACCTGCTTGAGTCCTGCTGTCTGTGAGGACTACTTGGCATCCATTAAACAAAAACAATCCTTAATTTCATAGGAGCTAGGGCTGGACTGAAATGAGGCTATGATAAACTATGGTATTAGTGGTAAGAAATACATGTAGTGCTTCCTGCACACAAATGTTTTATCTTGAAGTGAGTGTCTTCCTCAGAGAGGATCAGATTATTATAATCAAACTCTGAACTAGTAGAATTTTATGCTGGCAGAGTCTTTCTGGAAGACACTGAAGTAATCTCCAGCATGATCACAGACCAAAACCTTTCATACCTGGAACCTCATGTTCTTAATTTTTTTTCCATTCAGCAGGAGTGCAAACATAAAAATATAAGTGTGAAGCAGAAATCATTACGACAAAGATATTAGTTTTGTTCCATGTTCGCAAAGAGTCAGGCAACACAAACTGTTGGCCCTTAACAGTGGCTCCCAGGCAATGTCACAATACAAGAAATTATTAATATATTTTTGGCACATAATTTCAATACCTTTATGGTGCTTTAGAACATTATCCAAATTCTCACTGATTTTATGTAAATAGCAAGGTGCTTCATCCTGGGAACTTTTAGGCTAACATGCAGTAGGAGACATGAGATGAAAGACTGAGTGGGAAACACTGATTTGGTCCAGTTGCATTCACTGTAGCTCAACCTTTAACTACACACTTTTATTTATAATCAGATGCTATGCCTGGGAGGAACATCAAGAGGTCAACTAGTCCCTCCCTGTGCCCCAAGAGAGGGTTTAACTAGACTGAAATTATTCCTGACAGATGTTCGTCTCACCTGTTCTGAGAGACCTTCAATGCTACAAATCCCATGAAATACCAAGTCAATCTCTTCTACGTCTTCTTTCTCCTTACCCTGCTAAGTTTTTCTAATGTGTAACCTAGATTTCCCTGGCTGCAGCTGAATACTTCATGTCTCCCTAATCGACATAGGGAATTGTTTATTCTCTACCACTTCTTATCATCCCCATGTGGGTTTGAAGTCTTCTATCATGTTGTTTCCCAGTCATCTCTGGTGCAGGTTAAACATTAATTTGTTCAGTCCCTCTTGGTAGGTCATGTTTTCTAGTCTTCTGATCATTTCTGTTAGCCTCCTCTGGATTTAGTAACACAGCTTGCAGCCCTGTACAGCTTGGCACATTTGATTCTTGAAAGATGGCAAATGGATTTTGAGGGTATGTCTCATGGAGTATATATAAAATGATATGTTTTAAAATAGGTGTGAAGTCTTCCATTTTCTGAGCAGCAAAGATCCAGACAGTGACTGAACTGTTTCAGGATTTCAGGTCTGTGAAATCTTTAGCGATTTTGATTTTTTTCCCCAATAAGTATCTTTACGACCTCACCAGTTATTTCAGAACAGGAATTAATTTTCCAGAGGAGCTGCAGCTGCCCCCAGACTCTGATGATGATAAATCTCCTCATGAGTGGTTCAGACAGACGGAAGCCTTGTAGGGCTGACAATCATGAAAGAACAAGAAGAAAACCCACTTTCTGCAAGGGGGCAGTAACTTGAGCTCTCCTGCTTGTCTTAACCATGAGTAATGAATCATCATGATAAGCAAGTGTGCTGAATTTCATTCACTTCTCTGTACTCTGCTCCTTGGGGGAAGAATGCTGCACACCTTTCCACACTACCTTTTCATCAGCTGGTTAGTAAAGCTCTTTGCTTCACTGGGCAGATTGCCTAGGTGTGTTTTGGGTGCCTAGATTCCCCTGTTGTTTATCATAGAGGTGCAGGTATGCAGATGGAGGTGGTGAAGGATGTCTGCTGTTATGCCCCATGAAGGACCATGGCTCAGTGTGGTGATGAGTGGGGGCCAGATATCTTGCAAAGTGAGCCAGAGGGTCAGTACTACTCTAGGTTTTGTGTCAGTGGGTTGGGATATTTTGTGTGGGAAGAGATTTCACCCAGTATTTTTCTTCACTATTTGCCTTTCTCTTCTGCTCTCTATGATTCCACATATGATGAGGACTTATTTCTGGGTTCGTGATCCCTTTGTGAGAGCTAGCAAGTGCTTCTATCTCCAGCTCTTGCTTACATCCTCCTTCTCTACTGAGTCCTATCCCACTAGCTCCTTGACAACAGTCCTGTCCCATTTAGCTCCCAGATCCTCCCATCTGCTTCCTCACTTTCCCCCAGCAAACCTGGGGGTGACACAAATGTTGTGAACTTTGAGTCACTCTTTCAGATTCTTTCTCTACTTTAATTACTAGTGAGTTTGGCATCTTCTTTTATGGCTAGTTTGTGCTCAGCCTCTTTTCTTAGGTGTGTCACTGGGGATTCAGAGCACCTTTCCATGAGGCTCATGACACCAAGTTCTTGTGCCACCCCACAGAGCCCTTTGATTCACAAGCTCCCTCCATCTCTTACCAAGCCTGCCCCATTCACTCCTCTTCCTGTCTGGACAAGCAAAGCCCTGGGTGATGGTTTTGGTCAGGGTGCCACTACAAGCCACCTTAGAGGACAGATGGGAAACTTATGTTGAAAGATGCATTCTCCTTGCTGCAGGTACTAATCCTCTGCCCCTATCAACCTTCACCCTGCTCAGCAGATAAAATGTTTGCCTGCTGCTGGTGCTATAATTATCAGCACTTGACTTTTGAACTCTCCAACTCCAACTCCAGCTCTGTTCTTCTTCCTCTAGCCATTGGTGTGACCATGATTACAAATTCACGGGCAGGCTGCTCCTAGCCTGTACCCTTACACCATTGTACACATTAGTGCTCCCTGGGAATGGGGCCATTTGCTGTGACATCCTCTCAACTGCCTCAGTCACTGTAGACTTCCAGGACTTCCTAATGCTGCAGCAGGGTGGAAAACAGTGTCACTACTCTCTGCCACGTGGTCTTTCCAGAGATATGTTCAACCTCGATCACAGTCTGCATAAGATGAGTTTGTGAACTTCTGTGACCCTGTCTTCAGCTTGGGACAGAGTGCCATCATGCCCATCCATGCCTGGGAAGAGTTCCCCTGGGACATGGGACGGAGATATGGAAAGGAAAGATGGACTTAGAAAAGAAAAAGGAAAAATGAAGATTTCCCTCATCTAAAAAAATGATGAAAGAGAACAAGATAAATTTTTGGACACCTAAGTGATTGTTGAAAAAAGGACATACTAGTCATCTGCTTTTCATGCCCCAGTAGGGAGAAAGAAAAAGTTGTCTTGCTAAATTGTCAAGCAGAAAGATTTCAGATTTGTAGGGAGCTGTCTAATTATTGGCATGGTGAGACATGGTGAGGCTCATTTGCTGGTAGAGGTTCATTTGCTGGAGTATATAGAGAAAAATATCCAACAGTGCAGGATCTCAGTCTATCTGGTCCTGCCTCTGAGCTGGTGGATGCAGTAAGTGATCTCTTGTGGTTCTCTGCCAGCCTACATTTCTGTGATAAGATGAGCAAGACAAACCTGAAGAGTGTTTCACAAAAAGCAGCTTATTTCATAGGAGAGGCAACCTGGGTTATGGACAAGCTGATCAGCAGAAACTTCAAGCCTGATGCAATGAGGGCATAGTTTCTTCAAGCTTCCACCGTGAACCTTTTGTAAGAGCAGGCAGTTGGCATGTGAAGGCTATTGTGCATGTCTGTGAACAAAGGCTCTTACGGAGGCACTTGTCACCTCCTGAAGTCTGCACCTTTGGGGAGCTGATGAGCACCACAGAGACGCTGAAGAGGCTGTAACATTTGATGATGATGCAGCCTTCAGGCCTGATCTCTTACTGTGCATTAAAAGAAATATTGACTGTCATCTCTCTGTGTGCTTCAATGTCCCAGTGGCAGAAATAACAGGGGAGAGGACTGAAAATACGATCAGTATTCTTGGCTTTTAGTAACAGTCCATGGGGTACTGACCACTCTGTGAAGAATCAATATGAATCATGTTATTCTATCTGTTACATTGCTTAGCAGAAGGAAGGACTTCGATTTTTTTTTTTATTTCACTTTCTTAGAGAATAAAAGCCTGCTTAAAGAAGGCTCTTTAAAAATAGGAGAGGAACAAGAACGTAGGGTTGTGAGGTGAAAACTGCAGCTGTACAAATCCAAGTCTTCTCTGAAGGCCCTCCTCTGCCTTTAGAAAGATGACTAGATGTTTTGAGACTGTTTCTTCCTCATGTCTGGTGACCACCTAGCCAAGACTTGCACATGTATGCTTGCATCCATGGGGTAGAAGTTATTGCCTTTGGTCAGGTACTGCTCTGTGTGTGGAGTTCTGGCATCTTGCCTGTCTGTCCAGGGAGAAAATTATTTTTTTATTCCACTGACTCCTTTTACAGTGAGACAAGATTGGATTTTTTTTGCCAATCAGTCTTGTTTTGCTAATTTTGCTGTGTACATGGGGATTTATGACTCATTGTCCCTGGGGAGAAATGGCATAGAAGTTTGTTTAAACCTACTCAGAGTAAGAGACTGATTCTATTCCCACAGAACCAGTTTTTAGAAGGATATAGCTTCTCTTAGGGCAGAGGGACTGTTCTGGATTCAAGCACATATGGCTGAAATTAGAATGGGAGTCTGTACGTGCATTTCCCCCCTTATTTGTAAAGTGTTCTTTCTGGACATGTCTCTAAGAGACCATAATTTGCTGAATGCCTTACTTCTCATTAGACAGTAGACTTGCATCAAAGAATACATATTTTATGGATATCCCACTCCCAAGTGAGTGTCCCTTAGATACCTGATCTAGGTCACATCTGATGGGTCTGTTTATGACCCTGATTCAATCAGACAACCAGATGGCTTTATTTGTGCACCTATGCTGCATCCACTGCCAGGATTTGGCCTGACTTCTCACAGTTGACCAGGATCTAACTGTATGCATTTCTGGCTAATTATGGCCATGTTAATCTTACACTGACTCCTAAGGAGAAGGACAGATTCAAGAGCCACACAAAGCCTTCCTTATCAGAGGATAAATGGAACTATTTTTCTGAAAAGTATTCTATGTAAATCTCGCAGACATGCTGGTCAAACTGCGTCTTTGCTGGATTACTGCATCCTGTAATAATGAGCTAGTCTAGCTCTGACCAAAGAGAACATATTGGGTGTCTCTTCCTAACCACTGTGTGTTATGTCATTATAAGCTGTCTGCTCTCTTTGCCTCTTGCTGAAGCAGTTCCTGACTTTGCTTGAATTTTGGAGTGTATTTGTATGATTCATGAGCCTGCAGAAAAATATTCTGGCTCTTCTCCACCAGACCCTACTCCCTTGCTACTGGAGGGAATTCTTACATTGAAACAATGACAGCTTCTTGGAAAGACCTTGTCCTCTTATGCAAATCAGATATTGGAATATCTGGAGATCTTTATTAAGCCCAGGCTATGGTTAGAATGCCTCCTACCATTTCTCTGCTGGTGTAGCTGATGGGGGTGATAGCAGCCATCTGACCTTTACTGGGGTTGCCAACCTAACTCCTTGGACAGGGGATCCTGGAGGATTGTGCTCGGTGTACTAATAACAACATGCGACAACAACATCCAGCCAAAGAGAAGACTGCCCTCACCTCCATTGTAGTCTGCATGAGAACTCTTGTCTGGAGCTTTCTTTGCTCATGCCACAAAGTGAGAAGTGCCACTGTAACCCTTTGGAAGTGTTTATGCACCTCATCATTGCTGTCCCCCGCACCCAGTTATGGACTTGGGACTCTGCTCTGCAGGGAGCTGAGTGAACACTAACAAAAAAGGTGGCTCCTACCCCAAAGAGGTTACACTTTAATTACAAGACAAAAGGTAGCAGATGGGTACAGATGGACCAACGGGGGAGTACAAGGGAACAATCAGACAACATTAGTCAGCATGGTAGGCAGCAGGCTTTACACACCAACTGCCTAACTCTTGTGAAGGCTTTGACAGGCAGCAGAGAATTATAACTGGCTTTGTGCAGGCTTATGGGAGCCTCATTGAGAGTGTGAAGGGCAGACAGGGAAAGCAGTAAAGGTACTTGGAGAGCTGCATCTGAGAAGGTGCAACAGCTCAAAAATACCCAATGCTGCTGGAAAATTTCCAGTCTTCTTAATATCTGAGGGGATAATCCTAACTTTACAGAGAAACAAAAAACCTCTAGTAAGGCTACATCTTGCAATGCAGCACAAACTGCCAGTACAGGGCTGATGTGCTAGTGCCAGAGCCACATTGCTTCTGGTTGAAACCCTCCTGCTTGCCAGCAGCTTGGAGATTTCCATGGCATGTCAGATGCTGCTGTGTATCTGTGTTCCAGCACTTCATTGATTGTGGGAAGGTTTCATCTCAGCATGTTGAAAATAAACATCCATATCTTAATGCAGGAGATAGTTGATTTGCTGTGGGAAGATGAGCTTTCAGATGTGGATACAGTAATTACATATTCCTATCACAGCACAGTATCAAGGATCCATCCTATCATCATCCCTGATGAGTCTATAACATCCTCAAAAAACCCCAAACCCCCAAAAAAACCCAGACCAGGAATGGCAATTTGATTTTGTCCCTGATTTCCCTCTGAACACAGGAGTGATTTTTCCCCGAATTCCATGTACAAGTGAGCTGACTGAAGTGGCTGAGGTCACTTGGCTTGTTCAGCCTGGAGGAGACTGAGCAGAGACCTCATAGCAGTTTCACAGAATTCACACGGCTTCACAGAATCACAAAACATTTGGAGTTGGAAGGGACCCACAAGGTTTATCAAGTGCAGCCGTTGCTCCTAAGGGGAAGTGGCCAGGCAGAAACTGATCTCTTTTCACTGTGACCTGTAACAGGACGCAGGGAAACGGCATGAAGCTGTGCCAGGGGAGGTTTAAGCTATATATTAGGAAGAGCTTCTTCACCCAATGGGTGTCTGGGCACTGAAACAGGCTCCCCAGGGGAGTGATCACAGCACCAAGGCTGCCATAGTTCAAGAAGTGTTTGGTCAATGCTCTCAGGTATATGGTGTGCTCCTTGGGATAGTCCTGTTCAGGGCCAGAAGTGATCCTCCTAGGTCCTTTCCAACTGAGACTATTCTAAGATTCTGTGATTCTGTGACTATTTATCCGCCCAACAGTAGTTACTTCATCTGTACTCCATTCAGGAGTGATGTGAACAGGTTATGTATCCTTCAATCTGGAATAGATGCACAGCATAGCCACTTTCACTTTCCCTTGCTTTGTGCCCAGTCATCTACTGGAAATCACTTCAGGGAGTCTGTAGCACTGAGGACCCACACAGGTGCCATTGGAAGAGGAAGTTTCCTGTTGCTTTTGGTGGCCAGACTGTGCCATGAAAAGGCATCTGAAGAAAGCATGGCAATTTAGGCAGCTTTAAGATTTGAAATGCATGAAGACATGAGGGCACAGAAAGCTAGCAGCCAACCAAACTGAGTCTGGAGAAAGAACTAGCAGAGCTGCAGCTGAAGGAGACTCACAGTGAGTAAACGTGCCCCCAGTGCCTGAGGGTGTGTTTTCATCTGTTCAGTTGCATTTGCTTGAAACTGTCTCATGTCAACGACATCTTTGCTTGGCCTGTGAATCCTTTGCTTTTTCTATTTTTACATTATCTGAATGTTATTAACTGGAGGCTGTGTTTTCCTTCCATGGGGCTTGAGAAAAGGGAAGTGCTGCATATTCATAGGACCCTATGTTTTTCTCTCTTTTGCCTTTTTCTTTCTCTTCGTCCTCTTCCACTTCTCTATTTGTTTTGGTAAGATTTTGGCAGTTTGATTTTCCTGCCATAAAAGTCTGGCCACATTTGCTTCTGAATTAATTTGAAATAAGGTTTTCCTAATATGAAATAGCTCAGACATTTTTCAGTAAGAAATAGTTTGTTGTGTCTTTGGCTTGGTTTACTTCTCTCCTCTGGTGTTGGTTCAGTGTTCCCGTGCTTGTTCTCACATGCTCCTTGTTTTGTGTTTGAATCCTGGTTGTATGTGGTTGACTTGGCTTGATGCTGAACTGCATCTTGACTGTATTTTTTACTAGACCAGGACAGTCTTTTCCCTTGTGGTCTTCTCTGCACTGTTATGTGTAAACTTCTCTGCTGTTTTTCAAAAGTATTTCAGCATTAAAGCTGTGGTTATCACTGGAGCTACTCCGTGCTTGAGTTACTCTGGCTGCTCATGAGCTCTGGCATGCGCTCAGTGTCATCGATTTGAACATACAATATGTTCAGCATGGTTTGTTTTCCCTGTGCCTGAACTGTGTTTTCCCCAAGTCTGTAATTTTTTCAGACTGCCTTTGGTAACATTAGATCCCAGCTCTGACTCTTTCCTTGCCTTGCAGTGGTGTCTGAGATTCTGTCACCATCCTTTGGCTTTTCTTCATTGTGAAAGGACCTGGCATTTACTGACCTGGGTTTAATTCTAAAATGCGCTGGGAGTTGTGCTGTCTTCTGCTGAGTCAGCAGTTAGACAGTCTTATTTAATTTCCTTCTGCTGAGCTAGCTGCATGCTGCAGTGTCTCCCACCATGCCAAGCCTGAGAGGCTGTTTGACAGCCGTTTTCTTGTTCCCCTTTAAGCTTTCAGATTGGTCTGCATTTTGTGTGGCAGCTTCTGGCGCTTGTTTCTCTTAGGTTTATTTCCTCAGTTCCTGTACACGATAATGACTTACATTTCTATTGTTCCTTCCTTCGAGAAGGATCCTAAGCACTTTGCAAAATTAACATGGAGACAACATTTCACTATGAGTAACATTCAGCTGCTCGTGTGGTGGAATGGGGTTAGGCTGTTTAATGATGCAAAATATCGCTGCACAGCCATGTAAGGTAAGGAACAGGAGTCTCGAACAGAAGGAGGCGAGGAATTTTTAATTAGATTCTGGCCAACTTTGTCCACAAAGTCTGTTTGTGGGGAAAATGACATGGATCATTAAATAAAGGAGTGATAAGGCTTGTGTTCATGTCTTTCCAGATGATAATGTCCAAGCCTCAGAAATATGGTGGGAAGAACAAATGAGTCTGTGAAAAAACATAGTTCAGGATCAATGAAAATATTAATTAATTTTGACCAGATATGGAGGATTTATTTTGGAAATTTTATTGCTGTAAATGAAAGTGGACATCTTGGTGTTTTCATGTAGACTCACAAAAGCCTTTAGGTACCATTCACAAAGCTGATGTGGAGGAGAAAATGGCAGCACCTTCCCCCAGAACCCAGAGCCTCGCTAGGCAAACAGTCAGTACAGATACTAGGCAGTGAGAAAACTGTATTCATATTATTTCAGCCTGACTCAGAATGGAGGCTTAAACTGCGGTCTCTGTCACCTCTCATGAGAAAGGTCTAGCCTTTGGGACTGGGATTTTATAGTTTATTTTACTTTTTTAATGGATACTTCATTGCTAGTGAATACATGAAGAATCTCTACAGATGTGTGTTTCGATCCAAATTTCCATAGCTTTTATTCTTCATGTCTGATAAAGAACATGATTTTTTTGTGTGTGTTGAATGACTGAGTTTGATCAGCGGAAAATTCTAAAAAGCAAACAAACCTGGGTTTAGATGGAAGATAAACCTGGGTTTAGATGGAAGAAATACCTGGGTTTAGATTGAAGTAATATTTAAAATTTTTAATTTTTTTTAATTGTTCATGTCTTGCTTTGAGAAACCTTTTTTTGCACAGCTTCATCAGAGCACCATTTTTGTCAGTGGTGGAGCATGAAGTGTGGACACTTATGTGAGTGGAGAAACTGCAGACTGAAATGTAAATGCTAACATGTGTTGCACATCTTTTTGTTCTCCCCTTAGATCCATCCTGTTTTATGTAATCATGTAGTTTTTGAGAGGAAATAGTCTTTGCTGGCAAATCAACTCATATTGGGTGCAGCACTAGACAGCAGTGACATGCTGCAAGTTTTCCAGTCTAAACAGCGTCATACAACAGTCTCACCATCCAAGCTGGGAGATCTGGAAATAAGAGAAAGAGTCCATTCTGCAGTCTGCTGCTGGAGATCAGCTCTGGCATGCTGAGTTAACTGTTTGCTCTAAGCATCATCTGGGTGTTTTAAGAATTCAGAATTGCTCAGATCACTTCTTTCAGTGAGTGCTTTACTTTTGTTCTTTTTTAGAAGTGGGAGCTATTTGCTTTCCTTCTTAGATGTGTGCTCATTTTCACCGAGGCCAGAGTTCTTTCTATTGCTGCATTAAATTATGTTTGCTTTGTAAAGACTGCTGGGATTATGGCAGCATCTCATTTCTGTAGCTTTTTTCACCTTTGACAGGGGCTACCTGTGGACAGCTGCTTTCCTTGAGCTTGTCCTGTGTGTATAGATCAGCCTGCATTTTTAGCTTCCACCAGGTTCATGCCCTGTTCCTTTTCTTACAGGTTATTGCTGTTTGAGGCCTCAGTTTTTGGAAAGGCTGAAGAACAGATCCATAGAGAACTCCCTGTGTCTCTATTTGAACGTTTGTCCTTTCCATGTTCTGTCTCCTATTTGTGTCCAGAATAAGTTCTGTGTGTGTATAAATTTTCCTGCTCATTGCCCAGACACCTTGCTCCAGCCTGGGACTAATGGAGACACTGTCTTATAAATAAATAAGGATTAAAAGAGTACAGTCTAGTGAAATCAGCACTAGGAACTTCCTCCATTAAGAAGTCCCCTGTCTCAAATAAACACTCTGAAGAATTCCCAGGGTTTATTGTGCAATGTTACTTGAACTCTAGTTAAAACCTGTTTTCCCTGGCTCACCTGTGTCTCACTGGACCTTTGCCTGCTTCCAGAGGATAGATTTTCCCCAAATATATATTTTTGCTAGATAGGGAGAGTGATAATTTTCTTCAAGTATTTGAAGAGAAAATTCAATCAGAAAAGGAAGGACTCCTTTAAGACAACCCAAGTGAATGTAATTAAAGAGTAATGGGGAGGCAGAGGGTAGAGCAAAAGTGCATTTAAATGTAATATTGGGAAAGAGTGGGTTCTTTAGTCTGATGGATGTGCTGGGAGCCTGATTGCTGTAACTGTTGACTATGGGACAGGACAGACCACATGAGAGGAGCTGACAGCAGAAATATCCACCGTTTTTTTTATTTCCATTGTTCCATGTCTGTCAGTGTGTTTCTCTAGAAGGAGAGCAGCACAAATCCCCCCTCCCAGGAGAAACCCTCCTTCTCCCAGATTGCTCTTCCCCCAGCAACCCTGCCTGCCTGCCTTCCTGTGGGCAGGAATGTAGAGGAAATTTCCTTTGCTTGACGGGGGCAGGCCCAGTTGGTGCCATGACAGAGAGAGAGAGGGCTGAGAAGCCCCTGATACCCTGAGGAGGCTGGCAGGTCTCTGCACTGCCTGCTTCGTCCCTGCACGGGTGGAATTTTCCAGGATCATCCCCCTCTGCCACCACCATCACTTTGCAAATTCCAAGAAATGCAACTCATGAAAATGCATTCTTAGCACACAGCTGACATGGTCAACATCTGCTTTCCAAAGAGAGTGCTGTGAGAGATTTCAAATTGCTGCACTGTGGAAAAAAAATTACTTGGGGTAATTATAGATACCTAACAATACTATTTAATTTCTTCTGCCATATCTTTCCTACATAGTGGATCTGGTAATGCTTCACAGAGCTGAATAATTCTGACAGAGGGCAGTGAAAGGTAGGTAAGGGAGGAAAAAATCCCTGTGATTTCAGTTTGGATCTGAAATGAAGGAAATGTGAGCACAAGATTAGGCATTTTCAAGTCCTGCTCCAGAAAAGGCACCTTTGCCTTTTTTGTGCAGTGCCTGCAGGAGTAAGTAGAGGATGTGGATGGTGAAGGCAGCTGAGGAGAGCAGGACCTCCAAGCACAGTCTCACAGCTCAGGGGAGCTTAGCACAAAGCCTTGCTGGTACCTGGGTTGCTGCTTGGCACCACTGCTCCTGAGCAGGCCCAGAGCTTGGGATCCCGGGAAAAAGGGAAGTGACATTTACGAGGTTGGACCTATGACCAACCACAGGACTGGCTCTTCCAGGTGGCAATTCAAAGTGCCTAATAGTCAGCCCTGCTCAACAGCACCTTGTCTTCCTCTAGTACAGAGAGAGCCTGAAAAGTCCAACCTCAAACAGGCCTCGTTAGGGTGAGTGTGGGTCCTGTGGTTCTCCCCTCTGCTTCACAAGTGCTGTTGCTCTGTTGGCACTACATTCCAGAGGTGCCAGTTAAGCTGTGTGTGTCCACAGACTCCTCTGGGCAGCACAGGGCCGGCTGCTGGGATGACCTATCCCCCAGGAAGTGTTCAAATTCCCTGAGGGCTGCTGCAGCGGGAAGGGCACTGCAGGGGAGACTTTGGAAGCAGCTCAAGGGTCAAACAGGTGGGCCTGTGGGAGGGTCAGAAGATGGTTTAGGAGAAACCCTCAGAGACTAAGTGGCACATGTGAAAGGCACAGTGAGAACCATGGAGAGCAGAAGTGGGGAGCAGTAGGAAATTCCAGAATTTGGGGGTACTGGATGTCAGTTCTGGCATCAGAATGGAGGCACCCAGGAGAGGGGGGCCTTGGGGACTGTTGACCTTTCTGTAGAGCCAGCAGCAGGAGAATGGTGGGAGGTTGCTATTTGAGTCATCTTACTATGCATCCAGGGTCAAAGTGGATAAATAAGGATGCAAGGTGAAGACGAAGCCCATGCTTTCTGCCCTTGTGCTGGGTGCTCTGTCCCACCTCAGTTCCTGTCCCTGAGACACGTACAGATGTACAAAGTTGAAGTGAAAGGTAGTGGAGGTTTTCTAAAGGGATGATTGAAAGTCAGGCAGAGACTTCAAGCTGAGGACTTCTCAATTAGTATGGCTTCTGCTGGTAAATTATCCCACGAAGGCAAACTGTTAAGTGTAATTTCTTGTAGAGAAATGCACCAAAAGGGATATAATGAAGGTATTCATATTATGGAAGTGTGGCTGTTATCCTGGAAGAAGTACTGGTTTGTCTATCCTGCTCACTGGGGCTTTGTTGCAGGGATATGTAACCTGAAGAGCTGTTGATGCTGACTTGTTACAATACTTAAGTGTAGGTCCTGGGAAAGAGGCAAACGTGTATTTGAGTTACTCTGGCCTGAAGCAACTTGTAATGAATTAACTTGCCAAAAAACTTCTGAAAGTTTTTTTGGTGGAAAATTGTATTTAATTTTTTTTAAAGTGTTTATTTTTATTGAGACACCCTAACTTTTTTGAGAAGTCTGAAAGATTGAAAAGTGACACTCTTGAGTCTTTTATGGTTAGAAATGGGCACTTTTGTTTGTTTTGGTTTTTTATCTCAGATTTTTGACTACTATTTTGAAATTTTCAGCAGCAGAAGTCAGGGACCTCCTCTCATTTCTATTCAAATGGATATTTTTGTGTGATTCAGGAAGCCAGAAACATGAACCAGATGATTCTGGTATTAAAAAAAGAACATACTTTTAGCCACTGCACCTCCTTCAGAGGAAATTATCATCTCTCTCTGCTCCAGAAAGTTCTGCAATGATAAATGCAAAGTTGTGCAGATGCTGATGGAATAACCAGACCTTGGTTTCTGAGGAAAAATCTAGGGGTGGAAATTAGTTCAAGGGTGAGATCCTTGAACTGAAAATGTTCAAGGACATTTGCATGGGGCTTTGAGGAACCTGATCTAGTGAAAGTTGTCCCTGCCCATGGCAGGGGTTTGGGACTGAGGATCTTCAAGGTTTCTTCCAACTCAAACCATTCCATGATCCTGGCCAAATCTGAAGCTGTGAACCCTGTTGAGGGTTTATGAAGGGTATGGTGAACATGGGCACAGCTGTGTGGCAGGAAGTATTCAGAAATTATTGGAAGGAGATGCAAGAATGAATGATAAATATTTAGACAGCATCACAACTTTGCAAAATGGTTCCTAAAAATTAAAGAAAAAAAGAGGTGTTCTGTTCTTGAAAGGCCTCTTTCATAAACCACCCAGACACCATCCTCTATAGTGACATGCAAAGTGTCTGCCTTTTCCTTGCTGCCTTCTGCTCTCTCCCACTTCTGTTGCTGCAAACCAGGCTATTCTGAGCTATATTGATGCTGTAAAAATGGTACTGCAGTTCCTGACCCAGCCCCTCTTTCTGGGGCACAAGCACAGTCTCTGTTGGCTGATAGGTTGGGACAGCAGTTCTTGCCTGGTTCTTAATGTGAGATGCACATGCTAAGAAAGTCTTTTCATGTTCTCTCAACATTGTCCCTTCAGACAGTGCTGGACAGGATTGCCATGGAAAGCTCAGCAAAGTCAGAAAAGGAAGATAGCCAAGAAAAGGGGGAAGAGGTGGGAAGGTTTAAAATAAAGGACTCTCATGAGATCTGCGTTGAAAGAAAATTGACTGCATCCTTGATTACAAACGTGTATCTTGGGGAAGAGACTAAGCCAAGGTTATTTCTGCTTGAAATTTTGCAGTTACTGGTCATCTGTTTCTGCAGCACTTTGCAGAGCAGTGAACTGAATACTGAGTGCCTCATGGCCAGTCAACAATCTACCTGCAGCATAGCACTGACAGCAATGGAAACTGGAACTGACTTCAAGGATTTTCTGACATCACCATGGCCTCTATAGAAAGAGAGTGAGACATGTTACCAGCCTTCTGTGAGAAGCTCTAAGAGATACTGCAAACACCTATCTTCCAAAGAGATGACCTCTCCCTTTATCTGCCTGCCTGTCAGAGGGTTTCCTTGCAGTGAAGGTAGTTTCTGAGCTGCCTGTGTAGAAGTAGATCTGAAAAAAATCTCTGATTTTCTTCACCTGTTTCAGCTTAGGTTTGGGAACAGGGGAGCTGTGAAGGTTGTAATTACCATGATCCAGTTGCTGAGTCAGACACAAGGTTTTCATTAACACCTCCGTTCTGTTCACTTCAACTTCAGGGTAGTTTAAGGTAATTGCTTGTCTCTACAAGGGTGGTTGGTCTAGGGGATAAGACTTCCATGTGGGTGTGAGCAGCATCTGTTTTTTTGGTAGTTTTCAAGGCTCAGACTAGGCCTGGAAGAGGCCACAAGAACTCAGAAAAGCACTAGACAGTATTCCAATTTGCCCAGGAAATGAGACTGGATGGCTGATCTCCTGGTACCAGGGTGTCCCATCTATTTTGTGTTGGACATACAGACAAGACATAGCACCACAGGTGTTTAAAAACTTTTTTTTTAATATTTTACTTGTTGTGTTTTGTTTCTTTCTTACTGCAGTCACTATTTCTCTCACTGCTGGGTGTATAGATGCCTGTGCCAAAGTCATAGTGAGATTAGAGATATTTCATTGAATAGTCCTCATACACTGGCTCTACAGTACATATCTTTTTCAGGGGTATATCTACCTTGTTTTGTGTTTCTGGTGCAACTGATGGTACTAAATCTGTTCTTCAGAGCCCTCTGTGGCTTTGCATCCTCGCTATTTTACAGGTTTATCTTTCAGCCTGGATTGAAATCGGGTTTGTGCATGTAGCTTACAGGTGGTGTGGTATTCACCCAGGGTGTTAGACGCTGATACTTTCTTCCCTGCGCTTAGTAAAACACAGGCAAAAGGTTGCTGACCTTTATGACAAGTTGCACTGCCTGGCTGCTTGCTGAGGCTGTTTCTGAGATGTTTTTCTTCTTTATGGGCTGTGGAGGTCTCTAATGTAATTTTTCTGACCTTGTGTTAATTGGAAGTGTTTCCATGGATGTTTTTCAATTTTATTGCTATTGCACTTGGAGAGATTGAAATAATACACAATACAGAATGGGAAGTAAATAAACCTAATGATCTTATGAGGTTTGGCAAATCTTACATCTGTGGTGCCTGGAGCATCCTTGTTGGCTAATAAACTACTTGTCCTTCTTTTTCTGGCTGCTCTTCTGGAGAAAGTGTCCCTTCTTACAGTTTGCCACATTCAGAGCAAACCCCTAAAGGGTTTTGCTGCAGTTCACTAAAACTGTCTGTGATGATATCTTTTCTAAATCCCCCTGAAGAAGACACAATTTTATTTGCTTTGATTTCCATTCTCAGTCTTTTGACAGTATAGTTTACAAAGGGGCATATTTCTAGGATAAATTTGTTCAATATTTATTGTCCCAGAGTGAGAATTTCCTCTGTATCACCATTCCCAACAAATTCATTTACTTGAGAATAGGAAAATTTTGGCATCTTGTAATTCTCTGTCCTGAAGCCATGCTGACTACCAATGATCTTCTTGCTTGTGGCTGTGGGCAAATATTAATTTTATTACTACCTGTTTTACAGCAGCAATTTTTAATGCAACACTGTAAGGTGGCAGTTGCTTCTGAAAGGGTGATGCTTGATTGTTCTAGGTCCATTTTGTAGTACCCCTGCAGCTTGTGATGGATGGAATGTGGTATAGATTATTTCATTCTTAAATCTATGCACAAACTCCCCAGGAGAAGCCAAGGGAGAAGAGGTGGAGCTGTCCTTGTGACAATTTTCCCTCCCTCCCCTGAACACAGGAGCCAATTTTCCTGACTGCTGAGGTAGATGTATTTTGAGAAATGGCAGCTGAAATTAAACTGTGGCAAGAGGTGGTAGAGAGAAGTACTTCTTGAAAGAACATGTTAAATCCTAAACGTCTCCTTCAGTCCAACGCCTCTGCCATTTCATGGTGAAGATAGATTGAGGGAGTTTAATTGACAATCAGAAATAGTGGAGTTTCTTTCAGCAGCTGCTATGAAACCTCTGCTCTATGCTACAGGTTTTTCTGCTCATGGGTAGAAGTGTAACATCTCCACAGCAGGTAGTGTTTTAATGTGGGCAATAAATGATGTGTGAGACTTCAGAGTGGCTCAAGACGTATTGTCCCATTTTTTCAGTAGCAAGGCAGGACTGCTTCTGCTTTCTGGTGAGCTGAGTGAGTTGCATCTTCAGGCTGTCCTTCCAGGCTCCTCCACAGATGCTGAGAACTGTTAAAATGCCAGTGGACTAATTTAAGTGCCCAGTGATTTGGAGTTCATGTATAAGTCATTCTCCCTTGGATATTTTAAGTGTGTGGTCCTCTGGAGCCCAGGAAAAGAAACAAAACTGTTCTAGGGACAAACATTTTTCTGGCATAATTCTATGTTCAAAGCTGTGTTTTTTCAGTTTCCCATAGGCCAGAACAGTCAGCAGAGGTGGATTTACTTGTGGAATGGCTTAAACATAATTGAGTGAGCTATATTCCCCATCAGTGTTATGTCTTCAGGGAAAATAGTCTTAGTTTTTAGTTTTGGGGTGATAGGTTTTTTTTCTGTCCTCTTCATTATCTTGTTTTGGCTGCAGTCTGGGACTTCTGTTCAATGGCCGAAGATCTCAGCCAACCAAAATGCCAAGTGTGAAAGTTTGCAATGATGTGTTCTGCTTTACACTTATCATCCAGGCTAGCTTCTGGCATTTGTGTGATTCTGCACCCAATACACCAAATATAAGCCTAGAAAGAAACCTCAACATGGCTGTGAGCAGGCAGTGCTTGGTTCTGGGTGGGAATCTTGATCATTTTCACAGTGTTTCCAGGAGAAGATGCTTTTGTGAAGTGCTGTAGGGCAGACAAAACTTTGCATGTTGCTCTTTGAGGGGCATAGGTGAATGGTGTTTGATGTCTGCAGAAAGCTGCAGATCTATATATGGATGGTTGGGCTTAACAGGGTAGGTATGGAAGTGTACTGGTCCTGTGTGTGTTTCTGTGTGTGAGTTAAGAGATACTGGTTCTTGCAGTGTGTGTGGAGCACTGCCTTGTTCCGTGTATGTGCAGGGCCTAAAGCCACCGTCGCTTCTTTCACTCTTGATTGACCACAAGAGTTTTTACCACTCCTGTAAATACAAGTTTCTTTGACTTTGCTTCTTTCTACTCAAGCCACTGCAGCTTTGGGAGTGTTTTCTAAACTGGGGAGTGCTCAGTCCTTCCTTCAATATAAAGCCATGTTCCCTATTGTAGTGTTATGGCAGCAAGTTCCATAATCTCACACTCTAGTTTGTGGAGAAGTATTTCCTAGGTCCTAAAAGCATGTATGTGTGATACCTAATTAAAGACACTAATAGATAAAAATTTGAACAAATGTATAGCCACTTTTTAAACACTCCAGATTCAAAACATAAGACTTTCTTTCTTTTCTGGATTGTAAGCAATTTGATTCTAGTGTGGTCCTCTATAGATGCATCTAGTCTTCTACAGTCTCCTAGCTGAGAAAGCTCTGCCTTTGAGGATCATGGTAATCCAAACTATTCTTATTCTGTATGTGCTTGACCCAACATTTCTTTAAAATTTCAAAACTGTAACAAAAACCTTGAAAGAAAAAAGCATTTAGAATTTGACTATACTGAGTATTTTTCAAATTCTATTATTGTGAAGAAAAAAACACCTCTTTTTAATAAAGAAACACTTTTTAGTGCTAGTATGATTCTGTGGTTGGTCAAATTTTAGCTTCATGCTTGTTATGTGGCTTGAGTGATGTTTCACATCCAAGGAAATTTAGTTCACAAATAGAAACGTTCTGCGTGATTGTGAGTGAATGTTTCTTGAGATTGCAGCTGTTCCTTGAAATTTCTTCTCATTTTCTCTTTTTGAAAGCATATCAACTGTGGATCTCCTGAGAGAGCTGCACCTAGACATGCGATTTTCTGGAGAGTTGTGCTTCATATCCAAAACAATGGCGAAGACTAAATGCTGGCTATGGCAAACATTCCTGGTGAAGTGCAGTGGATGCATGGGCTTGTGCTGTAGGAGAGAGTCTTCTATCACATCCCCATGTGAAAATGTGTTTGATAGATGGGGTGGGAGTTTAAATGTTGGCAACTCGTTCAGGGTAAGGGCTGTCTGTGCTTTTCCCTAAGTGGCCATTGACACAAGAGAGCATCAGATGTTTCATAGCTCACTGAGCTATGCCATAGTCTATGGCAGCTCTTCATAAAGCTGTGAAGGCCATTGAGGTCTGGAGCAGTGCAGTCGTCAGGATGAGTAACAGTGCTCCTGGGGCAAGAATAGGTCCTTGGCTTTATCTTACTCCAGTCCAAGGTCTTCTCTGCAGTCCTGGAGCTGGCCTCAGAGGGTATGGGCTGCATCCTGAGGAAAACAGGAATTGCTCTGGAAGGAAAAGGGTTATACTACATGGGTAATACTATGGGGCACAAAGGAGGCCTTTTCTGCACCACGCATGATTTTCTCTGGCAAGGGGAAGACTCTTCCCTCTTCTCTCTCTGTTCTTACTTCCTTCTCTGCCCCCACCTCCACCTTTCTCTTTCCTTCTCACTGGCTGAGTTGCTAAGAGCAGCCCAGTTGGGACTGAGATAGAACTGCAGGCTGGCCTCTTGTGCAGTTCTCCTAAATGCCTTTTCAAGCAAGCTCAATAATTGATGAGCACCTGAGCCCTTGTCTGCACTGAAGAGTGCACATGGTATTTAGTACATGAAAATGCTATTTTGCCCATCACAGCTCATTGCTGGAACAGCACTGTTTATCCAGCACACCAGTTAATTGATCTCTCAGTAGTTATAGAGAAACTTCCTTTCTCCAGTTGTCTCAACTGCTTCACTTCTTCCAGCATAGAACCTGTGCCTGCTGTTGACTTCCACTTGTCACACCAGAGCACAGTTCAGTTGCCTTCTTCCTCCAGCGGGTTATTCCCTGATCACTCCTGTCCAGCCTGTCCTCTGCTGTAACTAGAACAAGTGTAGCAGACCTCAGATCACCTCCTGGGTTTCCACAGCTTGGGTTTTCATACTGAAACATTTCACAACTTGTTGCCTGCCCAGGATTAGCTGCTTTTACTGAGGTGAAAGATGCTCTGACACAGCTGTGGGTGCAGGAGAGAGCAGGAAGCCAGGGTTGAAACATCTCAGAAGAGATGGAGAAGGAGAAGGAAGAGTGAGTACTGTCGTTTAATGCCAGCCAACAGCTATGTACCAAGCAGTCCTTTGCTAACCTCTGCCAGTGGGACAAGGAAGAGAATCAGAAAAAAAGGTAAGACTGATATATTGAGATAAAAGCTGTTCAATAATTGAAATAAAATATAATAATAATAGTAATAAGAAGAAATAAAAAAGAGGAATAAAACCCAAGAGAAAAAGTGATGCACAATACAATTTCTCAATGCCTGCTGACCAATGCCCAACCCATTCCTGAGCAGCAACTGATGACTGCCAAACAACTCCTCTCAGTTTATATACCAGACATGACATTCTACGGTATGAAATATCCTTTCAGCTTGTTCAGATCAGCTGTCCTGGCCATGCTGTCCCCAGTCTTCTTGTGCACCTGCTTGCTGGCAGACCATGGGAAACTGAAAAGTCCTTGACTTCAAGTAAGGATTATAGCAACTAAAACATCTGTGTTATCAACAGTGTTCTCATACTAAATCCAAACCAGCGCACTGTATCAGCTAATAGCAAGAAAATGAAGTCTATCCCAGCTGAAACCAGGACAGTGGGTGAGAACTGTCATAGCAGGGAAGGTGCAAGCCATCAGCTTAACATCAGTCCCTGCTGAGCACACAGGTTGGGTAGGGTAAGCAGGACAGAGTAGCTGGGGATGCTGTTGGCAGGACAGAAGCATATTGACAAAACTGACTGTGGAGTGGCAGGAAGGACTGAAATAGTTGAGATGCTGCAGATGGGGTCATAGATACACTGATGACTAAACTGCTTAGTAACAACCTCCTTTCTCCTGTTGCAGCAACACATTACATACTCAACCTGCTCAATTTTCAAAGCAAATCTACAGAAAGGTCATTCACTGAAGGCACTGCATTGAATCTGTATGTGTAAAGCCGACCCAGCTGGTATTTGCCAGATACTGGAGAAACATCAATGCTTGCCTTTAAAAAAGATCAGAGGGAACAGAAAGGAAAGGAGCTTGGGAATGGGAGATTTATGGCATCACTACCATTGCTTTACCCTGATTCTAAGAAAGCATATGAAATGAATTATCAACTAAACTCTTTGTCAGTACCTGAACAATGACATGGAGACTTGTAGAAGTCTACCAGGATTTGTTAAGAACAAGTCATGTCAGACCAATCTTGTATCTTTCTGTAACAGGGTAACAGACATTTTGGACAGAGGTGAAACTTAAGGTGTCATCTACTTGGACTCCAGTAAGGTTTTTTCATCTCTTTTCTCACACTTTGCTAGCAATCTAGAGGAACAAGGTGTTGAGGAGAGTGAATAACAAATGCATGCAAAACGAATAAGAGTGTCAAAAGGGAAGGGAGAATGGACCGGAGTTCTGTGAGGGTCTGTCCTGTGCTCATTTCAGTTCACTGTTTTCTTTAATAGACTTGGTGGTTGATGTAGAATTTGTTTATTAAATTTGAAGATGACAGAAAGCTGGGGGGACTGTAAATTTGATGGAGAACAGGGTTAGAATTAATAATGCTCTTGACAAACCAGAGGTACACTGAAAAAGTGTGATGTAATTCAATAGAGACAAGTGCAAACTATTGTACCTTGGCAGGAACAATAGACTACATAAATACAGTGCAGAGAAAGATCAATTAGATCACAGTTCTGCAGAAAAGGATTGGGGGAAAGGATAAAAGAGGATCACAAGCTGAACATGGTTGTGTATTGTTGAGAAAGAGGCAAATGCTGTACTTGGGCATATAAATAGGAGTTTAGCCTGCAAGGCATATGATGTAATCTCTGTGCTTTGCTGGGCGATGGCAAGGCTTAAAATCTCTCTGCAGTTCTGTGGATAGCACTTCATAAAAGGCCTGGACAAACTAGAATGACACTGGGAGAAGCAGTGAGAGTAATCAGGGATGTAGAAAATAAGCCTTACAAACAAGGATTTAATGAATTGGCATTATTTAGTTGTAATTTGGAGAACTGAGGAGAAAGGGAGAGAGACTGCACAACAGGAAATGGACTCTGAATCTCAGAGCTTCCCCATTTGAAGCAATCCCTTTGGCAGCATAGGTAGCAGCATCAGTGACAGTGTCAGCACTTTTACCTGGTCCCCAGTGGAGGAAGCATTTCTGTGATGTGGTTTGTATGGTTAGAGGTTCAGGTGGTTCCTGTGTGCTGGAACAGTTCCTTTGGACTGTGGTCAACTTAGTGAATGGAGGTAGTCACAGGAAAGAGGGGGAGCAAGGGAGCAGGGCTCATGAATGTCTCTCACTTGAAACAAGTGGGTGCATCCAGGCCAAGGGCCTGCTTGGGCCCAAGAGCTGTTGCAGTCACTCACTGTCTGTGCTGTGTGCCAGCTGACATCTTCAAGGTGAGGTTGGAAGGTCATCTGCACACCATCTGTAACCCTGGAAGAAGGATAAAGGCTACATATTGTCTCTTCTATTTTTTTTTTCTTTAAGCCAGGCTTTGCTCTTTATTGTCTTACTAGGCCTTATCTTTGTTTTTCTCTTTCATCTCTATCTTCTGTGTATGTTTGTCCCCCTATCTAACCAGTATATATCCACAGTGATTTAACTGCCTGAATTTCCACTCTTCTGGACTTTTTGTATGTGTCTTCTGGGTTGCTGTAATTCCTTAGGACTTTCATATATTAACTGTCTCATCTTTAATGTCATTGTTATGGTGTCTTTTGTTAGGCACCACAAAAACACCTTCCAGAGGTCAGTCTCTTGAAGTGTTGAAAGGAGATCTTGCACACTACAAATAGATAAATTAAACATACATATGGAGAGAGTGGGAGATCTTGGGTGCAATGAGGAAATGAAACACCTGTATTATAGCATAATGAATAGTGTTTCTAACTTGGTATCTGAACAGCTCCTGCAGACATCAAAGCTGAAGAGAGTTTGAAAGGCTGAATGTCATAGCGTTTAAAATGATGTCTAGATTCCATTGGATGCCAGAGTGCCAAATTCTGTTTTCTCAAAGGAACTGGGAAACAAATTTAATCTTCCATACCTGAAACTGTATCCCATTAATTTATATTTTTAAAATTTCAAATGTATTCACTACATACTGCCTTGACATACTTTTATTTTTTGGGGGCTAGTGGTTGTGCTGCTGATGTAATATTCATAGACAGTTACCATCTGCATTACTTTTAATATATATTAAGAGTTTGAAGCCCTGTGAACTCTTTGATTAGCCCTATCTGGCAATACTTAGGAGCTATATAAAACAACTTTGAAGTGTGGAGGCAATATTTGGGCATGGAAGGACAGGTGTTCTTCTGTCTTTCGAGAAGATCTAAAGTCTGTAGCTGAAGATAAAGGGGCCAGGCAAGAAAGCTCCTAGGAAGGCAGAAAACAGAAACGCAGCATTTTTATGGATGAATGAGCTTTTATGAAGTTGCTTTTAAAAGGCGAAATTATATGGCCATTTGCACTGCCTCTTGATTGCTCAGTGCACCAGCTATTCTTTATGCTGCGTGCCATTTTCTGCCTTGTATTTAACTTCACAAAATATTCTGGGATGCAGTTTTCATAAAGAGACCTGTATTAACACATCTGTACTGTTTCTTACTGTTAGATGGGGGTAGGATTTCCTCCAGGGATGCTCATTAACTTCCAGTATTTCTAGCCCTTATTTTATGCCATAGCTGAGCTCCAGGCTCAGCTGAGTTAGCTGGGCTTTAGACTTGAGTATGACAGATGGCTATGCTATTGCAGCCTTTTTTGGCCCTTTTTGTCCTCCACTCATGCTATAGCTGCAATGTAAGCTTTGAAGGCTCATTATCTAAATCACAGCGTAGAAAAGTCTTTTGGGAGCCAAATTCACCTCTGGCATAAGCATTGCAATTCCATTGACTTCAGAGTAGGTTCACTGCCTGACGTCAGGAGAAAATTTTTGCAATGTAGATATCAAAATGAACAGGTCTAAGACATAATGGACTGCTTTCTCTCCCCAAAATGACCCATTCATAGGCTTTATTTGGCTTCTGGTCAATGCTGCACTCCACCCTTGCATACTGAGAACCTCTTTGCTGTTTCTTTCTGACCTGGGACTTTCTTTTCTGCTCCATGTTGTATCCTCCCAAATGCCTTCAGATCAGCTTGTCTGCAATCTCATGCTTCCTCTGCTCCCTCTTTGGAGATGGTTGCGCCGAGTCCTTGCTGAAGGCATTGTTGAGACAAAGCTGAAACAGCTGTCCCAGAATCATCATTGCCACTAGGTCTTAGGAGGTTGTGGAAGATGTGGACTGAAATCCATAAATGCTCTCTCATAGCTACTGCAGGCCAGGACTCTGGTATCTCCCTTACACAAAGGAACAAAGACAGGGAGGACCTCTGGAAGCCTGGTGTACAGTAATCTTTCACACCTGAGGTATTTTCAGCAACCAACAACTCCCAGTGATATTTAGAAACTTGCAACCACTCTGGAGGGGATGAGTTGTGTCAGTGACCCCTGAGATGGGGGAGGACAGTAGAAGTGCAGGCTGGCAAAGCCTGAACTGATTGACTCTTATTGGCAATGAACTATTTTTGGGAGCCAATGATGAGAACAGCCTGTACTGCTGCAAGTTTGACTCTGCCTTGCAAGGTTATTATCTGTGAGTTTAATCAGTCTGTCACATGCATGGAGTGAGTAGCTAGTGTTTCAAAGGGTGTGTTTCATGCTGGGATGGGGGAAGGAGAACTGGGGGATGGGATGAGAAACTTTTGAGGTATGAATGGAAAAAAAATAGACATTTCTTGAGTTTCTGCCATTTTTTCAAGTGTCATTAAATACATATAAATTACTTACATAAATTTAAGACAGACTTCCCAGATACCTATGAACTTGTGGTCAGGCAAAGGCAAATCTGTGATAGCAGATCTCTTCTTTTCCCTGAGCCTGGAGGGTCTCTGAGCTCTCTGTGAATGAACTGTGTTCACAGAGGTTGCTTTGCCCTCTGTAGAGATGTAGCTGTGCTTTCTTGGGATGAGATGTGGCAGCCGTTCATCAGCGCAAAGCCCTTCTAACTGGCCATTAGGAAATGTGTGAAAATGGAGGGGTAATTAGGGAAGCAGACACTGTAATGAATAGCACTCAGGCTGCAGTACCACTATCATTCTCTGCCATGCAGAGACCAGCCCTGGTGAGTTTGATTTATGAACTGTGCAGAACAAGCTTTATGGTTATTTTGATTATCTGTGTTACTCCATTCGCTGAAAAAGCCTGCCAATAACCAGTGCCCTGTTGTGCTGCAAGCTGCACAGAGAGATGTAGATGATGGCTGTAGCTACTGAATAGTTACCAGGTAAATATAAGCTGAGAAAACACGGTCACACAGATAGATGGGAGAGCCAGTGCACAGCGAATGCAGGCAAGTTAATAACAGTAGTAAATAGCCAGGATTTTCTTGTTCAGCATACTTTGGGGAAAGTCTGTAAAGAGATGACATATTTTATCCACTGATGGCAGTGAATATTTTTGCATTGGTCTGCTAGGAAGATATGAATTGTAAATGGGTGAGAATTTTAACTTTTGTGAATTATAAGCTTAATATAATCAGCAGCCTGACCATTGCAAATTATCTGCAGAAAGTGAGTAAAAGGGCAAAAGTGAGACTTATGGTAGGGTAAGACAAAAAGTAATGACAGAACTTCACTGGTGTTCATGGGACCTCCCTCAAGAAGAAGGCCAAAACTGAAGAAAATTGTGTGGGTCTCTGAAAAGCTCCTGAAGAAAGTGGAATAGGTCAACATTCACATCTTGTTACTGATTGAGGGGTTGGAGGCATAAAGTGTATTGGAAAAGAGACACTTGATACAACTGAGAAGGGAGGCAAAGGAAGAATGAAAATGAAGGGGCAAAATTATATCAGGAAAATAATCTCTGAAACAGCCTTTAAAATGGATGTGCAGGGGTGGGGGACTAAGAGGTATTTGCCACAGCCAAAGAGAAAACATGATAGGGTAAGGAAGGGAGCAGAACCATTTATGTCAGTGAGGGTCAACAGACCTGAGTCCTCATCCCAAACCTCAGACCTGCATATTTGAAGACAAAATGGGGTCAGGAGCCTGGCTATTTTCCTCTCCAAAAAACAGTCTGTCCAGAGGCAGGGCTTGATTTTTTGTACCCAGGAGTCTGAGCATGGAGCTCTCCTTCACTGAGTCCCGCTGTGCTGCTTGCTGCATGCCACTGCACTTCTGTTTTTTGGAGATATCTTGTCCAGCTCTCATGAGACCAGATTTTTCCCGATCCATTGGATTACAGGCACCTCTGACAACAGCTTAACAATGGCACAATTGCAGAAGTGCAATAATCCGCAGGAAGCAGACAAAAGTTCTTATGTGTAGATAGATGCATGGATAGTGAATGGAGTCCATTAGTCTGTCAAAAATTCCTGTTTGTTCTCTATATTAGTGTCTGTTATGTTTGGAAAGTCTGCATTTTTTAGGTGAGAGAATTTTGTAAAGTGAAAAACGAGAGACACAGGAATATACACGTATTTACTGTAGTGCTGACATGTGGGGGTAATCACAGACAGGGAGGAGGTGATGGGTGGAAAGGGCTTGATGCCACACAGAAAGCAAACTGAAAGAAACCTGACAATGCAGCAGCCACTTTGGGAAATCATCAGCTGTGATGGCTGTGAAAAATCCCAAGGGAATCCCAAGTGCGCAAATGCAGTTATGATTTGACACCTGGATGTCTGGATTGACATCTTGGGAAGGATGTTTTCATTTTCCACTCTGCTTAGAGAGAAATGGGAATGGATGGAGGGAATGGGCTGAATTCTCATGATCAGTGGTATGCACCACAGTGAGAGGGCACCTCCATCTGCTGCTCTGGTGGATACTGCTGGCTCTTCTCACTCTTCAGATTGCTGAGGGACAGGATGCTTCTCCCTGTAATGGAAGAAAGTTGCCTAGGGAAGGAGGTACATTTCTGTATACTTATTGCATAGAGTTCAGGTAAGGAAACCTACCCTCTCCCATTGAACATCTAGTTTGATACATTCAAAGGCTTGGTTTTTTTAATTTATTTATACAGATTGGTATTTTATTTTAGTTCTATTAATAATAATGAGCTTTTAACCCAAAATGTCTTCCTTTCCTAAAGAACACTGATGTACAACAGGGTAAAAAAAGTGATAAGACCCCATCCTGTTGAGGCAGGAAAGAAAGAAAAGCTGCAGAATTTGCTGAAACAGAGGGAAGAAATGGCTTTGGCTGATTGCATTCAGTTTGGGCCCAAAACTCTTGCTGATGGCTTGCTTCTTACCACAACTCAAGTAGCGGCCAGAATCTTTGTACTGGAGCAGAAAATAGTACTAGAGAACCTGAAAGGGGGCCTTCCTTGACCTTTCCTGCTCTCTGGGGAAGTGAAAAATCTGGGACGTACTCCTGAAGGAAAGTTCTCCAAATCTCTCTGAAATGTCACCCTCCAACAGCTGCGTGCCAGTGCACAAAAAATGCCCTCCTCTGATCATACAAGTGGTCCTTCAAGTCTGCTGGTGCCTGCTGTGGGCTCTATGATTTTTGCCAGAGTGTGCTCTGCGAGAAACTGTCTTTTGAATGATTTTCTGAGAGCTTTGTAGCTCTCCTGGATATGTTGGGAAGCATACAAATAGTATGTGGTTTCCTAGGGTATGGCATATTTTATATGGCTATCACCCTTCAAACTGCTGTCTTATAGGGTGACATAAGTGGCCAAATGCATACCCTATTCCCTAAAATACCCATTTCCAGAACAGTGTTTCTCAATGAATCTAGAAAATATCCAAATGATATTCTTTGATATCTCCTAGAAACTTGTGCAATCTGTAGTGCTATGGGCAAAAGTAATTTTGAGTGGATATAGGATCTCTAAGCCGGTGAGCCTGGAAGGAACTCTCAAAGGAACCTGGTACCCAGTTCAGAGGGCAGAGGAGCAACCAGGTCTGGGTCTCATGCCTGGTCTCTCTCTGTGACTGACCCAACCAGCACTCAGAGATGAGCCTCCAACTTTCTCCTGGGCATTCGAGGCCTCTTTCTGGAGTATGGCAACAAACTAGGAGAACAGTGGAGCAGTTAAACTGAAAAAGACTCAGCATTAGCAGTAGGATTAATTATCTGTGTCTGTGATGGTCCAGTTAAAGGCTCTTTCCTCTATCAGCCTCCCAGTATGGCACGTTCTTGGCTTTTGGATTTCTGCAGCTGTATTAACACAGACCTGTATTATATCAGCTCTGGTCTCAGGGTGAAAACCAGCCCACTGTGATGGCTGGGTTAGAGAAGAGAAGGGTATAGTTGTATTTCCAGTTCAAACCCTCATCACTTGTCTGCTCCCAACACTCCAAGCTATGCCTCTGTTCTTTCTCCTCTGTGCTCTGAATACTGCAGACAAGTCCCTCACGTGCTTTTTGCATCTTCTGTGGTTTAGTGGCTACTTAAATATTTATTTATGTAGTACTTGCCCCTAGGGATTGTCTTATGAATGCAGAGGAGGGGTATTGTGAGAGAAGGAAGTAATGAGCAGTCCCCAGAGGGCTCAGTGCTGTCTATTGCTGAGAGGCAGAAACCGCACGAACAGGCTTGTCCTGGGAAAAGATTAATGTGTGAAAGAACAAGCACACACCCGTGCACAGAAACACACACGCATGTATGAACACAAACAGAAAACTGGCAACTGAACACAAAGAGAAGGAAAACATTTGCGTGAGTCAGGTGATTAGAATCAGTCTGATCTGTTCAGTTATGGAATTTGCTCTCTTTTGACCCATAGGACACAAGTATTTTTACAGATCTGCCATCCAGAAAATGCTGCAAAAAAGATACATAAGTCAGCAGAGATGGCCTGAGACACCACATTCAAAACAGGCTACCATCATTTGAAGGACAGACTGTATATAATCAAAAATATGATTTTCCTGAGGTTTGCAAACACACTTGAATTTGCCTATTGATTTAAGTGTTAACAATATCTTTATAGACAGCATGTAGGAAAATCTGGAATCTTTTTTGCTGTTATGATTGATATTGCTTGAACTTTAATCATATGCAAGAGGCAGCTCAGCTTGTTGAATTCATTAATTGCTAAGGCGTAACATATTCACTTAATTGGATTCTCTGCTAGATAGAGATGTATTTATACGTATTTGTATATGTGGTTAGTGTATATATTTAGCTCCACAAAAGATGATATTAATGGAATGTTCAGGTTGCCTGGTGAAATAATCAGCAGACTGGAAGGGAAAAAATGTTCAGTCAGCACGATCTTTTCTATTGCAAAAAAGGGTAAGACCTGGCTTACTGGATATTCTTAGTACAGCAGTAAAGCAGCCAAGCCTATGAAGCTGGCACTGAGGAAAATTTGCACTTGTACATTCTTGGGCTGGCTGTGGGGCTCTGTCCCACCACAGTGCCTGTGTTGTCACTGAGGACTGCTGGTCTGTCTTTTCCAAGACTGTTTCTCCTGCCCTGGTCTCAGAGGCTCCCTCTGTTTCCTTGTGGAAGACAGCACAGCATTGGTGAGCCAACAGCTCTCAGCCACAGCTGGGGACCATCCTTGGAGGTGGGCTCTGAGGGGTGCAGGACAGGAAAAGCAATGCTGCTGTCTGAGGAGGCTGCAGCCTTCTTCCCTCCCTCCTTCCCACCCACATCTCACCTCTGTGTGTGGAGAGCTAGTGTGTGGGACCCTGGATGGCACAGTGGCTGCTTCAGAGCCATGAGGGAGAGCTGTGGCCAGGGGCCTCAGCTGATTGAGCTTTATGTTGAGTGTGGGAGATGAGATGCATCTGCTTCCTGGAGGCTGGAGTGGGCAGGGCTGAGTGCCACTGCATCAGCCAGAGCATCGCTGTGCTCCCTTTTGCAGGAAAGGTATTTTCAGAGAGCGAGGAAAGACAGCTGCCTGGTCACTTGTGTCACTTCAGCTTCCAGAGCAGGTGGAGAAAACCCAAGAATGTTCTCTTGAGCTTTAGTTAATCTCCTGCATCAAAGCTAGTCCTTAGCAAGTTCCATATAACATCCTGCTGTTCCATTTAAAGCCGCTGATGCACATGCCTGACCTGCACTGCTGCTGCTCTGTCATTAATCAGCACGATTCCTGGAGCTGACGGCTGCCATGCACGGCTGCTCCACACGAACCACCACCCTTCTTTGGCTGAGCTCCTTCCTCTGATGGGGGCGTGAAGGTGGTGTAGGTGCAGCCCTGAGCTGCACAGCTCCTCTGGAGTGGGTGGGCTGAGGCATCTCCTCACTGTACTGACCCTTGTCATTGCTCTCAGCTGTCAGGTCTTGTTCACGCCCCTTGCAACAAGGGGCTGATTATTCAGAGCCTTTGACAGAGGGAGAGCTGAGCCTCAGGAAGCTTTGGTGGCTTGCTTAAGGTTACAGAGTAAGCACAGGACAAGATAACAGCCAGCACTTGGGTCCCTTCACTCCTGGGCATCTGAGGAGAAAGCGTCTGCTCTCTGCACAGCTGCTGCACAGCTGCTTAGGGCAAGTTTGCCCTGTGAGCAGGCTATGTGCTGCCTGTGCTGGCATATGCTTGCAATGGTAAATCCATACGGTGCAGAGCAGTGCCACAGGGGTGCATCAGCCAGCAGGGTGCAACGCAGCTGTGTGAGCCTGGCAAGCTGCCTCAGCTCTCACCTTGGCCTTAGTGGGCTCAGGCTCCATGGCATCTGGACTGTACCCATCCCCATTGCATCCACCCCTACCATGGTGCTTCTGCTCTGAGGTTACAGACCAGACCAGCTTAGTCCTGCCTCACCTTCATGCAGTACAGCCCTCAGCCCTGCTTTAGTCTCAGGAGTGTATTGCTGCAACACAAGAAACCTGTCTGCAGCATGATCTGCCTGATCAGTGCCTTCCTTTTGCCTCACCTTCTGGGAGTCATGACAATGAGGGACCTGCCAGCTCACCCTCTTCCACCTCTCTCCAGTGCACCTTTTTCAATTTGGCTTCTGCTTTCTTTGCCTCATTCAACCCCTTGGCAAGGTCAGTGCTGCTGTTTTCATCATAAAACAGGATTGTGTAATCTCTACATTGGTTGGTTTTCTTGCTGTCCATTGCTGTTTCTTAATTCCTCTCTTCTCTGCCAGTGCTTGGAGATTCATGGACAGCTCTTTCTTCATCTTCACAGAAAGTTCTTGGCCCGTTTGTTGGTTTTGTAATAGCTTGTGCACATTCAAGCCGTAGAAGCAATTACATACACAAAATAAAAGAACAGTGATTCAATTTTTAGCTTGTGAAGTCAAGCTAGGAAATGCCAGTCTTGTTTCCCAGGCCACCTTAATTCTACTTCTTCAAGATTCTTTGAAGTGCAAGGGTTGAGGGAGGGACTCCATGGAGAGAGCTGCATGTACTCATTAATTAAATTTTGATTGAAATGTCCACACACAAGTGGGATAGAAGAAAGGCTGAAAAGGAAACTGCAAACCTGCCATTTTCTAATACTTCAGTGTAAATAAATTACCCTTAATGTAGTTGGTTTTATGGTTTGGTGGTAGGGTTTTTATATGTGCTGTGTTTTAATTTGTTTCTTAAGAGGAAACCCCTCAAAATCTTTTCAGTAAAATAAATTGTTCATTCTCATGCATGCTGAGCTTTCAGCACTGAGTCTGACTGTTCAATCTGGTGACTAACCTGCACTTGTTTAATAGACAATCATGAAAGCTCAAAGTGGTTTGCCTTTCTTCTTCATCCTGAGTAGTGGAGTGCAGGCGACCTTTTCACATTGAGACTCATTTAAACAGATAGAAGAGAACCCGGATGATTTGTCCACATTTTGTGTGTAGCTTGGACCTTTGCCTTTCTCTTGCTCTTCCAAAGCTGAGGTATTGTACTTACCATGGTATTGGTGGGGAGTCACTGCTGATTAACTGAGGTGTTGGGTTTAGCTCTTAAAACATTTATGCTCAGATGCTGTTTGGACTGTCTGCCAGGATTTCTGCAAGAAAGTGACAGAAAAGAAATTGTGATTATTCAACAGTTTATAATGCAGCTAAGACAGAATGAAATTTGATGGGCCAAAATAAAAAGCATATCCTTAGCCTCAGAATTTTTGCCCTGCTGACTTTGAAATGCCTGTTGCAAAACATGGAGATGTTGGTTTTTCTCAGAGAACTGGCCTGAAGACTCTTGCAGTGGAAAATGTCAGAGAACTTAATTACAGGCTAACTGCTTATCCCCTTATAACAGTGATAGCTATGCAGTACACACACATTTAAATAGACAAAGTCATGCACCTGGTTCTAGACTGACAGAAATCATTCCGTGTGGACTTACATGCTATCATAAAAGATATCCTGGATCCTGCTGAGAGCCTTAGCTTCATCTTATGTCTCCAAGACTGCCTCTGTCATGCCTGTTCTCTTACTTTTAGGCCACAGAAATGGCACAAGATCTGTTTTGTGTTTACATGTTTATGCCCAAAATGACACACATATCTTTGAAAAAGAGGTGTGTCTGAGGCCCATCAGGTCTGAGAGAGGGGAAGAATTTTATTTCTTTAAGGCCACACTCCCAAGAAAACAGTTCTTGGCTTAACTCTTCTTTGCTAGCTAGGGTTGGCAAATGCATAGCTTCTTCTCTCCTTTCCAAGTCACTGATTTCAAGGTTACCTCTCACTCCCTTCACACTCATGTCTGATTGTGCTCCTTTTGCACAGAGATGCCTTGCAGCCCAGATGGCCTCAGCTGGGCCCTTGGCAATTCTGCTTGGACTCCAAGCTCAGATGGGCTTAAGATAACTGCTGCTGGAGGGTACCTCTGTGTGCGAGTACCTGTGCATGGCATGGGAAAGGAGAAAAAAATCTTGGGCAGAATCACTCCCTGGTGCTCCCAGAGCACTTGCTGGCTACAACCAGTGTGGCAGTAATGCACACATCCAGCTGTCCTGCTGGTGGGCTCCATCCTGGTTGAGTCTTCTCTGTAAGGTGTAGATAAAGCTGGCAGGTCTTGCCTAATGCTCCACCCAAACTTGGCAGAATGCTGTGGTTTTCAAGCAAAGCCCAGCACTTGGCTGTAGCAGTGGGTCACGTTGGGGTCCTGAAACTCATGGGTTCTCTCTCTGGAGTTCTCATCCATCAGAAAGTCTGAAGCTTGAGCTTCTTAGGCAGGAGTCTCCAGATGAGGAGTACAGCCCCCACTAGCTCCTGGGAGGTTCCATCTGGCCTGGCAGTCTCTGCTGTATGAAAGATTGATCTGCAGCTGCATGGGCAGAGGTACCCTGGTCAGTCCCACTGCTGGTGGAGACAGAGAGTGCTCACACTGCTGTGGCTTGGGCCAGCAGTTCATTTCAGGACAGAGGTGGACACTGCTGGGATGCAGACAAGCCAGTTAATATCTAAGTCAGTGAGAGCTGGGATAGGGCTAAATCACACTGCAAGTTGCTCCCCCATCCCCGCAGATTTCTCGACTGCTTGCACTGGTCTCACTCCTTTGACTGGTCCTGGCACAGAAACACCAGGCTGAAGACATGATGGAGGCAGTGGTTAGGACATAGGTCTGTGCAGGGAGGACTGTGTCCATGGTGCACAGCAGTGACAGGAGGCAGGACTGTAGGTGGGTGGGTGAGATGGGGTGCCAATGAGCTGGGCAGGAGGAACCACCATCCATTTCTCTTACACGGGTGAGATGGATTCTGTCTTTCTTGCTGCTTTTCCCCAGCCCCACTCCCTGTACCCTGTGTTTGTTGGGGAGCACCTGAGTGAATAAAAGAAAGAAGAGAAACTGAATCAGGACATGAGGGTATTTATGTGCTTTCTGCATAGAGGCAAATAAGGGAGACTGCGGATAAGAAAAGGTGCAAGAATGCAGTGAGCAGCCCCTTTAACCACCCACGGAATAGAGGGAAGGCAGCAAGGTTGTCCCCGGTTGCTCCTATCCCACAGCTTTGCTTCCCATCCTGTCTCTTTGCAAAGCCAAGAAAAGGAGTCCTGGCAGAGAACCAGGATGCAGAGCAGACCTGTTGTTTCAACTTGGTTTGGAGATCTGGTGACAACTTGGAGAGGTGTTTCAGTTGGCTGCTCCTTGGATGTTTCATTTGGCTGCTCCTTGGATGGCCCTGGTGCCCTGCACAAGACCCCCTGCCGTGTGCCAGGTTGAAGGGGGCTGCAGACATGCACCCTGAAGATTTGGAGGTAGTGGGACTGGCTGTGACTATGCCAGTGTGAATCCAGACCAAGGATCCAGACAAAGGGTGTTCTACAGATGAGGAATCAGAATTTGCAATCAGCAGTCCAGTGCTGTCAGTGGTGGGAGAAGAAAGACTGTCAGTGGTGGGAGAAGAAAGAAATGGGGACTTGCAGCTTTGTATCTGGTTTCCCTGGAATCTGGCTCTCAACTTGTGCAGTAATTCCTCTGGAAGAGGTTTGATCCTCCCCTTTCCAGCAGGAGAGCTGAGCACCCTGTGTCTCTGCCAGAGGGGCGTGTGTACAGCCGTGCCGATGCTGCTCTCGGCAGGCGTGCAGTTCTGCACAGGGGCACTGTGGGGCTGCTAGGCAGGGGCAGGGACTCTGGCTGCTCTCTGCGGGGTGGGGAGGTGTTTCACCCACTGAGGCACCCACCACCAGGATTTCTCTCTGATATTCTCAGAGATAATTTTCAAGCAGTGCCTTTTGTCTTGCTTGCACACCACAGAAAAGAGTGAGATTTAGGTAACTCACCCCCTCTCTATGTTTTCTCCTCTCCTAACCCTGCTGGGGCTGGCTTCAACATTTAGCTTTTCTCAGCATAAAGGAACAACTTTGGTCTTCTTCTGTATCTGCATTTTTGAACATTCCTTCAGCTTCAAATTCCAAGAGATTCTGGGAGAGATATTCAATCAGTGTAAATAGGAGGTGTCACTGCACACGTGTCAGGGTTTTGTACACCACTGTTCTGGACCCACTTAGCAGCCAAAGCTCTAAACTGTCTCCCAGACTGCAGAGTGAATTGGCAAGCATCCCTCCCTCTGTGTAACATGCTTTAGGGGGGAAAAAAAACATCTGAGTGAAATAAATGAAAGCTCAGCAAAATGAAACTCAAACCCAGGACTCAACAAGGAAAGCCAAGGGGAAAAATCATTCGATAGGGCATTACATGCATGGACACGTACTGGATGCAGACACACACCTGCACAATGCGGATGCACTCCTAGAGACTGCAAAATGCTTACATAAAGCATTTAGATGCCTATACATGCACATAAAAATACTTTTTCTTTAAAGCCTTTGTGACTCCGGAACCGCCTGGGACACAAAACATGCAAGCTTGCCAGTGCCCCTGCTACATTTTCCCCTGCCTCACAGTTCTGCAAAGGAGAGCAGTAGAGATGCTCAAGGTGAAACCTTCTTTGACCTTAGATGAACAATGATATGGACAGTATAAGCTCCCGAGTTTAGATTTTATTTACCAGACCAGAATCAGTAAAGACTGATCTTGCCGGAATTTGGGACATTTATTAAGCTCTCCTGTCCTCACACAGTCATTTCAGAAGGGCATGATGGCTCTAAGTATACAACACTATTAAGTAAGAGTCTGAGTCAGGTGCTGTCACTGCCTGTTAGCTGAAGGTGGGTTATGTTGGATGGTAGTCAGTTTTCAGTATTTGTTAAGATATAAATTTTGTTCTAGTTCTTCTTCCTAAATCCTAACACCTGATTTTCCTCTGCTAGAAGCTTAGAGTTACATTCTCCAGCCTACTCAGATCATAGCCCCCGCTACCATTAACAGCTTCCTCTCTCCTCACGTCTCCTATTTATGCCTGTGCTGATTGCAGTCTGCATTTCCATAAATCATGGTTATGTATACATCAGGTAGCACTAAGGTCCTTGAATAACTACGTTCCCCTGGTGTCCCTGCTGCCCCAGTTTGAGCCAGCCTTGCCTGGATGAACCACTTTCTGGGATACCAAGTTAATGCTACCATCAAGAACACCATCATCTCCCGGAGGAGCTAGTTTCATACCTGTATTGAATTCTTGGTGCCTTCTGGTTTGGAGGAATGATTTAGCAAGGCAAACTCTTTGTCACTCTCACAGCTCTGACCTTTTTGTGGCACCAGTGGAGACCCACAGTTCACCGACTTTGCAGAAGTCAGAAGTGCTCAAAGTATACCTCATTAACCTTCTCTGGCTAATCATGGCAGGGGACAGGACCTTAGCAACTGCAAAAGGCATATAAATGCACCAGGAAAGAAATGTTTCAGCAAAAATGGCAAGAGTTGTGTAAATGCCAGACCTTGGTGAGATGGAAGACCGTGTTTCTGCAAAGAGCTTTTATTCCCAGAATGAGTTGTAAAGCAGGAGCAAGTACCTCACCCTGTCTGTATTCTAAGCTCAGCCTCTCTCCTTCTGGCATATGCTAGGTGCTGTATAAATATAGAGGGGAGAAAATCACACCATCTCCTGCAGCCTACATTTTTAATTGAAAGGCTATTAGAAGCAATTCCTGCTTCTGCAGGTGCATCCAAGAAAGCATCCTTCCCCAGGTGGTTGTGGAAGGTGAACTTGAGGTTCAGGAAGGAGTGTTGTTTTTGTGTTAATTAATTTTGCATGTGGAGCATTCACAACCATTTCTTGTCTGCTTTGGCTGATGTGGTTAATTAATCACCTTAAAGTGTCTGTAAACAGGGGATTTTTGCTCTTTGTTCCACCTGTTGTAGACCAGCCTATGTGAGGATACAAACCTGTAGCATCACAAGAATGATACTTTTGGTAGTGGTTGTGATGTCAGCACTGCAAATCTGAGTGCAGCTTGGGTGAAGGCTAAGAGGAATGTTTTATTCTCAGGGCATTAGAAAAGATGTTGCTGCTGAGTGAGAGAAGTAGGAGCAAAGGAGTTGGAGGTATCATTTGCATGAGTCTTTGTGTTCATGTGGGTTAGCTGGGGGACAGAGATATGATGATTAAGACTGAGTTTTGACATTTGCAGATGGAAAAATTGAAGGGAAAAGGCTTTTCACAGTGGAATTCTTCCTCTTGTTTCTGCTTATGTATAGTCACTGGACTGGAAAGGCTCATCTGGTCCCATCCCTCTGCCCTAGGCAGCAAAATCATATAGCCCTATACAAACCAGTTGTGCTTCTTCTTGACCTCATTTTAGTGGTTTTCACAGCTACTTTTGGGCAGCTGTTTCAGAAGTTCTCCCTCTGATGGTTAAAATCTATCTTATTTTCAAGGCAAATTTCCTTACAATCAGTTGTTCTTTTACTGGTATTGTTTTTCCTGCTTAAAAACCACTTTCTTTTCTCCCTTGTGTATCTGTCCCCCCTTTATTTATACAGAGCAGTCATATCCCCTCTTGGCTTTCATTTATCTAGGTTAGGCAAGCTTTTTAATCTCCTTCTTTAAGACAGGCTCTCTAATCGCTCAATCCAAGGTTATTTCTGATAACTAGCTTTTCTGTAAGGTTCCTTGCTGCTTTGCCCAAACTGAGTGTAAAACATCACGACCTATTGCCTGTTGAGTAATTTTGGGGTAAAGAAATATGCCAGCTATCAGATCCAGAAAAAGAAACATCAAGGTGCTGCTGTGAAAATTTGCATTTGTTCTCCATCTAATCTCTGTGAAGCTAAAGACTCCCATAATAACTTGGTTCCTGATAAAATTTCTCTTTAGAAACAATAATGACATCTCCATCTAGACTGAAAGCCAAGCCTGTGGAGCTACAGTAGATCTCTGTAGTTCGGTCCTCATGGAATATCTTGCACCAGCTTTCCAAAACCTATTTCAGTCCAAAATGATTCTACTTTATTTATGCATTATTTATTTCTTCACAGTCTACTGCAGCATTAAGGTTATAACAGCATCCCCTAGGTCTACCTTTATTTTATGTACCCTGAGTAATGCCTGCTTCCATTGGCGGTGTCCCAGTTACAACTGCTATTTCTATGGTTCTTCTAGAGTAGCCCTTTTCAGGTCCTGCCCAGTTGTTCTGGTTTTCCCATGTCCTCATTCAGGATCTGTACCAATTCTACTGAAAAGAATCTTATTTCTCCTTGGACTTTCTTTCTTCCCAGAGGGGTTAGGTATGCTTCTCCATCAACTATATTACCAATAACAGTCCTAATTTTCTGCCCCTTGTCCAACATCCTACCTTTACTATTTCTATATTTGATCTTCCATTTTTTGTGTATTTAATTCAGGTGAAAAAGTTATGTAAGAGTTTTCCAGATATTAAAGACAGGAAGTTTATATACATTCATACACGTTTATACATTTCACATTTATACCATTCAGAGATACATGCTGTATATGTTCCCTTGTCTAGCTCTAGACACATGTGTATGTGTCTCCTCACTTCTACAGTATCTGTGAGTGTCGTGGCCTTTTCTGTGTTTATCTACCCAGTGCACCCCAGATGTAAAAACATGGCATTATCTCAGTTTTACTCAGTGTGGAGCCACAAGGGTGCAGATCAAGTTACAGAGATTCTCTGTGGAATAGGGAATTTCTGCCTCCTAATTCATGCTCTCTGTTGTTGCTTTAGTGCTTCCCCACTGGAATGAATAAACTTCTTAGCTCCTGGGGAAAAAGAAATAAAAGAACCAATAATAAGGGAGGAAACATTGAGCTTTTGGGAAAATTCAGAAAGCAGTTCAAGTCCTAAGTGAGTTTGGAACGGTCTTTTTTTTATTCTGCAGATGAAACCAAATCCCTTTTGTTCCTTTTGCATTTCTTCTATTGCAGGGCGGGGTGTGGGGGAGGTGCAGGGAAAAGAGAGAGCAGGAATTGAGATAAGATTGTAAATGAAAAGGGAGTGGTGCAAGGCACGGTGCATACGGGAGGTGAATAAAATAACAACTTTCAGGAGACTTTGCCAAGCTAGTTTTCCTGCAGCCTGTTGAAAAACAAACACCTGAAGAAGGTTCAGGCTCTCTCCTGAACCTTCACCACAAATACCACTGCAATGCTGCTGAGTGTCTTGCCTAAGAAACATATCTGAATGTTTCTGGTTTAATTCAGAACTGTATTCTCCTGCCTAGCCCTTGAAAACCAAATTTCTAGGAGGTTTTAGTTTTCCATCTCTTGAAAGTAGTTATAGGTCTTTCCAGATGCTCTTGTGTTTTGAAGTCCTACTTTGCCATATTAGGAGGAACTCAGGGATTTAGTTCTGCCTTTGTTGGAACAGATGATTTTGGAAATTCATGGGAGTAGCTTGTACTTGTCCATACTACCCATCTGGGTAAGGATTTTGTAAATGGTAAGACTGGGTGCTGGTCATTTGAACAGGTGGCTGCTTTTGCCAGTGTAACTTATAAGACAGCCACTGAATGAGACTATCAGCTCCTCTGTTAAAAATATCTTACTGACCTGATAACACTGAAAAGAGCACATGTAGGAGAATAAGGAAATACACTCTCTTGGTATAAATTGCAGCAAGAAGATTTAGGTTAAACATCAGGAGAAAAACCTCACTTTTTAATGGGAAGGATAGCTAAGCACCGGAATAGATTGCTTGTGGAGACCACGGACTCTCTGTCAGTGTAGGGACAGGTTAGAGAAACATCTGCCACAAATGGCTGTTACAAGCCTTCTCTTCCCTTGGGAGGAGAGAAAAGCCTCTGTTAAGAATTAGTTTCAAGGAACTAATGCGATGCACCTTTCATTAAAGATGCGCATTAACATACTGCAGAACTCTTTTATTCTGGCTGCATTATACCGCGGTTCAGGCAATTTGCCAGCTGGCTGGAAGGCTTTCAGAAGGCTCCCACTTGTTTTCCCCTTGCACAGGCAATCTCGCCTTTTGTCTGCATGGGATAACTTATATGCTTAGACAAACAAATAGCATATGTCATTACCTTTCTGTTCTGCAATAATTCTCCCTTTCTTTCTTTGCAAATATGTTGGACTTCTACTTCCAACCTTGTTATCCAAAATAGGATCTTATATTTAAGGTAAAAGTTAGCTACTCACCTCCTTCAACACCTTCAAATTCACCTCCAAGCCAAAGTGACTTTACTTTCTTGACAAGATCAGATAGAGCAAGGGGCAGTTAAGGTGAAATTCTGTTGCTTAGGAATTATGTCCTGGCATAAAGTAACATAGGGATTGGAGAATATGATTAGAAAGGAGTTTTTATAGATTCCTAGTATCTTTACTTTTACTGATTCTGTGGCCTTTCAGGGCTCCTAGTGGGAGTTTGGATGACTGGACTGATTGGAGAATACCCAACGGGTCTTGAAACTGCAGGGTGACCAATATGAAGTATGCCTGGGATAGTTTATTTTTCCTCTTTTTGCTGAGGCAAGCACGCATCAGAACCCAAGTAATAACAGTTCGTAGGCTGTTAATACAAACTACCCTGAGACTTCAGAAATGCCTTGCTCTGCTCCGCACAGCTCGGTAGTTTATATTCTTTAGGCGTAGGCATCTTTACCTGGACAAATCTCTGACATTTAATTCTGCTAACTTCTATCCCTGAAGAGAATTGCTCCTTCCCTATATGGCAGATTATCTAGCATATGATACACATTTGTGTATTCTTTATCTTGCATTGTCTCCATCCTCTTCACATGTGGTGTTTATTATTGCCCACATGTTGCTTATGCCCATCCTTCTTTAACTATGTGCATATATATTTGACCTTTGCATACATAAGCATAAAGAAGTCTGCCCTCTTTTAATTCACTATGATTTTCTGACTTTTCTTATTCAGATCTGTACATGTATGGAGTTATAAAGCATGTCTGATTGTTTAGGTTAGCAATCAAATGTAACATTTGCACATATTTTTGAGACAATCCATGGTTGATTTGGAGACTTAGGTCAAAACATTTACTTGCCTCCTGTTTTTCTTCCTCTTTGGACAGTTTAGAATTATTTTATTGGGATAATAAGGAATGGATGTGTACTACTGTATTTGCAGGTGAGGTGGTTTAGTGCACAGAAGGCTGTGGCAATGCTGTCATTGTTATCCTAATTTCATAATGTTTCTGTGTAGTACAACACTGTGAGACGTGCCTGGCACACAGCCTTATGAAATCCCCTTTCTGTCCCAGAGAACTTCTGGGTAATTATGGGTTGGGTTTGCCTATCTGATCTAATTTATCACTTAGGGGGTTATATCATGCCTGTTACTGAGATATCTAAGTGCTGCTGAGATTCTGCGAGATGTCTCTTTCATCAGCCACTTATTTCTATGATAAGTTAATGTTACTGAGCTGAAAACCGGGCTGTTCTGTGCAGCATCTTAATCACTGGTCCCTGCTGAGCCCCGTGTGGCAGTTACTACTTTTGGGGATTTGAGCTCAGTTACTTGAGAGCTAAAGTAGCACTGCAGAAATCTCTGGCATAATGATGATAAATTGACCTGCTTGGTGAATGAGTGGGAAGTCCAGGGCTGAGCAGACCCTGGATAAGCATGTGAGTCTATGCTCTTTATTCCCTTAGAAATTCACATCCAGGCTTAGATATTAGCATGAGTACAGAGCATCTCCATGGGTGGAGGGAACATCATGGGCAAGCTCTCCTTGGCATTCTTTGCCTTTGGGAAGGCAAGACCAACTGCCCATCTTTTTACAACCCCCTTGCTTTGTGCTCATTGGGGTGCTCTGTTCACCCTGCACGGGGAGGGTGGATGTAGAAACTGCTGTCTCGGGGTGATTTCTTCTGCCTTTCTTCTCCCTCCACAGCCCTCAGAGTATATTTTTCTTTCATGGCCAGATGAAGTGTTTGTTTGTTTTGAAGGTGACAAGTGTTTTATGTGGATTCTGGATACTCTCAAATGCCAAACCCCAGCCGGGCTTTGAGTTTCACAGATTATCCACTGACACCTAATGAGCCTTTAATAAATGTTTCTCCCTCCCATTCTGTCATTTCAATAAATAAATGACTGAAATTTGGGGGTTGTGGGAGGGGTGTTGGATTGGAGTGGAATGAAGCTTTTCTGTTTACCCACCAAGCAGGTACACCACTAAGAGCAGTCATGCAAACTTCCCACACACCCACACTGCCTCTGCCATCGAGTCAGCATGTCTCAGTCCTGGCCTGGAGGACTTGCTTTGAGGATCATGCAGGAAACTTCTTCTAAAGCCCAGTTAGCTTCTTCACCCTCTCAGCTTTGGTTGCCAGCCAAGGTGCTAATTACTGTCAACTGTGATGGTGGGAGGGGGAATTGAGAATAAAGGCAAGACTTTGATAGTTGAAAGTACAGTTGATGTTCAAGTTTTCTTTTTTCCCTGGATGTTTTTGGGGTTTTTATTTGGAAGAAATGGTCTGCCTGGGCAGTGGGTGAGCTTGCATGTATTGTCTCTTTAAGGACCGCAGTGGCTTCTAAACAGCTTTCATTCTTAGCAGTAGGTACAAGATAATTGAGTCCCTCCCCCTTTTTTGACTACTGAAGATATTATCTCTATTAATTCAGGAAATGGAAAATTAAGTATTATAAAATTGTAATAGAAATTTATGGAAGTTATGAGAATTAGGGGAAAATAGAAAGATTTAAAAATCAACACAGGTACTTTTTGGTATTAATTTTCATGCATCAGAAATGTAAAACAATTCCTTGTTTCCAGCTAAGGTATGTAACCAAGTCATTGTGTTCCTGTTTTTTGGCTGAAAAAGTTGAAGGACATAAGTCTGACCACAGTTACAGAGTTCCCATGGTTGTCCACTCACTCTCCCAGAAGGTGAGACCATTGCAGAGATGAGACAGCTCAGAGATATTTCTTGTTCTGCACTTCCCTCTTCTTTGAATCCACTTACTCAGAGCCTTCTCCCCAGAAATGTCTCCATCTTACATGAGTCATGAGTTTGGGTACTTCAGAATGGTCCTCTTACCCAGTTCTGCAGTAGCTGTGCAAAGAGATGACACAATTACAAGTCTATCTTCTGTGGTTTGTGTCTCCACAGGTGGGCAAATGGAAAGAGAAAAAGCTGCAGATGAAGTATTATGTGTGGCCACGCTTTGAGCTGTATCCTGACTCTGAGGAACGTGAGGACGATCACCTGAGTATCGTGACCTTGGAAGAGGCACCATTTGTCATTGTGGAGAACGTGGACCCCCTAAGTGGCACCTGCATGAGGAACACGGTCCCTTGCCAAAAACGCATCGTGACTGAGTACGTACCCCTGTATTCTTCTGCTCATCTGGGGCTTTGGTCTCGGCAGAATATAAAGTGTCTGTTGGGCCAATATCATCATAATCTATAATCCTTTTTCAAAAATCACCTCCATTTGCCCAGCCTGTCCCATATTCACTCATTACGAGTCCCTTTGGGCAAATCATTGTGTGTGTCCCTTCACCCTCCAGCACAGAGAGCACAATATACATTGTCCACATTATATAGAGGAAGGGGGGATGCAAACTGACAACAAAGCGGAATTACAGGTGTTTCTCCCAGTCTTTTAACCCATTTTTTTAAACCATCACCTATTATTGTGATTGTTCAGGAACAAAACTGATGAGGAGCCAGATTACATGAAGAAATGTTGCAAGGGGTTCTGCATAGACATCCTCAAGAAAATCTCAAAGTCTGTCAAGTTCACCTATGACCTCTACTTGGTGACTAATGGCAAGCATGGAAAAAAGATCAATGGGACATGGAATGGAATGATTGGAGAGGTCAGCAGCAAAGAGAGGGCATGGTGGGCTTCAACCCTGGGCTGGGTGGTATGGGTCAGGTCTAGCCTCCCATCATTATTGGGTCCACTTCTGAGGCAAGGACAGAGGTGACTCTAGAAATGACTGGCCTGCATTCTTTCTTGGCACTGAATGAATTAATTTGCTCTGACACTCTGACCATGACAACCTTTCTTGTCTGACCATTAATTATTATTCTCTATGGTCTCACAAATTTGGCCTAGACAGTCTTAGAAAGAGGCTGATATCCATTCACCATGGTTGCTGCAATCTAGATTATGCTTAGGTTGTATATAAGGAGAATAAAGAATGAAATAAGGCTTTGCAGTGTTCGAGGGAGGATAAAGCAAGGACAGAAAAATGAGATAAGACGTCTTCTCTGTGGATGATGTGTTTATCCTAAGACCTCTGTGGATTTATTTTTTGTACACATACCAGCTTTGAGGAGAAGATTAATGTCTATAGGTTTTGTGAAAGAAGAAGGTGTCCTGATGAAAGATTAGAAAGGAGAGATGTTACAAACAATATAGGGAATGGGATTACAGGAGTAAAAGGATTGTGTTGAAAGGCAGGAAGATGAGAAGGGTCTTGGCTGTGGTGCTTGAGGGCTGCCTCGTGTCTGTGTGTGATCTCTTTATTTTCTTCCTCCAGGTTGTCACCAAACGGGCCTATATGGCTGTGGGATCCCTCACCATTAATGAGGAACGTTCAGAAGTGGTGGATTTCTCTGTGCCCTTCATTGAGACGGGAATCAGTGTCATGGTGTCACGTAGCAATGGAACTGTCTCACCTTCTGCCTTCTTAGGTATTGTTTCAATCTAAAATTAAAACTTCACCCAGTGGTCATAAAAAAATTAGGTGAAGGTTGCTTGTGATTCTTAGCCTGAAAGCTCTTTTTTGGGAGTACCTGTGGGACAGGTGTATAAAAATATACTGTGATGTTTTAGAACTGAATCCCAGGCAAGCAAAATCCAGGCAAATGCAAGTGCAAATAGGCCCTGCTATGAGTTCCAAGCCAAGGCATTTTTCAGCAAACGTATGCCTAATCCTAGAAAAATTGGGCTCACTCAGTTGTCACATACACCGCAGCACATGATTTCCCAGTGACTCAACTAATAGTGTGTTCAAGGAGTGTAGGCCAGAAGTAAATTGATTCAAACCTTATAGCTGGGATACCGTAACACTTGGTGATAGCAATTGGCAATAAATAGTTGCACATTGAGAGACATTATTTGTAAAGGTATTGTTAACTTGGCCCTTTCTTGACACCTAGTAGAAGTTAGAGAACTAATAGACCTTTTCAAGAACAGTTGAGCCATCAGTTCTGTGCTGACACTGTGTCTTGCAATAAAGACATTTCTAATGTCCTTCAGTGATGGAGGGTGATCAGAGAATAAGGAAATGATACTGCATTTCCCCAAGACATTCGTGCCTTCCTAGTGTCTACTGTTTGCCTTTATAAAATGCTTTATTATGCTGCAAACACAGTATACGAGCTATGCAATTACTGTCTGCTCTCTGCCAGAGTCCTGAGAACATTCACAGACAGAAATACTTTCATATGGGTAATGAATTTTCCCAGACCTTTTTAGATATGAGTTTCATGACTACTAACTCTTCAGGAGTTTTTTCCCTTAGCAAGTCCACCAATATTGCTGTGGTACGTAAAAGCAATGTTAAAGTTATCTCCTAAGTTCTAAACTGCAATTTAACTGAAGTTGCAATATTGGCTATACTCTGGAGCAAAGTTCTTTGTCTCTTTGATCTGGTTCAGTCCTATCTTTTTCTGTTCAGGCTGGGAGAAGGAGAAAACCTGGCAGAGATAAAATACTTGCAGAACATGAACACTAACATTTCTAGAATGAGCCAGTGTTCCCATTGCTAGAGGGATGGAATACTAAAAACCTACTGTCATTATGGCTGAACCTCAGAAATTTGGAGATGCTCTTTGGCTCGATAACATCTTGAAAGTTGGATGCTTGTCTGACACTCTGCCAGTTCTGCCTGATTTTCCCCACTCTCTCCAGATGGTGCTGGAGGACTTCCTGGGAACAATCTTTTATCAATGTGTTTTATTTTATCAATGCATGCCACAATGGCTGTGTGTGGTTCCAGATGGAGCCATGTGTCACAAATGTAACAGTACGATGGAATGCAGTCATTACAGAGACAGAAACTTCAGTTTTTCCAGTTCAAGAAGTTTTCAGAATCAGGTTGAAGACTTACTTTTAGCTTCTGCTTTTCCCCAACCCAGTTTGCCCCACACTGGTCTTCTCTGGGGAGCAAAGGTGGTGAGGTGCTATCAGGTCTTTCACCATGGTTTTCTCTTCCTCTCCAGAACCTTTCAGTGCTGACGTATGGGTGATGATGTTTGTGATGCTGCTTATCATCTCTGCGGTGGCTGTCTTTGTCTTTGAGTACTTCAGCCCTGTGGGCTATAATCGGTGCCTTGCTGATGGCAGAGGTAAGGAGAGCTGTTTCTTGCTATGATCCCCTCTGGTTTCCAGTCTGTGTTTGTTTGTTGGGGTGTTCCTTTGCCTTGAATGCGATACGGATCTAGCCCGCTCTGAGCTCTGCATTCAGACTGAAGAGGACAGGGATGGAGGCGGAAAAAAGGCTGTGAAGAGAGCAGATGTGTATAATGGATAATTTGCTTGGCATGAGAGATGGAGCTGTGTCGCCTTTCATGTCTAAAGCACATACCAGCTCCAACTTGTTTCTCATTGAAGGAAAATGGGCCCTGGTAGCCAGTGCTGGCAGGGCCTACAATGCTGCACTCTGAGGCAATCACAGGGCTCAGCACTGTCAATCCATCCTTCAGTGCTTCATCTCCCTGCAGAGCAAGTCACTCTGCTGGCCTCCTGGCATAGTGCTGTGTCCTCCAGAATCCACATCTGTCACCTGGCCGGGTCCTTCCCTGCCTTTTTGGCCTTCTAAGACCAACTGAGAGAATGGGAAACTCATTTTCTTGGGAGTGGGTAAAGAATTCTTTTTCAAGGGCAGCAGGAAATTTGGGATCAAGCAAGTGATCAATTTTTTTGGTTCTGATCTTCAGAAGGCAGACAGATGAATTAAAGAAAGGCTGTCTGTCCTTCCTAAGATACAGCCTTTTCCCCCTTATTGACATGGAAACAAATAGCAAGCTGAGTCTTCTGCCATCTGCATATCTTCACCCCCTGGTGAATCAACCTTTCTGGATTTATTGGTTCATACCGAATAGTGGGAAAGAGACAGTTACTGGAAAATGCACTCATTTGCTCTCAAGTCTAGTGCTTTGAGTAAGTTTATGCCATCAAATTAGAGAGGAGTGAAAATAAAAAGTGTTAATGAGAATGCAGGCAGAATCACATACATGAAGGAGTGGAGAACTTGTCTCTTAACATAGAGCTGTGGAGGGCCTTTGTGGCACCTGATCATAATTGCATGGATCTGTGGGCACAAGTACTGAGAAACCTAAGTCTCTTAGGAGGTATTAATACAGATGTGGAGCTGGAAGCACTTTTTAGTACAGGCATGCTGTTGTGCAGTTGTTAAGTTAGCCGAACTGCAGCTACAAGTATCAATATTTCTGAGTAATTATGGAGAGTATTGCATTATCAGACAGATATTATCCCTGAGAGATAAAATATGAAGATACAAAAATCTGCTGCAGAGACTGCAATGCTGATTTTGGTAATGAAAACCCTGGCTAATGTTACTTTGGTGGCATTTGAACTATGACAGTACGCCCCTGACAGTACGCCTCAAACACCTGCATTTTCTCTTTACGGACATCAAGACTTTTGGATTGGAATGTCCCATTACAATCTTGTTTTTTGTCTGACAAAGTAATGTGGAAACATGTGGGGTGATCAATGGAGAGAGGAAGGGACTTTTAGAAGGGAACTTCTCAAGATTTCCTTCCACCATACAGTTCCGACTGATGTTTTTCAGGCCTTTCACCTTTGTATCTTAGGGCACATTAGTTAGAGAGAGATGTAAAAATACCACTCCAGCATGTAAAAAGACAAAGACTGCAAAACTATGTTTCTCTTAGGAACTTTATCTCCCTGGAATTTAAAAGCATCCATTTACCAGGTGATGAGTCTGCTCTGAACTTGGTGTGCAGTTCCCTGGGTAAAAAATGAGCCCCTTGCATTGTTCAGTTATATTTAGGGTAACACAGTTAGTGTTTCCAGATGATCAATGCTATTCGCTGCTCGGAGGTTTAGAGAGGTGTGTCAAAACTTTCTTCCCTTTTGCTATTTTGCTGGAGTCAATCTGAACCACAGGCAATCAGCCTGCCTGAGGATATAAAGCGTGGGATGCTGGTCAAGTTGGCACCACTGGAGAAAGAACAGATGCTTGAACCGTTCCATTCATCCTAAGAGGATCTTCACAGTGTCCGAAGAGTGATCACATAGGCATTCTCCCTCTCAGCTCTTCTTGTGCTCAAGTTGAGGAAATTGTGGGTTAGGTTCCCACTAATGGAACCAGCACGTGCTGGGGTTACAAGATTGCTGGGAGACAGGTGCCATTTCACATGTTTTCAGATTTTGTGCTTCATTCGCACACATGGCTTCTGGGATGTGACTGAACTTCCATACTGAAAAGTGAATAAAGGGAAAATAGGATCTGCTCCTGCACTATCTAGGGCAGACCTGCAGATTTTCTTAAGGTGAGACAAGTATATATCACTGTCATTTACCTTAGATACAATATATGGGGAGAGGGAGCTGTGTTCTTCTCTGGTTGTGGATCTTCAACAGGCTGAGTAATGAAACATTCATGCAGAAGTATTTGTAGAGCCCTGTTATTTCAGATGGTGCTCTTCCTCATACCTTTACAAGTACAGTAAGGAGAGCCATATTTTACACAGATGTATGCTGTGAGTTTGAGGACATTACTCTTGAACAGATGGAAATGAGTATAGAATGTTTCTGAGCAAATTCTGTTTCTGGGGACAACACTTCAACCCAAATTAAATGTTTGGTCTTCTAGATACTTCAATCAAATAAAAAAAAAATGTCCTTGTATAAGGTTTCAGTCTAAATTCCTGAGACAGAAAAATATGGGAACCTAAGGACACTTAAAAAAAAAATCAGGTTGTACTTAGCTGTGATATGGTAACATGAACTTAGGGGAGTGCAGCTGCAGATATTCACCTCAAAAGTGGGAATAGATTCTGCTCTTAACTCTGAAATGAAGATGTGTATGTGACTGGAAATACAGACCACTTACTCTCAGATGCTCACTGTGGGATCATGTTTCTCCATCACTCTAGAACCAGGAGGTCCCTCTTTCACCATTGGCAAAGCTATCTGGCTGCTGTGGGGGCTGGTGTTCAACAACTCTGTGCCAGTACAGAATCCCAAGGGTACCACTAGCAAGATCATGGTGTCGGTGTGGGCCTTCTTCGCTGTCATCTTTCTGGCCAGCTACACTGCCAACCTGGCTGCCTTCATGATCCAAGAGGAATACGTGGACCAGGTGTCTGGCTTGAGCGACAAAAAGGTAATTTATCCACCCAAACCCTCAAAGCAACCTTTTCCACAGGATAGGCTGCTCTACCGTCTCTTCTTTCCTTTCACAAGGAAAGTGGGCAGGTGTTTTCAGAGTAACATCATCAGAGCTTTAGACCCTAGTTTAAATAGCACGGCTGTTCTTCATTGATATTCAGTTGCACTTTTACATGTGTTAAGCACTTCAGGAATGAATTATAGACAGAGCTGACCTGTGCTTGCTTGCACAATCCCAAGCCACATCTTGACTGTCAGCAAGAAACAAACTAATGGAGCTTTGGAGACAATGTGTATAATGGCTGTAACCTGTTTTTTCAGGATTAAATAATTTGTCTTGGGTAGGAATGCTGGTCATTAGGCTAGCAAATATGATCTGTTAATTTATTCTGAAAACAAGTTCTGTCCATGGGGGTAAATCACTGTGCCTTTCATGATTTACTATTGCTTGCATTTGAAGTTATACTGTTGTTTTTTCAAGGTGCTTGGAGGCTTACCACAAGAAACCGTTTTGTCTTCAGACTGCATTTCAATGTCTTGTTTATCTGCACAGCATTTTGTCCATGCAGAGCATTCACTTCTGCTGGACTCTAAACACTTGAGGATTTTGAGAAGATTGCTGATACTTGCAGGGTAGCACTGTCTGGCTCGTGAGGGTGTAATGCTTTGTGCATTCCTTTACTTTTATTTTGTGGTGAGGCTACTCACAAGGAATTGTGTATTGTGAGTCTCATGCTGAGCTTGTTACTCAGTCTCTGGGGCTGCTTAAGTGGTCATGCCATTGCAGGGCAGCCAAATAGCAACGGGTTGCACATATTGCTATGGAGGTTGCAGCAAGAGGAGGACTGCAAGCGTCAGTTGTGGCTGCTGGGTTGGTTATAGGTACTGACTCCTGTGTCCATCATGACAGTATAGAAATTATTTGTGGCCAAGCCTCCTGTGTATACTGTGTCCTGTTCAGTGGGCTGGAAATTCTGTGATTCTGAGATTTTCTTACTAATTTTTTTTTTTTTGTTTTTTTTTTTTTTTTTTTTTCCTGGAATGAAACATGGCACAGAATAATACAATCCATGCAGAAGTGCTCCTGTTATTTGTTTTAATTTTGACCTCAATTTGTTTCACATTGTCTCCTCATTTGCAATATGCTGGGTTGAAGATGGGGTGGATGGGAGGATGCTTTTCTGTCAGGTGGAGATTGTTGCAGAGACTCCTTAGAAGATGTGAGCTCTAACCTTCAGATTGAAAGATACTGTTCAAAATCAGCCAGGCCTATAAGAGGTAACATTAGCTTGTCATCATTAGGTTTTCAACTATCTGAGCTAAATGGGATAGTTTGTACCTGTGATCTATTGTTTCAGGCTGTGCTAGGCTCATGGAGAGAACATGCTCTCACGTTTTTAAAGATATTCTTCATACCTGCAGAGATATGTGCATGAAATATCATTTGAAAGCAGTGACTCCTGGAGCTTCACAGAACCTTTGAATACAAATTTCTAGGCCTGTTTTAGTTGATTTCACTGTAGGGCCACCTGTATGTATTGGATTGAGGCCATTTTCTTCTACTTTTCTCTGCCACCGTACCTGTATTTACTTTTGCTATGCTAAAGCATATGTGCTTTTTTCCTTGGGGAAGAGAAAGGCTGTAGTACATAGAGGATTGTGGTATGCCTCAAACGTAGCTGCTAGTGCAAGTGCAATATTTGGGTAAGATTACAATCTACCAGAGCATCTGGAATCAAATGAAAATTGGCTGGTGAAACTGAAGGCCAACAGCTGCCTTTGGGCAATAAAAGCAGGTGGGACTAAATCCATCCAAAACAAAGTGAGTGAATGAGCTTGATCTACTGGGTTTATGGATTTTACTCTCTGAATATGCAAAGGGCCCTGTAGGATTTGTGAGCTGTCATCCAGACATTTGTCACAGTGCTTCAAGATCCTCTGGTTTGGGAAAATTCACTCTTCTGAATCTCATCTTTACCTTTTTGTGAAGCCTGCACACTGCTTGCAACTCACTGACCCTCTCAACGCACTGCTTGGCCAGGATGAAGGGCACAGCCACATCCAGGCCACATGGAAGTGGCCTGTGTTCTACCTCACTTCTGTTGCCTGCTTAAAGTCAGTTCAGACTTTCAAAAGAGGCAGTCACTGGTCAAAGCCAGGTGGGAAAGACTCTTTTCCAAGAGGAAAGATTGTCGCTTCCAGTCTCTTTTATCCCAAATGTATGACCTGGTGTCCACAGCAGAGGTCAGGCAGATTGGTCTCCTGGCCTTCTCCATCAGCTGGTAAGGCACCTGTGTCCAGCACAAGGACTCAGCAGATGATGTAATCCAAGCCAATCGTCAAAGTGACAGTAACAAAATTATATTGTTCCTACTTGCCTAGACTCAGATCTACTTGCAAATATCTCTGTAGTTCTACAGTACCTGGGGAAGGTGTCCCACTGACACAGTAGAGCAGCCAAAATGCCAGATGCACTCACAAAATCCATTCCTGTGCCTGGCTGGGGTGCACTTGCCAAGGTCAGGCTGGCTACACTCTACAACAGCAACCCTCTCCTTGGACCCTCTTCCTTACGTTTTGCCTGGGAAGAATTACTGAAAGGGATGCCTACAGCTGGTGGCATGCCACTTCCCCAGAAAAGCAGACTGAAACGCTCCAGATGTCTCAGGATGGTGGATGTCTCTTGGATGATGTCTTGGCTGCACCCCAGCATCTACTTCCTAATGGCATTCAAGACAATGACTAACATCATGCCCCCACTGTGCTTCTGTGGATGCTTGAGCATGTCTGTCTGAGCTGGGCTGGGTGCCTCTGTCCCAAGATGCTACCAGGTTCAACAGAGGGTGTCTGGAGGACCCCTGTATGAATGTAGGGACCTCTGCCACTCACTCTCTGTCCCAGGTGATGCTCACCTTGCTGAATGCCACCCTTTGAACATAGCTGGCTCAAAACAGGTGCCAGAGTTGGTGCAGAAACCCACCTTTTGATGGCTGTTGGTTCCCCCATGTTAACCTTGGAATCTGCTAAATCATACATCAAGTTTTAGCTCTTATCTCTGGGGCAGCCATGGGCAGTTTGAGGGAGGAGAAACCTGCTCCTACCTGAAAGCAACACTGGCTTTGTCAGTTCTGCAGGAAAAATCCTGCTGTTGACAGCATCTCCATTCCAGCTCCCTGTACTTGGGGCATGCTGAACCACTTTCCTCCTGCGCAGGTGCCGAAGCAGCACCTTCCACCTCCACTGGTCCAGCTTGTGCAGCAGAGGGGCTGGAGGTGGTCCTGGCAGAGCCACACTGGCCATGCCAGCTCCCAGCAAGCCCAGCTGGAGCATCTTTGCACGTGCTGCTGGGCTGCATCCATCCAGGATCTGTGTGGGGGCTGCTGCTGCCTGAGCCCTGCGAAAGCCCCGCTGGTAAGAGGGCCTGTCGCAGAATATGCAGTCAGCTCCTGGGTCTGGATTCCATCTGAGTGTAATCAGAAGATATAACCCAATTTCCATTAGTGGGAGAGCTTCAGACACATTAGAGAAACAAGCGCCTGCGGTATTTCAGTCTAACGAAGGCAATAAATACAGGAAAGATTATATAAAATGAACTAATGTGTGAAGTAATCTAATAGCTATACGTAATTTCCATTCATATAAAGTAGTAATAGAATAAAAGCAAATGTGGACAGCCAGCAGGGCATTTAAATAAAATGATTTAGAAGGCAGTAGGTTAATAATAATAAAAAAATAGTATCCTTTCCTATAAATTAGTTGCAAATGCCAAAGTTAATACAGTATCAAAATGGTAATTTGTAATTGACGTGAAAAGGAGAGAAATTGATTTCTGCATGCCTGCAAATTAATATAGATTGCTGAAATTTCACACGTATTTGACTTATTTTCTTTTTAAGATGTTAATGCAATGTTGAGACACATGCAGCATGGGTCAGTTATTTTTTCAATAAATATGAGTTTATTTCTTTTTTTGAAAGGTAGGTTTCGAAGTTAAGAATGGCCAGTATTTTTATGAAAAAAAATCAACTTAAGGAGAGTATAAGAAGGGAGAAGGATTTTCTGATATTTTCAAAAATAGCTCATTTTAGTATACTTTATGCAAAATACTTTGATATTTCTGACATGTATTTTGACATGTCATTTTCTAAAGGCACCACTCATAAAACTGACCTACATTTAAGGGGGAAAAAATGGAAAAAAGATATTTTTTTTCTGTGACAAAGGAAGGGGACAGACAGAAATAATTGGAAGATGAAACAACATAGGTAGATCTGAGGTGAATGGGTGAATGGAACATTTCAGGTTGATACAAAACAAAAGCCTCACTGAAAAACCTACAGAAAGAGAAGGACCTGCTCTTTTCTGGCAGTAATAGATGCTTGGCTGTGAAACTGAAAAATGAATTATTTCCACCTTGTACTTTGCGGCACATTAAATCGAAATTATACAAGGAACCCAGATATGCAGAAGACTTAAGCGTGTGCTTAACTTTGTGCTCATGAGTGGTGACATTAAAGTCAATGGGCTATTTTTCACATGATTGAAGTTAAATGCTTCCCTGAGCCTGCAGCTTTTGTACAACAAATACCTGTTCTGGAGAAGTCCAGGGAAAATGCAGAGCAGATACCTTCAGCTAGATGTTTTTCAAGAGGATTAAAAGTGAGGGTCAGTCTTGTGCCTTGTGAGCTCTACAAGGGGAAGATTGTCTAACTGGGTGGCTTGGAGGCAGTACAAATCTTCCACGGGATTAGATATTTAGTGTTAACTGGCATTTGTGGTGCTTCCACACATTTCAGCAGGATACAAAGAAAGTTTTATGTGGCAGTGTCCATAGGCAGAAAGTATGTCATCTTTCAACAGCAGAATGGTTTTTATTGTCAGGACACCTTTGTGGAGGTATGAGTTAGGCAGACAGAAGAAGGGCCATGCCACTTCCAATCCTCTTGTGATAAATCACAACCTTTTCCAAAATGCATAAATATGATACACCTTACTTGACAAAAAAACTTCCCCAAAATAAAGAGGTTCTTGTATCTGAAGACCTTATGTCATAGGGTAGAGTTGAATTTCTTTCCACAGTGCTTTCCTAGGGGTACATCTCCCTGTAAATGAGTCGAACTGTGCCTTTTGCTTAAATATGACCTTTATCAATAACAGTGGTATCAGCTGTAGTGCTTAATAAAAGAAACACTCTGAACACACTGGTTTGTAGTGAAGTGTAACAAACTCAGAGCTCTGATAGTCTGAAATATTATGGCTTAAAATCTGACTATTTCTCTGTATGTCCTTGTAAATCATCAGGTGCTATAGTAAGAAGTATTTAAAAATATTATATAGTGTAGCTATATATTATGTGTAAACACACATAATGCATGTGTAGTATGTGTAATTATATATTATGCTAAAAGTTTCTTATTAATAAATAACTATTAAATAGCTACAGCTGATCATATGTTTGTAATAGATTTTTCTGATTTGTGACTTACATTTATTGTATACATAAATATAATCTTAGATTTTTTTACAGTTGCAGATGGGTGTGTTTACCATAGATTTAGACATTCTGCAGTCTTTGTATTGAGATAATTTTTATGCTTTCTGAGATCTTTGGAACAAACTCCTGTGCCTGTGTGCTAAAATGTGATTTAGTAGATTTTACGACTATAAATTTTTTAAGTCAGTGGGTCTTCAAACATGTTTTGTTTTCCCCCTGCTTCAGTCCTAGTTTCTTTGTCATTCTCTCTCTTTTTCTTCAGCTCAGCACTGTACAGTGCAGAGCAACAAGGAGGCTGCAATGTGCTTTAGCCTTCACTTGGTCTCTCAGGATTCTCTCTTTTTCTGTTCATCTGTAGGGACTTCCCTGGTATCAAAAATGACTGGGGGTTGAAGGGATCAAGAGCAGCCCTGCTGAGAAGGACTTGGGAGTGCAGGTGGACAAGAGGCTGGACATGACCCAGCAAAGTGCACTCAGCCCAGAAAGCCAGTTGTATCCTGGCCTGCATCCAAAGGAATGTGGGCAGAAGGATGAAGGAGGGGATTCTGCCCCTTTGCTCTGCTCTGCTGAGACCCCACCTGCAGTGCTGCATCCAGCCCTGGGGTGTTGTCTTCTGAACAAAAAGAACATGGACCTGCTAGAGTGAGTCTAGGGGAGGCCACCAAAATTATTAAAGGGAAGGAGTGCATCTCCTTTCAAGGAAAGGCTGAGAGAATTGGGATAGTCCAGCCTGATAAAGGGAAGGCTTTAGGGTGACCTAATTGTGCCCTTCCAGTACCTGAAGGGAACATACCAGAAAGACGGAGAGAGACTTTTTAACAAGAGCATGTCATGACAGGATAAGGGGTAAAGGCATCAATTTACTATGGTGGTGGTGGTGGTGATGCAGTAGAAGTAGTGCCCAGAGAAGTTGTAGGTGCCTCATCCCTGGAACTGTTCAAGCCAGGTTGGATGGGGCTCCGGGCAACTGGTCTAGTGAAAGGTGTCCCTGCCCATGGCATGAGGATTTGCATTAGATTATCTTTAAAGTCCCTTCCATCCCATTCTATTATTTAATGACAGTAAAAACCTCTAATGGGACTAATCAGGATTTTTGACAGTTAAAATGCAGTTTAGTTGGGAACTTAAGCAGCTAAGATGCAAGGGGAGGGGATACTCAGAGTCAGACTGTAGGCTTAGTTCATCCTTGCTGGAAAGGAAGAAATGCAACCCCCTGGGCTTTGTTGGAGGTACAGATGAGAGTTGCAGGATGAGGGACTTTGGTGATGGAGCTGTGGCATAGTCCTTAGCTTGCAGCTTTTGGATTCCCCCTCCACAGCACCCTGGCCTTTCCCAGGCCTTGGTCACCACTGACCCTTTCTTTTCATCTTCCCTTTCACCAGCTCTTGGAGCTATATCCCTTTGGAGGTAGTGGTTAAATTTGGTTGCTTCTGTGCTAATTGCTTGGCAGTCTGGAAAAAGCTGTCTTTGGAGAATTACGTAAGAGGGAGAGTGAGAGAGGGAAGCAAAGGATTGTCCTGCTTCTCACATCAGTATAAGTCAGGGGAGAGGAAAACAATGAATATTTTTATTTATTATTTATATGGTGCCATAAATGTACTTGGCACTTTGCAGTCAAATAAAACACAATGGCCCTGCCACCAAAATTTGGCAGCCTGAGAGATGAGAGCTGGCCTCCTTCAGCTGAATGATCAGGGCTGAATTACTGGTGGGGAAGGAATGGGAGTATGAGGTCTACAGGATCTAAAAAAAAAAAAAAAAAAAAAAAATACAATAGCTGTATCCCCAGACTTTCATTCCTGGTGCCTAGTGACCGTGACATTTGGAGTTATATGCACATACAGATGCTTGATAAACATTTGGCAGGTTATATCTTTCCAGGCATTTTTACTTCACTGCATGCTTTACTTTAGTTTACTGCCCTGCTTCTCCCAGGCCTTTGGCTGCTCAAGGTCAAACTTCCCCCTAAATCTTGGTGGCCCAGTAGACTTGTTTACTTCAGGTGTAATTCAGTACCCCAGGACTCACATGGGAGTGATATGGCTTTCATTTCTCTCTCTTTCACTTGCAGGTAGGAGGCAGTTTCCATCAGAAGGTTAAAGGAAGGTATTATCTCCCAGCTCTGGGAAGGTGCTGCCCTGTCTGAAGTGCCCTACTTTTTTGCTTTGCATTTCTGCCCTACAGATGTGCTTAAGAAATTGCACTAATGTAATTACTAAGCTTTTAAAATTGCTTGGATGAAAGTTATGGCCCCTGTGAAATCTTTTGGAGGTTTTCCAGGCTTGTGCAGGGTTTCACCCTGCCGTCCAGTGGATAGTACCCACGTAATAGTAGGTTGGCTACTGTTAGTATTCAGAAGACAGGAAGATCTGACCTTCCTTTGTTAATGAAAATGGGTGAAAAATGGAATTGCTTCCCCACCAAACTACATCCTCTGAATTTCTCAGAGTGTTTCATAATTTGTTAACCAGCTGTCTCATGTGCAAACAAAGCAGATTTCAAATTCCTCTGTACTTAGCTGTCACCTCTCCTCTCAAGGTCTTTTTAATCAGTTAATTTTCTCCCTCTGAATGAGCATCTACACTCCTAATGATATTAACATGAGTGTAGTAAGTGGCATCTTTCTGCCTCACGAATTTCTCTTTAGTGTTTGCCTGGGATTATTCAGTAGATATCCTTTGTCCCATTGTGTTTAGCTTCCAAGGAAGCTGACCTTCAAGAATCAAATACATGGCTGGATAAACAGATGATTTGATGCTGGATAAACAGATGATCTCCATCCTCTGCATGCATGCAACCAAAGTTAAGTGTACTGTAGCTATGATTTCATGGTGCCCTTCATTGCAGCAGATATGACTGTGGTGTTCTGATATATACATACTAACACTTTAGCTGTGCAGGCAGCTTTTGGCTCTGATTGGTAAAGCTCGGTGATTCCACTACAGATTTCTGGTCAAGCTTGAGGGACACCTAACAGTGACTTGAAGCCTATACACTGCCAAATGTGCCCTGAGGAATATTTAAGTCTTTAATATTACATGTTGGGTGGAGAAACTGCACAGAGCCTGTGTAATGTTCACACACTTGTCCCCCCAGAAGACTCCTGGTGTGCTGGTGGTGGGTGGGCTGTGTCTGTGTGTGGTGGTGGGATCCTGCAGTGGCCCCTCAGACCTGGGTCAGCATGAAGGCAGTGTGGTGGCACAGTGTGGTGGCAGCAGGCACCAGTAGGTGTGTTCATGGAGCATGTGGGATCCCCGACATGCTGTCTGTTGGGGGTGGCACTGCCCTGCCCAGGGTGCAGAAGTGGCACAGAGCAGGTCTGCACATAGCAATCCAGCTTGCAAAGAGGCTGCACAGTCCTGCTGTGTGCACTGCTCTGGCAATAACCGAATGCGATGGAGCCTTCTTCCACCAATTGGATCTCTGCTTTCATCTCAGTTATTTTGCAAGGACAACTATTTTTAAAGTTGCTATATTTGAACTCTTTTCTTTTGCTTTCACCTGCCCCCCCCCTCACCTCTGCATTGTCACCAGGTTGCTCTGTTCCCTTTCCTGACCTGCACGTATCCATATTTCACCAACAGACATTCACAGATACTTTTCTTTCTTGTTTGTGGGTCCGACCCACACTACATCTTCCTTTAAAAGGAACTTTAATAGAATTCTTTACCAACTTCACTGCAGTCAGCTGCACTAACTGATAACTCCTTTCTTGGACTTATCTAGAGCAATTCATGGGTGAAAGCGCTATGCAAAGCAAGACAGAGAATATGAAACATCACTGGGTACTGAATAATAAGATAAACCACAAAGTCAAAGTCTGAGGGAGGACAGGGTAATTTTATGCCCTCCCAAAATCGACATATTTGATTTGTTGCTGTTTGGTCCCCTTTTTTTTAGCTTCCTTTTTTTGTTTGTTTATAAATCAAGACATGTTGTTTGACTAGTGAAGACAAGAAACTAGTGTTTCACGAAGAGTTGATGTGGCAACTGGATTCAGAGCTGTGAGGAGTCCCAGCCACTGCTGAGGAGACAGAGAATGTTATTGTGACGGAATGCAGGAGGGAACTAAAAAGAGCTAGGGTAAAAGGATGATCTGAAAACTCATAGTCACTTAGAAATGGCTGAGAGTTCCACCTTGGAAATAAAAAGTGTCTGTAATGTCAAAACTACATGACTGTGCAGAGGGGAAAGGAATGCTTTAGGAATGAATCTGGAGAAGTACCTTTACAAGGGAGTCATTAATAATAGAGAATAAGCAGCACAGTCACTTTAGTCTGCACTCCTCACAGACTTGTACCAGTGCTAAGATTTAGGTTTGCAGTATGATTTTCTGCCTAATGCTGTTGGGCTGGCACAGCTGGCACACTCCTAGCTGGGATGCAATTTTGTCAGTTTTACAGTGCCTACAACCCCATACAGTGCCTACAACCCCAAGCCACCAACAGCTGCAAATTCTGTGCTCGTAATCTGTAGAGCACCTCCTCTACCAGGACAGGTGACTTGGGGCATGGGTTTGTGGATGTGCCTATGTGCACAATCCAAGCTGCAGAAAGAAAAGGTTACAGTAAAGGCTCTGAAGACTGGTGCTGGCAGTGTTGATTGGCATTCCAGAAACAAACTGATCATTACCTGAATGCAGATCCGGACAGAGTTGCAGCTTTGAAGAACTTGGAAGCTGAAAATGAAAGACCGACAAAACACGATATAATACAGAGAGGCCCTGAGAAGATGAATAATAAGCATGAACTCTGACTAGCATTGTTTGTGTTGCCCTACTGCAAGCTTTTTTACTGCAATATTCTCTCAGCATCTTTGGATCTTGATCAGGTTGTTCTTGGTATGGTGGAGAGCATGTTTACCAACCAAAGGTAAGTCCAGGAAAGACCTACAGGATACAGTGAAAGGGCAACAGCAAAAATGGTTGCAGGTCCATATAATACAGCTTGCAAAGAAAGACTAAAGGAACTGGCTTCTTTAGCTGCAGTCAAAGAACATGGAGAAATGGCAGCACAGTGGTCTTCAGAAACATAAAACATACCTTCAGAGAAGAAGAAATTCTTTGGATTTTCTTACTCATGGACAAGATAACAGAAAATATTGCAGTTGTATTTGCAGTGGAAGACTTTAGTTCAGATACTTGGAAGAACGTTCCAGTAGTAAAGCTCTGGGCATTGTCCAGGGAATGGAAGAGTCTCCAGCACCAGCCATCTTCCACAGTGGTCTGGATTAAGAGCTGTCAGGAATGGTGATGTCCAGAAAAGACTCACCAGAGAGACAGAGGTGGAAGAGACATCTTCTCAGGGTCAAATCCAGGTTTGGGAGTCTGTGGCATTGTTTGTGGTGCAGCTTGGGGACAAAAATTATATATTTTGGGGATAAGAAAAAAAAGCCTTTTCTCTTTGAGACTCGTCCATTAGCTGTGAAGGAATTAATTCCCTAGCTGAAACAGAGGACATAGAAGGCAACTATGGCAAGACATGCTGCTGTGGACATGTGTAACCTGTCAGGACTTAAGTACAGGCATAGAGCTACCTCAGAGTTAGACCTGAAAACCACTGACCCACGCTTCAATTTTTAAGGTTCTGTCTTTGCAAACAGCCTGGTTGAATTTTCAGGCAATGAAGAAAGGGGCAAGCTGACTGCAGTGACATACAGCCAAACCAGAACAAGAGGAGACAATCGAGGATGTTTGGGCAATGCAAAGAGGTTGTACATTAGGGGGGTGGTGGGCACTTCGGGCTTGTTACTACCCATAGTGGTTGGCTCCCTCTACTTTTGGTGGGAGATGCCTTGAGAGCTGAATGGCCCAGTGGCTGGATTCGTTTGGGTTGATGTAGATATCTAGAGCTATTTTAGGTGTACTGGAGTGTCCAAACTACCCTCAGGTGGTGGGCAAATTTGACACAGGGACTATGACAGACCTGTTCCCGGGGTGAAATTCCCTAGGCATTTCAGCTTGGCATTTACTTTTGGGTAAATGAAGTGAGCTCAAAGTATCTAACATGGGCTTAAGCTCTTTCTGACTTGCAGCTAGCAGAGGAGCTGAATTTGTGGCTCTCAGTTTGATGGGTCAGAGCTGTGGAGCTTCCTGTGGTAGAAAACCTCAACTGGTCATCAGGGCCTTACAAAGTGTAAGGATCCCTCCCAGAGAAGCTGTATAAGCTTATACACCCACGCACCCACCCTTGCACCAAGTTCTGCCAGCTCATTATGTTATTCAGCAGTGGATTGATTTGGGGTTTTTTTCAGCAGTGTCAAAGTAGATTGGCTGATAAAAAAGAGACTTTTTGTTGCAAGAGCTTGCTGAGTTTGGGAAACTGCTTTCAGTGCTATTGGCAAACACTTTACAGTGTAAACAGGGCCTACATGAGGCAGATAAATAACTGCAGATGTGCTTTTCTGTAGGATCCATTCGGTGATAGACAATATATTGAAAAAAAAATTCTCATCAAATTAATTGTCACCAATTAGACATAACCCCTTCCCCTCATCTCTAAATCCCCTCCATTTGCTGCTGCATGAATGGGAAGAGCTCCTATCACCTGTTTCATTATGCAGATTGATATCCGAACATCTGAGAACAATGCTGCTTTCTGCACGGCATGGCTCCAAATTGCTAATGAAACAGCTCTGCCAGCCGAGTCACTTAAACCCGCTTTCACTGCCGCTCTCGACAGCTCTCATGGAGAGATGTGGAGGGGAGTGGCAAAGCAGCTCTCCCCCCTGAATGTGCTAACAGCTTCCAGCCTGTGTGTTTATTGCTCTCCAGAGGAGGAAGATTTCTGCTCTCTGACTCGGAGAGGTTACTTTTGCAAAGCCGAGGTCTGCTTTGCACTTAATGCTGCTTGATTTCAGTTTGTGGAGTGAGGGGTTGAAGAGGCAGGCAGCCACTGGGCTTTAAACGTAGATGTCTCATGTCCCAGAGCTACTGCAGCCCTTCAGGCATCCTCGGTGCCTGCTTTCCACCCCCATCTCTAGCCTCCACCTTCACAACTGATGTGAAGCAAGTGGGACTTCTTTCATGGGTGAGAGGATGTGCACATCGCCTTGGGTACATAATAGGGGAGCAACTCACAACAGAGGTTCCACAGTGAATGAGTAGGAGGATGCAAGTGGGGTACGTCTCTGTCTGGGGCTCTTTGGGTACAGGACTGCAGCTGAGCTCTGCTGGTTCCCTCGCAGGCAGTCACCCTTTGAGGTAGGTAGAGCTGGGCAGCAGGACAGGTCTAACGTGGGGCTCCTACAAATATAGAGCTGCTGCAGGCAAGTATAATGTGGGGCTCCTACAAGTGTGGACCCTGTACAGCTGGATTTTCTCAGCAGCTAATGTAATTGCTTATCTTCCCTTCCCCTATTACCACTGCATTTTTTGCCAGAACCTCACAAGACTCCTCTTCACAGATGCCTGGAGTGGAGTTGTTGTGACTTAAAGCCCTGACAGGAGACATTTTTGCATTAAATAATGGGACAGTTCTCTAATTAATCTGCATTCTGACCCTTTCTGTCCATATCTGCAGTTAATTCCTTTGTCAGTGTTCACTGCGGCATTGAGATTACCTCTGCACAGGCTTCCTCCATGTGATGGCCCCTGCATTGTGCATCAGCTCCTCCCTCATGTCTCAGACTCCCTATAGACCCATCTGCCCAAGAGCCCTGCTTCCCTGGGGATGATACATATGATCCAGGCTCACGGTCCCAGCCCCTGGGAGAAATCAAGCAAGTGGCTTTCCTTACTGAACTCTTTGACAATCTGTCAATTAACTTTCCTCCTCACAGATCGTCTCCAGCTCCTCCACACATTCCTCTACAATGTTGGCAGAAGAGGACACGCTCCTTCCCCATCTATCCCATGAGCTTTCTGGGAAGGGTCACATGTCTTCTTGTTCCCTCAGGATGAGCTGTGTGGGACAGAAGTCAATTCAGAATGATGCAATATTTTTTACTCTGGAGATCCCTTCATCCCTGGACTGGGCTGTGCCCACTTACTGCTAAGAAACACACATGGGGATCTTTGAACTGCTATCTCCCATCAGAAAACTGCATGCGTGTACTGCTATTACTTCTCAAATGTGGAGAAGTAGCTGCTTATCTCTGGCCATATTGACTGTGGAGTCAACCAGACATTGGTTACTTTCAGCTTTGTAAACATTAAGCTAAGTTAGCTGGGGATCTGTGTTCCTCTTAGGCACTCAAGCTAGAATTGTCTGGTGTGGGCCCCATATGAATCCTTTCATATCATTTCCTGTCCTGCTGTTCACCAAGCTATTGCTGAAGTGTGTATGCATGTCGGTGTGGGGAGAGTAATTTGCATTTGAAGATCTGTTCTTACTAAGGAATCAGCAGACAATAAGAATTGGTGAGTGAATGAGTAGTATGTGAATTTGTAGAAGTCATCAACCTGACCTCTTTCTCTAGAAATGTGCTTTTCCTGTTGCCAGAAACAGTAATTTCTTACAAGAGAAATGTTTCCATTTATTTATTGATTGCCCAGGAGATTAAAAATTAAATCTAAAGCCTTTCACCTGTGGCTGCTATTATGGGCTCTGGAACAGCATGGGGACAAAAGATAGTTCAGAGTTGAGATTATTTCCCTTATCACAGGGAAATGCCTGCCTTTGTAATCCTTCTTACTCCAGTTTGTAGGCATCATGATGGAAACAGACAAAAATAGAGATCATGTCATTGGGAATGGAGGGTGGAAGTATAAAATGAACATGCCAAAACTCAGTCTCACAAATGTTGGTCAGGCCTGCCTGATGCTTCTCCTGTTGGCTGTACTCTGTCAGAGGGCTCTGTGGGAATGGGAATTTTCTGTATGCCTTTAAGGTGGGGTTCTGCAGCCTCTGGGAAAGCGAGTTGCCCATGCTGCAGTCTCCTGGTTTAACGTGTCAGGGGAGAGACTGTGTTTCTTTGTGTCTGGCATGGCAGTGCCCTCCTTGTGATGGGTCCCCTAGGCTGCTGCTTTAATCAGCTTAGTAAAAAAGAATAATTTTAGCATGCTGAGGTGATTTTCCTCCCATCAAAGTTTGCTTTCATTACAGTCTTTGATAGCTGTGAGTTTGTCTTCCTCCCTAGAGGGTGTGACAGAGTTCTAAGAGACACCTTAATGTCTGTTTTATGCTATGTGAAACTTCTGTTTTGTTGGTGATGCACTAACCTGAGTTCAGAAAAACAGCCCCCATGGTTTTTTTTTGGCTTAAAGCAGTAGGATGCTTGTTCTCTCTCACACATTCACATGCACATACAGGTTAGCCCATCTTGCCATCCAAACTGGAGAGATGAGTTGGCTGGTACACAGAAACAGGTGAACAGTGTGCTCAGTTATCCACAGACCCAGCTTCTAGCTGTCCTCACAGCTGAGATGTGAGCGAGATACACTGCTGTAGGGGCTCTGGCCTCCTCAGTTGAGCTGACCATGTTCCAAAATGGCTTTAAGTAGAGCTCAAGAACAAGGCTCACCTGCATGTGTTTTAAGCTAGAACTATCTGTAGACTGCAGCCCTGTAGAAGGTGGCAGTGCATGGCTGCACATATTCATGTACCAGGTGCACTCCTGCTGTTAAATGGTTTTGGTTTAACCATTAGCCTATTGTCAGCATGCTTCTCAGGCTCATGGAAATACACAGTCACAGCTGGGAGTCAAGAAATAACACCAGGCAAGCTACTGCTTGATATATCCAGAGAGAAGGAGGCTTCCTTCCATTTAACCTATCTCTGCACCCTTTTCTTTACTGCTTATTCAGTTCCTGGTTTATAGTTCTGTGCTCCTTCTCATCTGCTGGTTCTAGGGGTTTTAAGCAGCCTTGATAATTGACAATCTAAATTTTACTCCTCATAAAATCCCAGGGAGCATTGATTATGACTTGCGTTAAGCAAGTGGCATATAAAATCTCACAGGCTTGCAGCCTTGGGGGAATGATATGATGAATGTATTTCTTGTGAGCAGCAAAAGCTTTGGAGTGTTCTGCCAGCTCTGTTCTGGGCATCAAATGTTACTAGTAACTTGCAGCCGCTAACAGCATTTTATTTGGGACGTTTGCCCAAAACTTTGAAAGCTAATAATTTGTTCAGTGAAGTGGGTGTGAGGTGTGCTGAGAGGCATCTCTGCTCATTAATTACTTTTCTACCTCTGTCAGGACCAGGAAGTGTAAAGGCATCCACAGAGCTGAAAAAGATACTTCTTAGGAACTAAATGACAGTTTGTGGGTAAAAAGCACATCACATAGACTTTATTGGAAACCGTTTCTTGACTGTGTTCCAGGCCACTGTTAGATTTTCCCTTCCCTTTTTCCTTTTATCTAACCTCCTGTTTAATCTCTGATCACTGACTATTTCATGCACTTAATCCAGAGTAGAGAAAAAGAACAAATTGCTCAGATTTACTTCTTGTTTCTTAGGCATTAATAGGAGAAATTCATGATTGACAATAAAATATAATATCTTCTCAATCATGTGTTCTATATCATAGTAAAATAAAATTGGATCAACCTTCCGATGTTCTCCCACTCAGATGACTGCTTCAATCTGAAAAACTGTAAGAAATATTCCTTTTTCTGTCTCTCCAGTTCCAGAAACCAAATGACTTCTCACCCCCTTTCCGCTTCGGGACAGTTCCCAACGGCAGCACGGAAAGGAACATCCGCAACAACTACCCTGAAATGCACAGCTACATGGTGAAGTTCAATCAGAGGGGGGTGGACGATGCGCTGTTCTCCCTGAAGACTGGGTGAGGCTTTCTTACATGCTTGCTCACCACAGAAACCTGACTTTTTGCATGCTTGTCTGGAAAATTTACGTTCTAGGGTTTGAAAAATGAGCCTCTATTATCATTCCATGGTTAAAAGTATAGCCAGACCACACATAGCACAGGAGAGTGACTCTGTGGCTCTTTTGCCAGGTTTTTCTATTGACATCTGTATAAAAGTTTCTGGTTTTGCTGTGTTTATAAGAATTTAAAAACAAAGCAAAATAAACAAAAAAAGAGGATCTACTGTATCCCTCTGTACATAATCCATGTGTGTATTGGTCCCAAAGACCTTGCTGCATCAAGATGTTTCATGCTGATGGGTTTTTATGAACACAGAAGAAAATCTCACAGGTCTCTGTGGACAAAGTTTTTTTCAGAGCATTTATATTGTCATCTGGAAATTCCTTTGTTTTCCCTCCTTCTGTGTATAAAAGATTATGTTAATCAGGAAGCTGTCAGACTAATCCCACCCCAGTGTATCACCAGCTAATACAATATAATGGAAGGTAGGTTTGAAGCAAATAGTTTGGATGTAGCCTACTCTCTGGAATATTTTAGTATCAAGGGCTAAACAAAACATTATTTGAATAATATGGAAGTATAAAAAAATGTAAGTATTTCCTTGGGTAATTTTGGAGACATGGGAAAAATCGTTAGGAAAAAGCATGCTTGAATAGCTCATCCTATTTTAATAACAGTGAGTCTGCAAAGGACCTAACTCAAAATGACATTTTGCAAGCCTTTGTCCTTTGTAATTAAAGACCTGCTCTCAGAACTGACCATTTTGGTTGTCAGAGCCCAGCCACAGTGAACAAAAAGCATTTTTGCTTACACTCATGTTGCAGTCTTATGAGAAAGTTCATTTCAAAGCACAAATTAAGATGTTTAGCCAATTTAATTACTAGATTGACTGAATAGTCTTAAACCTGTTTGCCAGGTTCAGAGGCCTGCAGCCCATTACAAATGGCTGTACCATAGCTGGATGTCATCCTGGGAAGGTACATTTGCCAAGATAGTCATCATTCAGGAAATAAATATGCACTGTCCTGGAAATATATGGATGAGATAGAGGTCATCACTTGTGATAGATGTCATCCTGGCTTCATATTCACCCTTGGACAGACTTCCTCACAGATAAACGCTTGAACTGAGATAATCACCATACTGTAAATATGTGTGCAGGAGGTGTATTGTAAAGATAGTGTGTGAGAGAGAATGTGCAGCTGGAAGACCTTAGGTCATTTATCAGAAGATGTTTCATTTCAGATCTAGTGGGAGGATTTAGTCATCAGCTGTCTTTGGGTTTGTGGAAGACGCAGCCTCCTGAGACTGTCCCCCATGTCCAATTTGTTGCAGTGTGAAAAGGCTCTCATCAGGCCACTGTGCTCTCTACATAGTCCATAATGGGGATTTCTCTGTGTTGAAACAGAATTTTTGTTGTGATTTTCAACTGAAAATTCTTTAACAAAGACCAATTCAACAGGGTAAACTATAAAGCTGCTCTCATGGCCAGTTGGCATTGGTAAAGATCTGGTAGCACTCTTCACAGTAACTAAGAGGTTAAACATAATGTCCTGACTGTATTTGATTTGAAAAAAAAATGAATTTTTCTCAGCTAAGTCATGCCAGCATTTGAATTGAAGAAAATATTTTCCTTACTTCAATCCCTACATTGCTATCTAATATTGATATATTTTATAAAGCATTTTAGATTCTTTCAAGATGAAAGTACAGAAATATAAGTTATTCTTAAGGATATAGATCCCCTTGACTTCCTCTTCATTCATCTTTATCTTGCAGTATGTGTGTATTCCAAATTTCCTTTAATATCAAAATGACGATTGATTAGCAGATAGAAAGAAATAAACTATCCTAATTTATAACCCAGATTCACCTGTAAGACAGCTTTAGGCTTAGATTTTTATTTAACTATGGTGAAGATGATGCCTGAAGGATGGGATACCATCCAGAGGGACCTGGACAGGCTCAAAGATGGGGCACATGGGAATCTCATGAAGCTTAACAAGGCCCAGTGCAAGGTGCTGCACCTGGGCTGGGGCAAACCCGGAATCAACACAAGCTGGAGATGAAGGGATCAAGAGCAGCCCTGCTGAGAAGGACTTGGGAGGGCAGGGGGATGAGAGGCGGGACATGACCCAGCAATGGCACAGCACAGAAAGCCAGTTGTATCCTGGGCTGCATCCAAAGGAGCATGGGCAGCAGGATGGAGGAGGGGATTCTGCCCCTTTGCTCTGCTCTGGTGAGACCCCACCTGCAGTGCTGCATCCAGCTCTGGGGTCCCCAGCACAGGAAGGACATGGACCTGGTGGAGTGAGTCCAGAGGAAGCCAACAAGATGATTAAAAGGACAGAGCACTTTTCCTACAAGGAAAGGCTGAGAGAATTGGGATTGTTCAGAAGAGAAGGCTTTAGGGTGACCTAATTGTGACTTTCCTGAAGGGAACCTACATGAGAGCTGGAAAGAAACTTTTTATTAATGCATGTTGTGACAGGACAAGGGGGAATTGTTTCAATCTGAAAGATTAGGTAATAGGGAAAAAAAAAATCTTTTGCATGATGGTGGTGAAGCACTTTACTGTGAGGTGATGAAGTTGTGGATGCCCCATCCCTAGGAGTGTTTGAGGCCAGGCTGGATAGGGCTCTGAGCATCCTTGTCTAGTGGAAGGTGTTCCTGCCCATGTCATGGGGGTTGGTACTAGATGGTCTTTAAGACCCTTTCCAAACCAAACCTTTCTATGATTCTACATAACATATTGCAGTCCATCTTAAAGAGGTTAATTTCTTCCTTACCTACCGAAAAACACCTTTGATTTCATGCAGATGTTATGTTTTCTGTACTATACCCTCTTGTTTCTTGCCTCTGCAGGAAGTTGGATGCTTTCATTTATGATGCAGCAGTGCTAAACTACATGGCTGGCAGAGATGAAGGCTGCAAGCTGGTGACAATTGGGAGTGGGAAAGTGTTTGCCTCCACTGGCTATGGCATTGCCATCCAAAAGGACTCAGGCTGGAAGCGCCAGGTTGATCTTGCGATTCTACAGCTTTTTGGAGACGGTAAGAGACAAGAAAAAAATGCGCTGGAATTTTCCTAAGAAATAGTGAGTTTTGTGTATAAGAAATGGAAGTTTCTGGCTCTGGTACTTCAGATGTGAGTTGAGAACATGGAATTATTAATGGGGCTTTTTTAGAGGCAACACGGCAAAAATGCGAGAATGTCACTTCTTTCTTGTTATTGATGCAGGGTAGCGGTATCATCAAAAGCCTTTAGTGCCAAAAGCACTAAAGTTTTCATAGAACAAGATCAGATATGTGTTTGAAAAATATCTTATGTGAAAAATAGCTTGTAAAAACAAGATTTCTGGTGTGAATTTTTCACTAGCTTTGAGGTTTTGCCATGACCAAACCCACTAATTATATTGGACTGTCTGTGGTTATTCCATACTTTATAGCTCTAGACAGGATCTATTTATGCAGAGTCGACTGAATTAAAGGAAAAATATTTCTGGATGAAAGAGCTAGATCAGATTTTCCAAAACCTAAAAAAACCCCAAAAACCCAAACCAAAATTTAAAAAACCAAGGAAGAGCTTGAGACTCAGAAGCATATTTTGGAATGAGTTTTTAATTAGAACATTATAGTTACATAGTTCACCTCTTAATTTACAGAGAAATTGCTAGATTAACAAAAACTGTTCATGGCAAAAGAAATTCCTTCTTAGCAAGTATTTTCCTGTCTTGCCTTTCCTTGTAATTTCACATTACATTTTCCTGTGTCCTTTTTTTTATGAATAAATAAAATTCATAGGTTATTTTATTTATAAGTATTCTTTTTCTCCCCTGAAATCTGAAAATAACATATGGTATTATAAATATGGAAAGAACATAACTTGGACATACTTCAGAAAATTGGCCACCTGACAGATAGATTGTTCTGCTTCTTAAAAAGCCTAGTATGTACTATTTCAGAGAAGGACATAAGTTCTCCACAAAGCTTCAAAAACTCTGTTATGGCACTACTTAAATGTACGAATTTTTTCCCCCTGCCACTGGACTGGAGATTGAAAATGTGAAAAACTAACTTTTCTAACAGCATGAAACAATTTGTCATCCTGCAAATTTAGTTTGTTCTGAATGTCTCAATATGTGTGTGCGTGTGAGTGTTTACCTCCCTCTCACCCCTCATGACAGCACCATAATGGTAGTAAGTGGTGTATGAAATTAGAATACAGAACATTTGCTCATAGCTGATATGAATTAGTAAAATTTTTGATTGGTCAAAGTCCTTGTGTTGAATTTGGACAAAATTGAAAGGAAGAAAAACAAGTAAAAATACTCAAATGTTTTTTGGAACATTACACTTGGTTTTAATGAGCTATGGATATGATGGAAACAAAAATTGATTGAAAACAATCAATGTTTTGATTCAGACTTAGAAACATACAATGTTTTCATCTAGAAGTGATTAATTTTTGTCTACCACTATCAGTCACTAATTTTTCCCTTCATTGAATTAATGAAAGTGGAAGTTTGTGACGCCAGATCCTCAGTCATGTGCTGGACAACTGTTTCAGGATCTCGGTGTAGACATCTCAGTGTAGACACAGCAGGTATCATAGCTGTGTCCTGTGGTACAGCTTGTTATGGCTAATATCAGACTTCAGAAAAATCCTGTTGACTTTCCTGTGACAAATGGCACTTGCCCCATCAGAAGGGCAGTCAGGATATTTTATTGGTGTTATAGATGTGGAAAAAGAACGTGGAGACAGGAAATTACGTTAGATCAGCTTCTTGCTTTCAGTCTGCCCCAGTTTGAGCTCTTCAGCTATTGCAGGATTATCTAACCTGTTTTCTTCCTCCTGTCTGTCGTTCTAGGGGAGATGGAGGAGCTGGAAGCTCTCTGGCTCACTGGCATTTGTCACAATGAGAAGAATGAGGTTATGAGCAGCCAGCTGGATATAGATAACATGGCAGGTGTCTTCTACATGTTGGGAGCAGCCATGGCTCTCAGTCTCATCACCTTCATCTGTGAGCATCTCTTCTACTGGCAATTCCGCCACTGCTTCATGGGTGTCTGCTCTGGCAAGCCTGGTGTGGTCTTCTCCATCAGCAGGGTGAGTGCCATTAACTGTCAGGGATGAACAGAGGCTTTCTTTAGACAGTCCTAGGTTCTGGAGATGGGAATATCCACCAAGACAGTCTAATACACAGGTGGCAGTCTGCACAGTGTCATCTTTGCACTGTTAATGTTGCAAAAACATGTTAGTTTTTTCTTTGGTCTCTGCTGGATTATGGTAAAGGAAATGGAAATTTCACATGGAGGTGAAAACACAGGACAAGACAAGTTAACTGTTACTGTTTGCTCCTCCAAAGTGAGTTGTGAGTTGTAATCAAGTAATGATGGATAGTATGACTAGAAATTCAGGAGTTTTACATTGTCCTCTAAATTACAGCTTTTCAGCTGACCTTTTGTTAACTAGAAGTGTGCTTTCATTGACAGTCAGAAGTCCTTAACTGAAAGGCATGCCCTGAACTATGCAGAAATCTTTTTACAGAGGATGACCACATAAACTTAGCAATTGCTTTATGCAAATCTGCCTTAGGGTACAGTATTTACATTTAAAACAGATTCTAGCCATTTCTGAGTCATCTTCCACTATTAGTGTTGCTAGCAGTATCCCATTTGGAGCTTTATTTTCCTTCTTTCAAGCCACTGGTTCTTTCTCCTGATCCATTCTGAAGTGAGGTCAAATCTTGGCATTTTTTAGCTTAGCATCTGATGTAGCAGAAGCTACTTTGATTGTACAAGGAGTATGTAATTGCTGCATAACATATTGAAGAGAAATGACAAAGCCTTTTGAATGCAAGGGCACAGCCTCTCTTCTATATTGTTAGTTTCTAATGTGGTTTAGTCTGGAGATGAGATGGGGCATTGTGTTTGGTGACCCTTAGCTAAGAATAGATTCTTTCATTCTGTGGTTATCTGTTAGACCTGGGCCAGGTTGGTGAAAGGTCTGAAAAGTGTTAATCATCTGCTAGCTGCTGAGAAACCATGATAACATTATGTGATGGTGTCCATTTCACAATTGACATTAATCATCAGGCACCATTTGGAAGGTCAGGGAATAAAGGAGCCCCTTTCATTCTGTTCCTAGGGATAGCCCTTGCAAACAGTCATGAGTGAAATGAGCTTGTGGAGAATGTGGAGAAATTGGGCCTTTCTGTTGTCTGATTTGAGGCTGAATAGAGGACTTCTGCTATCAGGGGTGTCAATTTAGAGCCTGTTATCATTGTCAAATTTAACAGAATGCAATTAAGAATTCTATTGTACCTCATTCAACCACATGCAAAATACCTAAATACCTATTCTAGAGTTCTGCTCTGTCTCTGTTTCCTTTTCTAATCTGTGTTCTGGTGATAAAGGTAGCTGTTTATGACAAATGAAGCTGTTCCCTTTTAAGATAGCTCCTGTCTCGATTCACTGATGCCCAGATGATTTTTAGGGTCCAAAACAGACTTTCATACTTTCATCCTCTCATCCACACAGAATCATTTGTCTTGATTCTTTTATTCCCAAGGATATTATTGTCCCCTTTGCAATTCTGTGTTATACCTCCTAGATTTGACTAACTCTTACAGGTGCAAGCAGGCATTCCTGCATCCTGGAGATACAACTTGAAACAAAGCAGAGGAAGAGGAATGGAGGGAAAAGAAAAATGTGAGGGTCAAGAAAGAGGGTCAGAACAGCAAGGGTTGGTAGAGCAGATCTTATTTCATTTGATTTGATTGTGCTTCATGATGGAAGGCTGATAGGCCCTACTGTCCTACAGGAACAGACTCTTGAAGCACAGGGTGGTTCCAAATTTAGGTTCCCCTCTGTGTATTCTTTGCAGAACCGCTCACCTCTTTTCTTTCTCTCATTTCAGGGTATCTACAGCTGCATCCATGGTGTGGCCATTGAAGAACGCCAGTCAGCAATGAACTCCCCCACAGCAACTATGAACAACACCCATTCCAACATCCTCCGCCTGCTTCGGACAGCCAAGAACATGGCCAACCTGTCAGGGGTCAATGGCTCACCACAGAGTGCCCTGGACTTTATCCGCCGCGAGTCATCCGTCTATGACATCTCTGAGCACCGCCGCAGCTTCACCCACTCAGACTGCAAATCCTACAACAACCCCCCGTGCGAGGAGAACCTCTTTAGTGACTATATTAGCGAGGTGGAAAGGACCTTTGGCAATCTCCAGCTGAAGGACAGCAATGTGTATCAGGACCACTACCACCACCACCACCGCCCCCATAGCATTGGCAGCACCAGCTCCATTGACGGGCTCTATGACTGTGACAACCCGCCCTTCAACGCCCAGTCGCGCTCCATCGGGAAGAAGCCCTTGGACCTGGGGTTGCCCCCTGCCAAGCACAGCCAGCTGGGTGACCTTTATGGCAAGTTCTCCTTCAAGGGTGACCGTTACGGGGGCAGTGGGACCCATGACGACCTGATCCGCTCAGATGTCTCTGACATTTCCACTCACACGGTCACTTATGGCAACATTGAGGGCAATGCAGCCAAGAGGCGGAAGCAGCAGTACAAGGACAGCCTGAAGAAGCGCCCAGCCTCTGCCAAGTCCCGGAGGGAATTTGATGAGATAGAACTGGCCTACCGCCGGCGACCGCCCCGCTCACCTGACCACAAGCGCTACTTCAGGGACAAGGAAGGGCTACGGGACTTCTACCTTGACCAGTTTCGGACCAAGGAGAACTCACCTCACTGGGAACACGTGGACCTGACGGATATCTACAAAGAACGGGGAGATGAGTTTAAGCGTGACACGGGAGGAGGAGGAGGGGGTGGATCCTGCACTAACAGGGCCCATCACAAGCATGGCTCAGGCGAGTTTGGTGGAGGCAATGAGCACAAGCATAGCGTTGTGAGTGGGGTCCCAGCGCCATGGGAGAAGAACCTGACCAATCTAGACTGGGAAGACCGGACCGGGGCTAATTTCTGCCGCAGTTGCCCTTCTAAGCTGCACAACTACACGCCATCAACGGTGGGGCAGAACTCCACCCGCCAGGCCTGCATCCGCTGTGAGGCTTGCAAGAAAGCGGGCAACCTGTATGACATCAGTGAGGACAACTCACTTCAGGAGCTGGACCAGCCACCTGCCCCTGTGCCCGTGGCCACCAGTGCCACCTCCTCCTCCAAATATCCTCAGAGCCCTTCCAATTCTGCCTCTAAGGTGCAGAAGAAGAACCGCAACAAACTCCGCCGGCAGCACTCCTACGACACCTTTGTGGACCTGCAGAAGGATGACTCGGCCCTGGCCCCCCGCAGCGTCAGCCTCAAGGACAAGGGCCGCTTTTTGGAGGGGAGCCCCTACGCCCACATGTTTGAGATGCCAGCCAGTGAGACCACCTTTGCCAACAACAAGTCCTCAGTGCCCGCCACCAGCTACCACCACCACAACAACCCCGGCAGCAGTGGGGGCTACATGCTCAGCAAGTCGCTCTACCCCGACCGGGTCACCCAAAACCCTTTCATCCCCACTTTTGGGGATGACCAATGCTTGCTCCACGGCAGCAAATCTTATTTCTTCAGGCAGCCTGTGGTGGCAGGAGGGCCCAAAGCCAGGCCAGACTTCCGAGCCATTGTCACCACCAACAAGCCGGTGGTCTCAGCCCTTCATGGGGCTGTGCCAGCCCGTTTCCAGAAGGACATCTGTATAGGGAACCAGTCCAACCCCTGTGTGCCTAACAACAAAAACCCCAGGGCTTTCAATGGCTCCAGCAACGGGCATGTTTATGAGAAACTCTCCAGTATTGAGTCTGACGTTTGAGTGAGAGGGGAAGAGTGTGGGGAGGGACTGGGGATGTATGTGGAGCATGGGAGGGCGGGGTGGGATCAATCCCATCAGCTACTCTCCTGAGTCGTCCTTAGTTTGTGGGATACTGGAGTTGTGAGTAGTGCAGCACTGGTGACAAGTGCCACCTCTTTGGTTTCCCCTCTTCCTCCTCCTTTCCCAAGCCTCCCGTTTTATCTCTTTTTCCATGTTCTCGCTCCTCCCATTCTCCTCCATTCCTGGCCATTGCACTTTACAGTGATGTCGGAGTTGGATGTCCTTGCTCATGGTTTCAGGAAGCAGAGAAAAAGGCAGGGAAGGGGTGGGCTGAAGAAGAGCAGCACTGACTTTAGTGTTCACTTCTGCTGGCTCCCAGCAGGGAAAGGCATATGCACACACGTCTATGTGCGTGTGTGACAGGAGGAGGCAGCAGCAGCAGTGTAATGGACATGCAGGAAAACATGTTTGCTCAGGCAACTGTTCCTAAAACTGCCTAGAAGAGAGTAGTGTTTGACGTGGAGAAAGTGAAGGGAGAATAACAACACTAACTTGATGATGCACTTACATGTTAGCTATATTGAGGTTCTTGTTACATTATTTTGTGAAGACTATGGGGGTTTAGGGCTGAAATATATATATATATATATATTTGCGTATATGCTGAGAAATTTTACGCTAAAATTTTGAATTGTCTGCTGGGGGGTGTGGAGGGAGGGAAGATTTGTCTGCAGGTCAGGCTAGTGGTTTCACTATGGCTATTACAGCCATTGAATCTGTGGCGGACCAGTGGAAGAGAGAGAAAAGAAGTGAAATATGAGTTTGAGCCTCCCTGACTCCAGGTTTGGTTTTCCAAACTTAGACAAAAGATGCTGGTTTGCACAGAAATAAGAAGGATTTGAGGAACGAGGAACAGGGTTGGTTTGTTAGCTGTGAGCTGCTCACTAGTTCTGGCATTCTTCAAGGGTGGGAGCAGTATATTGTATGGGTTTGCCTATCTGCAAGTATATATGATAACTTTATACTTGAAATGTCTGTGAAGAAAGCAAAATAAACCCAGTATCCTGTGAGGTGTCTGGAGAACAAACACAGTAGAACAGACTTGAAGAGTAGGAAAAGGTTGGGAGTTTTTTCACTGTCACTTCAGGGGACACCAAACCCATTTTGGCATGTCCTTTCAGCAAGGCTGGGAGAGAAAGAAGGAGCTTAATCCTTCTGCTCTTTCTACACTCAGCCAGCAGGTTGGAATGCAAAGAATAGGGTGCCCTCTTCCAATGGTGGAAAGGAAAAAAGAAATGCCTAGAAGGGTGCGTGTGGTGGTGGTGGTGCTGGTGGACTGTTTCCATGCCTCCTTGCACATGTGAAAATGGGAGGAGGGTGTATGCACCCGTGGGAAATACATGTGTATATTTACTATTGAATGTACAGAGGAAGTACACAGCTTGTCTTCCTGGGAAGGGATGTGCTTGAATAAATGCCAGAGAGCACAGAAACTTGTGCTGGAGACTGAAGATGTACAAAGCTGAGATGTGCGTGTATGTGTGTGTGTGCCTCTGTGTGAAAGAGAGAGATACTAGCACAGGTGTAAAGCTGGAATAGCCTAGGGTTTCCCATCCCTGCAGTTGTAGTGACAGCTTTCCTGGTGCACTTAGTATCAATAAGAGTGTTTTTTCTTTTCATTGTATCATTTTAGATGCAAGTGAAACTAAAGGAAAAGGAGCAATGGTAGGAGTGAGAAGCTGAACACACCTTTCATATGTCATCTATCTCCTGAGGTGGGGGTGTGGACCGACCTCTCCCATCCTGAGAGATATGGCAAAGTCTCTATGGCTTATCCTGGGTCTGTCCCAGTGTCTCAATCACCATGGCTCACCAGGTGAAGGGTTGAGAGAGTCCTGTGCTGAGAGCATGGGGACACCGCTGAGGATTTACTCTGAAGGGAGATGGCAGCCCTGTCTTTATGAGCCACATTTCTTGAGCTGAAAGCCACCTCTCTCACATTCCTCACCACACCATGGTTGATTTTATCTTATCGTTCTCTTTATAAGCCAACAGAAGGCCTTTTATTTATTTACCTATTTATTTAATTTATTTTTTAAGCTGAGGCAGGGGGGAGGGTGGGATTTACCTGTTAAGTCAAAGTGTGTAAGGAAAGGGTGGGCAGGGTTGGTGAGGGGAATATTTTCTTATATTTCACAGAGGAAATTAAGGAGGAAAGAGGGGAAGAGTCTTTGTGATGCCACCCCCTAGTCTTTGGGGTAAGGGAACTTCTTACTCTTTCCCTCTTCTCTCATTACAAGGACAAAAAGGAAAAGAAAAGAGAAAAAACAGAAACCAAACAAATTAACAGAGCGATCTGCAATCCAGAACACATGGCAGCTTGTCAGATTCCTCTGATAGCGGCCACCAAGAAGGCGTTCCTTTCTTTTGTAAATATTTCTTTTTTATTGCGTTTTTGTATAAATTGGTGTTTCTCTTCTCGTGAATATTCAGGTCGTGGGGTGGGAGGGAGGGGAAGTTTGTTTCCGTTCTGTTTGTTTTCTATGACTTTTCAGGCTGCATTTTTGGAAGCGGTTTACGCAGGTCGAGGCCGTATGAATGAGGAAAAAAAAAAGAGAGAGAGAGAGAGAAAGAGAGAGAGAAACCCATGTGTGTTGTGTTCCCCCAAGGCCCCCTGTATTGCCCTGTCACCTTTATCTTCATGAATGGAAGACGCCGGAACGTCACTTCAAGCCTTGCCAGCAGGGTTTCATGTTTTGATGGGAACACCCCCAATTCCTTTTTGCATATAAACTCTCTGTACCAGCATCTCTCTGTGGAATTTGGGCCTCAAGGCACTACACTGTCTTGATAGTGGTGGGGTGAACCATCAAGTTGGCCACTCAGGTTGGACCATCATTTTGACATTAAGAGACTTCTCCAATGCTACTTTGGTTTAGAAATCTTGGACCTGGGAAAGCTCGTGATAATTTCTGGTATTTCCTAAGGGCTTGGGGTTGGGAAGCTTGACAGCTGACGAGGGCAGCTAATCTCTTTGGTGGTTATCTCGGTACTTATCCGTCCCTCCCCACCTGGAACGAGGAAACCTGGAGGGTGGCTCTGCAGGGAAATTAAGCTGAAAACAAACCAAAAAGAAGTTAATGGAACTTTTTTCAAATCTCTTCTTAAAGGTTCTGATTTTTGTGTTCCGGGTTGAAAGTTGGTTCGTATTTTCTCCGAACTGGTCTGTCCCTTGTTCCACTGATCGGCAAATGATAGTTTGCCAAAATCATTATCTAGTATTCTTACTGTTGTAGCACTGTTAACACTCTGAGTGCTCTGCAAATATTAACTGTGCCACAAACCACTCAAATGAATGCTCTAGGGCAACCAGAAAAGAAGAACTGGAAATTCTGGACTGAACCACTGGTCTAACCACAGGAGTCTGGTATTTTGCCTTCTCCCTTAATATATTAGGCCACGTGTCCATCAGGTTAATCCTTTCTCCTATAAGTGATCTTTTCTGGTTGCTTTGTTTATTTTAGTTCTGACAGGTCAACAAGTTTTTGGGACAGAGATGAAGGGGAAGGGGTGGGAGGGGGGAGGGTATAATTCATAATCAAGAAAATAAATCAATGATGTTATTAAACTCTGATTATATATTTAGAATTTTAGATTTGGTGTATTTTCATTGTAAGTATTCAAGTGAATCAAACAGGTAATATTAGCAGCAGGTGTTGTCTATACTAGAAAACCACCCATGTGCTGTTTATTACCTGTCCAGAAAAGAATGGGATTTCATACCAGAGCCTGACAAAAATCCACATCCCCTGCCTTACCATTTCTCTCTCTCTGCTGTAGAAACACCAGTATTTTCTGGGGCAGTGGCTGGGAACATTTCCTCTCTCTGAAGTTTTCTGCACACAAGAATACTGAGCAAAAACCATTGTGTCCTCTACAGTTGGTGACCTCTACTGATTATTTGCAGACAGCCTCCCAGGAAAGATTAGGCACCTTTGGCAATGTTTCTGACATTTACCTCCTCACTTCTAGCCAGAGACATGGCTCTCTGAGAAGTATTTTCATGAGCCATGTTCTTTTGAAGTGGTACTGGAGTGTATGTACTCAGCTGAAGGAGGATGTCTATGACGGAGATGAAGGAAATATGCAAAAAATATCAGAAATGTGCCATACACAGTAGAAAGCAACTGGCAGGTAGAACTTGCAGCCATGGATCTCCACATCATAAACCTTGTTGGAGTATTCACACCGACTTTTTACTGTAGTGCAACACAACACAGGCTGGTGTACCAGTTCTCTGTCTCCCATCATGCCTCCCAGAGACGGCAGTATCAGAGCTTGCAATGTCATATCCTAAGCAGGCAAGAAAAGCTGCAGTCAGAACTTGTTGTCAGTTGAGACAATGAAGCACATCATCCCCATCTCAACAACAGCAATGACAAAAAAATCCCATTCTGAAATCCAGCATGCATTGTCAGAACTCTCCAAGTGAGAACCCCGGTGGGTTCAAAATGGTCAGCAATATCAAAGTATGAACTTTGCCTGCAGGGAACTGGTACTTCAATTTCCAGCATACTGGGGAGGAAGGTTCCTTTGTGGCGTTGCAAAGGATTTGATGGAGGGGTTAAAAGTTGCCAGAATGGGCCTCTTTTTCAGCAATGTCTGCTGATGTTGAGCTCCTCACTCCAAGAAGACATTAGCATCCATCTTGAATAGTGCCCGTTTTTACATTCAGAGTAGGCTGTTGCTCACAACAAAATTGCCAGCAAAAGAGAGAGGGGGAGATAAAGAATGAATATGATGGTGGTGACAGGTTGGAGTGATCAGAGATACCTCAGGGATCTTCATAGGCAAGTCTTTGCTTTAGAGCTTTCTATCAAATATGGCATATCCTCCCACCTCCATTGCTTATCAACAGATGGAAGCAAGCCTGGGAACACAGCCAATGATCAGACTTAGGCCTTTCACACATCCTCCACTCCAGTCAAGCAACCTTTGATGAGCCCTTCTCTTGGAGAAAGGTGGGAGGTTGCACTTCCCCACACATTTTTGGTTGCCAAAAAGAAAGAGAAAATGGAAGCAGACAAAGATCAGGAGTGTTGATGAAAGGACTTTGTGCTGACCCTCTGTGCCCTTGCGCTATGGAATTACACTTCACCCTCACTTTTCTATCCAAGCTGGCAAAGGGTAGGGTCCAGTTATGCTTCCTTTCTGTGGCATATGCCTGGTCACCACAGGAGTCCCTGGGAGCTGTGTGCGAGAAAGGAACCAAATTGCTGGCAGCAAATGGGGACAGACTCCAAGCCACGATCCCCATCTGCACCCACTCTTTCCCATAAGTGCTTCCCTGCTGCTGAACACACCTGGCGTGTCCACCTGGAACACACCTACCATGCTGCTGGATGCTGCAGGTAGCTACACTGAGATAGTAACTAGTGGGACCTGATTGTTGTCCCCACAAGGGCTTATTTTCAATTTGCAGCCAAATAGATTTCCAAGCCATAGACCCTCGCTGCATTTACCTACAGTTCCCTGTGGCTTCCTCTCTCCTCCCCCATCAAAAGCAAACTGGGGTGCCGAGTGTCTCACTGGCAACATGAACACTATTGCTTCATCTTCATCATGGGCCCTCTGGACCTCCCTGGGGCTGACTGCAGACAAACCTGGGTGTCTGCCACTAGAACAGCAACAATGAAAACCACTTCAAAATTGGCTTTCAATTTTTTGTCCATTTCTTGAGATTCCCCAAATTCCTCTTCTAGCCATGCCATTTGAGTGAATTCTGGCACCCTTCTGCCATTGCTGACAACAAAACTGACACAGCATAAACTTGCTTGTGTATAGAAAAAGGCAGTGAAACCATATTGCAGAGAGCAGGACTCATGTCTGCCAATGTCAAGGGTACAGTCCCCTGAGTGCTGAGGTGAAGAAGGAGCTCTGTGATGTGTTAGTGGTTCAGATCCCTTAACCTGCTGGCTTCCTGACATTAAAGGTTCACAGCAAGCACTGGTATGCACTCCAACAGGTCAGAAAATAATTCCATGCTGTGGAACAGGGGTTCCTCTGGGCATGTACACACATACAAGACATACTGGGGAAGTGAGACATACATGAACAAACCTGAGACAGCAGGAAGCTGTGAGGTTTGTGTGCCTGTATGTACACACACACACACACACACATGACACAGAGTACATTGCAGTACACTTAATGACTCTGTCCCACAACACATTTTTGCCAAGTAGGAACAGCGTGACCTTTCCTAATGTTCTGCTGGTAGTTATTTAATTTATGTATTCACTTTGTGACTTTTACATCATCTGCTTTCTTGACTGCAGCATTACTGTGTAAATACATGTGTATATATGTACAGAAACTAGCTCAAGCAATTATATTCAGGTTGGGAAAAGGGTGGGTTTTATATCTGTACAGTATTTCCTTATTAAATAATGGCATGGGGGGGGTTGGGAAAGTTAACTTCTAAATTGTGGTTTTATTGGTCTGTGGTGTTTGAAGTTGTTTCAGTGGTTGCTTTTGCTGGTTCGGAAAGTTTATCTGGATGTTATATGTGTGTGCCAAGAAAGGGTCCCCAGAGAGGGGAGGTTTGGGATTGGTAAGGGGTGGTGGGTAGCAGAGGGTGTTAATAATTTCCTGTAATAAAAGCCGTGTTGATTGCTAGGGACTGTTTGTGTGAGGCACAAGGCTGTTTCCTTCTCTATGTGCTTTGCTCTTTGATTACTTCCTCTTCCCTGGTCCCCATTGTCTTCTCCCTGGGATGCCGGCAGGGTACATTTGTTACTGTGGATTACAGGGACCTCCGTATGGGCCTTCCTCTCCTGGCCAACCCTTCCTTCTCCCTCTTTTTGTGGTCTTTCCAGTACCAGTGAAAGGGGAGGGAGCATGGTCTCAGACCCTCTGTGCCATTCTTGATCACTTTATTTCCTCTGCTCTTTGTCCTTCCTCTTATGAAGCTTATTCAGAACCTCATTTTCAGGTGTTTTGATCTCTTCAGCAGCTTACTGCTTCATCTCCTTGGCCTCTGATCTACTTTCCCATCTTACACCAAATCTTCAATTTCATCTCAATGCCTCTTCCCTCAGAATTACTTATGCTGGCTGTTCTCCCACTCTCCTTCTCTTATTACTTTCTTGTTGCTCTGTTGTCTTCATCAGCCTGTGCAATGCTGTGTAGAAGATGAGTGAAGGGCAGGCATCCACTTCTTCTCTCCTGGAAAATTCTAGCCATGACCAGATTTTTAAAAGATGATATTTCGTAGCTATTTTTGACTTCTCTGTCATGTTCACTGAGGTAGTGTTCTGCTCTTGCACTCAAGAAATCATCAGTATGGCAAATTTGCCCATGCAAGGGAGCAGTAAAATTGTATTTTCTAAGAGAGCCCAGAGAAAGAACATAATTTCTGTCCTTGATGGCTGACTGATAAATTTATAGCAGGGAGTTTTTATCCACTCCAGGTTGACCCATATCAGGATCAGTACCAGTTCTTTGCTTTTACTCTATGTGAATAAAGCAAACCTGCTGGAGAGAAGTATGCTAACTTTTAAAAGCACAGGACACTTCCTTTATTGCCTAGAGGCTTCTAAGGACCTATGTGAAGTTCTGTTGTGTTGCAGACCTGGGAGTGAATGCCCGGTAGAATTTGGTCCCTTTCTGTCTGACAAGTCAGTATAAGCTGATACTTGGCATTATCTGCTAGGGTTGGTGGTCTGATGTCATAGCAGTAAGGAGAGTGATAGGATGGTGAATAAGCATGGAGAGAGCCAATGTGAGACTGGTAGAGGCTTTAGGCAGATGCCAAGAACATCTCCTTCCTTCCCGTTTTGACAGTTTGCACTGGTCCTTAATGAACATCCATCAACCCACCATCCTCAATGTCCCTGGTGCTGGCTGCTTATCCCTGAAGACACCAGGGTCTTCTGGCCACAGTCTGAGAAAGGGCCAGTCAATCTCTGTGTGTTTAGTGTAGTTGTGTGGAAGTACATGGGCAGTGCAGGGAGCAATGCAAAGGGTCAGCATGGCCAGAGGTTATTCAGAGCAGCGGTCTTCTCCTTGTTGCAGCTAACTCTTGCTCAAGCTGCCATTACATTGCAGGCCTGTGTTTCTGATTTCTGGGTGAGAAGAACCACCACAGCCACCTGGGAATGGATCTCTGCTCCCAGGTGTGAGGAGGATAGTCAGGCTTCTGATGTACCCTTGCTATGATGCTGGCATAACTGTCCCAGCATGGTCCACAGAGGTCTGTGTACTGGTGAATACATGGCTACAAATTCTTGTAAGTCTGGGAGGAGGTATATGTTTGCACATTTGAGTGACTCCTGGCAGAACTCTAAACATAAATGGAGTTGGAAATGGTGGCCCATTTAGTGGTATTGCAATGACACAGGTAGATATCTCCTTGGGCAAACATCCCATAGATTAATTTATGGCAAAATAGTGAGTTACCTTTCTGAACATCACAAGGCCCTTTGCTGTGTTTCCTTTGCTTATTCAATGTGCCAAAAGTATAGCATATGGCAACATTTGCGAGGTGTCCAGAGAGAATGCATTCATTACGTGAGACTTCTCTCTAGGTCCTTGGGCACTTGGCTGGTAAGTCCCATGTCAACCAGAAAAAGGTGATACCTGCCCCTGAACAGACAAAAATCAGTCAAGGGGATAAGATTCAAGTTTTGTACTTTCTCCCTCTGCTTTCCTTCCAGGCTTTGAAGCCAGATCTGTCTTCACAGGCAGCTAAACCCCTGTGAAATTCAAGGAGCTTTCAGAAGAACTACTTAGGGGTTTAGATGCCTGGAATGGCTTTTTTGGATTCTCTTCCTTGCATAGGCCTCTTCCTGCAGTGTATTTTGCCAGGATTCATCTCCCAGGAACCTACCATGCTTGAACATAGCTTAGAGGGGTTCCCTCTGCTTGGGATCACCATGTGTATGTTGCATGCCTGTTGCTACTTGTCTGTATTTCTTGCACTTGTCTGTCGTGGGGAGCAGGGTTGGGTTCATGTTGGTATGTGTATTTATGCAGCCTGCACACATTTGTATGTGTGGTGCCACTGTGCGTGTGCTTAGGTGTTTGTACGCATGTGTTTGAGCCAAGACAAAAGCGATGGGAGCCGTGTGCTGCTAAAGCCAGGTGATGGTAGGTACCTGCAGGTAAATTGGCAACCTTCTTGTTCCTTCCTGGTACACCCTGGCATGGCTGCTGTTTTTGGATTCCAGGGGACCAGCTCTGAATCAGTGATGAGGCTGGGTTGCAGACCCCTGTAGAGGGTTTGACTACAGCATCAGAAACCCATTCCATGAGTTGATTCACTTCTGTGCTTCATCCACTGAAGCCACATCCATCTGTGCCACATTTCCAAACCATTGTGCCACACTCATTACCTACTTTGGCCTTAACTGGTAGGTGGAGCAGGAAAACAATCACACACTGACTGGTAAGGTCTTTTGGGAGCGATCTGGTCAATCTGATCTGTGACTGTAACAAGAGACTCCCTTGCTATTCATTTTGCTGCCTCCTAGGGTGATGCAAGCACTGAAGTTCCACTTGCAAGAAAACACTAGCCTGTCCTATCTTGCTCTTGTGTCAGATAGATATACAAAAAAGCTGAGCTGAAGTGATTTGGTCTCCCATTCCATTATGTGAAAGAATATCACTTTTGCTACTTGGAGCTGAGTAGGGAGCTTGCAAATTCCACACTCTGGAGGGGTTCCATTTCTCCAGATGGGACAGTGAAAAGGGAGAGTAGAAGGAAGTGAACTTTCTGCAGCCATTCCCCATCCCATTCATTTCCAGGAGAGATCACAAGACTGCTAGCACCAGAGAGGATGACCTTCTGGGGGGGCCCTCCACAAACCGGCACAGCACTTTAACTGGCCAAGCTGCTGAACAAGACACTGCTGTCCTCTGTCAGCAGCCAGAAAAGACAATCAGGACCCAATGAAGAGATGCCATGATTAGCCAGACAAGGAAAGAGCAACATTTAGGGGCTAGGGCACTCATCATTTAGCCTATCTTAAGTCTGCTTAACCAGCCCTTTAGTGCTGGTGTCACTGGGCCTCTTTGATGGTTTATTTTTCTTTATATATATATGAAATGTAAGAAAATGACCTGTGGTCTCCAATGATTCATTCTATCAGACCACTTTCATCCACTTCCTCCGCTTTCTTCCATGTCTAGCTGCTCTTTCCTCTCCATCAAATTGTATCCTGTGCTCTGCCAGGTTTGTCATTTATGGAAGAGAAGATATATGTGTGTGAATGCTTGTACATGTGCGTGTGTGTATTTTAGATATTATTGCTATTATCAACATGCTATACACCTAAAAACTCCTAGCAAGCTGGAGCCTTCAAGAGGTGCTGTAGGAAATGACCTTCCCACTGGATAGCAGTCAGTGTGGAGGTTAGCACAGAAAGCTGCTAGCTTTGGAGGCCTCTTTGCCTGTCTGGTTGCTTTTCCTATCTTTGGAGCAGGCTGTCTCTCACCTGAGGTCAGAAACACAGCAAACTGCTCTTTTTAGCGTTGCATTTTCAAAATTTCTAACATGGGGGGGGGGGGGGGGGGGGGGGGGGGGGAAGGTTTACTGTTTAGCTGTTGATTTATTTTGTATGTTTGTTTGTTTGTTTGTTTGTTTACACAGTCCTTTTAGTGGGCGCAGGGAGGTGTTTTCAGCAATACAACTTTCCGAGACCTCAGTTCTGTGCGGTTATTGTTTGTATGGTTCAGCTGTATTTGGGGTCTTTCCTCTGTACATGTTTTTCCTGAATGGCAGGGCTATCTTGAAACGTCTCTTTGCCAGTGGCCAAAGCACCATCTATAATTGGAGGTGAGGCCTGGTATATAGTGGAGGCAGCAGCCTTTCGGGAAGTAGCTTTTCACTGACTTCCCTGTGGAGTCACAGAAGACAAAATATTTAATTGTTGCACAAGTGGGCTTCGGAGATTTTTGTTGTAGTTGTGGGGGTTTTTTTGGTGTTTTTGTTTTGTTACTCCCTTTCTTTCCTTCCTTTTAAAATTTCTCTTTTTTTCCCTTAAAAAATGTTAAAATGTTTCTCCAGTGAGTTTTGGCCATTGCACCAAAGGCTGTGGCAAGGCAGGGAGCATTTCTGACCCTTGGGTCCTGCCCTTCCGAAGCCATGCAAGATTGTCCAGGTGAGGATGGAATTGGCAGTTTCCATGGCCATTCTTTGGACAAGACCCCTGTAGCAGAGGGGTCTGACCCAAAGGGAATGGTCACCCACAGCTGATCATCCTCTAGTATGTGTGGGTTGTGGATCAGGCTGGAGGGCAGGCAGGGGAAGATGGTTCACTGCCTCCTGCACAGTCCTTCCCACACTGGAGCAGGACCCAGGCATGCAGGTCTGCAACAGGGACAAATGAATGACCCTGAATGGGCCAGAGGTCTTCAGCCTTGCCTCTCCTGACCTATTTGTTGTCTGAACTTGGACAATATCATTCAAGGCTGAGCAGAGTCTCACAGACCATGAAGTAGGAATTAAAGGTGGTGCATGGGCAGCTGGCCAGCTCTCAGTATCATGACACCTAAGGGAAAACCCAGCACCTTCATCCTTTGGCACTTGGAAGTGGCTGAGGACAGCAGTGGAGGACGGTTGTGTCTACTAGGGTTGGGGCAGGTAGCGTCTCTAGACCTGTCACAGGTCAACTTCAGCTGTATTTGCTTTCTAACTAATGTACATTTACTTTGGAAAGCACCTTTGATAAGCTCAGTCTATCAACCAAAAGAAAAATACTCACCTCTAGTCTAAGTCTTCTACTGCCCAACACTGCTACCTCCTCTTCTCTTGAGCTGTCGGTACCTTGCGGTGAACCTGGCCACCCATCAGGCTGTTGAACACAGCAGATATATCCTATCCGCTTCTGAGACCATCTTTGCCTAAATTTTGCCTCCTCTTCGTACCCTTTATGCATGCATATGTGCGCACACACACACACACACATGCCCACCTCCAGCCACTTCACTGGTGAAAATCAGAGCCACAGAGACATGAGTGCCAAATGACTTTTTATTTCTCAAGTAAATGATAGAAAAAGTTTTGTTATTTTTCTTTTTTTTTTTTTTTACATATGCAAATGTAAAAGGGAACCGACAGTGAATTGGTGGTGGCGAGAGGAAATGGGATGTTTTGTAACCCTAGCTGCAGTAAAAAAAAAAAAAGAAATAAAAATACATTAAAAATATTTAAAAAACACAAAAAGAAAAAAAAAAACTTGAACTATTTTGGAAATATTGTGAATAATTTTTTGATATAAAAACTAATTTTTATGTAGCATGAAAACCACCAAAATAAAATGATCAAGAATAAATACTGTGCAAAGGGTGTTTTTGTTTAGTTACTGAGGGAAAAGAAGAAAGAGAGAAGCAGTGGTGTGTGAGAGAGGGATACTGCAGTCATGGCTTTTACTGCGAGATTCACAATACATAATGTTTTTCTTCAGTCTTGGTATTCTATCTTGGTAGCTGGAATCTTGTGATTATTTAAAAAAAGAAGGAAAAACCACAACTCATTCTATATTGAAAGATCTTTTTTATCTCTGATTGCTGGGAAAAAAACGTTGAAAACAAGAGCAGAATTAATCCCAAGGACTCAAAAAACCAAAAGGCAAATTGAAAATGGCTATGAATTGCTTTTGAGTGTTGCATTCATCATGATTTTTTCTTCTTGATTTGAGATTGTTGAGTAGTTGAGGTATCAATAGTGGGAGGCATGTACGAAGGAGGTAAGACATTAACAAAGGACTGAAAAAATTCTTTTTTTTGGTAATGTGAATTATAGGAGTTAAACCAGGGGCTCTTCGCATTTCCTTCTGAGTGAAAGAACAAGGTAGTGTCCTTTTGCAGGATGAATGGTGCCATTCTTCACTCTTTAAAAAATTTTATTCCCCCTCCTCCCCCCGGTTTACTAAAAGAAGCAGACTGCTTCTCCAAATTCCGGACAAAACAGTATGTCCTATCAGCATTCCAGACCCTCTTAGAAATGATGGCTGTGATTCTTTGCTCCCCTGTAGGTGGTGAGGTATCAGTGCTCTTTATCTCCACTGAGGGCTCTGATTCTGGGTGCTGGAGCACTGCATTGCCTTTGAGCAGGTGCTAGCACTCACCCCACCCTGCAGTGGATCAAGGTGGCTCCTCAGCAACATGCTGTGAATACTTCTTGCTCAGAAGACAGGAGATGCTGGTTTCTGGAAGGGTCAAGGAAAATTGGTAGGTTGGTTGGTAGGTTGCTCTGAAGGTATTCCACGTGCCTGAGTGAATCAAATCTCCTGCACATGAATTTCAGCTTCACTCCCTCATGCTCCCATTAAAACATTGCCCCACCAGCTAGCAGGGGACCTTCTCTGTTGCTCCTGTCCTTTTTGTCTGGGTGTCTTCTACACTCTAGACTGGAAGGTAAGAGGCAAATAGTGTACCATATAGCTTAAAATAAGCTGTTAAATAAATTGTGGTCAGCACTGACTGAGAAGTCTGAAAAACAGTAAAGTCTCAGTATGAACCTAGGCCACACCTCTAGCAGTGTGCTAGGAAAAAGAATCCTGGATAAAAATCTTGTCTTGTGCTCAAGTCAGTATAGACTTGGGTGAAGTTGATAAGGAGGACCTGAAGGCAATGGTGGTGTAGACCATCTAGACTGGTGGGTTCTTGAATTCTGAACCAGGTATGAAAGAGGATCCATGGGAACATTATCTCTTGGTAATGAGGTAAGAGGGAGAAAGTCCTGTTAGCATAAAAACGGCCAAATCCTGAAGCATCTTCTTGGCCTCTGTGGGTCCTGGTTAGCCTGTCTCTCCCTGTTGTCAAGCCCTATGACATGCACTATCTGTGATTGCTTTTTGACTCCTACAGGAAGAAAAGACTTTGTCTGCTTTATGAAGATTTTCTCATTATTGGTTACAAATCTAGGCTGTTCCTTCAGTGAGTGTCTAGCTATTTACCATTCTTCCCACTCGTTCTGTCTGCTGGTCCCATCCTTTTTACCCTTATGACCTCCTGCACTTGCATGTTAAGAAAAAGGGCCCTTGCTCCTTTATTGGGAGACTCCTTTGCGTCCTTCAGTGATTTATGAAGGCAGAGAAGTCATTACACACAACTTATTGGTATTGTTTATCTTACTTTGCTCCAGTACCTTGTAGATTCCATCTACTTCCTTATGAAGAATATGGTATCTTTCACCTGTGACCATTTTGCACAAGCTCTGCTTTTGTTACTGGCGGACCCATAAAGCAGAGCAGAGTTAAAGCAGATGTTTGGAGAATGCTCTGAAGATTCAGATTTCCAAGAATAATTTCACAGACTCTGGAACCAGGGCTGTGGCTACATGCTTTGCTGGAAATTCAGCCAAGGGCCATTCTACTCCAGCCTGTGTGCTTGCTCACCTTCTCTGGAATGAAGCAGGAGGCTTATCTTCCCTTAAACCCACAGGGCCTAATGACAAAGTGGAACAGCTTTCATTCTGCTCACCTTGCCTCTGCACCAAACTGCTCAGATATCAGGTCTTTCAGGTAGACATTCAGCCAGAGGGAGGACAGAACTCCTTCCAGTACATATGTACAGCAAAGGCAGGAGTCTGGAGGTCTGTATCACAGAAGCTTGGATACTCTTGAAATGTCTCTGTCTTTTGTTAATGAGCTCTGGTGGCTTTGTTTGCCCTCATAGATTATTTGTGTGACTACCAGAAAGCCAAGATTATGTCAGTGAAAACCAGCAATTTAATGTGTCTTTTTGGCATTTGAACAAGGGACTAGGATTGTAGTTACACAAAAGGCATCTGTAAAGGGGTATTTCCTATACCTGGGGAAGATTATCTTTACTTATTGAAGCAAACAATTAGGCTTCTCTTAGGCCTTTCATGTGTAAGGACTTTTCCACATAATGAAGGCACTTCCCCATGTTCTGGTCCTTTCCTGCACAGAGATACTCCTTTTTCAGCTCTGGAGGCTGAACCTTGCTGTGCTGAGACACAGGTAAAAGCACTCTAGTTGGAATGAAAAAGAGCTAGTTGTAATGACCCAGCCACTTCTTCTAGCTTTGTGGCTTCACTTTGCTTAGGAACTAACTGTTCAAATGTTCTTCCTCCCCAAGCCACTTCAGGACTCTCTCTGGGCTGCAGCAGCGACTGAATTTTCTGTCCCTGCTGACCTTTCCCATTTTACATTCAGGGTGCGAGGGCTTCGTGGCTGCTTTCTTATCTGAGGCATTGGATTAAAACTGGAGCAGCATGATGCTTTGGACCTGTCTCTGTGGCCCTTTGATTAGTTATCCTTGCTGAGGAGGCAAGACACGGAGGCCTGCCAGCTGCAAGGTGAAGCTTTGGGTAAGCGCTTGTCCTTCGGCAGCGGACGCGCACTGGAATGCTGAGTGACTTACACCGTGTGCTCGCCACTCCTTCAAGGCTGCTGTGTAGACTCGCATCGAAGCAGAAAAGAAGGACGTGGTTTCTTCCTTCTCTATTTCCTCAGCTCCCAAGGGACAATTTCCTGGAAAGGAGAAAGGGAAGGTTCTTGGCTCACTTGGAAACTCTGACTGCTGTCACTCTGTGCAGAGCATTGTTTTGAAGTGGTAGAATAAGGCAGATCTTTGACTGGTACTCAAACGCAGCCTTTGGGTATGTTTCTACTTGGGTTTTTTTTAAGGGAATAGACTAGTTCCTGCCACAGAGGGCAGGGTCAATTTCCCTGCCACCTTGGTCTCAAGGGATGAGCCCTGAGTCCCAAGTCTAGCACTTTCTTGGCCCTGTTCAAGTCCCCCTACTACACATCCTGGACCTAGAGTACCCCAGGTAACCCCAGATGTGAGCCATAAGCACATCATGTTGGGAAGAAATAAACAGTTAATGCTTTTGCCATGTTTGCATCACAGAGGGAAGAATTTTTAAAAACACATAAGAAATTTATTAAATCAAAACTCAACTTATTGAAAGCCAATAGTGCTTAGATGCCTAAGATGCCTTTAGAAATTTCCATTACAGAAGCTAGAAATATTTATTCTTTTTAAAAATCTCTTTATGAAGAGGCTGGAGTATTTAATACTGAGGTAAATTAATTGAGTTCTCCTGAGCCTAAAATATTGTGATACTTATCTCAACTACCAACTAATCCTAGAGGATGCCCTGGGTTGAGCTGAGGATATGAAGATCCCTTGAGAAGATGCAAAAGTTCTCTCCTCAGTAGCTCCTGTCACTGAGGGGGAAGTATGTGGGGCAGGATTTAATCAGAAAGGTACGCTTGGGGATGCACATCGAATACAAGCAGTGACTGGTGGCTTCAGGGGTAATTTTGTGTTGATCAGAATGACTCCACCTCTCCTAACAACACTCCACTCTCCCAACACTTGCTGTGAAGTTGGACCATGTCAGTACCAGTCACTAATTTGGGAAGCAGCAAGTAAAGTGAAATGATGTGCCACCAGGGTGAAACCCTGACACAAAATTGATCAAAACCATTTAGGTCCTTTTTTGAAACGAGATTTGTCCATTTGATGCTTCGTTCTGCCACACTCCTTACTTCAAAGAGTTTGCAATTTTGATGCTAAACTAAAATACGTTAATATTAGCATTTACATTAACAAGCAAATTGACAGATGCCATAGTTTACATATATTATGCAAATATCCTGAAATCTTGCATGCATTTGCATCTAATTTTCTTGAGGTTAAATGAGACATACATTTTATAAGGGAAATAATTGAGGCATTCAGACATGATAAGCCAGGTGATTTGGTGTGACTTGTATGAACAGGGATAAAGACTGGGGGTAGAAGAAAAGGACATCTGGCATTTTCATTTGGAAAAGTATTATGTTCATGGTTGCTATTTGGAGAAAGCAGTGCAGTCAGAAGTAGTGCAGGAAGTTTGTGCTGGGAGAATTCATTTGGGATGTTGACAGGCCTCAACCTGAAGGGCCAGTCAGGGTCTCAGCCTGTTGTTTGGGGGTTTTGTTTGTTTGTTTATTTTCAAGATTTGAAAGAGTTGTCTCTTTGCAGCACTGTGCACATACAACCCAACTGAGATTCCCTCCATGCTCTAAAGTGATTAGGTTTTCCTACACAGGCAGGGGAAGAGTGAGGAGGTGAATCTCTGATCCACTGAGGAGCAAACCACAAGACCCCAGAGTTGCCACTTCAGTACCTGGAAGGATGTTTTCTTCTTCTTACAGTTTCGGAAATCATGAAGGGATGACAGCATGCCCAGGGTAATCAACATCTGCTTCAGGTGAGTTTGGTGAGAAATCTTGTTAATCTGGCAGTGCTCTTGTTTTCCAGCTTCATTTCACTTCTTCAGTTGGGCAAAGCCTTGAGGATGCCATAACTTATGCCAACCTTGGACAAAAATATTCTGACCATAAATTGTGTTGCTCTGTGCATTTTCAGTTAGCTCTACTTTTACAGGTAGCATGGGAAAGTGCATGTATGGACCTAATCCAGAGAGGTGCTGAGCTGTATACGCTCTCTGAGGATGTGTGCAGTGCACGGGGCTCAGCCTCTGCTGCCAGCTTGACCTTATTTCTCTTAGCTGAAGCTCTACTAAGATTCAAAATGCAACTCATTTCCCTTCTTTGGAAACTTGCACATCAAGGTCTTACTGTACTCCTCACAAGTAGTCTTGAGCATCCCTTTCCTGCTTTTGTCAGGCTGCTACAAACTTTCAGCATTTACAGGGAGACTGTCAAAATATTGTATAGAAAATAATTCCCTTTTTTTAGGTTCCACCAGTGTGCAGTAACACCTCAGACTGTCACATTGGAGAAGCTTCATAAAGAACCTCTTTGTATCATGCAAAATGCTCATTCATCTTGGCAACTCTTCATGAATTTCATCCAAGACATCCTGGTCTGTTTGAATAGTGACTGAACTTTCTGGCCAACTACTTCTTGGGTATTGCTTTCAAACCTTGAAGGATGGTTTGAAGTGCAAACAAACATGCAACTGGACAGAGGTTGACCCAGCTTCCTTTTGTTTTCAAATGACTAGGATTATAAAGCCAGCTTTCCTAGGATTACAGGTCAGCTTAGTTCAGTTTGCAGCCTAATTAATTGCTCCAAAATTGTAGATCTGTCTTGCCAGAACCCCTTTAAATTATGCATACTCCTACTTACACAGTCACTGCCACTCTTCAAATATTCAAGGGTTCCTTACATTTTGGATGGTTTACTCTCTCCAGGGAGGAGGCAGTGTTTTAAAAAGAAAATGCTGACGGATAAAGTAGAGCTTACATGACTTGCAGCAAACAGCAATTTGAGTTCTCAAGAACATGTTTCTTGGACATGTAGATTTTACTCATTTGCATTTAAAAGACACGTGACACACAACACTGCTTTCTCATCCAATAACATTATCATCTAGTGACATTAACTTAACGGTTAATGTCAAGTTTTTATTAACATTTACAAGCACATTGGGAGATTAATTTGTTTACTTGCATTATGCAAAACTGATTTAAGATCGTGGTCTGCATTTACACACATTTACATAGTGTTTCGTGATTAATACATTATAATACACACAAATCATGTGGAAATTGCAGGCTCACATCTGCAACATAAACTTCATTTTCTGTCGTGTAAAATTTTACTTAGCTGGCAGACCTTTTCCAGCAGGTTGCAGTTGAAGTCAGGATATCCTACGGAGGGAAGAAAGAATTGGGATCCAAGGTGGATTTTCTGTGAAGTCTTTCCATAGTGCCTGTTACTTGCCAATGCCCTGCAGTCAGGAAACAGAAGGAGAGGGTGCCAAGGTTAGCTGGCAGCAGGATGAGTCTCATATAATGGAACCTGTGGACCTGGAGTTAGGCTCCTGTGAACACAGCTTAGTTGAGCTCTCAGTGACTTTAGACTGGGAGTGAAATGGATGAGGAGCAAAAGGAGCTGGTGGGAGGGAAAGGAGCAGTCACAGTCATAGATCTGTGTGAAGGGGCTCAGCTGGGTGCAGCGGAGACCCCCGAGGCACTCCCTCTGCTCCTTGTATACCTTTGGCTGGAGGTGTCCAGGGCTGGCATGGGAAGACCAAGGGAAGGTGTGGGGAGAAGGGCAGCGATGAACCCGAGCAGCTGGTGTGGGGCTGAGACAGGATCCAGCAAGGCAGCACCCTTGCGCTGAATGTGGGGGCAAGGGGACACTGGGGACACTTCCCCAGTGCAGCGTCTTCCCAAGGGAAAGCGTGGTCAAACTCAGGCTCGCCTCACCTCTCCGAGGCCCTAATCCTACAATCTTTTCTCCGCCTGTCACAACCTCATTCTCCTCTTTCCCACACCCTCACCCTCCTCCGGTTCTTCTTTCTGTAAATAACTCTTTCTGATTTTGGACAAGCAGGGATCAACAGATTCTGGAGGGGGGTGGGGAAGACACTTGTTTGTTTGGTTTTTTTTTTCCCCTTTCTCTCTTGAATTTTGGGTGTTTGAACTTGAAAACAATAATAACTATAAATATAAAAATATATGTATTTAAGCAAATGGATTTCCTGGACAACTATGAAAGGAGTTAATTTTTTTCCTCTTTGATTTCTCTTGTTTCTCATTGGGGTCTGTTTTTTGGGGAAGAGGGTTTTTGTGAACTGTTGAGATTTCCAGTTCAGCGTTGTTTAAAGGATGTGGAGAAAAAAAAAAAAAAAGAAAAAAAAAAGAAGAAAAATCAACAAATCAACATGAAAAAAACATGAAAACCTTTGTGATGTATAAAACCTGTAAATAGTCAAAGATACTTTCTCTTTTCTAACAACAAATTATTTCTGTCACTTTATATTCGAAAATAAAGAAATGTACCACAGAATATCAGGGTTAAAAAAATTGGAACCCATAATCAGAATATTTTCTTTGTTGTCTTCATTCATTTTGTTGTTAACTTGGAGAATGCCTGGGAATTTTGCTGATGAGTGATGTTTTAAAAGCCTGAAATGGTGATGAGTTGAAATTAGGATGACAACGTTACTTGAGAGGGGCCCTTGCCCTGATGTCCACTATTAGCTGTGGGTTGGGGCTGCGCTCTTGAGGTTGGGTGGTGACAGTGAGTGGATGAAGGAGCCTGATCACATTCATGAAACACAAACAATACTGAGGCAGAGACTGGAATGGGAGAATGTCTCGGTGGGTTGAATCTCCCTTTATACTGCCTGAAAATGTCTCTGGGGTTTGCATGATCAAAGCCACCATGAAGTTGCTGATATCACTGCTAAACCACCTACAAGATTTTGGAGATATCTTGAACCCCTCCTGTCAGCCAGCAAGTGACAAGGCTTTGGCACATGGTTTATGTAAAACAAAGCCCAGACTGAGACTATGGAGGAGTGGCCAAGACAGGGATGGGAAAGATGGTAAGGAAGTCTTCAATGATGTCACCTTATCTGGGCATCTGTCATTAATCACAACCCCCAACACTACGGGAAAGTTGAGGGAAGGAGTTGATCTTTACAGAGGTTACCCTGATCCAAACACTGAAAAAGGCTCAAGGGGTTATTTATAAAGAAATACTAAGAACTGGCATGTTTTGGAAATACAGAGCTGTGCATCACCTCTAATGGTGAGAGGGCAGTCAGTTATTTTTAGGCAAGCTAAAAATAAAGAAAATGGACTAGCTGAGTTAGTCAGAGGATGCTAGACTACCTGTGGGGTGCAATTAAAAGTGTGGAACATAGCAGAAACACTCAGATGCACCAAGTCAGATTCAGAACAGGAAATGCAGTGTTCAGCCAAGAAGCTTATAGCAGCTGACACAAATTAAATGTTAGTAAATGAATATAATTTATAAGGTGAACAAAACTGAACCAGGGGAAGAAAATCTCCAATTAGTAAACATGAAGGTAAATAGGATTATATATACACAAGCCCATGCTTATTGAAAATCCTGAAAATAGGTGTTAAGTACTAATGATGAGAGATAAGTCAATAATAGCACAGGAGAGACTGAAAGGCTCAATACTCAGGTTTTCTATGAAGCTGGAGAGACAAATGGGTCATTACCCATGTCTGCACTGCTGTTCATCACCAAAGGAAGTGGGACATTATCTGAGACCCAATGAGTGGTGCAGCTCCAGGCCTCCACTGTCACAGCTGCACCCTCTGATATACCTGCCCTGTTCCCTTCCCCCAGTAAGGCACTGGGCTTGCTGCAGTGAAATGACTCAGCTGCTGCTTGTGTGGATGGCCTTGTGGCAGTGGCTCTTCCCAGTCTCAAAATCCACCGGTGCACTTGTGACCTTAATGATACCAGAAGGCAAAAAAAAAGGTGAATATTGGGGTTTTGGTTTTCAGTCTCAAATCATGTGCGAATATAAGGTACTCACCCTTATATTTCTGAGTTCCAACAACATAATTTTGATGAGTAATAATTACTTTTTTGGCAGTGACTTAATGCAAAAATGAAATGTGATTTTCGGGCCAATTCTGCCAGCACCTGATATTTTTTGTTAAGAAAACAAAATTCTGTTTTCTGGGTCTGGAATGGAGCTGCATTAATTCTCACTCAAATGCAGGATACTTCACCAAAATTGGTTAACTTCCAACACTTAGCTGAAATAGAGTATAGTTTATTCAAACTTTAGCTCTTTGCCCGGGTTCATGTGCCAGAGGCAGGCAGGCATTTCACTAGATTGCACTTGCTAGCCAGAACAAAATCTTGGCTGGAGGTGCAGGGAAAACTAATGGTTTGAAAGTTTCAGTGTTTTGAGCTTTTATCTTTTCAAAACAGAAAGACTTTATACATTTTCAATACCATTCTAAACATTTACTCCTTTTTTCATTACTGAAGTTTTTAATTGACAGGTTCTATTTTGAAGATAGAAATGTTTGCCAATTTAATTTCAGGTTTGAAAATACTCACCTTTTGGCCAACTGCACACTTGAAAACTCCTAATTGACTGCAAGCAATCCAAACAGAAAAATAAATGGAGTGTATGAGTGAAAAGTAAAAATAATCATCAAAAGTGATTGAAGAAGGATTCATACAGTAGAAAAGTATTTCTCAAGGGTTTTTTTACTTTTGTAAATTTCACTGAAATAAAATCCAACCAGAACTTTTTAAATGGCTCAACTGGCAGTGGTTTAGCTGAAGCAAATGATATTTAAGAGGCCTGGAGATGCTATCAGTGAATGGGACAGCAACTGAAAAATCGGATTCCCTCTCTGAATCTCCCAGATGGACAACAATGTGCTGAAAGCGGGAAGAGATTGATTAACTTTCCTCTATAGATTTTCTTCTTACTTTCACCTCAGCCACAATCTGGTGACCTGGGACTAGGTATGAGAAACTGGATAAAAATATGTAGGGAAATAATCACATTATCACTACTCTTATGGTACTCAAGTTTGACAAGAATAGGTTTGTTCTGATGTCTCCAGCACTTATTGACCCCTTTGGTCCTTTGAAAAGCCAAGGTTTACAGAAAAGCTTTTAAACACAGCACAGGAACACAGTGATAGAAAAGAGCTATTCACTGCTCCTTGCAGGATCTGCTACCATCACCAGTTAGGTGGGGATGCATCTCCCCAACAGGGACACCCTAACCAGTGTCTAGCAGGGGATATCTCCAAGGCTCTTTACTCCAAGCACAAAGCATTTTTCAAACAGAGGCTATGCTGGACCCAAGGCCTATGTAGGAGGCACAACTGCCCTTGGAAGAGCATTTCTCTTATAATCGTTCAGATAATTGGCATTGGAGAGTGTGTCTCTGTATGTGTGTGTGTGTCTGTGTCTGTGTCTGTGTATGTGTGTGTTCAGGGGCTCACCTGAGCTTTAGGGGTTCAAACCTCAGGTACATGTTTCGGCTTTTGCTGGTGTCTAAGCTCTGTCTAGTGAATGGATTGTAGAAAAATATTTACATCCTCTCCAAAGAGATACCTCTTTTGGCTCAGAGAAATCTCCCACCAAACTTATTGTCTGGGAAACATCTGCTGGGAGTTTGGACCCATGGACATCTTCAGCAGAAGACAACTAAGGACAGATCAACCAAAGCCCACTGCTTGTGTTTAATTGAAGATGGCAGACATGACTAGGGGGTAAATGCCTCCCTTACAGGTGAGTTGCACTGAGTGACAGGCCCTGAGGACAGAGGTGGGATTGGAATTCCCTCCTGGCCAAGTTCTTTGCTGCAGGGTAGCTGAAAATGTCAGGCACAGAGGAAGGGAGGGCTGAGTGATGTAAAATGGGAGCACAATGAACTGTAATGAACTCTATTGTCTGAGGCATCTCTTGGCAGCCTGCACTCAATGGCAGATCAATAAGCAGCAAAAAGAGTCAGAAAGTAATGTATGTCTTTGGGGAAAAAATGTAGCTGAAATCAAAGGTACTTATGATTGCAATGGCTGACATTGTCTTCAGTACAGCAAGGGTCCCCACATGTCCCAGAACACAGCCACACTGCCATCCTTCAGGACATAATCCCTGACACTCTCCGCAGCACTGACAGTGCAGCTGTAGCTCACAAGGACCTTTGCTCCTGCACTTGCCTTGGGGACCAACTCTCCTCTGCTGGGTGCACCATGTCTGGTGGCTGTCCCTCAGAAAATGCTGCCAAATGGACTCAACTGATCAGGAGCAGGCAGGTTTCCCAGCACCTCTTGTGTTGCATGCACTGCTTTCCATCTTCCTGTTTGTGTCTTTTCAACATTAATCCCAAGATATGCAGAAATATGGTTGCCCCAGTAAAGGTCCTGTGCCAGCTGCCACATCCTGCTGTGCAGGGTGAAGGGGATGAAACCACTCCATCATGTGCCAGGAGTGAAATTAATGGAGCAAAGAGGGCCCCTTTCTGTACCAGACAAATAAGAAAAGTTTAGCAAGCAATTAAAATATATTAGTGTCCTCCCCAGCCTCTACTATCCTGGGCTGCCCTCTTCCTTGACTGGCCTGAGGGATGTGAACCCTTCAGTCTTCATTATTCTCAAATTAGGAAGGCTTATTAGAGGACCCTAAAGCACAAGTCATCACTGCGGTGCCTTGCATAGGATAAAGCCTCATTGGGAGAGGCAAACAGGATCCTGCAGGAAGATCTATTGGTGTAAGAAGTACTCACTGCTTTCAGTCAGGAGTGAAAAAGAAGACTGAGGTTGTAAGTGAGTTGCAATGTTGTGTTTCCGCTCTTGTCCCCCCATTTTCTGCCACATGAGTTGTAAATAAAGCGCTGTAGAGGCAGAGAGCTTACAGGTCCCTGTGAATTGCTCCCTGGGGTCAGATGCACAGGGCTGTTTTCTGTATCTAAATCCTGGTGAGCTCTCTTCTCAGCTGGTGTAACATTAGCACAAATGGCTACAAGAGCATGAAGGACAGTGGTGCCTTGTACTTGAACGCTGTGTTCAGTCAGAGATTGGATCCTGACTGATTTAGCAGGGCCCTGGAAAAATTGCATTCAAAAGCACGATGTCCCATGACAATAAGACCAGGGTGACCCGGAGGGGGCTGTGCTGGCTTGTTCCTGCTCTCAGAGGAAAGTTGTGCTCAGCTTTGTGTCCTGTGACTCAATTTGCTACAAGCATGTTCAAACATGATAACGTTTGTAGTGTAGAAAAGGACAGTGTCCTGGCCCAGTTCCAGCTTGTATAATTAATTTCTTCTTATCTAAAAATTCTACCTGTAATTTTGAATGAGTGTGGATGGATTTTTTCATCTTTTCCCAACTACAGCTTCAAACCACCAACTTCCTTTTTTTTCCTCCTGTGACTTCTTAAATATTTAATGTCTCCTTCACATACGTGTATGCATGTACATTTATATCCCTCTTTGTATCTTTTGTGTTTTTTCGCCAACAAAAGCTGTAATTTACTTTGCTTAAATTATTGTGTGATCGTGCAATGTGCTATATGGGGCTACATGCAATAATATCCTGCCAAGAAAACAAAAAAGATTGAGCATCCATATATTGAAAACACCCTGAACTATCCAAATCTCCCAAAGACTGACTGCTTATTGCTGCATAGTGCTCCTTGCACCAGCTATCTGAATGCTGCTCTTTATTCAGCAATCAGGCTTATACTCAGCACTGCACATGCATTTGGATATGTCTGAGCTCAGGAGATGCAATCAGAAAAAGATTGTTCTGTGAGATGATACCTATTCTTTGCAGAAATATTTTTTAGTTAACAATGCAGAGAGAATGATTGCCCCAAAATTGCCAAAAATCCTTGGTTTAGTGCCTGACTGAAGGGCTGTTGTATGTATTTTTGAGCCCTACCTACTTTAACCCATTTGTAAGAGTGGATGAACGCAGCACCTCAGGCATGGCAGAGGTGCTCTGCCCCACTCTGTTGGGCAATGTGCTGTGTAGTTAATGTAGCCAACACTGAAAGTGTTCACATTAACATATTTGCTGCGTGAATGATAGTGTTAAATATTTTCTAGTGAGGAGATGCTTTGTTTGACTACAAATGAGACATGCCCAGAAAGTGGCATTTGCTTGAGCTGTCAGGGTGCTCTCCCAAAGCACTTAGGTGTGTCCTTCTGTACATCCTTCTTTTCACCTCTGATGCCAGCTTGTGACCACCTCAGTACCTGGGTAGCAGTGGCTGTGGGAGGTGCTTGTATGTTAGTGGTGAGAAAAAGGGTTTCTGCATGTATGCCCCCTTCCAAGGATATCAGTTTGAGACAGCAGAATTGCCACTGACCCTTTTGGAAGCCTGGTAGGTACTTAGACTCGATATTCAGCTTGTGGAGGGTGTCATCAATGGCACAGCAGATCCCACCACCGGGCAGATGTGTGAGGGAGGGTTATTCAGTACGGCTGAAGAGTGCAGAAATAGTGTCCATGGCTGGCTTCCTTAGGCTTTGGATAGTGTTGAGAACTAGTTTGACAATGATGTCACTGCTGGTGCTGGGAGCAAACAGCTTCAAGCGTCTCTCCCAAGCCCTGTCTCCTTGTCTGTGTGCGTCATATAAGGAAGGAGGCTGTAGCTTTTCTCTTCACCTGCCCAATGTTTCTGCTGCTCTGCTCACACCCACAGAGACGGTGGTGATGTTTGTGGCCAGGCAGGCCTCTGCCCTCCCTCAGCTCAGTCAGAGGGCAATGTGAATGTGTGCTGTACTGGGTGACTGAATGTCTGAGCCAATTCCTCAGTCAGCAGTGCCTGTGTAACTAACATGGCATTTTGACGGCTGTTCAGCCCTCACCAGCTAAGCTGTTTCAACACCCTGTCACCATGTGTTGCCAGGTGGTTGTAAAACAAGCAGAGGTGTGTCAATACCAACAGCAGAATAAACAAGGAGGGAAGAAAGGAACGGTGTAATTAATGGGGAGTGCACAAATCATAGAGGTCCAGTGAAGGGCAGTTCAAATGATCCAAAGCAAGAGGGGCTGGGGAGCTGTCAGGGGATGAGCAAGGAGCTGATGCATGGTGGGACTAGGGATGCTGGAGACCAAAGTGTAGGTAATAAACAGGTGCATGATGAATGATCAAGAACAGGCCAACAGACACTCCAAGCCAGCCTAGTACAAGAGAGGAAGTCATAAAGGCTACATGCTTTTCCTTTTCATAGATTAAAGGCTCTCACATTTCTTACCCTGCAATTAATCAGTCCCTGGGATTTGTTCTTTTTGCATACATCAAATATATATAATGTAACAGATTTTGTGGAAAGCCAGGCAGGTATTTATTAACAGCAAGGCTCCTGGGCAAGGTCCTTAGAGAGACTTGCAGCTGTTTTCCACGTCAGTCCGGCTGGCTCAAACTCCACGTCAGTTCTCATGGCTCAAAACACCCCTCAGAGTGTCAGTCCGGCTAGCTGGAGTTCTCATGGCTCAAAACACCCCTCAGAGAGGAACACATTCATCAATTCCCATCTGTCCAGACCAAAACCACTGTCACAATACAGCACAAGGAATAGTAAATTTACAGATTGGACATTAATGTAGGAGTGTTGTGCCCCAACAAGAACTCGGCTGAAATTTACCAAGAGCAAAATCAAAAGCATAAATTAATCTCTAGTAGGGTGAGGAAGACATTAGGGGATTTTCCAATTACAGGTAGTGTAGAGCTCAGGTAAGGAAGAAAAGCTACTACCTTTCCTGCTGGTATGTCTCAGGCCACAAGAAAGACAAGCTGCAGAAGAAGGGTCTCCTCTCTGAGGGACCACTCAGGTGCATTGAGATGAGGAGATGAGTCTCAAGCAGCCACCTAAATCATGCTGACTGTTGGTACCTGCACGCAGCACAAACTGTGTTACTGCTTCTTCACTGTGACTCCTGGAGAGGAGACAGGCGATGCCTGTGATGTGATTCTGCCACTGCTGACACTAACAAGGGGATGCTGTAGGTACCCTTTGCTGCTGGACCACCCACACCATGGTTAGGTAAGCCACGATGAGCGAGGAAAGGTAGCTGGAGCAGAGGCCTATGCCTGCTCTTTGTCCCCTCCATCTTACTCCAGGGTTTCTCTGGGCTCAGACTTCTCTTTCTGTGATAGTTAAACAAGTCCTTGAGAGGGGCTAGGCAGTGGATATGCCATAACCACAGATTATCCTACTGCTGAGAGGTCAGGAAAGCAGAGCAGCTGCCAGGGCAAGGCTTGAGAAGGGGGTCTCATCTCTGGGCCCCTGTGTTGGCTCTCCTGCCTCTTCCTCAGCTGATGGGCTGTGCCTCTTCTGGAAGTCTTGCTGTGCCAGCAGCTTTTCACCATGCCTGGTGTGCAGGACTCATACAGGAGGGATGAGCTCTTGTCTGTGTTCATGCAGCAGCTAGCAGGTGGGGACTTTTTGTGTGCTGAAGTTGTCTCCAAAAGTGTGCCACAGCACAAACACAGTGTGAGATTCTTGAAATTAACCAATAAGTTTTAGCCACCTCCATCATATTTTTAAGCATTTCAGTAGGGACTCAGTCCTTTGTGAGGCTTTTATCTTCCAGTGGAAGAAAGGCAGAACTCAAAAGGGTTGGCTAAATGTTTTTAGAAACAAACAGTCATACAAAACCACATGGGCACTCTTGAAAATTAATCCCAAAACAAAAGCAAACTCATGGAGTGGGTTAGCAGCTAGAGGCAGCTCTGCATGGGAATTCCTTGCCCTTGGGAGCAACATGGGTTCTATCCTCCTGGCAGGGTATATATGTGACCAGCTGATAAGTGTTAGAGCTGCTTTTCCTATTTGGATGGATTTAGACATTTTGATTGCACTCCTGTACTGTTCTTACTTCAGCTGCCTTGCCTTTTTAAATGCTGAAGGATCCTGAATGGAAATACTGGAAGGGAAGACTATTATAAAGGGAACTGACACGTGGCATGAAGTCCCCTGGCACTGCTCTTCTTGTGACAGGCACAGAAGGAGCACGAGCCAGTTCCACGCTCTCCTGTGTCCTTGTGGCTGCAAGGATGGGGAAGCAGGTTTGTGTGTCTGCTCAAGGAGAGCTGCAGCAGGGACAGTGCAAACACGCTTGGCCTGATGACCACTTGTGTTTGCCATGTACACAGGTGATCCAGCCACTCAGCTATAAAAGTGAGGGGCTGTGGATGTGCAGGAGGCAGAACTGATAGCAGCAGAAGTCTTAGCTTTTCTTAATCCTGTAGAAGGGGTGCAAAAGGGCCTTGAGACAAGCCTTTCAAGCTTGTTGCTTTCAAGCACAAAGAAATACCTGTGTGCCTGAAAAATCTGTTTTCCCACTGTAATATGGGAGTATAAGTGACTCCTCAGTGATACACATTCTGGTTCCTCTTTGTTAATGTGACATTCTGTTATTTTATTAAAACACCTAAGAGCATATCAAGCCTGTAATAAAAAAATACCATTAGAGATAATTTCAGTCCAGACAACAAAAGTCAGACAGTGGGAAAAGGGCATTATTCTGATCAGAAAACCATTCCTGGTTTACTAAACTTGTCCTTTCTGTGCACTTTGGCCACTGGCTTGTTTCCAGTAGGTGGAGAACTTCATTTCATGGCACAAAGGACTGAGTTCTGCAGACACAAAGCAATATTACTGACATTGTATGAGTCCTGGAAAAGGAGGTTCAATCTTCTCTTTCTCTCAGGGGATACCTCTAGGGACATCTCAGACATGCAATCTAGATGTGGGTGCCAGAGGTGTTTTACCAGTCAGCTTTTTTTCCTTTCTTTCAAAATCTATTTGCCCTGCCCTTGGACCTTTGATCATGCTGTGATTTCACCAGTGGCAGGCTGTGTTTTAAACTAGACTCATGCACAGCCTTCTATTTCAAACTCTGTTGATGTAGTTTGTTTTTATACAAACATGTCATGGCCCTTTTTGCTACATGCTCTCATTTAGTGGTTATGACATATCAAATTCTTTCTCATTTCCCTAGCACATAACAGTTTGACTCTCTTTTTAGAAAGGTCTTCTGTGTCTTCTGGCACATAGGTTTATTTTGTAGCAACTTTGGTATTAATTAAACTTGAATCCAAAAACTTTTTAGATGATGGCAGAATTCCTGTTCAAGAATCTCTGAAATGGTGAACCTCATAATGTGCTGCCAAATATTTTGTTCTGTGCTAAGACAGATCACTTGAATCCAACAGGACTTGATCTATCCAGCACTCTTGTCATTTGTATGGATTTCTCGTTTACACTATTTAACTCTGCATTGATGGTGTGCTTGGAATGACACATCGAAGAGGAACACAAAAATGAATCACTACTTATTAGGAATGCACCCAAAACTTGGTACAAAACCCCCGCAATTTTTTGCTTCTATTAGCCCTCATTCCTTATTGTGCAAAGCTTGCTTCATAGAAATGAGAATACTTTTTTCCCATTTCATTCAATCTGAACAGTAGCTGGACCATGGACAATTAGTAACCTCTAGAAACATCACGGATCCTTTGCCAATTTGTCTTTAGGATTTTTGTTGATGCCATAGATTGACAACCTTTCCAACAGCTCCTTCTCTGTGGAGCTCCTCTCCTTCTCTCATACTACCTAACACCTTGGACGGTCAATCTTCAAAGAGTTATCTTTGGCATCTTCTTTTACTTCTCCAAGGCTTTTCCTCTTGCCTGCTAGGTTCACAGAAGCACAGAAGTCTGAGGTAGGAAGGGGCCTAGGAGGTCATTTTGCCCAGCCTCGCTGACCAGGCAGTGCCAAGGACCCCTCGAGCATTGTTCTGGACCAACCCAGATGGCTTTTGAGTGCCTTCACGGATGAAGATGCTGCAGCCTCTCTCTCTCTGGGAAACCTGTGCTCAGGTGAAGAAGTGTTTCCTGGTGTTCAGAAGAAACTGCCTGTGTTTTAGTTTGTGCCCATTGCCTCTGCTCAGTGTTCACCACTGAGAAGAGCCAGGCTCCGACGTCTTTACGCTCCCCTTTCAGCTATTTGTGCACATTGACAAGATGGCCCTGAGCCTTGTCTTCTCCAGGGTGAACAGCCACAGCATTCTCAGCCTTTTCTGATATGAGTTCAGTTGCAACAACTCAGCTGCAACAAAGCAGAAAGACCTTGTGTAAGTATTACTTTACCCATTATTTAAAGTCCTGCATTTTAGCAGATTTCTTCCCCATTACTAATGTCTTTCCAGGATTTTAAACTGCTTTTTTCACAGCAGTTCTTTTTAAATAATTTTATTCATTTGTTTGTTTATGCTCCATTAAATGGTCTTATCTTGGCATGCAGCAGAGAAAAATGTATAAAGTTCTGTTGATGAGAAAAAAAAAGGGAAAGAAGGAATTTTAAGAAAATGCAGCCACAATCCTTTTGGTGAGTGCCAAAGGGAGCTCTATTTCTGTGTGTAACATCCCAGGTCAACAGTAACGCTGTCACTGGCAACTCATTCTGTAAACTACACCCAGGTGAGGCTGCCTACTACAAACTCTACTTCTGTAGTTTGTCTTGGTAAAGGCAAAGATGTTAGGCTTAGTTTCGCTCCATGGACCCCCTGGGAGGCCATTTCAGAAAATTATTTTTATCAAAAGAAGTGCTTGCTGTGATGTAGATATGCTTGGCTTGATCTGTCATGTTTCCTTTGCTTCTTTGTTCCTTTCTTTCTGTCAATCACAAACCAGTTTGTGGTGAAGCCTGGTTTCAAAACAGCTATTTAAATCATCAGCAGGGTTTTGTCCTTCAGAGACATTTAGTTAACTCATTTTACATTTCTTTCTGCTGAGAACAACATTTCTCTCCAATGGTTTTCTAGCATGCACAACGCAGAGCCATTGTGCCTGGACGCTGTTCAGCTGTGCTGAGGTTGTCTCTGCTTTAGTGCAAGGCAGTCTGGCCACCGCTGTGTCCCTGCCCTATTTACCACGGCTTTTTTAATTAGGTGTGTATTTGTTCCTGCAGCGTTAGCTTGTGCTTCAGTGTGGGCAGTAAGTAACCTTAAGCAGTTGTCAGCTAGAGTGTTAAAACATTTATTTTTCCCAAGTGCTGTGCTGTTGTGGCCACTGCTGCAGACACATCTCAGCTGAGAGTTAATGGTAAAAAGCAAGCCAGCTCAGGCCTGGCAGTCATCTGATTCTGCCCATCAGCAGCACAGTCCTCGCTGCCATTGCAAGTACTCATGGTGATTCCAAGGTCAAGAGGTCCCCTTCTGCTATTTTTCAGCATTAATTATATTTCAGATGGGCCACTTTTTAAAATTTTAAAATACTTCAGATTTGTATAATACTGTTTATTTCCTTACTGCATCCTCTAATGGGATCATCAATGTCGTAGTCTGCTAGCTAGTTTATGGCAGAAACAGGGCACCTTTCCTATGTTGCATTCTCATCCAGAGCAGAAAATCCTCTAAAAACTTTTGCCTTGCTGTTTGCACTCACTGCTGAATGGCAATCCTGCTGACATGCACATCCTGGCATTGATATCTAGCTTGCAGGGTTTTTCAGTGCCTGTGCAATTTTAGGCAAGATCTGTATTGCAGACCTCCACTGCCTCTCAACCTGCCAGCTCTCACCTCTGTCCATGTGGCTGTACACCCCATCTCCGTGGCACAAACTGAAACTCAAAATGGGACAACTTTGCTACCAAGACCAGCCCTGCAAGGATCAAATGCAAGCCCTCCAGAATGGCTTTCATGAGCTGCAGGGTGCAGTAGGCTGTAAGATGTGGTGTCCTCTGCACAGTGGCACGAAGACACAGTGATCCTTAATTGACAGAGGTTTACACTATCTGCTGCCCCTGTTCTCTTTTCCAGGAAGAGAAATGCATGTGACCCGTTCTCTGTGTGGCACTGCAATGATGAGAGCTCCTCTGTGTCACAGTCTGCACATGTTGAAATGGTCCCTGTTGTGTGATGGGAATTGGGAATACAAATGTGTAAACTCCATTTGCAAGAACAGAGATCAGTTTCATCTTTTGGCAGCTTCACATATCCTTGCTGAACATTGATTTATTTTATTGTATGCTACAGTCCAAGGTCTCATATCACTGACATGCCTGCTGAGTATCTCGAGCAAGCTTCAGTCACCCAAAACAAATTGCAAATTTTCAAGGCTCAGGATCACTATAAATCTCTGTGTCTAACTTTTCTGAAGGAAATTAATGTTTGTGACAGGGGTGGAAGACAGGGACCCACCTCTCTCTTTTCCAAAAGCTGTCTGGGCATAGGGAATCAGCACTCTCTTCCTAGGTCAAAAGAAAGCTCTGCTGTGTGGCTTGTGAAGTACAGTGAATGACTGGATATGTTGAGAGCTGGACCTACCCCTGCACACACAGCCTCTACACCCTCTCTCTTCCCTCCCTATACCTCACAAGCATCTGCAATTCCCTACGAGCAGGCTTCCATTCTTTTTGCCTCACAGGCTCTGACCTGCTCTGCACCCAGCTGACACACTGCTATTGCTGCTGCCAGATCACCACCCCCATGGATTTCAAACCACCCAAAAGCACAGCTCTCTCCTGGCCACAAGCCACGTTGCCAACTTCAGAGCCCTCCAGCACCCACATGGACCCACATCCCCCTCAGAAATGAGTGTGTTTCTCCTTTCCGTAGGTCCTCAGGGCTGTATCTTCAGCTGGATGCAGGACCCAGAGATACAGAATGCAGGATCTAATTATCTGCTTGCCAAAAAGGCTGCTATAGCTACAACATGACATAGATCTCCTCTGCTGGTAGATTTCACAGCCACAAAGCATCAGGTAAGGGCATCTCTGCTGTCTGCAGCTTTGCACGCTGCAGTGGCAGTGAACAAGTGTGGGACGTGGCTGCTGTGCTGTTTGACAGCGCTCAGCTCTATCAGCAGCAGTGTGAGCAAGTGCCAGAGCTCGGGGCACAAGGGCAGCTGTCCCTAAGCAAGGGGAACAGTGTGAGAACAAATGCAGACTCAAAATGACCAAGTCCCTAGGTGCCTGCTTCCTTGTATTGTTATGTATGCTGGCATGTGCAAGCACGAGTTCAGTGCTGGTGGAGGTGGTGTGGGGCTGCAGAGGCTCTTATTAAGGCTGGACTGGTTGCAGGAACATGAAGTCCATTTAAACCTCAGGTTCTCTTCATGCCATGGGTGCCTCATCCCTGCAAGGGAGGACTGGTCCTGCTGAGCAGGTCAGTGCTACTGGCAGGAGGAAGTTTTTGCTGTTGTGGTGAAGCAAGCAAAAAAGGGACAAACTTCCATCCCATGAACAACAAAAAAAGAGAGCTCATGTGTTAAGAAGGAAGAAAAAATGCATGGTTTCTTGGCAGGAAGGGAAATGCTGGCAAGATGAACAGTGAAAACCCCAGGCAGGATGAACCATCTGTGTAGGGGCTGAAGAGTGCAGTGGATATAGTGGTCAGACATTTCTGGAGCCTTTACCCAAACACCACGGTGCTGGGACTTCCCTAGCCACCCTACTGTGGTGCCACCAGCCTCTGCTGCCTCCACAGGGCCTGCACTGTCTGTCTTCATCAGCACAGTTCTTTGAACAAAAGGCTTTGGAGGGTAGACAGCCTCCTGGTCTCTAGCAGTAATGCTTTTACAGGTGCATTCTAGTGGCATTTGAAGCCCTTCCTCTCCCACACAATCTGGAGAGCTGGGCTTTACTTCACCTTTTCACTCTGCTGCTGCTGTAGAATAACCCCACAGCAGCAAGTATGAGGCAAATGTTCAAGGGACTAAGCTGAGGAAGGACCATGTAAGGCAGATCCATAACTTTGACCCTAGCCTCCTGCCTAGCACCCAAGGTTTTTTGTACAGTGTCCTCCTGAGCACCAGTACAATTTTTCCTGCTTTCTCTGGAGGTTTGATAAAGTGACAGCCCAAGGGCACGGAGCTTCAGCACATATTCTTCTGGCACAGCTGCTTCAAAGCTGCCTCAAAGGCTTCCTCATTAAAAACAAAATGTGTTACATAGGGCTTCCATATTGTGGGGGTTTTGTGTTTTCCTTTTTTCATTTTTCAAAATTGCTTGCTATAAAGGCTGATTTCTGGTTAGGAAGAAGCAGGTGTGGAGAAGCCAAACTTGATGGACATTATACTGGAAGAAACCTGTTTATAGAACCTGTTTATAGAAACCTGTTTATCACTGTTTTCCAGTCTGGTATTCCCTTGGCCTACAGATGTGAGGGAAACTGGGACAGCACAGTGCAGCAAGACCCAAGATGTAAACCTCAGAGGATGGGAGGGGGTATGTGGATTTCATTCAGTATGCCCTCCTACTATGCCAGTAAGAGCATGTCATGGCATATTCCTTGCATATGGAAACAATAGGAAGGCCCTGGCATGAAAATGTGCAAAAGTATTTTTATAGTCTGCCCTGAATACTGTTAGTGATTGATTAAGTCTGTTGAAGACACAAAAACCTCCACTGCCAATGGCAGAATAGTTATCCTAAACACTTCTCACAGAAAGAAAAGCTTGAAAGTCAGGGAAGAGCACTCAAACCCAAGAAGAAAAGGTCTGCAGGAGAGATAAAAGCTTTACTGAAGAGCTCTGAAATGACTGGAGGAGTTAAACCAGCTGTGGCTGTGGAGAAAAAGGTCTGACACTAGCAGAGAAAGGGTGATGTGTGTGCCCATGTGCCCTTTGAACGTCTCGGAGGCGAGCTTGTCTCATCAGCTCTGAGGAGCAGAAGCAGAGGTGACCACCAGCACACAGGATCCCTCTGCCTTCCCCACAGGCAGCAGCTGTGACCTGCAGAGCTCAGCCCTCCCATGCAGTGGCTTGTAGGATGTCTCTTGCCAGGGTGCCTTGAACTGCCTTTTCCTTGGGGGTCTGGCCCCCTGGGCTGGGCTGGCGGCTCACACACATGAGATTGCTCTGGAAGAGGCATTTTCGATCCTACCCAGAGTGTGGCTTGCTTTTGAGTCTAGAAATGCATAACAAATAATGAGTAAGTAGCATTCCCTTCCCCACAACACTTACTAATGTCTAGGTGGCTTCAGGAGCAGACAGCTGAAGGCCTTGCAAGACACTGGGAGCAGAAAGAATAGGCTGCCTGTGGAGAAGCAGCTCAGACTCTGTTTTACCACCTCAGAATTCCCTCTTCCCTCTAATCCTTCTTTTATCTTCATGGGTTACAAATGAGAGGTCTGAAAGCAAAAGCACACAGCTGTACCAGGAGACAGGAAACTTAATTCGTTATGGAGAAAGAGGAGGGTCCAAGACATGGATGATTTCCATCTTTGAGACTTTGCTTGCCTTGTAGACTCTCTGAGAATGTGCAGGGATTTGGAGCTTTGTGAAGAATTTCTCGACACTGTGTTTCTGCTAGGAAACTGATTCAGGAGGTTCTTGTTGTTTGGCAGGAGTGTACAGAATTGGATAAATCCATGGATAGGACTTGGGCATGTTAAATATTTGTTTAGAAAAGGAATTGGCTGCTGCGTTGCTCCTCACCTTGGCTTCCAGCCCCTTGCCTTTGAGTCCAGCAGCTGCATCCAGGCTAGCAATCTTGTTTTGTTGGTTTTTTTGTGTGGGTTTTTTTTTTTCCCTTTTTCTTTTGGTATCCAAAGGGTAGTTATCCCGTAGTCATTCTCACAGAATCACAGAATGGTTTGGGTTGGAAGGGCTCTTAACATTCTGGATGTTTAATTTGGCAGAGCCAGAGGTTTTCCAAACAGTGAACCAGAGGATTTCAGAGCCTTCAGAAGATGTTGGTGCCTCTTAGATGAATTCCCATACCTTACTGTGTGCTGACTCATCAAATATATTGCAAAGTGGGAAGGGCTCACTCACACCTCTCAGTGGTCTCTGTCTGCATGCTTTTTATTCATGGCTACACACAGGAAGGCAGTTCACAGTGATGGTACCTTGCAGCAGAGAGAAAAATCAAGGGAGAAAAAATTCCTTAGCCTGGCTATAGGCAGCAAGTACCTGGGGTCTGACCATGCTGACCTGGCTCAGCTTGGGTATGGAGACAAAGGATCTCTGGGCTTGTCCAGCATGCCACAGATGGGAGAAGATTAATGAAGTTCTGGGAGATATAGGAAAAGAACTGGAAACACCTGATGGCAGTTTGGCTACAAAGTGTATTAGTCAGACAGGCTCCACCAGGGCCAGTGAGCTGACGGGTGGGAGGTGGGGTGGAAGCCTGCAGTGGACAGAGGACAGAATTGCTGCAAACAGCTGCACAGAAAACCCTTATTCTTCAGAGTTCAGAGCCTTGGACTGGCTGCAGGTGAATGTGTCTCTGCAGAGTGTGTAAAGGAAGGCCCAGCCATGGCAGCACTGACAAACCAGGGCACTGTCAGAGCTGTATGAAGTGATGGACGTGAGCAGCTCCGTGGCAGCTCACAAACCAGCTCAGTCACTCCCAGCAGTTCTGGGGCACTATCTATAATTGAAGAGCTCGGGGAGGCTTGCAGGCTTGTGGTTCTTCATCAATTAGGACTAAAAGGTTCCACTTATTAACAACTGGATTGTTTAAATAACAGCTCCCATCAAGTGCTTTGGCTGTTGAGCACTCAGAAACTTGAGTGCTCAGTGAGTTGTGCAGTGCCTTGCAGATGCCTCTCTCTACAGCCCCTGTGCCAACCCCCCTGAGCCCAGCTCCCCTCCAGTGCCCTGCTGGAGGATACTGATCCCTGCCCACTGCCCACCACCTCTTTCCCCCATTTCCACAGGACTCCCTTCCTTCCTGCACACACACAGACCCACAGCTTCCCCCACGGAAATGTGCTCACACCCCTGTGAGCACATTAGGCTGCTTTTTGGAGGAAAAGTGGATTTTATGTTCCGTGCTGGCACTGGAGGGACAGTGTGTTGGATCTTGATGGAATAGATGATGTGCCACATTTTTCTTCCTTCTCCCCTAGTGCTCCTGGGACACACTCATGCAGTGCTTGTACTGTTCTTGCTGAACATGTTTTTCCACTATTTCCTCCCATTTTGCAGTTTCACTGCCCTCCCAAAAAACAGAAAAATAAAACAAAACCATACTTTCAGAGTAAAGTTTTTACCAGAGCATGTCAAGGTCTGACCAGGACCCACACAGATGGAGTTCTTGTTTTTGAGGCCAGAACAATAGTACATCACAACCTTGGGGTGTCTACAGCTAAGAGAGAAACTGCATCCTCCTCCACCTTCCCCAGTCTGGGCTTCGTTGCAGGTTTGTTGTGCTAAGCTAATGCAGAGTTCTTCACCAGCCAGCTGAGGAACAACTCCTCCAGCAGTCAGAATCACCACCACATCCTGGGCTTGTGAAGGAAATAACAGGAACTTGAAAGGGGCAGGGGGTCCATTGGCCCCAGCACAGCCTACGAGCCTTTCTCTTGATTTGCAGATTCCTGTGTAATCATCTGTGTCAGACACAGGAGATCCCAGAGTGGGGATAGGTGTGAGATGAGGCCGGGACAGAGGAAAGCAGCTGTGTCACTGTCAGGTTTGTGCAAGAGCAGGGGAAGACGTGGAAGATTCTGGGTTGCCAGACCCTTATGGCACATGCAATGCTCTCTGTGTCTAGCCATTGTCAGAGTCCTTCTGTTCCCTTGCTCTTCACTCCTGTTCACTCCTGAGACTCCTCATTTCACTGTGTGCATCCAGGTTTTTGGTGTTTTGGAGTGCGTCTGTTCCTGTTAGTGTTGAGTGTACAACCTCTCAAAAAGGGACGTGCAGTGGTTCTGAAATGGCCAGTCCCAATGATGGTCTGTTTTCTCTGCTTTTCTGGCTGGATGCAGCCCTCAGTGCTGTGCTTCTGCAGCATGGTGCTGGTATGTCTCCAATGCTGGAACACTTGGCTTGAGAGGAACTGTAAGGACCCCTGACACTCAGGTCCATTGTTCAGCTCTTTGTCCAGTCTTTCCATGCACAGGCTCTTCAGGGAGCACAGCAGTTCCACTTCTCTCTCTTGGGTATCCCACAATCTGCTCCAGCAAAATCCATTTGCTATTGTGAGCTCAAATAGGCTTAACCCTCTGCCAGCTCTGCTCCTCCACTGCTCCCTCTGCTTCATCCTGAACCTCTCCTGTGCACAAGGAATATTTTGTTATGTCCTGCACTCTCAGGCCCTGGGGAACAAAAGTGGAACTGAAGTTTATTGATAGCACTACTGAAGGCCAGAATTGTTCAATGCATGCCATTTGTGGAGAATCCCCATGGATGCCTTTATGCAAAGAAACCTAGCTTGTATCTCTCTTCCTGAGAGACAAGATTGAACACAACCCCTTGCCTAGCTGTAAAATATTCCTTCAACCCCAATGGAACTCTGGAGCTCTCCAGATTCTGACTGATTCTCTTGCTTGTGGCCACTGTCCAGGCTCTTATGTCTGCATAGAAGATGAAGAAGAAAATTATGCAAATAGGGGGATTATTGTTTTCCAGCTCTGTAAGCTCATTTTCACATGGTCAGCACACGTGTTTATGCACATACAGAACTAATGGCCTTCTGTAATTTGGGCTAACTGTGTTCCTGTTGGCAATGTCTGAGATGCCAGAGGTGGAGCAGTCTGGCTTCCCTCAGACAGCAGTGCTGAAGCACCAGGGGGAGAAGGCTGCTCTGTACCTCTCCCCAGGCAGGATTGCATTCTGAACATCAAGACACAAATAATCCTCCCTGGAAACCAGCAAAATTCATTCATTATGTAGAGGAGAGCAGAGGCTCCTAAGTTGCCACTGTTCACTTGTGTGTGGTGCCTGTTAAACAAAGACCTCTTTGGGTCCCTCCAGAACAGGACATAATTATTTTTTAAGAGAGTCTTCTTAGCTACTCTCTCAAGTGCTTCCTGGGCACAGTTTGTGGCACAACTCCCTTGCCCTGCACTTAGCTGCCAATCAAACAGAGAAAAGGCAAGTGTTCACTGTAATTGTCCTTCAGGGTGAGGCTCTTGGGAAAGTACAGAGGCAGCCATGGCTTTCCTGGGCCACAGCTAGTAGACCCAAAAAAACAGAGAAATGAGAAAATGGGGCTGGGCAGACCAGAGCATTAGCTTTTACTTGGCATGGAGGCTGCCTTAAGTGATGGGATAGATAAACATTTGTCTTGTAAAGGAAATGATAACTGCTTGTTTCTTGCCTCTGAAGGTTGTGGCGGTTCTGAGACGCTGGGGTTTTGTTTACAGGGTGTGTGGGTGGTGATCCTCTGCTTTCCACAGCTGTCCTTTTGCTGGGGCCATGCTGGGCCTTAGGAGGAGGGCACTTGGGCTTTGGAGAAAAGTTTTGATCTCTTGAGTGAAGGCCAAGGCAGCCCCATGTCTTCCCCAGTGGTGGCAGTGGTCCTGCACCTGCAGCAAGCACAGCATCTTCCCAGATATATAGGCTTTGAAACAGGGTTTGTGTCATTGGTCTCCTCACTGTTTTTTATTGCCAGGTCGGTTGTGTATTTACGTGGGTAACTGAAGCCTTTAAAATCTCTCTAGCTGTGGGGAGCAAGTTTCTCTCTTATGTAAACTGCCTACCACAGTGCCAGGCTCTGTCACTTATATCCATGGGAGAGGAAGGGCATGATTTGTCTCATCCCTATGTACCTATCTCAAAAAGATCAAAGAATCACAATGTAAAAGCAGCTATCTCTCCTTGACTGCAAGTAATTCTAGCTCCATTTTCTCTGTTATGCTTTTATCTGTGTTTAGACGCCAAAAATTACATGGCATTAATCACACCTGGGCATCTAGGTCCTTCCCCACATCAGAAGTGCATCTTCTGCCACTTCTGTTGCTCTCATTTTCAAATGAAAGCCTTTGCCTCCTCAGGAAAGCTTTGTGAGCAAAATACCCCCTGCCAAGCTGCAACGGGTACAGAGCATGGAAATGCTGACCACAAATGAACATTTGTCAGGGAAAAAATTCACTTTACCCTGTTCCTGTTGAGAGTTTTTCTGGAAGACTGGGCCAGTCTCGGGGTTGTGGGCTCTAGGGGCTTTTTGCTTGTCTCTGGGACCTCCTGGCACTCCAAATTGCAATTGCCTTTAGGGTTTCATTGTAACATCTGAAGTCCTGTGTTAAGGTTCCTGTAGTGAGGGGTTACCCTGCTTCTGCACACCTCAGGGGCTTTTGGTGCCAAATACAGCTCCTCTTAATTATGTCCTTGCTTGTCAAACAGAGGCCCTGCTTTCTTTTGATCTCCTGAAGCCTAGTTCTGTGCATGAAAATACAGGGCATGAATTCATGGAGATATTCAGAATTTTTTCTGTGCTTTCTTTCTTTGTCCCTGGAGTTGGATTGGGGTTTTTTTGGTGTCTGGTCCTTTTCACTTGTCTGGGGCTGGGTCAACCTATTGGCTTCTTCCTCCTCTGCACACCCTACCCTCCAAATCTTCCTGCTTCTTTTCTCATCCTGTAGCTTCTTTGGGTTTTTGTCGAGGTCAGGGTGTGTTCAAGCTGGAAGGAGTAGCCCAGTTCTCCCTGTATCTTAGGTCTGCAATGGTGATTCCTCTTAGAAATTCTCTGGAAGTGTCCTGAAGAGCTCTGCAACACTCTTCTGAAGGACTTGACAGTCTCCTCCAGTACTTGATAATGCTGGCTAAATCCCTCGTACATCACATTATGCCTCCCAATAAACTGAGCATCAAAGGCTTTCCTCACCTTCTCATAATACCTTTTTTATTTCTTTCCTTCCTGGGAATGTCAGCAGCATTCCAGCCACCACCTTGGGCTGAGAGCTTACTTGAAGCCATTTGTATCCCAGATGAAACCTGGTGTTCCCTGAAGTGCCCACACTTTCCCAGCCAGACGATCCAGCTTTCTGGAATTCTGTCATTAAATGTCCCAAGGGCCAAACTTGTTACAAGAAGTGCAGGTATTCTCCCTATTGTCAAAAGAACAAGTTATTATGCATAAGCAGGAGCTTTTCTAAGATTGCTTTCAAGAGCTGTGTGCTCTGGTTATTCGCTGCCTGTGGAAAGGGCTGGATGATCAGACATGGCCAGCGTGCCTAACCCTTCCCCTCTCTGTTTAAAATCTGCTGCTGAGAGCCACAAAGCCCATTCCACTTTCCAGTGAGTGGTGATGGGGAAGGGATCACTGTGAAAAACACTCGGTTTTTTACTCGCCTTTGCAAGTTCTGCTGGCTGGGTTGATAAAAGGAATTCTGGGATGGTTTGTATGAAATCCACGGGAATGGTTCCTATGTGGCTGTGCAAGATGGAGGCAGAGGAGCCTCCCTGTTTGTGGGAATGTACTCCTGTCCGAATCTGCCCTTTAACAGGAGCTGTGCATGTAACTCTCCCGGTTAAAGGGTGAGCACTCTCTCCAAACTTCACTCACCGCCAGATGTGCTGTTCTCTCGCCTGTCTTTCCTTGACCTTTTTCATTCTTTGGATTTATTGAATTGATTCTAGTGCTGGATACTTATTACGTTTTCCTTCAGCTTTTTTTCTTCTTGCTGCTTTAACACAGTTTCTGGGATGTGTGTTGGATCATCTCTCCTCCCATTCCTTTGCTTTATGTGCTGCGACCTCTGTGGGCTTTTTTGTCCTTATGTGGGATATTTTCTTTTTCCATCCAACTTGTAAAGCAAAGCTTTTTCTCTCTCTCTTCCCTGCTCCCTTCACTGACTCAGGCCTTTGCAATCAGGTTGCTGCTGCCTGGTGGGCACTGAAGAGCACAAACTCCTAAGGCAAAACATCTGTTTCCAGGATGATCTGCCAGGAAGAGGCATAGCTGTGTCCTAGTGCCTCTCTTGGACCTGCCTTCCCACTAAGCATTGTGTGGATTGCAAACATCAGTTCCTGTCCATGTCCCCTCTGGGAAGCAAATGCACATGAGGCAAATAGATGTGGCTCTTTCTGATCAAGAATAAGCATGTTTTCTCTGCCCTTCTCCCCTGCTGTTGCAGGAACAGTCTAAATAACAGTTCTGCCTAAACAAAAAGCCTGAGAACAGAGAAATCATTTGTACCCTCTGAAGGCTTCCATGAATGATCTTTCTGGGTGGATGGTGCCAAGTGTGCAGAGCAGGGGGAGAGCATTGACCCTTCTCTGCCGTGTTCAAACCCTGTTCTCCCCACTGCCAGATAGACTGGGACAGAAGCTCTGCTTATTAATCTTCATTGAAAGAATTTCTGTCTCCAGACACCATCATCTGTATTTACCTGATGACAAAGTTCCCTGTACAGTTTCTTAATTACAGGCCTGTTCCAAGGGAATTAATTTGTTGGAAATGCATAGGGGGTAAGAGAAATCTTTGAAGAGCAGGTAGGAAATTTAGGCCATATCTTTTCCTATTTGGGAAGATCGTATTAGTGCAGATTTGGAAAGCTAGGAAGAGTGCTTCTGCTTCTCTCCTATAGGACACACTGGAGAAAACCAAGAGTCAGAGTAGTGACTGCATTTATATTTATATCTCCTCCCATAGACCTCATCACCACATCTGAAACTACTCTGGATTTTTGTGGCCCAGAGCAGCTCCTGCTATCCTGCTTTCCTGATGAGGCAGGGGGCCATCAAGGGTGCTGCTTTCCTGTGCTGTCCACAGCTTGTCCCTGTGGCAGGGAAGTGGACAGAGAGCAAGGTAAGAGCAGGACCATGCCAAGCTCATGATCGCCCCAGAACCTTCTGCATCTGCGGTGCCAGCGTGCCAGGTCTGTCTCCTCAAGCGACACAAGAGGCTTAGCAGAGACTGAAGAGCCTGCATGCTTGACCTCCCTGCTAGTGCTCCATCCCTGACCCACAGGCCAACAGAGGTTAACGCTCATTCTGCACCCCTACCTCACTCACAGTTGTTTGGGAGCCCAAACAAACCATCTGTGTCTGTCTCTTCTCCTCAGTTTGTCCTGTCTGATGGATTTATCCTTTAGCAAATCCCAACTTTCCTAATGCACACTGAAATTTTTCGTCAAGTTTCAGAGAGGCTTTATCGAGGATTTGTGCTATCTTCAAATATACTCTTCATTTGCTCTTCAATTTTCAGCTTCTTAATACAGCAGGGGAAAAGCCTCCTCTCTTTTCTGCTTTATCACTTTACTGGCCAAAGAGCAGCAGGACAAGAGTTGGTTATTTCTTTGCCCTGATCCATTCTTTTCCTCCTACTTGTCTTATAGTGAATTTAAGCAGCCATCATGTGGAGAGAACTCAACACCGACTCAGCTGAGCCAAGGGAAGGTTGCTGGGAGAGCACTTAACCCAGACGTTAGCTCTGTCCCAGGGACCTCAAGGGCATTGGAGGGTGCCCCCGCTGTGCCCCCCTCTGCAGCTTTGCCATCTATGCTGGGCACGGTTCAGAGACAAAGCAAGGAGACAAGCTGCCTGAGGCAATCCCTGGGCAGTGCAGAAAAAGGGGCTGGGATCTGGGGGTGCCACCTTTTTCCTTGCAGCCCACAGTGATCCCTGTTGGCTCTGGTGTGGGATTGATGGACAGAGACTCTGTACTCTACATCCCTTCTCCTCTGTCATGTCCACTTCTGCTTTAATATCCTGGGACCTCTCTTGCTGATCAGGCAAAGGGTCACTTTGTTTCCAGAGGCCTTATGTTGTTTAAAACAGAAGGAAATTTTTCATACACAGTTATTCAAACAGTTCTGGGGCTCACAACTGGTTAGAGCAGCTTAGGTGAATGATGAAAGAAAGTGGAAAGAGGAAAAGTAATGCAGAATAATCTAAATGCTCCTACTGGAATTAGATGAGAAAGTCAGATTAGACATCATGTGATGCACACTTCACACTCTGGATTATAAAAGACTCTTATTCTTTTGGTCATGAAAGAAAAAAAATAAATAAAATCTGCAAGGATAATGTATTTACTGTCTGCACTGGATAAGAAGATCCCCCCCTTCTCCCCTGCATCACTGCAACACCCTGTCTCCCCTTACTGACCAGTCCTGCTACTGATGTGAGATCTGACAAGATTAGAGTCCAGGTGGTTTGGCTGCAGGCAGAATAATTCTTCCTTTTATGGAAATTCTTCTGCTTCTCCCCTGACAATGGCCTTCAGATCCCTGCTTAGTAACAGAGGAGATTTTTCTTCTTGGGAGCCCTCACAACAACCATCTCACCCACGTAGAAACCACCTTGCCTTCTGCAAAGAGCCACTGCTCCCAGCTGTCTCACTGTGAGAAGGTTCCAGCTGTTAGAGAGGGGGAAATGGGGTGCACAAGGAAGAAATATCCCTCAGTCCCCTTTACTCATCATGCTGCTGAAGTCACTGGTGTAAGGACAGAGGTGCTAATCTGGGATCTGCTGAGTGAGGCAAGCAAAGGATTTTCCAAGCCCCCAGATCATTTGGGTACAATGTTTTGCTGCTTCTTATAGACCATGGCATAATTTGGTGATAGCTGCAACTAAGATTAAAGTTTACTTGCAGAATGTGCCAGTGGTAGATCACCACCAACGATATCTATGCTCATAGAACCAGGGAGGATTCACTTTCCCATCTGGCAGCATCTTCACCCTATTTGTTCTTTCACATTATGGTGATGCTTTCCATCAATCTGCCAGCTTCTTCTTTTAGGCTGCGATGAGATTTTATGCTACAGATTCAGATTTTTCACTTAAGCACCACCCCTCCACCTACACCCCAAAATAATACTCATTAAAAAAAAAGAAAAAACAGTGAGGGGATCTGCCCTGCCTACGTAGGACTGGAATAGCTGTCGTGATTTCAGTTAATTGAAATCATAGATGAGCTGGGGGAAACCAGGACAAAGAAGCAGATGTGATTTGGCAGAACTTGAGCCCTGCTGGGTCTTCCTGGCAGGTATCTGCCATTGGAATGGTAGCTATGGCTTGGCTGTGTGGCACAGAGACAAGAGGCATTTCTGGCATGGGAAGGGCATGAGAGCAGAGGCTACAGACAGTAGCTCTGGAGACTGGACTGTTATGCCCTGCAAGGCTCAGATCAGGAGACTGCTCAGTTCTGAGTTGCTACACCAGTGAAAATACAGGTTGGCTGCGAGACCCTGACAAGGGCACAGGATGCCAGCTGGCTTGCTGGCAGCACTGGTCCAGGATCAGTTTTGAGCTTCAGGGGATAGAAATGAGGTGAGGTTTCACACATCAGGGATTGGAAAGGGAGCATAGCTCTTTAATGTGATGCAGACAGATTTAGCTTTAGCACTGATTTGGAGAGAAGGCAGGAATGTACTAATTCATCAGCAACTGTGGGATATTCTTTCATGCTGCTTGTATTTGAGCTCTGGCAAGGCTGGAGCTTGAGGGGTAAGGGTGCACTGTGCTGAGGTAAAGATGTTCCCTGGGGCTCAGATGAGGAGTATCTACGCTGATGCATTCTGCTGGTTGACTTGTCCTCCAGGCCAAACTAGAAACTCTGGAGATCTGATTTTCTATTTGTTTGGCAGCAGCATTTGCTTTGCAGATTCCCTGCCCACATATCACTGCCATCACGGATGTCTTCTCCTAGTTGTGGAAAGAACCACTGCTGGAATGAAAAAGCAATTCAGTGACACGGTATCTCAGCTGAATGGTCCATATCACATTACACTCCTAGGCCAAAAGGCAATACCTCTGAACATATTTATGGGATTCTGTATGATGTAACATTTTGCTAAGTGTCTGCTTAGATATCTCTGTACTAGACTGCATGAGAGTTACCCTCGGATTCACCCAGGATATTTTTCCTGTGTCTTTTAAGTGGAACTTAAAACTTTGCACACAGGTGACCAAACAGGCACTCATCATGAAAAGGATTGTTCTGCAGGACAGTGTTCTGGGATGATTTGCAATGTCAAGCACTGTCAAGCCAAGCACTGTAATGTAGTTGCTCCCATTTGCTGGAGCTTTGAGCGTGCTCACTGATTTCACGGCACTGAACATAGCACCATCTCACACGTGTGTGCCATCCCTCCTAACCAGCAGCTCAGAGAAACACTTTGGGGCTTTTGCTCTGCAAGCTCAGATCCAAATTCATGGTCTCACTTTTGCTCTACCGTGTGGATTACTGACTTAAATTTCTTGCTTGTGAGCAACATGTGGTTTGAAACAATGCCAAGCAGCACCCCACATTTACTCAGCCACCCATTGCTCAACTGTTGATGATTCAGTAGGCTGTCAAACAGATCTTTATCCTTTTCCAGTTCTCCATGTTGACCTCACTGAAACACAGGGGAGCCCTGGCTGCTTAATGTGGCTGATCATGTGCCCTCAGTTACTAAGCACCAGAGAAAAGAGTTGAGTTTGGATCTCAGTGTTGTATGCCTCCACTCGTGCTCCTTGCATTCAAGGCTGTGTAGGGAGTAGTGTCTGGTTCTGGTCCAAACCTGGACTATGACATCTCTCAGTAGATGTCATGTTGTGAACACCCCATGTGTGGAGATGCGAGGCTCGACTCCATGTTTTCAGAAGGCTGGTTTATTATATTATGATATATATTATATTAAAATGATACATTAAAACTATACTAAAAGAACAGAGAGAAAAGATTCATCAGAAGCCTAGAAAGAACAAGAATGGAATGCAATAACAAAAAACTTGTGACTCTCAGAGTCCGATGCAGCTGCATCTGTGATTGGCTCTTAATTAGAAACAAGCAACATGCACCAATCACAGATGCACCTGTTGCATTCCACAGCAGCAGATAGTTATTGTTTACATTTCTTTCCTGAGGCCCTCAGCTCCTCAGGAGGGAAAAATTCTAGCAAAGGATTTTTTCATAAAATATCACGGCTACAATGTCACAGATGCTTTGCAGTGGGCTGCTGCCCAGGGGTATGTTTTTAGTGCCAGCAGGGTGCACATACAGGTCTCTATGGTGGGGCTGTAAAATGAGTGGGTTTCACATTATAGCTTTTGCTTTTGATCATATAGGATAGATATTGGGAAACCTCAGAGATTAAAAAGCTTTTTTAATCCTATGGGCAAGCTGGGTCAAAACCTCTGATTCTTTTTCCAGTGTATGAAATCAAAAGGAATGAAGTTACAAAAACAGTAAGAAATCTAGGAAAGAAATGAGGAACTGGAAAGAAAGGAACAATTAAGTGATGAAGCTTAGAAAGAAAAAGGTCAATAAGCTTTAGAAAAGGAGGAAGTTGTGTTAGATCTGCTGTGATGCTTTCTGAAGCCCAAGTATTAATGAAAAAGTTTATCAGTAGTTGCATTAAAAATAAATTGTTCTATTCTGCCATGTTCCAAGATTACTCCTGAATGTTTTCATCCTGTACGCAGCAAGCTTGATGGAAACAATTTGTTGGGTTTCTCATAAAGCCTAAACTTGTCTCATCTAGTGTTAGATACTTAAATATTATACTGAATTAAATATTGTGGGGCCATCTCATAACTAATGTGGAGATCAAGTAGGCAAATTACCCTCTCTCCCTATTTCTATTGACTGCAAAGGAAGACAGCGTGATCTGGTTTCTAACTCTGGCAGATGAATCTGTGCACATGTGATTGCAAAAGGAGGGAGAGGCTTTGAGGGGAAACCAGAAGGGGATGAAAAGAGAGGGGGGATGGTAAAGTGTTTTTCTGAAGCACTCAAATTGCTGTCAAGGGGCCAGGAAAGCCTGGAAAGTGGCCCATGCACTTGTGTCTGCAACAGACAGGAGGGTGTCAGATTCCACAGGCCATCAGCTACTGTGCAAAATTTTTCATGGTGCTTTATTCTGGCACTCAAAAGAAGCACTAGAAAATGGTTGAACCCATTCAGAAATGGTCCCACATTTCCTCTATGACAGGAAGGAACAAGAAGAATTGGGCTTCCGCAGCTGGCTCCACACGCTTCTCTTCCTCTTTTCAGTGTCATCCTTGTTGCACCTGACATGCCTTTTGCTGTAGATTCATGGGGTGCAGGGGCGTGGGGTTCAGAAGCTCACAGCTTTCCTTGCTTTCTCTCTGTATGCCTTTCTCCCTCTCTCTCCCTTCTCTCTGTCTGCTTTTTTCCCCCTTTCCTTCCCTTTTCCCTGTTGGCAGCAAAATAATGTCTTGTCTCTGAGTAATGTTCATGGTGTATAATTTACAGCCTATAAATAGATGACTGTTATTAACAAAAAAAAAAAAAAAGGCAAAACACCAAAACCAACAAAAAGCTGTCCACATTTTTTATTCCCTAAGCATTAACTAAAACATTTCGGACATAGAGGAGCCAGTCACAGTGTAAAGTGTGTGGTGGCCAGCTGAATGGCCAGTTCTCTTTCTCCTCTGATTTCTCATTCAACTTGTTCCACTCCTACTCTTCATCCTCTCCTTCTCTCCAGCTTTTCCTTTTCCCTACCCTTGCCCCCACCACCAAGTCCCTTCTCCACCATGTGGAGCCACCACCTGTCTCCACCGCTGTGCTCTCTGCTCCTTGGCCCTGTGGTCTCAGCTGGGGCTCCAGCCCTGGCCAAGCCACAGTGAAGCTGCTACATGAACAGAAAAGCAGAACAGTAAGAGAGAGGGAGGGAGAAAAGCTCAGGCACAAGAATGAGCAAGGAGAAGAGCTGGCAGCCACACTGTAAAGCACCAAAATCTTGATGCTGAGCCCCAAATCCAGATCTCCTGAAGTCTCACTCTTCATGTGCATACATTTCTCTGCCCACAGCAATGCTTTCCCCTGTGCCTGACCTCCTGTGCAATGGAGCTGGCTCGTCTGTGTAAGGTGCCTGGCCAGCAACAGCAAACCATTGCCACTTCTCCAAGGTTTTCTCCAACTTACTGGCACCTCTGACCTTCCACATCTGTGGAAGGGTTCCCTTCTTATCACATACCTCTTCCAGGAGCTTTGTTTTCTCTCTGTGTGTCTCTTTCAACCCTTGTCCTCTGCAGCCACCCACCTGTGTACTTTCCCCAAAACCAGCCACCCCTCCAGGCCTTGGGTAGGCTTTGTAGAAGCCAGTTCGTGGTGCCAGGAAGGAGCAGAGAGAGGCAGGAAAGCTGGAAAACAGGAGATGTCTCCATGTCAGGGGAGTAGTCACCCAAGGGGACCCCCAGGAATATGGGCATGTGATAGGAGCAGCTGGGAGATGAATGGGGAATGTGATGGACTGCCTGGGGGTAGAGGGTAAAATGCATTTACAGGCTAAGCTCTGCAAGACGGCTGCCAGTATAGAGGGGTCAGTAAAAGTGGCAGAGGGATGTTCCCTTCGCAAGCTCTAAAGAAGGGATGGAGTGACCAGGCTGTGGAGAAATAGGACCAAGGGTGTCTTGCATTTCCACGGTGCCTTGCATGCCCAGGAGTCTCATGGGAAGAGATTCATACATACACTGTGCTCCACAATGCCCTTGTTGGCCATCAGGGGCTCATCTCCTGTCTTGAACCAAGAGCAATGCTAGCCCCACTGTCTCCCACTACACCCCAGGCTTTGAATGATGGGTGTGAGCTTTGCAGCCTCTGTAGCTTTCAGGGAGTGATTGGCTCACCTGAAAAGAGACTGAGAAAAAAACAAACCGAAAAGTAAAGGGTTGTGTCCCCTCAGCTGAGTCACCCTGGGGCAGGGCCATCACTCAGAGAGGGGCTCACCATCCTCAGCACCCGCTCTTCTCTCCGGGGTGCAGGCAGCTGAGAGAGTCCTGGGGTGCAGTCCAGCCCAGGGACAGGGACATGGGTGCCCATCCTCTGTGTCAGGACACGCAGGCAGTGCAGCAATGATAGTCACAGGCAGGCAGCTTGAAAGGCCAAACCTAGGAAAGATGCATCAGTGCAGCACAAGACTGCATAGTCCTTGGAGATTTGGGTTATTGTGTTTCTGGTTTTAAATAATATCCTGGACCCTTGAAAGGTCTTCAGAATAAGAATACTGTATCCTTTTTATTTTTTTAATCTATGCTTTGTTATACATTTGTGTATTTCTCTGAGTTACAGGATTTAGCATCCTGCAGTCTAGCCCTGAGCTGCTTTCCTGAGCTCTTGAATTTTGATGCGGAAAAAGAAATCTTGTGGAATAACTGCCAGAAATAACACATTGAGTCACTGCTAACATGGATGGCCAGGATTTCTGTCCTCTCCACCTCTAAACACATTGGCAGAAGAAGGGAAGAAGCTGCAGTCCTGAGGCCAGGCGCTTCATCTTTGCAAGAGACCCTGCTGCTGGGTACCGGGAATGGCATGAGACCTGGGTGCAGGCTCCAACCTCCTCCCGAAGCCCAGGCAGCTCTGACAGGTATTGTTTTCACCCTGTGAGCTGAGGGTGGACTCCTAAATGTGTCAAGAAATCTGAAGAGTCTCAGTAGAACCTGTTCCAAGGGGTTCAAAGAGGTAATTAAAAAATTATACTAAGAGCAAATTAAAAATTTAAAACAAAACGTTCCAAGTACCAAACAGCTATGATAGCAGCTCAGCAGGGATTGGTCTGGATTTCCATCTGGACATTAGCCTAGAGATACCCTTTTCCAGCCGTCCTAAGATGGTTCTGGTCTTTTGACTTCATATAGATTTATTGTCTTTTACATTCAGACAACTGCCTCAGCTTTCAAATTTCAGCTCTGACTCCTGTATTGTGCTCAGTGAGGAAGAGTTTCAGTACATCTTGTGAGGAGGGAAGATATTCAGAAAGCAATAATGCCTGGATTCAGAGAAGTGTCCCAGGTGACAAGTTTAGACGTGCCTTTAACAATTTAGTGTTCCTGTGCTGGGCTCTGTGTGTGTGCTCTGCTTGCATTTCTGCCTTTCAAATGCCTGTGAAAACTCATCTGGCAGTGTGATATATCATACATTATTTTCACACAGAGGGGTTGCTTTACTTGACTAAGGGCAGATATTAACGTGCAGTAGAGATACCACAGCATCTTCTGTTACTGCTGATGGCTGGGCTGCAATAACTAATTGTGTGGATGCTAACAGCTCATGACAGATGGGAGATAAAACATCTCAGTTATCATCACCATGAAAGTGCATCAGCACAGCTTTTCCACTGGCCAGAGAAGCTTGATGCAGCCAGGCTTGCTGGGCTGTTGCTCCAGTGCCACCAGATGTGACTAAATTTCTACTTGGGTTAGCAGGGCAGGTAGCAAAGGAGGATCCATTCAAAAGCCATGGATGACTCTCCTGGCAGCTGGACTTCTGCAGAGCAATCTGCTGCAGTCACCTGGACCCATTGTGCTGCATGCCTTAATTGCATTGAAAACTGTGCTGGTTGTTGCAGTCACATGCCATCCCCCACAGCCTGTCTAAAAGGCCCCGTTGATATTTACCTGTCCACCTCTTCTTTCCACCTGTGTGTGAGCCCACCCAGCTACAGCCTCAGCATCCCACTAGCATGTAACAGATAAGTAGATAAAAACCTTTTGGAAAATGCAATGAACTGGTTAAAACCAAGAGAAGGTTACTGCCTGGAAGCAGTAGAAGCAAATCAATGGAAGCCCTAATGTTCCACATGAGCTATTTTACCTCTGAAGGCTGTGGGCCATGCAGGAAGATCATTAACATTCCCAGGTGACAAATGCAGAATTGACAAATTCCAGCCTCAAGCCTTGGTTTTGCATCCCAAGAAGTGACATTCAGGTGGTAGGAAGGAGGAGCAAGCTCTTTTAAGTTTGGGATATAAACCCCTCTATGTTAAGTCCGGGCTCCTGATGGCTTCCAGTTACAAGATAGAGCAGCACCCGAGCATCTGTAGCTGCACATGGGTCATCCACACAGACACAATTCTGAAGGGAAGGACCAACCTGTGTCAATGGCCCTTAAGGATGCTTTCTAAAACAAATCATCCCCAGCTGAGATGCAATTCTACAGTGAGGACAGGTTCATCTTCTCCCTCTGCTCCAGGGCCAAGGGTCCCTGGTGGTGCTACCAGCTCCTGTGAGCTGTGTGGAAGAGGGGGTATGGCACAGAGATGTCTGGTGGCAAAGTACCTCTGACTGGTCACTGATGCACTGCTGACTCCTGTGTACAAGTAGAGGTTAAAGGAGAGATGTTTTTGTGGGCCTGTGAACAGAGCAGGATTCCTATGGGAATTCCAAGGAGAAAACATGAGGAAGAGACAAGACTGGAAGAGGCAGAAAGGGATGAAAGGGAAAGTAAGAGAGGTAAGAGAGAAGAAAACATTACAGAAGCAGAAAGGAAAGGGAACAAGTAGGGGTGAGATAATGAAACTAAGGCACAAAAGTTTATTTACACTTTTGGGTCCTTCTCTTTTCCCCTTTGATGGGTTTGATAAAACCTCTTTTTAAAATTACCTCTCTCCAGAAGTGAGGTGACAGAGGGAAAGTGGGGAAGTGGGAAATGTCAGTGTAGGCTGAGATCATGGGGAAGTGAGAAATGTCAGTGTAGGCTCTCAGCAACTAACCTGTCCTCCTCTCCTTCTCTTCCTGTTCAAGGGAAAACTCATGGCCAGAGCTGGAGTGACTGTGTGCCCATCCAGCATCACACTTAGCTTGGCTGACTTTCATACAGGCCATGACTTCTCCACTCTTGTCCTCTTTGGCTTCATAGCCACAATTGCTAGGTATTTCCGAGTAGAGAGGAGACCAATGTGAGAGATGCTGAATTTGGACCTAATTTTTTGACAAACATTTCCGAGTAGAGAGGATCTGAAATGTGGCAGAAGGAGACCAATGTGAGAGATGCTGAATTTGGACCTAATTTTTTGACAAATCCTCCATCCCACCACTAAGCTGAGGGCTGCTGAAGTGGTGTTGAGGATGCAGGGCTCCTCTTCTCTCTGAACTGTGACAAGCTGGCATCCCATTTTGATTTGTCTTATCAACAGAGGATCTGGATGCCTCTCCAGAGCTCATCTGGACCCACTCAGTTCTCTTGCCTGATAAAATTTCTGTCTGAAATTAGACTGATGAGAGTGCTTGACTGACACCCCAGGAGGCTCACGTTTCCCTTTCATCACCCCTCCAGATAAAAGCTCCAGCTGCAGCACAGCAAAGATAATGTGCACCTCTCCTGGCTGTCCATTTCTTGGAACAGGAAGGAAGATCATTCTCTGTTCTAGTGAGTTCTTTGCCCTCTTTACCACCAAAAGGGAATTAGATTCAATTTTTGGATGCCTATGATAAGTCACAGCACCAACAGGAACGTGAGATGGACATTTCTCCCTGGGCAATACAGTGGCATTCTGTCACTAACTGTATGAACTGCAGGAGAAAGGCTTGCAAGGATTATCACCCCAGTCTGTGTCACCCTTTAACCCAGGGAAGAAAGAGTTGAACTTCAGTTTGACAGAGATCTATCTCTGTACTGTGCCCATTTCTTCCTGCAACCAGTCTCACTGCTAGGTTTCCAGCAAAGATACAGAGCTCATAAATTACTGAGACATCAATAAATGAGTCAATGATTTTAGAGTGACTAAAATGAAACGTATCTTATTTATGTTAATGAAGATGACTGACATCTTGAAGAATCGCTTGCTGCTTTGCAGACTACATACATTCAGCAATCATTCAGCCACAACTAAATGCAGCTACCTCTGGGATGGATTGTGTCAGATGCTTAATAATGTCTGGAAACCCAGCGAAGATGTATAGCAGCAAGCAAAAACAACACTTTGTATGGAAACCAGTAGGGCAAACCTGAGGTAGACAGTGTGTAGCAACAAACTGGGATCTAATGAGATTCTAACCTTCTTTTTGAGCAGTGTTTGACACTGAAATCGCAGACTTTGCTGTTAGGAAGTTGGGGAATGAACTCCATCACCACTGGGGGTCTTGCGAGGCTATTGCATGCTTACTTTATGTGTGTAATGATACCAGCTTTGTATTCAAATGAGGCTGAAAGAATGTTTGCTCCTATAAAATGCTTGGTTTGTACAGGCACTCAGCAATTGCATATGCCATTTCAGAACTGGGCAGGCATGTGCCTCTGTGCTCTGCTTCTGCAAACCTGAAGGAGCTGTCATGAGCAGGAACTTGGCTCCCCATGTCATTCAAAGCCAGTATGTCGCATATCTTCCCTGTCTGCTGTTACTCACAACTGTGAAACAAAGAGATAGAAAATAAAATGGTTTACCAAATAATTAAGAGAGACATTTATGGATTTGCTTTCAAGTCACTCCTGTGAGTGCCACCTTAGTAAAGCTGTGGATTACTGTAAGGTAAAATGAAGAATGTTCCTTGGTGCATGTGCATGAATCACATTGCAAGTGCTGTGGTGGGTGGGGGAGAGTTGGGGGAGATGAAGAGCCTCCTCAGTTTTGCATTCCTGCCATTTAAGAGCTCTTCATATGAGGCCAGTTTCACCCCTAATTCTGAAGGAAAGAGCTTTAGAGGTTCAGAAGGGGTGAAATGACTGTAGCACTGCCCAAGTAAAGGCAGACTGACCATTTTACACCAGCAGAGCATGGCTGAGGGATGCAGGTATTGAAGGAACAGAACCAGAATGCAAATCTAAGATCTTAATGTATAAATGGGAATTCATGTAGGGAGGAAAAGGGGTCTCCTCTGTGCCTGCTGCTGGAAACTGCAACCCATAGGTCCCTGTGCAGCAGAGGCTACATTAGAGCCCTCAACAGACCACTGGCAAAACTTATTCTCCCCAAATAGACTGATCTTCTCCAGCTGTGCCCCACAGCATTAAAAAAACTCCCTCTAGAGTAAGGCAAAAAACTACCCCACCTTGTCTTCTCCAGAAACAAACGGATTAGAAACAGTTGTGGATGCTTTTTGTCCTTTCGCATCTGAGAGCAAGGAAATGGCTGCTGCCCCAGCACCGTGCTGAATTGAGGGAGAGCCCAGAAGTGCTCACTGAGGCGCCTTCCCAAGGAGAAAGACGGAACCATTTTGTCTGAAACAACTCTCTGACTGCAGCACACACTGTGGATGGATACACACAGCTGCTTTAAAGCAAGCTCCCTCCTTTTTGTATGTTAATGCCTTTTGCTCAGCAGATGCTCTCTGGAGCATGCAGTGTATACTGAAGGGTGCAGACCATGATTCAAATTACAGGGGTGTAAGTGGGAGTGTAATATACCTGGCATGCTTGCATTTCCTGGCTGCACACCGTGTGTGAGGCCAGCCTGTGGCCCATTTGCCCCTCCCTGACACACACAGGTATCTGTGCAGTTACAGATTCCCAGGCATGTTTGTGCTGCGTTCACACCCTGCCTGCAGAGCAAGTTCAGAGGGGCCCATGATGCAGAACTGGCAGAGCTGTAAGTCAGGAGAATGCAAAGGAGAGAAAGGGAGGGGAGGAGAGCTGCTGGAGAGGCCGTGCTACCCTGCTGCAGTCCACAGCCACTTCTTGATTTGCAGCTCAGGCAATGCACAGCCTTCACCTTCCACAGGTTTATCACCTCAGTCTGCCAAAAAGGATTTTAGCAGACAACTGGTCACTGCTAATAATTAAGACAGCCAAATGAAGGTAGATACAAAAGGCAGGGGAGCTGAGAAAGGAATGTCTGTCCAAAGAACAGAATACTGGGGTCTTAGGCACACTATTTTCCTTGATCATCCCTTCTCTTTTGCACCCATAAGAGCCAACTTGCTGTCTGTTCTCTGACTAAAAGCTGAACAGCCTTAGCTCTGCAGGTATTGTGGTGGGAAAACGAGTGCTTGTCTAATTTTTGGCTGTCTTGGTATCCCTCCCTCCCTATGCTGGATGAGACCACAGTCATCCTGACAGCCTGAGAACTGGGGCCAACAACTTGGCTGCATCAAGGTTCCCTATCTTCAAGTGAAATAGCATGAAAATTTTAATGCACAAGAGTCTTGAGACCCAAAAAGCCCCCTGAAACTCAGGCTGTGTTGGGTCAAACACAGCCATCTGACACTAGCTTAAAAAAATACAGTAAGTGAAGTGATTCAAATGGAATGGACTGCAAAGACCACATAACCTAATAATGGGTGTGAACAAGATCAGAAGGAAGATAAAAATTATGGTCTAAAGACCTCGGTAAACAAGACCTTAGATGGATCTACTGCCAACAGTTCAGGAATTAGATTAAGTTCTGCCTCACTCCTTCCCAGATGCTTGATTTTCCTCATGCCAGGTAGAGGACTGCCCCACAAACTGCTCCCCAAGGCTGCAGCGCCTAGACAAGACCTGTCTTGGGGATACTCAATTAAAAATATTAAAAAACAGTCTTCCCCTTTTGGCCAAAGGACCAAGGTTTGCTTTCAGTAACAGAGCTTTCATACTCATTTACTCATGATTTACTGTTTAAGAAAACAAGACTGGGTTGTGAACACTGGTGCCAGTGTCACCTGCATATGCAAGGGAAGAACTGGACATGGTCTTCTTGCTCAGGGACATCTTCTGTCCTCCTTTCCTCCAAGTCAGCAGTGTGCTGGTGCTGTTGGTTGGCTTTTGAGTGAGCCACAGGACTCAAACTCATCCCCCTCAGCCAGAGACTGTGTTTAGCTGCTGTATCTAAACTGTAGCATCTCCTTCATGTTAGAGCCAGTGTTCCTGTTGCCCTGTACCTCATAGTGGCCAGGCAAGCATTGTGAGATTGTCCCTGCTGGGCTGGGAGGTCTGTGTTTTCTGCAACACCTGAAGGTGTCCAGCCAAGGGGGAACTGTTCTTTTACATCTCTTGTTCACACTTGGGATTTAGGTCTGCAAGCTTTTCCTGCTGTTCAGACATTAACTAACTGAAAAACCTAGAGAAGGCAGCGAGGTAGGTGGTGCAGGGAAGGAATTTGTGCTGGAGTCAGAGGATAATATATATTTTAAGACTGCAGGGAAGCTGTAGGACATATGACCTTTAGTAATCCCTTTGCTTTCAGGCTCCTTTCCTCCCCATTGAGAGCCTCTCTCCACTGTTCCTCAGGGGATTTCAAGCATTGCTATTATATATAATTGCACAAAAAAAGGAGAACGCTCTGGCCCATGAAAGCAATAAGAGGGATAAACTAATTAATTCCAGGCCACAGAAGTGGAAAAGAAAGCAAATACTTGGCAATTAATCAGGGGCAGCTGAGCCCTTCTCTCCTATCAGATATGGCGGAAAGTGCTAATTGCAGAAGATAAGCCACACAGTGGGATGCATGAAACTGCCTCTGAACTGGGGACAAAAATAACACATTCAGCTGCCAGTACACAGAGGAGAAGGAGGGGGAGCAATGGGCACCCTCTATCACCGTCACCACAAGTTGTAGTGAGGGAACAGCACATTGTAAAGGGTCTGGGCTGCTCTAAAGGATTCGGGAAGAGCTGAGGAAACAAGGCAGTAGGGAACTGGATGGGAGATTTGACTGTGAAATAGTCCACCTCTCTGTGCATCACTCCTCTCATCTGTGAAATGGGATTTATGGTTCTGTCTCTGGGCTGGCTGTGACCAGGGCATGTGTGATGCTGAGAAGAGCTCATGAGAACCCTCATAAATCTCCCAGTATGTCTGGCTTCAGCAGGGGTCTGCAAGGCCAGCAGAGAAGCTGTGGCTTTCGGGGCAGGTAGCGTGGCAGCGAGTTTGGCAGGGCAGCAAGCATCAGGTAAGCATCAGGTTGGCTGCTGTGCTCGTGTTTGGCTTCACTGGCTTTGGCTTCTGGCTGAGAGACTTTCAAAGGGGATTTTCCAAGGTCTTTAATCACTTCAAAGTGAAGGTAGCATAGATGGCAGTGAGGTTTAGAGGTGCCAGTGCAGCACTAATTTCAAGCATTAGTGCTTGGGAAATTCTTATTATGCTCCACTCTGTAGGAGAAGCTTTCATATCTCCATGTTTCACATCCATGGAAGTGTTCAGGGCCAAGCTGGATGGAACCGGCAACCAACTTTGAGCAGCCTGGTTTAGTGGAATGTGTCCCTGCACATAGCAGGGGGTTGGAACTAGATGATCTCAAGCCAACCCTTCCAACACAAACCAGCCTATTATTTTATGACCATGGGAAGACCAGGATGTTTCAGTGACGTGGAAGAACTCTTGGCTTGCTTCCTTCACACTTGTGCCTTTCCTCACTGTCATCTTGCTTGACCACTCTGTCCCTATTGGAGAATATAGGCTGCCTTCTCAGATGCAGGAGTTGATAGAGCATTTAAAAAGAGGTCAGTAGCTCTTTTGGGGAAGAGCTGTGGTTTGGGACCCCTGTATGCAGTGATGTTCAAGGCCTTCTATCTCCATCTCTTCCTACCTGAATGCCAAATGCTCAGGAACAGCCCCAGCGCTTCACTCGGAGGTCTGTTAGCAATCCTCACCTCTTTGATGTTCCTCACTTAGCACTCGGAGTCCAATTACGTACACAGACTAACAGGCATCATCACTTTGTTCCTTGGAGGATGCAAAGAAAAGCACAGCTCCCTAAATGTTATGGGTTGTTGTTGGTTTTCTTCTTCCAAGTGCTCAGATCCCCTGGGGGCAAGTCTTTTACATCAGGCCCGGAGGGGACTGATTACCAAATTGTTATGCATGCTTTATTCCTGCCAGAGCCCATGAAAGTTGGACATGTGCAGCGATGCCTGGAATGGCAGAAGGCACTGTGGAAAACTACGTGTATAAACCCCCCTGATGGGAGTGTAAATCTGGAATAACTCCCTTTTAGCTTCACTAGCCACAGATTTACATCTGTGCTAACAGTAGCTTGGCCCTCCCCTATAATTCAAGGCATAAATTCCGTGTAAATAAGCTCCCTACTTGGGCAGCATGTTTTTGCCTCTTGCTTGGGGAACCGGGAGGGTCGGCACTGCTCGGGGCAGCTTTCCTGCCCTGCTACTGTCTGTGCCCGTGCGCAGAATCAAACATGATCTGGCAGCTGCTGCAGCAGCCCTTGTATTTTGCGGTCCTATCCCTCCTAGGATTTCAACACATTTGCATTCCTCCTGCTGAAGATGAACTGCGGGCTTCTTCTGCATCAAACCTTCATTTAGGGGAGTAGAATTCATCAATATTTCATGCTGAAGGGGGAGACGAATATGTATATGTGCATATATACTCTTAGAGAAGGAAAAGGTTAGTGCAGTGAAAAGAAGCAGATAAAGCTGAGGAAGGAAGAAGGGAGGTTTAAAGGATCCATTCCTTCATTTTTGACCTCTCATTGGTTATGCATAATCCTAGGGAAGGAAAAATCCATGTGGCATTGAAGAATCCCTTCTTAATAATTCTTTTATTTGTAGACATCAGTACGGACAGTATTTCATGACAGCTGGGCAGAGACTGCAGATAGGTGAAGGGAGAAGGAGAGAGAGAAAAAACAACACAGAGAGAACAAGAGACAGTGTGAGTGAGTAAAACACGTGCACACATGGACTGGGGGGATTTTCAGCAGCAAGGCTCCTGCTAAAGCCCTGCAGTCCTTACTCAGCATAATGTGGCTAGTCGAGTGAATACGATGCTTTTAAAAGTCTCTGGCAGCTCTTTTATTAAAAGCTTGACCGCGAGGCTGGGTTATAAATAATTTGATATTAAACACACATGTCAAAGAAAAGGGTGGTGAGGGAGGAAGATTGTTTTCAAGCCAAAGAATAATTATTCTGGTATATAATTTTAGCTCCAAGCTTCTTGGGGGATGAAGAGGCAGCACAGGGTGAAGGAATGGTAAAGAGTAATGGTTTCAATATCAGGCAAGACTACGTTGGTGCTGGCTGCAGCACAAGGTGGGGCTGCCAGCTGGCTGAGGTGCTCCCATGTACTGCACAGGCAGAGGCTCTGCTGCCTGTATTTTACAAAATGGGCTCAGAAATAAGTGTCTGGGCTTTCACTCACTGCCACAGAGCCTATGTGTGCTGCGTACCTCTACCTACCCTGAATGCACACATACACACACACAGGGCTCATACCTGGGTCTACCCAGCACACACACACACCTGTCTATATGCTGCAGATGCTAAAGGAGACTCTTCCAGCCAGGACTGCGGATGCTGATGATCTGCATTGCAAAGGACAGGCTACAAGGGTTAAAAGTATCTCTTGGGGGGCAAATATTCCATGTGGAATTGTGGGGAAGGAGTCAGACAGCAGGGACGATGAGCAGCCTTCAAAACCTGGTTGGAGGAGGGAGGAAGCATTGTGGGATACGCAGTAAGCCTCCACACTGGCATGCTCCAAGAGGGTTTCCTTGCACCTGCATGCAGGCAGCTAACTCACTGACCCACCCCTTTGCCCCACAGGATGGGTTACTTGAGCATGGCCCACACAGGGCCTTTCCTTCAGCTGGTTCAGTGTGCCATCACGCTCTCTCAGTGCTGCGTGGGGCTTCTTGCCAGGGACAGCACTCACCTGCAGGCTGCCCAGAGCCTCCCAGCTGTTTGCAGCAGCTGGTTGTCTTCTGCACAGCCCAAAGCGCCGGGTGCGTGGTTACCTTAGAAACTGCTTTTCCTCCTCTTCCTGCTGCTGTGCACGAGTTAAGTGATGGGTAACGCAGGAAGAATTCGGTCTTCTGCCTCCAACAGGAGAAAAGACCCAATGCTCTGCAGGCTGGTCTTATCCTTCTCTATAAAGATGCTCCTGGCTCTGCTGCCAGAGTGAAAAGTCCTCGTTTTCTGCCATAGCTTGGCCAAGGTGACTGTGGAAGACGAGGATAGGCTTAGACGTTTTTGGTTACTTGGTACCATTGTGTTTTCTGCCATAGCTTAGCCAAGGTGAAGACGAGGAAGACGAGGATAGGCTTAGACGTTTTTGGTTACTTGGTACCATTGTGGATGCTCTTGTCTGTAAGGAAATTGTTTCTAACCTCAGGCACACATTTTTAACTAAAATTGGATCAATTTAATAAACTAAGCTTTATGTTAAATAAAGCTTAGTGACCTTCATATTCTTTACAATGTAGAAACACTTCTCTCTTGTCTTAGGGGTTTTGGACTGCTAGAATGGGATGAGGACTTGGATTTGCTCTTAGATGGGAATTCATAAATGTGGAGCTGGTAAGGTAATCAGTGTTTATGACCTTGGAACTGACAGGTTTTCTAACTCTGGGGCAATGATGAGTGTGGCAACAGATGTCTCCCTCTGAAACAGGCTGGTGGATCTCAGTCTGGTTTCCAGGTAGGAAGAATGGGATCATATCAAACTACCACTTAATAGCTAAATGCAGACTCAGCAGGAGATCAGGGACTGAAAAGCAATGAGCAGTTGATCAGTATTCCTCATTAGTTCTGAACAGAAGTCACCTTAGTCTTTTTAGAAGATGGATGAATAAGCAAAAACATCTCAAGCCCATCTTGTGTTCTACTGACATTCTTATTCCATAATTATCTGAGACTGATGATTAAAACAAAATATTTATTTACTACCAGTTTTTAATTGTTTTTCTCTGGCTCATTCACCCATGGGATTGGGGATAGGTGTCCATGGATTCTGGGGAGCTGCAGGAAGAGGAGGGTGATGTCATTTTGCAGAGCACTTGATGCATATGGATCACACGTGGTAGGCAAATTGGAGGGTGGGGAGCCCAGTGCAGAGCTGTTTGTTTGTTGCAGGTTGTGATTTTATCTTTGTTTGCTTTGTGGGTGTTCCTCCCGCCCCCACCCTAGTCCCCTTGAGCAGATTTCAGCTGCTCCATCTTAGCTACATGTGGCTTCAATTACCCTGAGCGTTTGTGTGGCTCAGTGTTCAGGGAAAGGCTCCGGATCATTACTGTGAAATGTGTTTGATCTCCTCTCGCCTTTCCATTTGAAATGGAAATAACTGCTCTCGTTAGCTCCTCAGGTCCCCAAGTAATCGTCCCACCGGTTCCTTTGGCTCCTTCGTCAGACTCCCTCCTCCTCCACCACTCGGGAGAGCTAATGATTAGACTACTCCACCTTAGCAAGAGGTTTTTTTCCCTTTCTCCCAGTGTCATTTTGATCCGGATTTGATAATTTCTTGTTCTTCCTGCTGCCAGCAAGTTCCTCTTTTTAGTGGTCCCTGCTTTTACCTTCCTGACTCTCAGAGTTTGCTTGCCTTTTCATTACCCTCACAGCAGAAACAGAATTTCCTCCCTTGCAACTCCTCAGGACTGTATGAAGAAACAAGAGATCTGGGAATTCACTCTCCCGTCTTTTTACTTGGGTCTTCCCTTCACTGGCACAAATGGCTGAAGGTGGTCCTTTTTATGGGTTGGTTGGTTGCTTGGTTGGTCAGTCATCCTCTTCGCTACCTTTTTGTCTTCCAGCCAGTAATTGTTTGGCAGACCAAATTACGGTATTAGTCCAGCTCAGGAGCATGGAGAGGATGTGATTGTGTGTTAATCTCTCCACTAAGGCAACCTTTCAAAAGAGGTCTCTTGCTACAACTGCAAGCCAAGGAAAGAGAAGGGAATGAGTTTGTGGTGCTGGAGAAGAAAAGCTTGACTTTCCCATCATAATTTTTTAAAAATCTAACTGTCACAGCATTTGAAAATGCCTAATGCAAAAAGGACCATCAGTTTCTCAGTTTCTACAGGGCACCCCAAAAGGAACGCTCTATCCCTCTAGTGTCATCTTCTTCCCAAATTATGATCACCTTCTTGCCTTTTCCCTTACTAGTGTCTTCTTCGCTTCCTTTCCCCTCACAGCTCTCCTCCATTAGGCTGCTGGACCTGCTTTCCGCAGTATCCTTGGCTCCCATGGCATGAGAGATCATCGGCTGGAGCACAGGCACTCCACAGCAGGTCCATGTGCAGGTTTTTCTCGGGCTGCACATCAGCATGGAGGAGCAGCAAAGGAGCTGCCTAAGGCACAAGAGCGCCTGCTGCAGCCCAAAAGCCCCATATTCATCTCCGCAGAACATAATTAACTCTGCTCATGAACACTCTCTTATCTGAAACACAGAAGAAAAATGAGCTGCGGCGAAGGGAGACGGGAGAGGGGAAAAAAAGGAAAAAAAAAAGAGGAAAAAATCTCTGTTGACGTTTGGCAGCGTAGCAAGGCAGCAGATGGGCAGCCAGCATCCCATGGTCCTGGCAGGCACAGACCAGCCGACCCGTGCTGCATCCCCAGCTCTTGTTCACAGCCAGGCAGGGTCAGGCCCCCTGCTCCCCTCGGGGGATTGGAGACTGCTGATGCTCAGCGAGGCAGCCTGTGACTGACGCCTCCTTCCTGCTGTGAGGCCCTGGCAGCATGTAGCATCCTTCTCCTAATGTGGGAGATCATTGCTGCCTCCCTCCCCCTCCTCCCAACACAGCCTGTCTCTCCTAGAGGAGGGCTTCCCCCTTTCTCCGAAGATGGGGATGCTTACCTGTCTGAAGTATGTGTAAGGATCTGCACACCACAGTGCACATAGTGTTGTTTCACGTGCAATATTCTTTCCTGACTCTGGCTGTTGAAAACAAGGCCCCACCAGCCATTTCCAGCAAACAATAAGCCTATTTTTGAAAGAATATGTTAATTTGACTTATTTTCCCGTGGCTCTGAACACGTTATCTTGCTGGTTTCCCTCTGAGCAGGTGTTCCCTCCTGTGTGGTGGCGGGATGTGCTGGTCCCTCCCTGCCGCAGGATGAGGATGGCAGGCCGGAGGGCTGAGGCTCAGCACATGGGGACGAGCCGCTGGATGCTTCTCCGGGATGCCGGAGCTGCCGAGCACATCGGCTTCCCGCACGCTCGCTGTGCCACACTTGCCAGCTGCATTCACGGGAGCTCGCTGTGGGCTGCCCCTCCGGTCCCAGCCCAACCTGGTAATTGATGCAGTAATCCTCTGGATTCCCTCATTAGCAGCCGCTAATGGCCGTCGCGTTAGCAATGAGCAGCGCGAGCAGCGCGATTCAATTAAGCCTCTAATAAACCCATTGTAAACGGCAGTAGCCGCGGAGTTCAAAGGCAGGATTACAGGAGCTCTTCCCAATGGCTTGTGACAGCAGATGGGGGGTGCGACTCGCTCCCATTAATTGACTCCAATGGACGGAACGACTTAGAAACCCACTGCACTGACTGGTGGGAAGACATGGGGACGCGGGGAAGGAGGCTGTGATTATTCCTGCACCCCGCCCGGCAGAGCCCTCCCGTCCGTCCCCTGGCTCCAGCTGCCGGGAGCAGCGAGGCTCGGGAAGGGCCGGCACGGACCGCGCACGGCAGAGGTGACTCCCTGAATTGCTCGAGAGCACATCGCGGTTTCCTCGCACACTTCATTTGAAGTGACTTGGCAGGTGATTTTCATAGATAATTTGTGGCCTGTCACTCATCCAGGAGACACTGCAGTGAGCAGGGCTAGGCAGAAATGTCTCACTGAAAACTTCATTCCAACGGTTGTGGGGTTTGTTTCTTTGTTGTTTTGCTGTTCCCTGGATAAAAGTTGAAAGGATCTTGTAAAATTCCTTTTTGGAGAATGTGAGATAAGAAAATTTAAATATGAAAAAAAAAAAAATCAGAAATTGCCGGAATTGCATTAGAAAAGATTTTTTTCTTTAGAGATTCTTCTTCACTACTTTATTCACATTATTAACGATGTGAAGATTATACATGCTAACATCATCAGAACTTATTTAAAAGCTAGAAAAAACCCTAAAACTGGAAAATTAAATAAAAAAGAAATAAGAGAACTGAATACATGATTTTGAAATGTTTAAGTGATTGAAACATTACCATGTTCTGTTTCTTGAGAAATATGGCATATTCATTTCAATTTCTAATTGTTTTAATTAATTTCATTCTGCATTTGCACTAATTAGACCGGGCAGGTAGGTCACATAATAGGTCTTTGTTCTCTTGTTGGATGTGTGTGATTCCTGGAATCAAGTTTCTCATGTAAATCCTGACTACAGAGGATATAAAATCTCTCTTATCACATCTCCTTTAGGACTCATTTAAACGTTGCTGGTTCTGCAAACACACTCACGACTGGACTCATGTCCTAGAAACCTTATGAAAATGACCACAGGTGGGGTACTAACATGCAAAATTATTTCATAATTGAAATTGAAGTTTCCAGCGGATTTTTTTTTTTTTGCCTTCTCCCTCCCCCATGCTTTCTTTGGTTCTGCAGCCTCCTGGCTCTACAGCCTTCAGAGTTTGCATCACCTTGAAGACACACCTTGCATGAGCCATAGCTCAGGCAATCACAGCAGGGTCCAGGGCCACGTGCCCTGCCGGGCTCCCATCCTTTGTCCCGGCTCAGTGGCTCATAGCCCTGTTGTCTGCACCAGAAGGTCTGATCTGGTGGAGCAGGGGTTTAACACCAGGGTTTGCCCAGCTACGGGCAAGGGTGAATCAGGAAGGAGCTGTTAGCAGTAAAGGGTACATGGGCTTGATCTGCAGTCAATCTCAAATGCTTCTGAATCAACTGGACATTCTCTCTTTGCAACCCAGGGATTCCAATATCTCTTATGGGCATGGGATATAAATGCATCATCATGCAGTACTCCTTCCAGGCTTGATAATACAATTACGTTCTCTGGACAATTCCCAGTACAGAGAGAGAGTTTGGAAGAGCTGTTAGCATTTGGTGAACCTGTTCTGGCTGGGATTTCAAGGTAATGACTCCCTGACACCTCCTCTGTGTCCCCAGGAGAAAAATCTATTTACCACTGCATCTGACTCAGCCCAGGAATAACAGCAGCCTTTTATTCTCTGCCAGTAATGCCCTGGGCAACGCTCTTAACCTCCTTGTTGATGCATACAAATCTAAAAAGACTCCATAAGAAGCAATGCAAGTTTTCCATAAAAATACGAGGCCTGCACATAGCAAAATAGAAAGAGAGAAGGAGAAGAAAAGGAGACTGACAAGAAGGCAAGCTGGTCCAAACCCAGCAGCAGGAACCTCAGCTCCACTTGCCACAAAACTTAAGGACAGGTATAGTTCTTCTCACTCCCTGTGTGAGAAAGTGAAGCTATTCGTCTTTCATACATGCTCTCACGCTTCCTTTCCCTATCACTCCTATATTTACTCAATCATTCTGGCTGCAACAGTCTTAAAATTATTATTGGATACTCTTCTGGATTTTGAGGGACCCCTTTCTCAGAAAAATTCCTAGGCAGGTAGTCCCTACATATTGAAATTTAGAGTTGAGCAATTTGAGGATGTTGAGTAAATTAACAAGAGCTTGAATAAAGATATGATTTTCTGTTAATGTAGAAATCCTGTTTTACAATTTTAAGGAACTCTCTAATCAAATACGTTCACTTGCACAACCATGTTCTTTCATTTTCTGTCAAATAAGATTCTGACTTCATGTATTGTGATTTATGTGGGCCTCACTGGGAGTTTGGACCTTAGCCTGTGTGCTTACCAACCTTTACCTTGGAGATCCTCAATGTATAAGCACCATTTGAATTTACTTCTCCAAATCCCTTTAATTTTTTTCATCACTGAGTGTACATGTGGCTGTCAGTCACATGCACAAAAAGCCTGCAGTACAGAGGAGGGAGAGGTGCAGCACTAAGAGAAGTTCTCCTTGGGTTGGAAAAGCTCAGCCTGTTGTGTTCACCCTAGAAAGATGGTCTGGATGCAGCATGAGTGTATCAGAAATCAGGGCAGAACAGTTCAGGGGGCCAGGCAGGATGGGGACAAGGCGTAGGAAGGTAACTCTTTCTTAAATTATACCCTTAGAGTGCATGTCAGCAGGGACAACACTGAACAACTCTGAGTCGTAACCTTGCCTCTGGGTGCCTGTCACCACCTCCAGTTTCTGTCTTGCCTTTTTTCCCTTTCTCTTACCCTTACTTCCTGCACTCTTTTGTTCTCTTAATTCTTGCTTCTGAAGAACACCACAGCATTCATATGTAAATTGCACCTAGTGCTGCAAGGGGGAGTGTGTCTCAAGGAGATATACATGCCATCCTCCTCCCGTTGCATTTTCCACTCCTCTCTCTTGGTCTAGGGAAAGAGGCAGGGCAAGGACGTGTGCGGGATGGGGAGATCCCACGCGTGGCCTCCTCCTGCATTTCCTTTGCACCTCTGCCTCCATGCTCCCTGTTTCTGCAGTTAGCAATTAAAGCTGTCATCTCTCATCGCGCCCACAGCGTGTGGGGTGGTCGGTGCTGCAGGTACCGCCTTGCACCAGGGTCATCCCAGGTACCAGTCTGTCACAGCCCAGAGCTGCAAGGCTGTCCCATTCCTTTGACACAAATGTGATGACTGTCATAGTGTCGTTGTTTGTATAGGTCTAAGTCAAGCGGAAAAATCACATACAGACACACACATGGAGTGATTTTTAATTTTATTTTTTTTTCCTCCCAGGAAAGGGATTTTCAGGAGAAGTCTCCCCCAGGGGACTGGAAACAGAATTTCTTCATGTGTAGGCAGTGTGCTGGCAGGTTTTTGTCACTTTCATTCACTCCCTAGATAGGTTACTGGGGGCTGAGAGCTACTGCTCTTCTCTTCCCTGTCATCTCTTAGCCAGATAATCAGCTTCAAAAAATCAAAGATTTCTGTCCTGCAAGTCAATGGAGCAAAGCCATGTAGTGCACCCTGAAAAAGGAAAAGAGATCTACCTGGACAGCTTTCCTATTCTGCTGGGTACTGACGCATTTATTCTCACCACACACCATGGTCCAGATTTAGCTTATTCAGCCATGGCAACCCAGCTGCCTGGGATCTGCGCTGTATTCCTCCCAGGCTGTGTATGACGTGTTCCCTCTGCTCTGCCCCTCCTTGCCCCTTCTTGAGGAGCAGGCTCTGAATTCGGCACAGGTTCAGGAACGTTTCACACCAGCCACTGACCCTTTCAGTCAGTGCTGCCAAGGTTTCTGGACTGAAATATCTGTACAGCTGGTTGGAGACAATCACCTTTCTGAGCCCAGGGGATGGTCGTGCAATACGAATGAGGTGTTGCTTCATGAGGATGCTGGCCTTCTCAGCAAGCAATACTCCATGCTGGAGCACTACAGAGGTGAGAGAAGCAGCAGGACCTGCAAGTCCTGCAGAGACCCAGGGTGCCATGATGGGAAATGCTGAATGCTCCCTGGGATCACTCACTCATCCATTGGTAACATTAAGAAATCTGATGTTGATTATTGGCAACCATTTTGACTTTTGTTGTTGCAGCTGCTGGTCACTGATGCATCTGATGGCGGGCCCCAATCCAGAATGCCTGCAGCTTAGGGGAGACTTCCCTTTGTGTTTAGCAGAATCTGGCTCGGAGGTGTGCTGCTGGAAAGAGAACACTGGACAATCTGTGCTTTGGCTGCCAAGGTGGCTAACCCTGGTTTGCCTCTCTCCCTCGCTGCCCATGCTGACAGGGCCTGAGCAGCTCTGTGGGGAACCTGCAGGATACAGGACTGATGCAAAAGGAGATGCACCAGGGGACCAATGAAAGGCGTGGAGGGATCTGAGCAAAGGATTTCATCCTGCAGTAGGGCTGAGATCAGCTTTTGATGAGTGGATGGGTGGATGTAATACAGCAAAGCCCTTTTCTCTGCAATGCATCTGAGTTAGCTGAATGAGAAGGAGCAGCTTTTTAAAGGATATTTCTCTGCAGCAAGGCTGAGCACAGTTTTCATGGCTGGATGCAGAGATGGGGCAGCACTGGCTCTGGTTACACTGAGAACAAGGGAGGGAAGCAGGCTTGCAAGGAGATGTGATTCTTAGCAGTGTCAGGTGTATGAAATGCCCATTTATTAGGAAAGAAGCAGCAGTTTTATGCTTTTGATGTCAGCTACTGATTTACAGTGATTTATATCAACAGCTACAACCTGTATTTACATAAGATTTCTCACATGACTGTCAGGACTCTGTAGAGGAGCGAAAAAATGGTCTTAGGCTAAAATTCTAAAGCCAGAGAGCCAGGTTCTTTGCAGGACTCTGCCAAAGCCTCCTGTATCAATTTAGAAAGGTTGCTTTCAGCTTAGCCCTTCATGCCTGAGTTTCTCCATCTCTGAAATAGGGACAATAACACTTTTCATCTTCACACAGAGGGGTGGGTGATAGAAACTTCATGAGATGTGATTTTAAAAAACCCAAACCTTTAAGATCTTGCAATAAGAAATGCACAGCTCCTAGCAATAACATCCCTTGGGTGAAAGAGCACACCAAAATCTTTAGTAATCGTGCCTTGCTCTGGGCCTGTCTCCAATGAAGAGACACACTGTCTCAGTCTGGATTAGATAGATATGCCCAGGCCAGGATGCATTCCTCCAATCACTGCTATTTGCATGACCTGATACTTAAAGAAGTCCAAACAGACAGGATGGAGGCACAGCACCAACCACAGGGGTAGGGCTGCCAGGGCCCATGTATAGCTCTGATCTCTACTAGAAACTAATGCGCACCCCTAACAGCCCCCTTGTGCCTGCAGAGTGTGTATTCTCCTCTTTCTATCAGAGCCCAGCACCTAAGGGGCACCACTGCTCCCTGTGGGAACCCTGACTGACAAACCTGACCCCTTTGCAAGGTGCCAAAGTATTGGAAAGGGGCTGTGTGTGTCACACAGAGTGAAGGTTGCTGTTTTCCCAGCCAGGTGGGATGTGGGAGGGGAAGGCTCTGTCTATAGGTCACCCCTGTGTCCTCCTGCTGGGATGTTTAATTTTATTTATTTTTTTTAATGTGGTTGTGTTTTTTTAGGCCTCACTGAATAAATTAACCAGTTTGGAACACTAAACAAGATTTACTAAAACAGAGCCAAGAGAAGACATTTTTTGCTCACAATAGCCACAGTTGGACTTGCCCAGTATAAGCAGAGAAAATGAATGATTTTCCTTTACTGTGCCAGGTCCAGAGAGGAATCTCTCTTCTCATTTCAGGATGACAGTGAAAAAATGTGGTCAGTAAGAACAGATTTGTCGAGCTCAGCAGATCTTCCTTTATCTTAATGTCCAGATTCTGCCAGCCCAGAAATTACTTGTCTGAACCAGGCCTTTTAATTACTCCCTTTGTGCAGTTCTGGGAGAAGCATCCCAAGTTTAAGCTACTTGAGGGCATTCCAGCATGCTGCAGCTCTTACCCATGGTTGATAGGGTCTCCAGCCAAGAGAGGAGAGGCTGCTGGCTGCAATGAGCAAGCAGATACATGTGTTTTGTCCCACAGTGGTCTGTGGTGAAGATACAAGTGTTATGTGATACAAGAGTGTTATGTGAGGCTGTGTTATGATGGAATTAGATAATGGTGTTCTACATAGCAATTCTCTCCCAGCAAAGAGCTGTGTGGCTCAGAGCACCATGCTGGCTCTGCATCATCAGAGGTGCTAAACAGATGAAAGGCCTTTAGTCCACATGTCTTGAAGTTGGCCACAAGTAGAAAATATTGATTTGTGGTGAAAAATGTAATTTCTAAATTAATTGAAGAAAGAGATCATTCTGCCTCAAGCTGTTCCATTTGCATAAGAATGAGATCACCTTAGACAAGAACAAAGAGACCCTTATACATAGTGAATCGTGCAAAAAACCCCCACAAATTAGCTGGAGGTGGGAGAGCTGAACAGCCACTGACAGGACAAAATTAGCTAGTCTGCATCGTAACTGTTATAGAAACAACAAGGAGGAAAGAAAACAGACCTTTGAAGAAAACATGGGGTTTTTTTGCTCTGGAAAATAGACTCATGAAGTACATTTTGGCATACTTCACTTGATTGATAAATGACCTAACAAAACATGCAGCACTATCTGCCTGTCCCATTCCTGGTGTGGCACTCGCAGCAATTTGCAGAACACTTTAACATCCCCCAGCAAAGGTGTTCCAGTTTCCACTTTTAACCATAGGTCTATTTATTGAAATGTTTATGTCCATGCAAGAGGCAGGTTTTAAAGTATCTCTGGCACATTGCCTGCATAACTTATCAGTTATAGGCATCTGATTTGGCAAATTTTACTGTGGGCTGCTGTACATTCAACCTTCTAGGCTATAACTTTGCCTTTGCAATTCCCAGCAACAGACACAGGTAGAGGCAGTTCTGACCTCCAGGGAGCATCAACACAACCTGCAAACATTCCTGGGTGCACATGGACACTTAGCAGCTGGGCTGGGGTGGGCAAGGATCCCCTGCCTCCTAGTAAATCCACAACTGGGATAACTCAGGAGCAAGCTTTTCTCACTGAGCCCATGTGCTGCAGCCTCTTTCCCCAACACTTGCTTTGAACAAGCGCTTGAACACATGCTCAGCATGACTAGTGGATATGCTTGTCTCTTGTAAGGTCTCTCAGGAGCTCTGTGGCAGACCTCAGAGCTGGACCCAGGTGTCTGGGAACGGACCCAAATTCAGGGCTCTGCATCACTGGAGCAGACCAAGGTGACAGCTAGTAGCAGAGCTTAGCTATGCTGCAGGCAGCTCTTCTTCATGTTTCTTTTCTTCATACACACACACATGCACACACACATACACACACAGCGCCTCTCACCTCACATGTAAACTCTGATAAAAAACTATTCCTGGCTGCCAAACAGGCAAATTGCATAGGGATGGGGGAAAGGAAAGAAAAAGCAATGAAACATCAAACCCTTATATTTTTTCATGGCAAATGTTTGCTCAGCTCTTCTTCTGACTATGACTAAGAATACTTCATACTCAAATAATCCGTCACACTTAATGCTGTTAACTTTTCAATACCCACTGTACAACCCACAGAGTATAGAAAGCCCTTCTGGGATTCTTTATCATCACAGCAACAACTACAGAAGACATTTGTCCTGCTGGTGAAAGGCACTAAAATCACATGATCATCTAAAGTCCTTCCAGCCCTTTTCCGGCCATGAAAGATATAACTGATTCACAGGTGAGACAAAGCCTCATTGTTTCTCCCTTTATGTGGTTCTCCCTGGGAGTTTCTTTGTAGAAATAGTGTGGGTGGGGGTAGTAACCACTTCAGAGAGGTGGCAGGTGTAAAGAGAAGCAGTAGGGGACCCTTCAACTAATACCCTTCTGAAATTGGTTTTTTTTCATTGCTGCAGTCTCCTACATGCCCATGTCCTGGGGATAACTGCTGCCTCTGGAGCTGTGTTTGGCACCAGGAGACTGCTCTGGGCTGTGCAAACTGTTGCTCAGGGCTTGGGAAGCAGAGAAGAGAGGAAGGCTGCCACTGGGCATTTGGTGGCTAGAGAAACTGTTGTTGGTGGCTACTGGCTGCTCTTCCCAAGCCCTCTGACTTGCTGCTGTAACTGTGTGCGTGCTGGCTGCCTAGCCTGATCCTGGGTGAGGGAAACACATCTTGGGTTGTTTGGGAATATTTATCTCAGCTGGTTTATATGAGCAGAGCTGTGCTAGCGAGTGCCAATGATGCTTCTCTGCTGCCAGGTCTGGAGCATGGTGATTTCTTAGTCTTTCTGAGCTTTACCCATAGAAGTGTGCCCAAGTGCAGCCTTTGGGTGCCTATGGGAGTAACTGTGCCTTAACTCCATTCAGGAGCACACAGATTTGTCTGGGTGAGGCTGCTCCTGCTATGTGTGAGTGCCCAGGCCTTGTCATGAGTGGCAAAACTTGCACAGGAGAAACTAGGGGAGTGTGTGGCTGTTTAGCAGGTGAACATGCTATGACCCAGCTGCACTGGTAACAAAAGCTGAGCTGACCCAGCTTAAAGACCTAAAGGGAGAAAATGTTAAATTCAAAGGCATTTTAGGATTTTCTTAAGTGTGAATACTGCTGGGATATGCAGGTGATGTATGGATCATCTCTGCTGACTGCAGTGATTCATCCAGTGATCCTATGCACAGGAAATCCATACGCCTCTTAGATGCCAAAAACCTGCTGTGGCTTCACTACAAATCTGAGTGCAAACCCTGAATCCACATACTTACCTTAAAAAAGGGCATTTCACTAGCACTATCTCTTCCTAGTACTGACTTCAAGATTTACTTTAAATAGATTTAAATAAATGTTTGGCATGAAAATAATCTTTGATGAGACAGACTGTTTGACAGAGCAAGCAAAAGCCTAACTCTTGCTTTGCCCAAATCTCTAAGTCATGGGCCATTACTCCTGTTTTTTCTTTCCAAATGGAGTCTGACAATGCAGTGCTGTTTCCCTCATGACTGAGGCTGGAGCAAGCAGATGAGTGTGGGACCAAGCCTCACAAAGAGCTGGTCCTGCACCCAGGCACTGCCTCACTGCTATAAGGTCACTCTGACATCTACAGGAAGCTCTGAGCTGCTCTCCTGAGCAGAGAATATTGAGGTCAGACCTGCAAGACCTGCTCAGGAAGGAGTTGCACCAAGCTCACTCTTGAGTCCTTTGAGAACATTATGCTCCCTAATTTAAGTGGGTCCTACAACTCTCACATATAAAATCTGTCTGTGATGTCCATAGGTGTAATTCATCCATAGGCTTCAGTCTGATTCATGCTATGAGAAGTCTCTTCAGACCTGAGCGAGATTACCAACAGATGCTCAGCTAAAGGTGAAGTGGGTCACTCTGGCCACTGAATCTATATGGAATTTAATGGGAACTCAACAGGAAAGCAGTTTGGGCTGGGTCTTCGGTCGTGACTCAGCACAAGGGAGGGGATGTAGGGAGCATCTGGATGTAGTAACTTTTTCAATCATATCTCATATCTATATGGAAACCTTTAAATTTCTGGACAAGATGTTCACTTGACATAACCAAACCTGCAAGATCTTCTTGCTGAATGCCCAAAGTTAACCTGGGTTTTCAAATTTCAGGTTGTGTTTACTGCAAGCAGTAAACCTGGGAGCAGCAGGACTTATAGCTATCCAAATTGTTAAATGCAAACTGTTAGGTAAATGGTACAAAGAACAAACTATGTAGGCCATCCAAATGAGTATCGTTTTAGGACACTGACAATTAAACCATTCAAAGTTTAAAATATTCTGTCTGAATGAATAGGGAGATGTAATTCAGTACCCTTTTTTGCAGAAGGTGTGTTCAGGTCTGGCTCTTTACATTGGTAAAGGCACAAGTACAGACATTGTCAGGATCCTATGGTGTTAAACATTTTTCTCATCCTGCATAAAAGTGACCCTTTTCACTCTCATGCTATCTCAGAGCACATATATAAAAGCTGCTAGCTCAGGTGCCCGCTGCAGGGGAGGGGAAAAGAGTCATGGAACAGGAACCAGAACAGCTGATACAAATTACCTCTCAAATTGGAGCAAATGCTCCCAGAAATGTCACCTATTAAAAGATCAACTAATAAGTTCCTGCTGCAGCCCAAATAACTCAAGAGAAAAAAAGATATTAAAATTCTGACAGTCCTCAGGAGCAGGTTTTTTCTGAGCTTTGAATTCTGGGGTTTATCATTTTTGTACTTACTGCAATTGATGAGGCTCTGGGCAATATTTATTTCAAAACCTGCTGTATCCCCTTGAAAACCTGGACTTATCTGGAGAACAGACATGTGACTCCTTCCTCTTGCCAAATCAAGATGAGAACTATAGCAGATAGCCAGAGACTGCTGGATGCCAGGGCTGGGTTGGGTGCTTTGCTGTTTCTGCACATGCTGATTTAGTATAGGTTAAGCTGAAAAATGCAGTAAATGTCCCAATGCCCTGGAGCCTGAAAGAACAATATGGTTTTGGATGAGGTTACAAGATGAGCATCTCCTGGCTGCAAAAGCTTTAAAATAAGTATGGTTTGATTGTATCCTAATGGGTAGATTTAATTTTCTTTGAGTGACTCCTGATCACTTTTCAAAGTCATGTGTGTAGTCATTGTGAAACCTACAACTTTCATAATTATAAATATTAGCTATTTTAAGGTTTATGGACTCTTCCTGTCACACATTTCTTGTTTTTCCTGAGGAAAGTTTACTCCTGTGGTTACCAGCTGTGAACTTGGAAGGTCTTTACCATCCTGGCACAGGTAAGGATCTCATTGGTAAAAAGATTTTTTAACTATTGAGTAATCCTATCAGAAAACAACTAACTGATAAAGCAAACCTCTGTAGAGGCTTCTTAGAGCTAATGACAGTGACACCAAGGTTATAGAGTCCAAACTGGAGGTTGTAGGGTCCAAACACCACTTGAGTCCAGCTGGTTGATAGGATGATGTCTACTTGTGCAGCTCTTGATTGTAGCCTTAGTTGAGTATCTTCTGGTCATCTGCTTCCTGACTCGGGGCAGATGCCACTATGGGCTAGAACCAGGTAAGGATGAATACCTACTATCTGCAGGAGCCTGGCATGAGAAAAGCAGGTCTTCCTGGCCAAGCCCTCCAAGACTCCTTGTAAATCAGCAGTTAGCACCAGGTCCTATCATTGAGTGCTGATCAAGGAGTGATGTGTTAATGCCAATCATATCATAACAGAAAGCAGCATGTCCAGGTAGGCCTACAGTGAAGTACAACACATCCACACAAGGGTTTGCAGTTGGGCTGGGGATGGCACCCTAGCTGAGACACAGCAGCAATCTGTATCACTCATCTGGTAAGTAAGATAATTTTCTGTCTGCCCATATCATACTTGGCACAGATGTTGACACAGATCCCAGCTGTAGTAGCCTGGTGGCCTTTGGCTGCTGATGCAGGAGGATTCACTGCCGGGGTCAGACTGTCACCCACATAACCTAATTTTAAGTCAGTAGGGATGTTTCTGCAAGGGTAGCAGTTGCACCTGTATGTTGCAGTGCAGATGTGTCTGTAATCATGAAAGGGTTGGAAGGAGAGGATTTTCTTCTCCTGTAGTGTAGAGGGTAACATGAATGGTTGTTTGAACAGAGTTACAGCTTTCTGTGTGGGTGAATTGCTGATGGTGTTTATTGTAAGACATTACACCTGGGGAGAAGTATCACAGCAGAGACTCTTCTGTCTCCTTCCAAGCACCATGCAAGGGAAACACTGCCAGAAGGTTAATACTTCAGTACCTCTGGCCTGTTACCCTCTCTGGCATATTCTGTGTAAGAGCAGCATTGATACAGACACTTGCAGAGCTACCTGAGAGGCCTGCTGCCATTGCACCCTTTGTTCAGTTCCAGGTGAACTGAAAGCCAGATTTCAGGTGAATTGCAAGTGGGGCTAATGCAAGTGGCTCTGGTCTTGTCTGACCTCAGACCCACCAGGTCACATAAACAAGATGAATTAAGACATAAGTTTACACATGAAAAAAAGAAGTATTGTTTATTCAACACAGTATGTAGAACAGGATGCTACACTTTTTGTGTTTTAATGGCTAGATAAAATTGCTTTTGCCCTGCAGAATGGTGGCCACTTGCCTTCCTGATGTTGTATGAACAACAGGTGGCCACTGGAACTCTATTGCTCTCTAAAGCTTTTGTTCTGGCTTTTAGACAATCTGTTGCACAAATAGTTGACTATGTTCGGGTGCTTCCTGGGAAGCTACCTCTCCTGCAATCTCCTAGTTGGATTATTCTCAAGCTACCATCAAGGAAGTCTTAATTGCCCTGTGGCCAATCTGCCAGTCCTATAAGGGTGCCTTGGTGATCCTAGTGTGGCACATCCTGGAGGGAACAATGCAGTAGCAGGGGACATCCCGCACCATCTTTGAGATGACTACAGGGTTTGTACTCCTGACTGGGAAAGAATTTTGACTAGTCATCTGGGGAGATGCAATTGTTTGCCACACTTTTCTCTCCAGATCCTTGCCAGTACAGGAACAAATAATTTGTTCTCTCTCTCTGTAGTGATGCCTTTGCCAGGGGCAGAATAAAAGGGAAATAACAGGGTATATGAAGCCAAGAGGCAGGAGAGTATCTGTGCTGTGCCAGACAAACCAATCCAGTACAATATATTAGGGGAGGACTAGAGCCAAGAGCTCTAATCCACAGTAGCTGTGATGCACCATGTTTCCAATGCCTTGTACAAAGACATCTCTTCTTCAGATCAGCCTGCTTCTATGGAAAAAGAAAACTGTCAAGTCTCTCTGTAGTCTCTGTCTTTATAGTCTCTATAGGGACATTTCTTGAGGAACATAGTTCTTTCTGTGAACATTAAGCCTCAAAGTTGGCTGAATGAAGGGTAGAGAACAAGGTCGTGGCCTTCTGCTCCCCTCCCCTGACACTCTCACTTGACTGACACTGTGAAACTAGATGCTAATAAATCAGCAATCAGCCATGCCCTTCTGAATAATCTCCCGTTCTCCTACATTATATCTTCTAACATTGGTGACTTCATATAATTTATGCTAGACAAGGGAAGGTTTGGAATTCATGGCCTATAGGAATGCAGGCTCTTTCTATGCAAGTCTCCCCTGCATCTGAAAGAACTCTGCCTTAAGTAATTGTTGCCCTGATTTTAGGATTACTGCTGGAATAAGTTAAAACAGACAAACTGAGCTGCCTGATGCATGGCAGAGGGGGCTGGAGCCATGAGGTCTTTGCTTTCGCCTGGCTGCGCTGATAATGTTTTACGCAGGCAAACTGTGCTAATCCCAGAGCGGCTGGAACTCTCGCTGGGAAGGACACTGCCTGCCACTTCTGTATAATGGAGATGGAGTATTTAGACACACGCAGGCTTACATAATTTTCCTGACTAAGTGACTTCCTCTTTGATAATGTATAAATCAGATGTACCTTAAATTGCCGTCCTGTTTTCATGAAAGCCTGCGCAAAGCTGTACAAGCTGGGAATAATGATCCCTTGATAAATGAGGGAACTTAACTTCCCAGATAGGGGGGAAATGGTACAGGCAACATTCTCATAAAAGGCAAAGAAAAAACCTTCACAAAGGCTCACCCAATACCCCAATACTGGTTTTGGTTATGGTGCAGTCTTCCCATGGAGGAAAATGATGTTTTGGCAGGGATGATTTCTGCCCCACTGTCTTGGAGGGGAGGCAAATATGTGTGCCTAGTGAGTGGGAACAGCAGTACTTGCTGAACCATGACATGGTGTTAAGCTCTCTGTCCTCTTCAGTGAATATCTGCTGGTTTCCATCAAATTCTCACAGCTGTAAAAGGATGGATTTGAAATCTGATGGTGTATGGGCTTAGGGAAACATTGATTGGTGTGATGAACATCTGGTCAAATGACACACAGGCAGAGATGCTGCAGTTTTCTACATAATATTCCTGCAGAAGAGGTCATACTTTATCCAAAGGGAGTTGTGTTTGAGCCAGTAATGCGTCCATAGGTCTCATGAGTTTAATTTGTAAAACGTGTTACCAGACATTATAAAAAGGCTGCAAATTGATGCCAGGCTACTGCATTTGTTGAGCTTCTCTGGGAAAAGGGCAGCTGTCACCAGCTTCCTGAACTCATCTCCAGCATGGCAACAGTGTCTGTTGGCAAAGATGGTGGCTTGTCACTCTCTTCTGTTTCTCCTGTTTTGCCTCTGCCTGTATTGTTAACTCCCAGTGAGAAAGGTGAAGGAATCTTTTGATGTAGGTTTTCTCTGTCATATTTTGGAAGGCTCACTGTGTCTATTTCAGATCTTGCTCAGATGTAAACTAATTGTTTATCTCTTCACTGGTGTAAAGCACAGGGTTTTATGGATGTAGAATCAGTTCTTTACAACTCCTTAGGTAGAAGGCTTAATCCTCTCTTAAGAGTAGGGAAAGGCACACAGATAGAGCTTCAATGACTGACTAGAGGCCTAATTATGAGTAGAGAATAAGCTTGAGATTAAAAATAAGGTTTGAATTCAGCCCCTTAATGAACAGTCCTAGATCTTGCTGCCTCATTTTATGCAAATGTACAAGTAGCATATATTTTACACAACAGATTCATCGTGTTGACTCATCGGAAGGAAGAGAAAAGGGACTGTTTCTGTATTACCCACTATCTGCCTCTTGCGATGCACTTTCCCTGTCTTTGCATGTTGAGCACCCTCCTTGCTCTGGTCTCAAAGTACATGTGTGTACTCATGAAGACAGATGGAAGTCTATGCAATCACACTTCAAAGAAAGGGGTAAAGGTGGAGAGGGAAGGAGGGGATTCTGGCAGGATGGAGCCAGTTGAGGAGTCTACTCCCTTGTCCTGGGAATAGCACAGATGGGAACACTGTCTGCCAGAGCCTGGACTGCATGTTCTGGGGAGAAGAAGAAAGCCTATAAATTAGGATTTCTTCTTCTTTCTATTTTAACATTTATTTATTTGTTCTTCTCTTTCTTTCCCCTCATTCTTCCCTGCCATCAATGGCAAAACTAATGGCATCATGTCAAAATCTGTTAACGCATCTGCTCTGCAGGTTCAGGTTATCAAAAGTATTAGCTAAGCCAGTCTGCAAACACTTGGTGAACATCTGTCTGCCATCACACAAAATACTCTGGGTGGCAGGGAAAATTAATAAACCTAATTGGTTATGAAGCAGTATTAGACATTGACTAATATCACGCTGGAATTCTTCCAGTGTCCCCAAAGCTGTTGCACATACTCTCTCTGTGCATGGACCATGACTGTAAGGGAGTCTAGGAGTGACTTGCTCTGGATTTTGCAAGTCTTAAATATTGCTGGTTGATGGCATTAATATGAAGCTCCTGCTCTGATATTGCACCCTCTTCTCTCTAATGATTCCACTGGAAATGGCAATGGGTGACTTTCTCCAGTCCATAGATGTTTCGAAATTGGTAGTGGGCATGCTTTTTGTTTCTCTCACTAAGAAAGTATACACTGCCTGTGAGCATTTTTGCCATGAGTGGCAGACTCCTTGTTTTTCTGGGTAGTAGATCCAAACTGTGACTCCAGTGTAAATCCTTTCCTCCCATCTCCCCTAAGAAATAAACTGCAATTATCCAGGCTGAAGATAGGAGAAGGATTCATGAGATAGAAACCAAAGATGAGGTATCTTTTTAGCAAATCGATAGATTTCTGAAGAGTTGAGTAGCACAGTGAGAGCTGTTGAAGGATTGGCAGAGAGGATTAACAACATGAATCTATCCAGCACGAGGCACAGCCACTTGCATTGACTCAGTCTCCTGGCTGCTGCTAAAAAATCAGAACAAGATGAGATAAAAAGACATTCCAAAACTCTCTCCCCTGTGGAGGGTCGTACATGGTGGCTGAAAATCTGCACTTCACAGACTGCACTGCAGACCAGGTTTTTACTGTTTTCTGACCTCAGTGAACCATGGCTGCCTCAGGGAAAAGGGGATGTAAGCAGCATGAAGAGGAAGAACTCCCAGGGAAATTGTGAAACAGCAGTCGTGAAGAAGAAGCAGCTGTCCTGTGCTGCTGAACAGGGGATCCTACTGCATTAACTTGTTTTCTGCTTCTGGATCACCTGAATGAGTTCACTTTCTCAATCTAAAGCAATCTGAGACTTTCTTGCTAGATCCTCCAACCTCTTCTGTGTGGTTATGTCCCAGGTTAGTGACCAGTTCCTCTTTGTGATCCAAAGCATCTTGTCTCAGTCTAATGGCCTAGTGGGAGATGCTAAAGAATCTTTGCTTTCTCCATAAACTGGAGATAGGTGGCAACATTTTGATCCTCCTCCATTTGATCTCCACCCAACCTTCATAGCAGAGGGACTGATCCTGGCAGGCTCAGTCCCATACCTGGCAGCTCCAGAAATGATGCTCAGGCTCCATTAAGGTGTTTGCTGTGACATTCCCTGCTTTTGTAAATAGGCTAAAAACACTGCCCCTAGACTGAGACTGGTTTTTAGATTTGCTCTCAGCATCCCTTTGGTGGCTGCAGCATCCCTGTGTAGCATCCTTGTGTGATAGGCCATTCCCCACTGGAAGGTTGCTAAGTCCTCAGGAGACAGCACTTTATGGTCAGCTCCACAGAAAACACTTGCTTGTTTCAAGTTTTGCCAGAGCTTATCAGTGCCCTGAAACCATAACTGCTCCTACTCCTTCCCCTCAACACTGGCTTGCATGCTGGGAATATCTCTGTTCCATCTGGCAGCCTCTCCCACGGTCCTGGTGCTCCCAGTCTCCTTGTCAGGCTGAGCACATAGGGCTCTGCTCCCCAGGTAGTTTTGTTCCTTGCCCACCTGAGTGCTGACGCTATGGTAAAAATAATTCTGCAAGGAAATGAGAGCACTGATTGGGATTTAAATAAAATTTACATAAAATTCTGCCTTGAGTACTAATTAATTAGGTGTTAAAAGCCCCTGAAAAAGCAGAAAGGGGGGCTGGTCTGCCTTGCCACATGGGGAGAAGCTATTAGGAATCATAGAATACAGAATCATAGACTCATTTAGATTGGAAAGGACCCTTTAGATAAAGTTTGACTGTTAACTCAGTACTACCAAGTTCACCACTAAACCAAGTAAGTTCAAGTGCTTCAATCCATATAAATAAATGCCTCCAGGCATTTATAAATGCCTCCAAGGATTGTGACTCCACCACTTTTCTAGGCAAGCTGTGACAATGCTTGACAACTCTGTTGGTGAAAAATTTTCTCCTAATATAACAAGGAAAAAAAAAATCCAATCTAAACTTCCTCTGTCACAACTTGAAGGTGTTTCCTCTTACCCTATTGCTTGTTACTTGGGAGAAAAGACTGACTCCCACCTAGCTAAAACCTCCTTTCAGATAGTTGTAGAGAGTGATAAGGTCTTGCCCGAACTTACTTTTCTCCAGGCTAAACATCTCCAGTTTTTCTTACCTGAAACACATTGGCAGCCACAGCTGAGGCTGTGGTCACTAACACTGTGAGTAGCCCAGAGGAGGAAGATGGGGAGGGAGCAGTGTTAGTTGCAGTGCTGTGCTTCCCTTGACATGTCTTTTGCTGCAGTAGTGTTCCTGGAACTCTAGGCTTTATGGCTCTCAGAACCCCACCTGTGACCCAAAACAGAATTGCAGCCTTCAGCTGTGCCAGAGGAGCCCAGTACCACAGCTGGCCCAGATGAGAAAAGTGAGGAGAGAAATGCTGGGCCAGTGCTGTGCTCCCCTTGGCATGCTCTTTGCAGCACCAGTGTCCCTACTGCTGTGATGGGGAAGTGCTTCCAGCCTCATTTGGTGGTGTCTTGTCCACTACCCAGGCAAGTGCCACATAAAGGAGAGGGGCTGTGTACTTCAGAATGCTCTCTGGTAGTCCCTCGAGGCAACTTTTCCCCATCTATTGCAACTATTATAAGGGGCAAGATCTGCTGCTTGTGCTGACTGACTGGTTAATTAAGCAATGACATGTACCAGCCTGGGTGACACCAACAATTAACTTGTTCTTCATACTGTCTATCTAATTTAATCTATCTAGAATTTTATAGAATGTTCATGGCCAGGGAGAGGCTGAGGGTAGGGAGGCCTTTTAAATTTTACTGCAGTTTATAGTGCTGCCAGAACCCCTTGGCCACCATTAGAAAATGTGTCACATAAATGGACAACCAGGAATTCTCAGTTGCTTGAGCTGTTTGAAACAGGATTGAACGAGCTTGTTGTGTCAGAGAGAACATTTGATTTTTCCTAGACACATATTGGACTTCTCATGCCCCAGCCAGTCCTCAGAAAATTTCAATGGGCTGGGTTATGAGGCTTCCTTCCTCAGTAGGTCCTTACTACTCAAAAAAGTTCTGCTGTGTCAGACTGGTTTCTCTGCCTTCACGATCTTTCAGTTTGGAGGATGATGGAGCAGTTTTGATGCTAATGGGTGTCTTCATGGAGGCTGCCTGCCAGGTCAGCTGCACAGTTTGTCTGGTTCCTGGCCTCTCTGGGAGATATCCCTTTCTCCTCTTGTGCCCACCTGTGTAGCAAATTGTCTTTCACTCACACAGAGGTAGGCTTTCTTGGTCTATTGGCAGCCTACTGGTTGGCTTACTCAAAGCAAAGAAGACCTGTCTTCCTGTAAAAATTGAAGGTTTGTCCCAAATTGGACATTCTGCCTCCAATAGAATTATAAGTATTTAAGAAATCTCCAGAACAGAATTTTCTCAGAATTTTCTTTCCATGCCTAGTGGTACTCTTAAAGAGTGTAACAGGCTGCTGTGCAAATCTGGAGTTAATACTTTAGGTGAGTCAAAAACCTGTCCCTGCTCAGCTTTGATAGCCAATCTCTTTAAGCTTTTTTTGTTAATTTTTCGGAGAGGTTTGGAGCTCACAAATTCCACAGGCAGAAGAGAATCCCCTTGTTGTGCCATTAATTTTTCTCCACAGCTGATCATTAAGTACATGGGAGCTGCAATAAGCCTCACTCTATCCCAGCCTTGGCATACACTACATACCTTGAAATGACAACAAATCTCCATATTGGAGTCCTTTTTCATCCTTTTCATCACCCAAAACCAGTCATATAGATTGTGCAAATATTTTGCTCAAATCCTCTTCCCCAGCATTTCTCCCTGTACACATCTGTGCCCCCTAATAGTTTGAAAGTTCCAGTCTCCCTGGCACAGAGATGTGCCTTTATGACTTTTTTTGTGTATGTAACAGAGGGAGATCTGTCCTGGTCAATGCCTGGATGTGGACCTTTCAAGGAAAATTAAGTGGGTAGCTGCCCGATGGTGGGCACATAGTGGATTACCTGAGCTTGGGCCACCGCATTTCTGGAAAAGATGTGAACAGAGGTCCTCATGGTTTTTTCACTGCTGTTGAGGTTAATTCCTCTGACAAATTCCAGGTCCCATTACATGCTGCTTATCTAACCTCTTCTTTGCAGCAGCACTTGGCTATTACTCTGTTGTTTAGGATTTTTACCAGAATGGTAATGATGCAAGGCCTGGGGAACAAAGTCTAACAATCCAGATTAGAGTTCTTCAGTGCTGGATGCCGTCCAAAGACAGGAAAAGCCAGCTGGAGACTGGTTTCCTGGTTTCTTTCTTTCTTTCTTTCCCTATCCCAGTTTTTAGCCCATTTCAACTTATTTAAATTGCAAGTTCAGGCTGAGCAAGTGCATAGTTAGCATAGCAGGCTACATATAGTTTTGGAAAATATCATTCTTCCTGGAATCTCAGATGCTTTCAGCTTCCATTTTTGGGTTATGTATTCTACCTTCCAAGTGAAGTGTAAAAGCAGAGCTGCTCTGTTCTGAGTGGATATTGAAGACCTCACTGTATCTTGTTGTTCCAGGAAGAGTTTGTCCCTTTCTAATGTCCAGATTAATTTCGTCCTAAAATGCACGACAACCTGACAGTCTGTGTAGTGTTGCTGCCATTCTACTGATCACTGCTTCAGGGGTGGACACCATTTGCAACATGAATTTAGGATTAATTTGTGTGGATATGAAGCTATGCCAGAAAAGTAACATCTCTCCACAACTGGGTGACATGATCTGTAACCAAGGTGGGGTGATTGAAAGCAGCTGTGCCTGCATGCAGTATTCTGATTTTACAGTGTTGAAATAATGTCTAGCCTTCTGGATCTTTGGCAAGGTATCCAGTCAAGATCCAGGGCTCATTTTACCTCTAGTCTTACCTTCACCACTGAAATGTTTGAACCCTGCTCAATAGTATATTATGTTAGAAGCTTGATAAGCATATCTGTAACTAAAGAGGTACATTTCTGAAGAGAGGAAATAGCTTTGAAATATGAGTACTTAACTATTTATTCCATGGTTTCATCAAATGGGAGTGAACTCAGTCTCTATTTCTGTTATATTTATCTTGTATCAGGCTTATATTCAATGTTTATGCAGGTGTCAGGACTTAGAAAGGCTTTACTCCTCCTGTCTTCTGTATTTTCTTCCTTTTCCATCATTCTCTACATCTCTGGAGACAGTCATAGCTCAAGACAGGATGCAGATCACAAAGTTGCAGAGCTTCAGGTACCTTTGATGTGTTCTGCTTACACGCTCAAGATATTTGCTGAGCTTATTCATTTTCCTGCTAGATGTCTTAACCCTTTCTAGGCCTTCTCTGAGGAAGGAAGCATGCTGCCTCCTAGCATCACCTGGGAATTGTGTTTAACAAATTACAACTTAATGCAGAAATCCACAACAATGACAGCACTTATGCTCTGTCTAACCTCTTCTAATACCATATTACATTGGCATAATATGGGTCATAAGTTTGTAATAGTTTGGTGAAGCATGCTGCAGACCCTAAACTAAGCAACGCTTTTGTGATTGACTGTGATGGCCAGGCAGCAACCTCAGTACCACAGCTGCTCTGATTTATTCCTATACAGAGGAGAACACCTGCCCAAAGCTCCACATTGACTGAGGTTAGGATACTCAGAATAATATCAGTTCTTCATTGCCATACTTCCCAGGAGATCTTAGCTGTAAATGTAATTGTTTCAAACTTTTTAGTCATATCCCCTGTTTCCTAATGTTACCTGTTTTCCTTATCTAGAGAAAAATCCATATATTTCCTCTCAGTGATGGTGAACAGGGAGAGTAGGTGGAGTGATATAGGCTCATTGCCGACAAAAGAGTTGCATTGTATTTGATTCATTTCAGCCATCTCCTGTCATTCTAGTGATTGCAAATGAGCTAACTTGTTCTCAACTCTATAAAAAGTCTCAAAACTACTTTAAGTTCTTGGGTGCTGCTGGTTTTGATTTATTTTGTTTGTGAATCTAAGCTCCTTCTTCACGTGTGTTCCCCTACATGTCTTTCGGGTTTAACGATATTTTGAGTAAGATGCTTTAACGTTTTATAGTTGGGGATTTCTCCTGCAAAGAAAGAAATCACTCTCTCATACATGTGATAAATTCAGTATTCAGAGAGTAATTCTTCTAAAACTGAAAACAGCCACTATGTTTTGGGGACAAACCTGTAGATTCAGGTTGGAAGAAAACTCAAGGGGTCATTTAGATCTTGTTCAGGCAGAGTCAGTGACCTGACTTCACCTTACTGTCTTATAGACAGTGTAGCCTTAACTGTAACGCCATCTGAAAAAACACAGAAATAATAATAATAATATTAAACAACTAAACACAAATCCATCAACATTATATGCAATTTTGAAGCACTGCCACAAACATGGACTTTTTTCTCTGCTAAAATACAAGCAATATCATCTGCAAGTGGTAAACCATCATGTTCCCATTTGCTAGCACATTTTTCTAAAAATTTCTTGCATACAACAACCACTAGTTTCAGTCCAGATCTGGTTATGTATTTTGAGTTGCTGGGAAGTGCTGGGGGCTGAGTACAGGGAGCTCTGTGTTCAGAGAGACAAGCTATGTGCAGCAAATGGCAGCTCTGGGGAGATGGTGCAGACATCAGTACTTAAGGACCCACATCCAACACAAGTAAATTTGTCTCAGATATCCTGGTCTGTTAGGCACCTGTCCTAAGGAGTGGAGGAATAAAACCATCTTTCCTGAAGTCAGTGGTCTCACATCTGCACTGCCATGGCTGCCAGCACAGCTCCAGCTATTGGATAGGGTCCAGGGATGGAAAGAAGCTGTGGTGATCTCATTCCTGCTCTCAGCTTCTACTGTGTGCAGGGTAAGTCCTTGGGAGAAGATTTACAACAGTGTGTAGGTGCCTGCCAGGGTCATATTGATATCTTCAGAAACTCCCAGGCACCCAAGTACATCAGTAAATATGCACCTCATTTAGTCCCTCACAGCATGATCCTGAATTTATCTGTAATGAGAAGCTACTGGACGCCTGCTGGGACACCACTCTGGGGAATGGAGCTCTGATTAAACCCAGAGGACCTGAGTGGCAAATGACAAAAATGATGCAGTTCTGGGAAACTGAACTCACCAGAAACCTTTCCCACCCTCACTAGCAAGATGTCTTACTCTGCCAGGGCTCAGCCCAGCTGTCCAAACAGAAAAAAAAAAAAATCAACCTGTCAGATTATTTTTTTACTTGCCCAAATATGGATTTACCCTTTCCTCCCTTCCCTCTCCCCCTCTTCCTAATTACTCTGGCCTGTAGTCCAGATTTGACACTGGTCAGCCAAGGGACAGGTTTTCTACACATCCACATGTCTCTTGGTACTCAAGTCATGCTGATGAACTCTGTAGCAGGTTACTGTGCAGTCAGAACATACTTCTTACAGACACAAGAATCACCAATGAGTGAAGTAGCTTTACTTCAGCTAAATATGCCATGCATTTAAAATGTCTGTCTTCTATGATAGGATCTTCCAGGCATAGTGATGGAAGGTGTGTGGGCTGTGACTATGCCTCAGCCAGAGATACCATAGAGATCTAACTGAAACATTGAGAGTTGAATGGGATTGGCATGAACAGCACCAGAGGACATTGCAGGAGAACAGGAATGACAGCTGTTGATCACACCTAAGCTAGAAGACCATCAAGATCACACCACATCTTGCAGCTTCTCAAAACACCCAGACTGGGAATGACGCAGAAGACAGACTGAAGCCATTAAGAGGTAAGATAAAGGACAAGCCCCAAACCATTAAAGATATACAGGTAAGGCAACTAAAGAGAATCTTTCCTATTAATTCTGAAAGGTGGAACCAGGTGAGGAGAAAAGAGATCACAATCAGTGTGAATTCTTAAAGTGAACAAAAGACAGATCCGAACCCAGCCTGGCCACCTGCCTGAGACAAACTCTAGAGATGTGGTGACACATTATATTATGTTCCCTGCCCCCCTGTCTTTGGAAGGAGCCCTAGCTGGAGCACACTGGCACACACTTGTTGGTGCCTGAGAAGATGCAGACATGAAAGAATGAGTGTGAATGAAATCAGGGGTTTAGGATAAAATCATCTCCTCTGATAAGGTCTCTCATTCAACTCTGTTGCATTAGTTGAGATTTGTGCAAGATCAGAGCACTCCAGTTCCTAGCAAAGGAGTCAGTGTGAGCTAAACCCTAAAAGACGCTCTGCAAAAGAAATACAGAATATTCACATGCAGCTTTGTGAAGGTAGGTGTGAGTGCTCCAAAGCCTGTGGTTAAATTAATTCTTAAAGCTCCTCAACTTGACACTGCTTTCTTCTCCATAAAGAATGTAACTGAAGGAGGGATAATTTTCTCTCCTCCTCTGCTTCTTTCTTTCTTTACCACCTGTTCCTACATATGATGTCTTCTGCTATCAAAGACTATACATTCTATATTGAATGAACAAGCCCTGATGCAGGGCTGTAGTCCTGAGGCAAAGGTGTTCAGGGAATATTAAGAAGGCAGGCTATGAATGGAGACAAACTCTACATATTATATAAATCCTTCTTTGTCTTCATTTCCCTATAAATTCTGGCTCTAACTCATGTGTGAGCTGCAAGACATCTGTCAGATTGAGCACTGCTTATTGAATATATTTAGTGAGGAAAGAAGGGTTGGGTTAGTGCAGTAACAACAAGCAAAGCCTTCATCTCAGTTGACAAGTGGCTTGTGGATACTGGTGGGACCCAAAAGCTCATCTTCCCAGGGACATTGGAAGTGACTGCAATTTCATCCTTCCTTCTGTCCTTAAGCACCTCAGGGTGCCTGGGTAACAGCCATATCTGAAGCCCCTATGCACTTTTCCTCCCACTCCATTTTCACAGAGAGAGTGGGGACACCACCTGAATGTGAAATGGCTTCTTTATTCCTCCTCCTCAGCCACAGCCCTGTTGGCTTCAAGCACAAGTCCTGCTGTGTGAGGCTATAACTGTAACTAACACTGGAGCAGTTTGGTGGCTGTAAAAAGGAGCCAGTGCTTGAAGGGTGCCTGGATCCTGCCTGTTCTGCTGCCTGCCCACTGTGTACACTGAGGTGTGACTGGGTTGGAGGTGGTGGCTGGTTTCCTGGGACTGGACATCTGCTCTCACTGTGTACCCCACCAGCACTGTGGCACGTGCTGAGCAGGAGCTCTGTTGTCACCTTACCTACCAGAGCTGGGGAGTTGTAAAGATTCCAATATTTTCCTCTCAAAGCAATGACACAGCCATTTTGCCCTCTCCTTCCACAGTGGTTGCTCCAACCCTTGGCCATTTTAGCTGCTCTTCTCCATGCGTTCTCTGACTCCACGCTACCCTCCTGCAAAGCAGGGGCCAAAACTGCCTACCATATCCCAGAGCTGCATGCATCTGGATTTTATATGGTAGCAAAATGGTACAAAGGAAGAGGGCTGCACAGTGGCATTCCGTTCCACTCAGGAATAAACACCTTCGGCCTGTGCTACCCTTAATCCCTTTTCCCACCCATATCTTGCATTGGACAAAGGCATTTTCACCAATCACTTTATGATATTTTCCCAACCTTTCTATGCTTACAAATGTAACACTAATCAGGGAAACTTTCACAGGGTGTGTATAAGAGAGAGACACTAACTTCTTGTGCTGCAAATATGGGGACAGCTCAGCTCAAATCTCAGGCTGCTCTCCAAGCAATGCAGTGAAGGGAGCATGAGTGGATGCATCCTCAAGGAATATGCAGCCACCTCTGGGCAGGAAACTACAGCAGCAGGCTGTGGTGAACCAGGGAAGTGTGAAGGTGAGGGCTACTGCAAACAGAAGTGGCTTGGGGGAATTTTGAGACAAACTGCATCAGTTAGCAGTTGTCTCAAGGGGAACCTCTCTTAAAACAATCTTGCAGAGTGTCCATCAGACAGTAGTTCTCATGACCTTGCTGAAAGGTCTGCTATGAGGCAGAGGAGCAAGAATGGAGGAATAAGGAAGGACTTCTCTGACTCTTTTCCTACGTGTGAAATGCTAATTCTAGATAAATTTGAATTTCAGTGGAGAAGAACAAAATATCTAAAAATAAAATGTCTCTTCACAAGAACTCTGTTTAGAAAGAATTGTAGCATTTAGAAACTGCATTTATTCTCCAGCATTTGCTAACTGGACCCTGGCAGGACTTCAGAGCATCATTTTCCTCTCATAATACAGCTTCTAGCACTGTCAGTGCAGTCTTTTGCCATTTCATTCAACAACTTTCAGGTGGGAAAATGGGAGAAAGAGGAAGTCTCTCCTGTACTGCGCTGCATGACGATGGCTTTGGGAAACCTCCTTGGGCCCTGGTGGCATTGCATTTGCCAGCTGGGTGCTCTTGGGGAGATGGCAGCATGCAAGCACCCCACCAGACAAGGGAGGGGTTCTCAGCTGGTTGAGCATAGCACATGTGCTTGTGGGGTGACTTGTGGCATGGCAGGACTGAGGCATCCTGTGCTCAGCTCCTGAGGTTTGTCTGGGTCAAATGCACACTGTCTGGGAGGCCAGAATACCCCTCGGAATGGTGAAACAGCCTGGAAAACATATTCGCCTATTTTTATCCTGGCTTTAGCTGAACTCACTTCCATAGCAGAGACAAGTAACTTGAGCCTTCTGAGTCTGAGTCTGAGTGTCACCAGCTATAAAAACGGGGTTAATATCAAGCTTACCTACTTTCCAGTGAGTTGCAGCTAATTAGAGTTAGCGTTAGTTAATGTTTGCACAGCCTTGGGATGTGAAAATGGTAATAGCATGCTAAGTATTACTCCTGGTGCCTAGACACTATGATTCCTCATAACCAGAGCAGTCAATTAAATTAGCTGGAAGTGGAGAGATACAGCAGTGAGGAAGGCAGAGGAGATGCAAACTTCGTACTGTATGCATGATGGTCTGCAGCTGCAGAGGGCAGGGAAAGCTCTGTTCCTGCTACTAAGGGAGCCAGAGAGACAGATCTGGTTGTGTAGGAGTGCAGATGTTCCCCAACAGCTTTGGGCTGCACTGTAGCAGTCCGCTGGCTGAGGAAGGGAAGGGTCAGTTCCTGACAGATTTATGGGAGAAAGGGCTCTGTTTAATCCTCACATGACTCTTGCTCATAATGTGTTGAGGATGCTGATTTCCTGTGAGGTCTTCTAGACAAAGCAGAGCAGCACTTCCCAGAGAGTGAAGGCTAACCCTGCCTCACGTCTGTCAGCTAGCAGCACCCCTGGTGGGGAGTAAGAAAGACTCATCACAGTGGGCAGTACAGTGCAGTGTTTCACCAGAACAGAACAGCACTGAACATAACACAGCCTGATAGGTGCACTGTCTTGAACAGGGGATCCATTTCACCCATGCCAGCTGTGGGCTCAGAGCAGACACTCAGGGACTGTGGGAGAAGCAGAGTGGAACAGAGCGATCTCTGTTCCCAGCAAGGCACTGCTCTGAAGGGAAAAGTCACTGGACTTGTTTGAAGCCCAAAAGGGGGAATGTAGAAGTGTGTGATGCTATTTCCCAAACCTGGATTTTGTTCAAGACACTTGGATTAATACTGTATTTTTTGGTGATTAATCAGGACTGACTACCCATTTTAGGACCATGCCTTAGAACCTTTCAAGATCCATCCCCAGTCATGCAGAAGTCTGACCACTTGCAGAGGTGTGACCCACCAGGAGGGCAGAGGGAGGATTGTCACTCTGGATCACCAGCACTGTTTCTTAGAGCTCCCCAGTGCTAACCTACGTGTTAGCTGAGGATTTGGCTAGAGCTCCTGGCCAGCTTCCACACTCTGCAATTGCATTCTGCTGCCTTGAAATCCCCCTCCTCACATACATGCACAAGCACACCCCATGGTTTAAGAGGGACACAGAAGCTGTCACTGCTTTCTATCCAAAATCCCTGCACAGTGGTGGAGGTGGCTTATTTTTCTCAGGAACATACTCTATTTCAGTGCCACAAGACATGAATTATGTGCCTGAAAAGGTTATAAAAACACTTTGGGACCCTTTGGAAGGAAGATGCAATCTTGAGATGAAAAGTGATATTAAAATGTCACCCGGTTTGACTTCTGGCATGATCAAGGCCTCAGGCTTGGACTAGGGAGAGGTGTCCTCGTGATGCTGGGAAAGATCTAAGCACTAAGCATATTCCATTTATGAAGTCATAAAGATGTCTGTACTGGGTAACTGATTTAGGATTTTGTTCCTCCCTTCTTTTCCTTTCTCTGTCCTGTAGTTTTTCTTCAGCCTCCTCCTCCTCCTCACACTCTGTTCTCCTCCCAAAGAAACCAAGGATCTCCTGCTGTCAGAATGATTATTCTCCCCTGTATTAGAATGAATGATTAGTCTTTGTCTAGTTGCCTCCATAATTAAGTGCTGCATGAAAGAATATTTTTGTAAGTAACCAAGGCAGCTGCTCCCTCTGGAGCTGTTGGGAGCATGGTACAGCTCTCCACTGGCTTACAGGCAGAGAAGTGGGTGTCCTGCATGGAAAGGCATTCACACCCAACACCTGGCAGAGGTGCTGTAAGCTCAAGCTGTGCTTGTAGCTGCATATACCTCCCCATATAGCTGTATATATATCCCCAACAATGCTGTGTGCATATGATGATCCATTTGGATTAATTTATGGGCTGCTACAGATACCCCACCTGATGCGTGTTTGCACAGGGGCACAGACTCAACCCCAGATATCCTGTCCTATGTAGGTTTGTACACTCCTGACCCAGGACTGAGCCTCTGCATACCTCCAGCTTGTCTTTCTCATTTCCCTGATTCAAAACTATCAGACTAGTCCTTTCCTGTCTCTGTGTACCCCCTGGATAAGCTCCATATTAAGAGAAAGCTTTTGAGGGAGGGGCTGGGGTAAGGGAAGAGGTCGTGAATGGAGACGGGATATTAGACAGCAATAAAGCCTAAAGAACACCCCACCCTTCCTATAAATATCGCAAGAGCTCCTCTGCTTCCTAGCAGCACTAATGACGCTCAACAGGAGTGATGGAGGGCAACAAAGGAATCACTGATGAACAATCAGAAATGGTGCTTGGCTGCTAATCGGACTAATGAGCTGCTTTGCATAAAATGAGAGGGAGGGAGGAAGATGAGCAGATGGGCTCTTGGAGGGAAGGCCAGTGGCAGCAGGAGTGCCACGAGGAGTGCCCTGCAGCATGGCAGTGCTGGCTGCTGTCTCTCTACTCCTTCCTGGCAGGAGACACTGACCATGAGAGGGCCAGCACTGGGCAGCTCTGCCAGAGTGGCTCAGGCACAACTGAAAGCCTGGTGTGAACCACGACTTATCACATCATGCCTCAACCCACATGGCAGGTCTTGTATCATCCTTGTGCATCAAAGAGGTTAATCCAATCATTTGCTGAAGAAAGGGGGGATGCATCTTCTGTAACTCCAGGGGCCAAGACACAGACATGGGGAACTCCAAAATACAATTCATACTACTCCTAGAGATATCCAAATCAGAGCAGAGGTGTCCGACTCTGAAAGTGTATTTACCATGGAGGGCTGGATTGATTCTCCACTTGTCTGTCTTCTGAGAGACACCAGCTGACCAGCTCATCGGGTACATACTCTGGGGGTTATTATCCCTGTGAAGGGGATTAGCATCATGTTCCCTAAATTTTCCCAGCATTCCTGTTGTAGGTGAGAAACTCAGGTTTCACAGTGAATTAGCAGCTGTGTTACTGGGAAGGAAGGTACAGGAGAAAGAGCAAGAGACAGACATATACTGCAAAGGAGCTATGCTAGTCTCAGCCATGTATAGGCAAACCATAGCCTAATCCCAGCCCACATCAAAATACTGAGAAAGATTTTGGGATTTAAGGGACTTAAATGCCTGGTGCATTCCGGCAATGCATGTCAGGTACACAAAGAGGATTTCCCAGCTTGAGGATATGACACAGGCAAAACACATTTGAGTCACTTTTCCTGGCACATTAGTACAATTTCTACTATGCTTGCTAATGGGAGACAGGAGAGACTATGGTTTCGTGTTTTGCTTCCTACACCTGACTGCTGATCCTTCAGCACTGCTAGGTGAGAGCAGATCTACCATCTCTGTCGTCTTATTTCAGACCATGACCATTTTTCTGAGGCTGTGGGCAACCACACAAGTAATGATCTCTATTGCAATCCAGACAAGCATCTGCTAATAGCTGTCTGAGGTCTGTTAATGTGTTTCCCTTTCACAGAAGCTCCCAGAACAGCCAGAAAATGGTGACTGTGCAGCAAGAGCAGCAGGTTAGAAAGGCTGCAGCATTGCTCTCGTTTGAATTCAGAAGCAGATGCTATAATTTATCTTGCAAATGGAACTGTAGGAATGATTTTCTGCCTCGCCTCCATAATTTGTTGGCACTTTACCTAGGTGCACAGCTGTGGATGGGGTGTCCTCACAATAGGGAGAAGGCACTGAGCTCTCTGCCTGCTTACCAGCTTGTACTGGGAGAGATGATCACAGGCTGGATGCAGTTCCTCTAGCAAAGAGGAGCTGATGAAAACTCTATTTCCCCCAGGGCAGGCTGTGTGCAAGGCTGCACACTGACTCCCACTCCTGATGCTTCTCCAGTGTAAGGGACATCTCTAGCATGAAATGGACCTAGAGAACCAGTTCTATACTCTGAGAAGCCTATGAGCTGCATAAAGCCACCAGATATTCCGATGGTCATTATGATTCTCAAAGTTTTGCAGGGAAAGGGAGCAATAGAAAGGGATAGTACTGGATAGATGAGAATTACAGTGCCATGTTGTCTTGAAGCCAGCCAGCTGGGATGCCCTCAGTGCAGGGCTGAGAGAGGCTGCATGCTGCGCAGGTGTTCACAGGAGAGCCATGCTCCATCTCTCCTCAGACCTCTCCCAGCTGCTGCTTTGCCCCTCCAGAGTCCTGCGTGTTGAACTCCAACCTGTGAAGTCCCTAATTTGAGCCCAGGAGGATGTGATACTTATACCTAGGATGGTACACCTATCTCCTAGCATGGAGATCTGAGCTGTGAGGCTGATCACTTACAGGTTCTATGTGCTGCTTGTGGGATATTCAATCCTGTCATACTTGTCAAATCTGCATGCCTCGAGAGTTGCACTTTGACTTTCTGTGAGCGTCCCTCTGTCACTGTAGCCCTCCTGTAGCCTTCCAAGGGCTGCTGAAAATGCTTCTTCAGGACCACCTTCTGGCAGCTCTGCAGAGCTGCATAGGAGTCCTGTAGAAAAACCCTGAAGATTTTCTCTGTATGAAGAGTACTGCAAGGAAGAGAAGTAAAAAAATACATTCTTGGCTCAAAATCCAATTCCCTTCTGAAATGGCCACCCTGCTTTTCTGAAGCCTGAACAAAGAAAGAAATCTACCTCTTTGTTAATGTGATGTTATCCTTAAGGACTGTAGAGAAGGTCAGATCCTGATGATGCTCAGTTGTAGATATATAAATCCTGTGTGTCCCAAGAGTGTACAAGAGAAATCCATGATAGATGACTGGAGCAGAACATGAAAACACAATAGACAAAATGCAACATGAGTTTAGCAGTTATGATTGTCACTGCCAGTGGAATTGGATCAGGTGGGATGAAAGAAGGGCTGGAGGCCAGTCTGTAGCACTGAGGAGGAAAAGCATTGCAAGGCAAAACTGCAGAGAGTGATGGGAGGATGTTGTCTATGGCCATCGGTCTCTGTCTGGTCTCTTTCTGTAACTGCTTTGCCAGCTTCAGGCTGTGACTGGCACTAACTGCCAGCTCCTTCCCTGGAGTGGAGAAGGGGTACTGCTGTCCAGGCCTAGCAATTATGTTCATTTTTCCCTTCAGGATCCAGAGGTGCTAAGATTGCTCACTTGGAGCACAATTTTGTAACCTGTTCCCCTGCTGCTCATCCTGGCATCAGAATCTGAGAGCACAGGTACTTGTTTTCTCTAGCTATTGACACACTTCAGTCTCCACTCTATATTTATTTTCCCAAAAGTTAGTCAGAGTCAAAATGAGGAGGAAGGACACCAGACAGACCCGCCCAATAGAAACTTTCCCCGGCATGTCCTTTCATAGTCTGGTCCTTAAAATACAGGACAGGGTGGTTGTTGCTGCCCTGAGTTCAATGAAGCTAATCACTGTAGCGATATCTTCCTTCCAGCTGATAAATGCTCTCCTGCTTCCTCTGTCTGATAGGCTGTTATGGCTGAAGGATGCTTGGTTGGGTTTGGGTGGGTTTTTTTTTTTTAATTAATTTTTTTTAAGATTTTGTTTAGTTAGTGCTGTTTCTAGTTGGGGAAGAAATTGTCCTTGTTGAAACCATGGTGGGCAGAGGAATGTCTGTCATGTTCCCATGATCATGGAGTTGTTGTGTCAACTCTATTTATTCCGTCTGTACAATTATGCTGGGTCTCAGCAGCTGAGCTGCATCTGCAGAATTCTTCAAGGAACACCTGAAGACATATCACCCAGAGATATTACTCTGAAGACAGTTATATTATTAGACATCTGGATGGAGATCAGGAGCTGTAGGTTCAACCACTTCTATCCCAAAATTTCACTGCAACTTCAGACAAGGTATTTTAACCTTTTGCCATTCATTCTTGCCTCCCCTCAGCAAACTACAGATACCCAAATCTTTCTCTTACCCACTTGGATTAGAAAATGCATAAATGACTCTCTTTGTGCTCCTGAACATTACCACACCACAGATAGACGGTTTTTGTATTACAGCCCATCATTTTTAGTAAGTGATGATCCAGTGATGCTCTTTGCAGGAGGATGAAAGCTATGTTTGGAGTCCTGTTCCAGTTCCCATATCAGTATTTTCTGGCTCTCTTCAGTTCTCTCTCCTGTTTCATATTCCTTTTTCTTCCTCTTGAATTCTTTCATGCTATGCTGCTGTGGTAAAAGAGCTGCCATGGAGCATCTCAGCTTTGAACATACATGTATGTGAGAAATAGGAGGTTTGGAAACAAAGTCCTCTTGTCTTGGATGAAAAACTGCAACTTCTTATTCCAAAATCTGCAGTTAAGAATGATTTTAACCCTTAAGTTCTGCTGTGGGCTATATTCATACAGCAAAGCAACATTGTAAAAGGGCAAAAAACCACAATTCATCCAAACCTTCACACACAGTTAGTCTGCAACAGGTACCTACACTTTCCTTGGAGCTTATTCTGTCATCTATGGAGACATCCATTTCCAGGAGCTCTGTAACATCTGAGCACTTTCGCACATCGAATAGAAAATTTATAAATGCACCCAATTGAGGAAAGGGGTCTCTGTAATTATCTTTCACTTCACTGGCATACCTAACAGTGAAAGTCCTCTTTCTCAGCTAGATTGCTCCAGCAGAAACACCATAGGATATGTTGCCATGGAAACAAAACCCTTTCCTTCTCGTATTTCAATAACGTGTTGAAGGTTTTCAGGGCCTTTTCCCTTTTTTGCTCTGCTTGGCCCTTCAGCATTTACTGTACATCATATGCTGGAAGTGCAATGCTCTTATTCTTCAAAACCCAAATAGAAAACAACTCACAAAATTGCTCTTTCATCTAAACTTACTCTTTGCCATCCTTCCCTCTTACTCATTGTCTCTGTCATTTAATGGCTTTCTGTGACAATCTAACTCCGAATCAGCAATTTACTTTGTGTGATACAAAGTTCCTTTGCCTGTGCCCAAAAGCTCTCCCCAAGGGCAAAGGAGAAGTCCTGCTGCCATGGTCCTGTCTTGCAGCTGAAGTTTTTCCCTGTTACACAATGCAGTTGAATGTCTTTTGGGGTATCGGGAGTGAGAAGGAAGGAGGTGTAAGCTTTTTCACTCATGGGAAGAAAGTGATGAAATGTGCTTTCACAGCAATGATTTTTGTCTCTGCAGATTCAATGCCTTGCAGTCTCTGCTGTGAAACCTACAACCACAGCCCGCTTGCTTCATTGCATAGCACCAGGTTGCACTCGCGTATTGGAGTCTTGGTTATTGAATTGCATAACAGATGAAAGAAGAGATTGAGGAGCAGTCAAGCTCTGAGGAGATGGTCCTCACTACGCTGCGCAGCTGCCTGTTTCCTTTCATGTCCTACAGTTCACTCTAAACAATGTATATCCCACTGCAGCTCCTCCCTTGCAGTCCACAGGTGACTTGCAGCTTGTGAAAACCTTTTGAAAAGCCTAGCAAAAGGTCTTATGTTGGTGACCATCATGTTACATCCCCTCAGAATTTGTGGGCTGCATTTCAGATAAAATTATTATAAGCACACTCACCAGTCACAGCTTCCCTCCATTCTTTCCCTCCAGAAGGACAGCTTTGGGTACCTCTGCCCTTACATGCTAAAGCTGACTACAAAGGATGCAGTCTGTTTGTGTTTTGTTGCTTCTGAGTGTGTGGGAATAACTGTCAGTCCTAGAAGGCAAACAGTGTTTTCTAGACGGTTAAAAAACAAAAGAAAAAGGCAATTTATTTGAAGGCATCAGGGGTTTGGATGGCTCTGAAGGCATCTGCTGACCCTCCAAAAGGTTAAGCTAGTTTGTTAGAACAAACAAAAACCTGAGAGAGTGCCCAGGTTTACTGCATTTGACTGCCAGGAATAATAAGAAGAGCTGCATTTCACAGCTGAGATACTGAGGTGGGATGACAAGAGAGCAATCAACAACCAATCTTAATGAGTGTTGCGCCTGCTACAGAAAAAGTAAAAGGAGGGGTTTCCTATAAATCAAATTGTTCCTCTTTGGTAGTTTGGGAACACATGCTCTAAAATCAGTCATCAACCATCATCACTGACTTCCATAATCTACTGCAGTTTCCCCACTCCAGGAGAAGGGTCAGTGGGGAAGATTACGAGACCCCAGTGTGTGTGCACTGGCAGGCTTAAGATGGCAAAACAAGTGTGGCTTCCTCTCAAGGGGATTAGTCTCTTCTGTTTCCTTATCTGTGTTCTCAAATAGGAGTCAGGTTGAGCTGTCTCTTTATTTGTTTAGGACACCCCTAACTTTTGGTAGAAAAAGGTTCTAATGGATTCAGAGTTGGTGGAATTCCCCAAGAATCCATGGAAAATGTTGTTCACAAGGCAAGGATGTGCTTTAGGAGATGCCTTCTTTCTGGGGAGCAGAACCACAACACTGAGCACTTGAAGTAGTGGAAGATTTGGCTCTCCAGGTCCAAATGATACAGTGTGCTAAAATGCACTCTGAGTTCACAGCTTAACAACAGAATTGTCTACCACCAAGGGAAGTGCTTGAGATTAAACCATTATGCAATTGCACTCTAAACTCATAATTACTCCTAGCATTTCCTTGCAAAGATGCAGGGCTGAACAGTGCCTCTTATTTTGTAGCAATTACCGATAACAAATGGTTTAGTTCAAGGTTAGTAAAGATACTTTTAGTTGAAGCCTCTATTTTTCCACTGTGGATTGGGACTTAATATTTTTGGCCACAGCCCAAAGAGGTGACATTTGGAAGTATGAATAAAACTAGCATAAGAAGTTGCAATTGTGCGAAGACAACTAAGATCTACAATTCCTCTAATTCCTTCTGTTGTCTGCTGTTTTTTCTCATGATCTGTACTACCTCCGTTTGCTTTAACAGCCAAATAAAGAGGCAAGAGCCATCTTTCTGTTACAGTTTTATCTAGTGCCTTGCACAGGGGCTGTTGGGGACTGTTGATGGGAGATGTGGAGTGGGGCTCTACAAGCAGAGATGAGACTACTGCTGTGATGAGATGAGCAGAGATGGACTGCACAGAACTGGGAGGGTGGTCCCATGGGAAATATAATCATCACACTGGTGCCAGTCACAGTTAGTAGAACCAGGGCTTAAATTCCCATCATCATGGTTATCAGAGCTGGCAGGAAAAGGGAGCAATTTAAGCAGATGGAATATCTCTAATCTTCCTAGTAGTTGTATTTGTGCATTGCTGCCATGAGGGCAAATAATCTGGGCATCTAAATCCCTTGTCTACACTTGGAGTGTATCCAAATGGATGTCAAGGTAAACAATCACAAATCCTGGCTTGCACTGTCTACTCTTGAGGCCTCCAGCAATGTCACCAGGCTGGGTGGTTGTGGATTATGATCCCTGCCAAATGTACACAGGGCTTACTCTGAATGTGTCCTTTGGAGCAGAGCTTCCTTCCTAACACAGCCTTTAGGAGACAACCCCTGTGCTGGCACACCAGCCAATCTGCAGCTTTGTCTTGCAGTGGAAAGGGACTATGGGACTGATAAAGAGCAAGAATTTGGGACAGATGGGAGTGTGTGGGTGACAAGCTCTCCCATGAGATTTTGTATGCACACAATTTTCCTCAAGGGAGGGTCTGGGCTCTTCAGACAGCAGCACTGTGAGGCCGCGGGGGCTTGGCTGGGCTCCTCTCAGGTCCCGACATGCTGTGTGGCTGTTCTCCATGGCTGCCTGCCTTCCAGGGTACAAATCAGCAGAGCTGTGTGGCACGGAGTAGGAAAGCAGGCTCTCTCTGGGCATGAGGGCAGCTGCCTCTGGGTGTGGTTTGACTGCAGGAGTAGCAGACAATGGACACTCATCGAGCTAGAATTCCACTTAGGGGTGCATCCTCCAGCCACTGAGCCCAACTCAGCATTCTGGCCCCTTTCATTCCAGAGCCCATAGCTCTCACACTGCTGCTTCAGAGATTAACTGTTTCCTGCTTCCCTACTGGTCCAGAGGCTGCCTCCTATCCCTTCCACAGACCAGCCCCAGCCCACCTTGCTTCTGTATATCCCTAACTCCTTCAGAGCTGCCCAACTGATACATGAAGTTTGCCATCTCCCATCTCCCCTGCTGTGTTTTTTTCAAATGTGTCCCTTTTTCCTTCATTTACATCAGTGACAATTCCTGCTGCTTAGTGTGGCCACTCCAGCCACCCTCACCTGCCTCCCCTAGGGAGGAATTGCTCCAGTGCATCATGCAGGTGTGCAAACAGCTGCATGCTGGAAGCACTTGACCAGAATTTCTCTTCTGAACAAATCAAAGACCACAAAAAGAGATGTGTCTAGGAAAAAGTTGACTTATGCTAGTCTCATTGTGGTTGATTTCTACTAAAGATACAGTAATTTGGTCTTCTTATTTTTTTATAACTCTGCCATACATTTGTTTAAAAAATGAAGAGTTTTTGGTGGAGGAAACCGAAGTAGTTTGGCATTGGGGCCAAGTTTGAGAGAAGATATTGGAATTTTGAAAGTTAATTTTGGACACAGATAGATTTTGGTTTGGGTGGTTTTGGAATAGGACTTAAAAATACCAAAAAAATTACTAACATTGCTAAAAAAAGTGACCTTGCTGAAAACAAGAAAAATGGGAACATCTTTTCAGAGTGATTAAATAACTCCAAACTGTAAGATATGTCAGTTTGGAAAGAATGAAAAGGGTCAGGCTGGATCCAGAATAAACTACTTTGCTTAAAATCTGCTTAAAAATATTGCTCTGGGTTGAATCTTATTGAAGGTTATATAAAAATAAATAAATGTCTCCCCAGCTCTATTTTACACAACAGGGAGAAACGCTAGAGGTGGACTTGCAGATTTTTGAATGGAGACAACCCTAATTTTGTACAGTACAGAAAGAAAGAGACAGTCATGGCACAGCAGAATGTACAACCTCTAAGGAAAAGAACAGAAGAAAAAAGAAATAGAATGCAAAAGGATATGTCCTGTCAGCAAAAAGGAAGCCTTTGTAATATATATTTGTTTTATGGTGATATGTTTCATTAACTACATTTTAACCACTGTTTGGGCTTGTTTAAACACCAGTTTTATACAGATTTAACTAAATCGGTTTACAAAATAATTGAATTAAGTCAGACAATATCTGAGAGCACAGGCACCTGTATCATAAGTGTTTATATTGGCTCAGCTTGTGTCAGTAAATCATCCTTCCTCTGCTGCCTGGCTTCTTCCCACAGCAGTCGCTTGATTGCATTGCAGGTGCCTTTGCCTCCCTCTTGCCCTCTGGAATCTGACTCCATCCCCCCAGCAGCAGAACAGCCATAAGCTGGAAAGACAGGTGCAATGAAGGCCTGATGCCCTGGTGGGCTTTTTGGGAGGTGGTTCCTGAGAAAGGCAAAGAGGCAGAGGAGAAGGCAAGCAGCTTTGCAGATGCAATGCCTGCATCACCTCAGAGATGCAGCTTGCAGCTGACTACGGTGGAGTCCTGGTTCACCCTGGTTCACCCTATTTTAGCTGCAGGAGCTCAGACCCAAGCAAAAAAGTTGTGGGGTTTTGTTGTGTGTGGGGGTTTTTTTGTGTGTATGTGTGGTTTTTTGTTTGTTTGTTTGTTTTGTTTTTGGTGGTTTTTTGTGGTTTTTTGTTTGGTTTTGGGTTTTTTTCCTTTTTTTTTTTTTTCTCCCAGAAAGTGCATGTGAAGATGACATTTCTTCATGTTTGTCCCTGTGCTGGCTCCTTCCCTCCTGACCCCACATGTTCTGTGAAAATGTCTCTGGCTAGGTCACAGTGATACTATTGTCAGACAGTTTCCTTTGCCTCTTCACTGACTACTGAAGTGTGGGCCACTGAGACCTGTGAAGGAGTGAGCATCCCTTGAAAATCAACCTCCATTGGTCAACATACCTGACATTTTTGTACCTTCCTGTGCTTTACTTGTTGCTGGACCCACAACAGGTGACATGTCACAGCAGGTGACATGTCAGCCTTGACCTATGGCTCACACATAGAGGGGAAGAGAGTGGTCAGGGTATGTGGTAGAGACATGCAATTCCCAGCACCTGTCACAGAGGATCAGCTGCCTGGCTCTCAGCATATCTTCTGGTGCATCACTGAGGGTGCTGCCCATGTCCAGGTGTTCACAGGTGACATGTCTGTGTGGAAAAACAGGGAGCAGAGCTTTCCTGCAGGATGACAAGTGCACACCTGTTAGAAAACACTTGTGTAGGCCTTCAGCAGGGATGGAGGAACATGTGAGCCCCAACATGTTGTGACTCTGACCAGTGTCTGGGGATTATTTTTGTAGTGTCAGTTCTGTAGTGACCCGCTGCAAATATCCTCTGCAGTGCAGGACTGGTGCCCCAGCAATGGGGAAACTCTGTTGGTGTGGTACATACAGACTGGGGAACGAGACACTGGAAACCAGTGCCATGGAAAGGGACCTGAAAGTCCTGGTTGATGGCAAATTGAACAAGAGCCAGCAGTGCCCTGGGAGCCAGAAGGGCCAACCATGTCCTGGGGGGCATCAGGAACAGCATCACCAGCTGGGCAAGGCAGGGGAGTGCCCCCTCTGCTCTGCTGTGGTTGGCCTCACCTCCAGTGCTGTGTGCCGTTTTGGGTGCCACAATAAAAAAGATGCTAAGAGAACATCCAAACGAGGGGAACGAAGATGGTGATGGGCTTGAGAGGAAGGTGTATGAGGAATGGCTGAGGTCACTTGCTCTGTTCAGCCTGGAGGAGACTGAGGAAAAAACTCATTGCAGTAAAAACTTCTTGTGATGGGAAAAGGAAGGGCAGACACTGATCTGTGGTCCCCAGTGAGCAGTGGGACTCAAGGGAATGAACTGAAGGTGTGTCAGGGGAGGTTTAGGTTGGGTATTACAAAAAGGTTCTTCACCCAGAGGGTGTTTGGGCACTGAACAGGCTCCCCAGGGCAGTGGTCACAGCACCAGCCCGACTGAGCTCTGGGAGCGTCTGGACAATGCCCTCAGACACAGGGCGGGGCTCCTGGGGATGGTGCTGCAGGGCCACCAGCTGGACTCGATGACCCTTGTGGGGCATTCAGAGACTGTGATCCAACCAGCACTCGGATCCGCGGCCCCTGGGGCTCGGCGGGGCCCTGTGCCGGCTCAGCGCACCGGGACCCCGCGGAGCCCGGCCCGGGCCGCCCTCAGCGCGGGCCGCGGGGCGGGGCC